>NC_090035.1:2125491-2822991 GCF_037176765.1 Anolis sagrei
CGACAGATGGCCATCCAGCCTCTGTTTCAAAGCTTCCAAAGAAGGAGCCTCCACCACACTCCAGGGCAGAGAGTTCCACTGCTGAACGGCTCTCACAGTCAGGAAGTTCTTCCTCATGTTCAGATGGAATCTCCTCTCTTGTAGTTTGAAGCCATTGTTCCATTGCGTCCTAGTCTCCAAGGAAGCAGAAAGGAAGCTTGCTCTCTCCTCCTCCCTGTGGCTTCCTCTCACATATTTATATTTATTTTTTTATTTCGGGGTTCTTTTACCCCGCCCTTCTCACCCCGAAGGGGACTCAGGGCGGATTACAACAACAAAGGCACAATTTGATGCCTACATCACAGAACAATCAACACAAAATTACACATGGCTCTCATCATGTCTCCTCTCAGCCTTCTCTTCTTCAGGCTAAACATGCCCAGCTCCTTAAGCCGCTCCTCATAGGGCTTGTTCTCCAGACCCTTGATCATTTTAGTCGCCCTCCTCTGGACACATTCCAGCTTAGAGTCAATATCTCTCTTGAATTGTGGTGCCCAGAATTGGACACAATATTCCAGGTGTGGTCTAACCAAAGCGGAATAGAGCACGGGGAGCAGGACTTCCCTAGATCTAGACACTAGGCTCCTCTTGATGCAGGCCAACATCCCATTGGCTCTTTTTGCCGCCACATCACATTCCTGGCTCATGTTTAACTTCCTGTCCACGAGGACTCCAAGATCTTTTTCACACGTCCTGCTCTCGAGCCAGGCCTCATTGTCCCCCATTCTGTCTCTTTGCATTTCGTTTTTTCTGCCTAAGTGGAGTATCTTGCATTTGTCCCTGTTGAACTTCATTTTGTTAGTTTTGGCCCTTCATCTCTCTAATCTGTGAAGATCGTTTTGAATCCTGCTCCTGTCCTCTGGAGTTTTGGCTCTCCCTCCCAATTTGGTGTTGTCTGCAAACTTGGTGATCCTGCCTTCTAGCCCTTCATCTAAGTCATTGATGAAGATGTTGAACAGGACCGGGCCCAGGAGTTAACAATCAAAAAATTAACTCACCCATAAGATCCCCTTGCATTTAAAACATGGGAAGTGTGGATCTAGAAATGTCTGCAGGTGCAAAACCTTCTTCTGGTCCAACATCCACACCTGGCCCAGGCTTCCATTCATCCGTTTTCTATCTCTCTTTCACCCCCAATTGCACAAAACCTGTCCTTGTTGCAGATATTTCCCCAAATGTGCATGATTTGGGGTCCATTTGGTTAGTGATGCACATGCATTCAAGTGTGGTTTATGCAGCAATGTGCCTCTTTTGGGATGGTAGGAGCTCAGCCTGTGATTGTGTTTCAGGATCAGGGTGCTTTGGATGTGGGAAGTGATGTCAATGACTTTCAAGATGGCAATGATTTGGTCAATGATATTGATGCAGAGAATGACCAGGAGATCCCTGTTCAAAGTGTAGTTTCCCATGAAAATGTCCCTGAAAGGTATGGGGATAATGGTGTGCTTTCTGAATTGCTCCCAGAGAGTTCCCAGGATTTGGGGCTTGAAGACAACTCTGCACCTGAAGAAGTTAATGAGCAAATAGATAGACGGTTGGAGATTAGTCAAAACAGACAAGCCGAACAGTGCCTTCGGCATTCTTCCAGGCTTCAACAGAAAAAGATAAGAGAATCTCAATTAAAGCAAAACCAGTTTCTGAGTGCTTGGGATAGCTTAACGAGGGGATAAAAGTCCCAAGTACGGGAAATGTAGCCAGATGAAGCATCATTTGGAATCAAGTTAAGTTCTCATCCTTGTTTCATGGAAGCCTTGCTTGGAAGATTCATGCTAAATATTTCTTGGGATGTTGTAGGTTTTTCCAGGCTATATGGCAATGTTCTAGAGGCATTCTCTCCTGACGTTTCGCCTGCATCTATGGCAAGCATCTTTGGAGGCTTTTAAACAGAGGCTGGATGGCCATCTGTCAGGGGTGCTTTGAATGCAATATTCCTGCTTCTTGGCAGAATGGGGTTAGACTGGATGACGCATGAGGTCTCTTCCAACTCTTGGATTCTATGATTCACTTCCCACATCCAAAGCACCCTGATCCTGAAACACAATCACAGGCTGAGCTCCTACCATCCCAAAAGAGGCACATTGCTGCATAAACCACACTTGAATGCATGTGCATCACTAACCAAATGGACCCCAAATCATGCACATTTGGGGAAATATTTGCAACAAGGACAGGTTTTGTGCAATTGGGGGTGAAAGAGAGATAGAAAACGGATGAATGGAAGCCTGGACCAGCTGTGGATGTTGGACCAGAAGAAGGTTTTGCAGCTGCAGACATTTCTAGATCCACACTTCCCATGTTTTAAATGCAAGGGGAGCTTATGGGTGAGTTAACTTTCTGATTGGTTTACTCCTTTTAAAAGGCCCCAAATAGTCAGTAAGGAGTATTACTTAATACCTGCACTTAAGCCTCTAATTGCACACATTCAAGCAATCCCTATTAGGGACAGTCAATTAAACACACCGTTTTAGAGCCCTTTAAATGGCACACTCTGCCCCATACTGGGTAAATAAATAAGGCCGGGGGAGGGGGGCATATTTGAAGGCACATTCTCAATATGGAAGAGCAGTTACGGAGACTTAGCTCATGGCTTCATCGATCATCTCGGCAATTGCTCCTCCGTTGGCTTCCAGCAGGTACAATAAAGATGAGCTGTTTGTAAGCGAAACATGACACAACATCCCAGCGCTGGGTCTAATTGCAGGAGAGAATGATGCCCTGCCTTCTCTGAAACACGGATGGATGAATGAAATTCCTGGGCCAGCATCTCCATCATGGTGACATGTTCTCCAATGGCATGAAATGTGGGGTTAGGATGTACCTAGTGCCAATGAGGAGATGTTCAGTCCAACACCCCATGGATTCCAATGGAATATATTTGCAGACCCATCCGTTGTGCCATGCCTTCCCATACTTTGATAGCTCACTTCACTGATCATAGAATCCTAGAATCAAAGAGTTGGAAGAGACCTCCTGGGCCATCCAGTCTAACCCCATTCTGCCAAGAAGCAGGACTATTGCATTCAAATCACCCCTGACAGATGGCCATCCAGCCTCTGTTTCAAAGCTTCCAAAGAAGGAGCCTCCACCACACTCCGGGGCAGAGAGTTCCACTGCTGAATGGCTTTCACAGTCAGGAAGTTCTTCCTCATGTTCAGATGGAATCTCCTCTCTTGTAGTTTGAAGCCATTGTCCCATTGCGTCCTAGGCTCCAGGGAAGCAGAAAACAAGCTTGCTCCCTCCTCCTCCCTGTGGCTTCCTCTCACATATTTATACATGGCTATCATGTCTCCTCTCAGCCTTCTCTTCTTCAGGCTAAACATGCCCAGCTCCTTAAGCCGCTCCTCACAAGGCTTGTTCTCCAGACCCTTGATCTGCTCCCTCCTCCCTGTGGCTTCCTCTCACGTATTTATCCATGGCTATCATATCTCCTCTCAGCCTTCTCTTCTTCAGGCTAAACATGCCCAGCTCCTTAAGCCGCTCCTCATAGGGCTTGTTCTCCAGACCCTTGATCATTTTAGTCGCCCTCCTCTGGATACATTCCAGCTTAGAGTCAATATCTCTCTTCAATTGTGGTGCTCAGAATTGGACACAATATTCCAGGTGTGGTCTAACCAAAGCGGAATAGAACATGGGGAGCATGACTTCCCTAGATCTCGGCACTAAGCTCCTCTTGATGCAGGCCAAAATCCCATTGGCTTTTTTTGCCGCCACATCACATTCCTGGCTCATGTTCAACTTCCTGTCCACGAGGACTCCAAGATCTTTTTCACACATACTGCTCTCGAGCCTGGCATTGTCCCCCATTCTGTCTCTTTGCATTTCATTTTTTCTACCTAAGTGGAGTATCTTGCATTTGTCACAGTTGAACTTCATTTTGTTAATTTTGGCCATTCATCTCTGTCAAGATCCCTTTGAGTCCTGCTCCTGTCCTCTGGAGTCTTGGCTCTCCCAATTTGGTGTTGTCTGCAAATTTGATGATCCTGCCTTCTAGCCCTTCATCCAAGTCATGAGTGAAGATCCTGAACAGGACTGGGCCCAGGGGGGAACCCTGCGGATGGTCTTCCGCTCGTCACTTCTTTCCAGGATGAAGAGGAAGCATTGGTCTCTGGTTTTTCAATGTATGCTTTGCTCATAGTTGCACTGAACCATGGGTTTTGTAGACTTCAACCCTTAAAACTCCTCACCTGATGGAAGGCTACCTGAAAATCCATGAAGTCGGGATGATTTCTATTTTCAGCCTGCTCTCCAAATGCCTGGTCCCATAGCCACGTCTTCAACTTTTTCCTGAAAGAAAGGAGGGAAGCCATTGACCTAATTTCACTGGTGGGGGCCCACCACAGAGAAGGCCCTGTCCCTCGTCCCCACCAAGCACATTTGCAATGAAGGTGGGATCGAGAGCAGGGCCTCCCCGGAAGATCGTAAATTTCGAGGTGGGACGTAGGGTAGATACGTTTGGACAAGTAAACTGGGTAATATATGGATCTACTCTCATTTGCATGTTTTTGAACTGCTACGTTGGCAGAAGCTGGGGCTAATCGTGGGAGCTCTCTCTCTTTCTCTCTCTCTCTCTCACACACACACACCGGATTCAAACCTATGACCTTTTGGTTAGCAAGTTCAGCAGCTCAGTGGTTTAACCCCACTACAGAAGAACGGCCTGCCTCAGGGGAGCATGCTTGCTCCATCCATGTTCAACATCTACACAAATGACCAGCCACTGCCAGAAGGGACAGAGAGCTTCATCTATGCTGATGGTCGTGCCATCACCACTCAAGTAGGGAGCTTTGAGATGGTAGAACAGAAGCTCTCCGAAGCTCTAGCTGCTCTTACTGCCTATGGCAGGGAAAACCAACTGATCCCCAACCCATCTAAAACACAGACATGTGCCTTTCATCTCAAGAACAGACAAGCATCCCGAGCTCTAAGGGTGACCTGGGAAGGAATCCCACTGGAACACTGCAGCGCACCCAAATATCTGGGAGTCCCTCTGGACCGTGCTCTGACCTACAAGAAGCACTGCCTGAACATCAAGCAAAAAGTGGGTGCTAGAAACAATATCATATGAAAGCTGACTGGCATAGCCTGGGGATCACAATCAGATACAATGAAGACATCTGCCCTTGCGCTGAGCGATTCTGCTGCTGAGTATGCATGCCCGGTGTGGAACACATCTCACCATGCTAAAACAGTGGATGTGACTCTTAAAGAGACATGCCGCATTATCACGGGTGTCTGCGCCCTACACCACTGGAGAAATTACACTGCCTAGCCGGTATTGCACCACCTGACATCCTCTGGGAAGTAGCAGCCAATAGTGAAAGGACCAAGGCAGAGACATCTCCAGCTCATCCCCTGTTTGGGTATCAGCCAGCACGTCAACAACTTAAATCCAGACATAGTTTTCTAAGATCTACAGAGACACTCGCTGGAACACCTCAGCAAGCAAGAGTCCAAAAGTGGCAGGCTCAAACCCAGAACCTCAATCCATGGCTGATACCAGATGAGAGACTCCCCCCTGGGCACACAGAAGACTGGGCGATTTGGAAGGCGCTGAACAGACTGCGCTCTGGCACCACGAGATGCAGAGCCAACCTCAAGAAATGGGGCCACAAAGTGGAATCCTCGACATGCGAGTGTGGAGAAGAGCAAACCACTGACCACCTGCTGCAATGCAACCTGAGCCCTGCCACATGCATGATGGAGGACCTTCTTGCGGCAACACCAGAGGCACTCCAAGGGACCAGATACTGGTCCAAGGACATTTAATCAACTACCAAACTCACAATTTTCGTATTTTGTCTGTTTTTTCTTTGCTTTGTTCTGTTAGAAATGTAATATAATCGACTGGTTGCCCTGACACGATAAATAATAAATAAACCACTGGGGGCTCCCAGTCCTGGCTAGTACTTAGGTAGAAGACCACCAGCAAAGATCAGATGCTGGTTTCGAGAAGACAGTGGGCATCTTCACCACCCTGTGCATTACAGTCACAGTTGACTCCATGGGGCCAGGTGAGTACTTGGATGGAAGATCACCAACCAGGAGAAGATACCAGACCATCCCTTCATGTCCTCCCCATTCCATTGCTTTAGGTTCATGAATGATTCCACGTGGCTGAGTTGAGAACCAAACCTACGATTGGAAACTCATCCCCATGACCACTGGGGGAAATGTCAATCTCATTGAGCCGCAGGAGTGATAAGCCACGAAAGGCTCCCCACGCCACTTTCCCAAGAAAGGTCAAGCTTGTCCAAGGGGTTTGGGATCCATTTTTGCCCTTCCACCGCCCCCCCCCCACTCTTTGCTTAAGTGGTTAATAATGAACCATTAAGACCGGTCAACAGGAACATGGGATGGTGTAATGATGACGGGAGGTTTAGAGGTAAGGGTTCACGCGAAGTTCACCGGTGGCAGATAGAAGAGCTTAATCAGACTGTGGGAAAAAAGAGACCCACCGAAGAAGGGAAATCTTGGGTTGGGCCTTAAGGATAAACCCTTGGAGCAAAGGAACCGTGGGTCCTGCCCCCTCTCCGCGACCCCATTCACAAAAACAAATATCAAAAAAGCCTGGGAGGAGGCAGACGACAGACTAGTGAGCTGCTCAAACAGAATGGATGAATGAATCTGTCCTTCAGCAACCAGAGAAACGAGCTGGACATTGGTTGGTCTCTTGGTGATGGAAGGTTTCTCCTCCTTCCCCTTCTTCCATCCTTTCTTCCTTTTCCATGAGCACACAACAAAGGAGAAACCAGAGACCTTGAACGGCAGCTCGGTTTCATAGCCCAACGGCCCTTGTATGATGTATTGTCGAAGGCTTTCATGGCTGGAATCACTGGGTTGTTGTAGGTTTTTTCGGGCTATATGACCATGTTCTAGAGGCATTCTCTCCTGACGTTTCGCCTGCATCTATGTCAAGCATCTTCAGAGGTAGTGAGGTCTGTTGAAACTAGGAAAAGGGGTTTATATATCTATAGAATGACCAGGGTGGGACAAAGGACTCTTGTCTGCTGGAGCTAGGTGTGAATGTTTCAACTGGCCACCTTGATTAGCATATAATGGCCTGGCAGTGCCTGGAGCAAACTTTTGTTGAGAGGTGATTAGATGTCATTGTCGAAGGCTTTCATGGCCGGAATCTCTGGGTTGTTGTAGGTTTTTTCGGGCTATATGGCCATGGTCTAGAGGCATTCTCTCCTGACGTTTCGCCTGCATCTATGGCAAGCATCCTCAGAGGTAGTGAGGTCTGTTGGAACTAGGTTTATATATCTGTGGAATAATGACCAGGGTGGGACAAAGGACTCTTGTCTGCTGGAGCTAGGTGTGAATGTTTCAACTGACCACTTTGATTAGCATTTAATGGCCTGGCAGTGCCTGGAGCAATCTTTTGTTGAGAGGTGATTAGATGTCCTTGTTTGTTTCCTCTCTGTTGTTGTGCTGTTCTAATTTTATCACCTAATCACCTCTCAACAAAAGATTGCTCCAGGCACTGCCAGGCAATCAAATGCTAATCAAGGTGGTCAGTTGAAACATTGCTTCATCTGGCTACATTTCCCATACTTGGTACTTTTATCCCCTCATTAATCTATCCCAAGCACTCAGAATCTTTTGTTGAGAGGTGATTTGATGTGCCTGATGGTTTACTCTCTGTTGTTTTGCTGTTATTGGCACTTCCAAGCCATTAAATGCTAATCAAGGTGGTCAGTTGAAACATTCCCACCTAGCTCCAGCAGACAAAAGCCCTTTGTCCCACCCTGGTCATTCCACTGATATATAAACCCAATTTTCCTAGTTCCAACAGTCCTCACTACCTCTGAGGATGCTTGCCATAGATGCAGGCGAAACGTCAGGAGAGAATGCCTCTAGAACATGGCCATATAGCCCGAAAAAACCTACAACAACCCAAGAAATATTTAGCATGAATCTTTCAAGCACGGATTCCAAGAAACAAGGACGAAAACTTAACTTGATTCCAAACAATGCTTCGTCTGGCTACATTTCCCGTACTTGGTACTTTTATCCCCTCGTTAAGCTATCCCAAGCACTCCTAATCTTTTGTTGAGAGGTGATTGGATGTGCCTGGTTGTTTACTTTCTGTTGTTTTGCTGTTAATGGCACTTCCAAGCCATTAAATGCTAATGAAGGTGGTCAGTTGAAACATTCACACCTAGCTCCAGAAGATAAAAGTCCTTTGTCCCACCCTGGTCACTCCACAGATATATAAACCCATTTTCCTACTTCCAACAGACCTCACTACCTCTGAGGATACTTGCCATAGATGTAGGCGAAACGTCAGGAGAAAATGCCTCTAGACCATGGCCATATAGTCCGAAAAAACCTACAACAACCCGGTCCTTGTATGATTAGTGACAAGAATCTGTGATGTTTAAAGGGAGATCCTGCCCACCCAGAAAATAGTTGACTGTGAATAAAACCCTCTTGCGTTCCAGATTTTAGATTCCCCCCAAGGTTCAAAATTGGGCTTTTCTTCACTTGCATCATTCACCTACTTGCAGCTTTCTGCTCTCGGAATGGCTGCAGGATGCATTGCAACTAGATCAGCATTTCTCAACCTGGAGATCGGGACCCCTGGGGGGGGGGGGTCATAAGGGGTCACCAAAGACCATCAGACAACACAGTATTTTCTATTGGGCATGGGGATTCTGTGTGCCAGGATTGGTTCAATTCCATCATTGGTGGAGTTCAGAATGCTCTTTGATTCTAGGGGAACTATAAATCCCAGCAACAACAACTCCCAAATGTCAAGATCTATTTTCCCCAAATTCTTCCAGTGTTCACATTTGGGCATATTGAGTATTCATGCCAAGTTTGGTCCAGATCCATCCTTGTTTCAGTCCACAGTGCTCTCTGGATGTAGATGAACTACAACTCCCAAACTCAAGGTCAATGCCACCAAACCCTTCAAGTGTTTTCTGTTGGTCATGGGAGTCCTGTATGCCAAGATTGGTTCAATTACATCATTGGTGGAGTTCAGAATGCTCTTTGATGTAGGTGAACTAAAAATCCCAACAACTTCAACTCCCAAATGTCAAGGTCTATATTCCCCAAACTCGACCAGTGTTCACAATTGAGCATATTGAGTATTCGTGCCAAGTTTGGTCCAGATCCATCATTGCTTGTGTCGACAGTGCTCTCTGGATGTAGGTGAACTACAACTCCCAAACTCAAGGTCAATGCCACCAAACCCATCCAGTGTTTTCTGTTGGTCATGAGGGTTCTGTATGCCAAGATTGGTTGAGTTCCATCATTGGTGGAGTTCAGAATGCTCTTTGACGTAGGTGAACTAAAAATCCCAACAACTTCAACTCCCAAATGTCAAGGTCTATATTCCCCAAACTCAACCAGTGTTCACAATTGAGCATATTGAGTATTCGTGCCAAGTTTGGTCCAGATCCATCATTGCTTGTGTCGACAGTGCTTTCTGGATGTAGGTGAACTACAACTCCCAAACTCAAGGTCAATGCCACCAAACCCATCCAGTGTTTTCTGTTGGTCATGGGAGTCCTGTATGCCAAGATTGGTTCAATTACATCATTGGTGGAGTTCAGAATGCTCTTTGATTCTAGGTGAAATAAAAATCCCAACAACTTCAACTCCCAAATGTCAAGGTCTATTTTCCCCAAATTCTACCAGTGTTCAAATTTGGACATATTGAGTGTGCGTCCTAAGTTTGGTCCAGATCCATCATTGCTTGTGTCGACAGTGCTCTCTGGATGTAGGCAAACTACAACTCCAAAACTCAAGGTCAATGCCCACCAAACCCTTCCAGTATTTTTTGTTGGTCATTGGAGTCCTGTATGCCAAGATTGGTTCAATTACATCATTGGTGGAGTTCAGAATGCTCTTTGGCGTAGGTGAACTAAAAATCCCAACAACTTCAACTCCCAAATGTCAAGGGCTATTTTCCCCAAACTCGACCAGTGTTCACATTTGGGCATATTGAGTATTCGTCCTAAGTTTGGTCCAGATCCATCATTGCTTGTGTCGACAGTGCTCTCTGGATGTAGGTGAACTACAACTCCCAAACTCAAGGTCAATGCCACCAAACCCTTCCAGTGTTTTCTGTTGGTCATTGGAGGTCTGTATGCCAAGACTGGTTCAATTACATCATTGGTGGAGTTCAGAATGCACTTTGACGTAGGTGAACTAAAAATCCCAACAACTTCAACTCCCAAATGCCAAGGGCTATTTTCCCCAAACTCAACCAGTGTTCACATTTGGGCATATTGAGCATTCGTGCCAAGTTTGGTCCAGATCCATCATTGCTTGTGTCGACAGTGCTCTCTGGATGTAGGCAAACTACAACTCCCAAACTCAAGGTCAATGCCACCAAACCCATCCTGTGTTTTCTGTTGGTCATGGGAGTCCTGTATGCCAAGATTGGTTCAATTACATCATTGGTGGAGTTCAGAATGCTCTTTGACGTAGGTAAACTAAAAATCCCAGCAACTTCAACTCCCAAATGTCAAGGGCTATTTTCCCCAAACTCGACCAGTGTTCACATTTGGGCATATTGAGTATTCGTGCTAAGTTTGGTCCAGATCTATGATTCCTTGAGTCCACAGTGCTCTCTGGATGTAGGTGAACTACAACTCCAAAACTCAAGGTCAATGCCCACCAAACCCATATTGAGTATTTGTGCCAAGTTTGGTCCAGATCCATCATTGCTTGTGTCGACAGTGCTCTCTGGATGTAGGTGAACTACAACTCCAAAACTCAAGGTCAATGCCCACCAAACCCATATTGAGTATTTGTGCCAAGTTTGGTCCAGATCCATCATTGCTTGTGTCGACAGTGCTCTCTGGATGTAGGCGAACTACAACTCCAAAACTCAAGGTCAATGCCCACCAAACCCATATTGAGTATTTGTGCCAAGTTTGGTCCAGATCCATCATTGCTTGTGTCGACAGTGCTCTCTGGATGTAGGTGAACTACAACTCCAAAACTCAAGGTCAATGCCCACCAAACCCATATTGAGTATTTGTGCCAAGTTTGGTCCAGATCCATCATTGCTTGTGTCGACAGTGCTCTCTGGATGTAGGTGAACTACAACTCCAAAACTCAAGGTCAATGCCCACCAAACCCATATTGAGTATTTGTGCCAAGTTTGGTCCAGATCCATCATTGCTTGTGTCGACAGTGCTCTCTGGATGTAGGCGAACTACAACTCCAAAACTCAAGGTCAACGCCCACCAAACCCTTCCAGTATTTTCTGTTGGTCATGGGACTTCTGTATGCCATGATTGGTTGAGTTCCATTGTTGGTGGAATTTGGAATGCTCTTTGATTGTAGGTGAACTCTAAATCCCAACAGCTACAACTCCCAAATGACAAAATCAATCCCCTCCCTCAACCTCATCAATATTCAAATGTGGACATATTGGGTATTTGTGCCAAATGTGGTCCAGTGAATGAAAATACATCCTGCATCTCAGATATTTACGTTACGATTCATAACAGTAGTCAAATGACAGTTATGAAGGTGCAACTAATGTTATGGTTGAGGGTCACCACAACATGAGGAACTGCATTAGGAAGGTTGAGAATCACTGGACTAGACCCTTTGCAAGGTGACTGCTCATTGGATTGGTCCTTTGGTATCAGATATTTCCGACCGGAGGGAACAGGATAGGTCTCAACAACGTTGTTCTCCGCCACCCCTCCTGCTTCTCCTCTTCTTGCCTTCCTTCCAGAGGCCCAGAGAGAAAAGTTCTCGTTGCAGGCAAGTGACAACTTGCTGGAACTCTTGCGGCTGCGAAGGCAAGCCCGACCGAGTGCCACGCTTTTGTTAATCCATCATTCAGGTTATTACCTGCCAGCGTTTTCCCTACCACATCCTGTCCCCTCCCGCCCTCCCTCCTTCCCTCCCTCCCTCAGCAGCTACACAATAATAATTCTGGTTCAGTTTGGATTAACTCCTGCCAAAGCCTCGTTTCCTGTCAATTTCTTTGACTTTTAATTGGAACTGGGCTCCCTCGATGTGCCGTGCCAACAAGGAAAAACACCCAACAACCTCCTAATAGCAAATGGAAACTTTCCTGGGTTGTTGTAGGTTTTTCCGAGCTATATGGCCATGTTCTGGAGGCAATTTTTCTCCTGACGTTTCGCCTGCATCTATGGCAAGCATCCTCAGATTATCCACATTATCACGGGGTGCCTGCGCCCTACACCGCTGGAGAAATTACACTGTCTAGCCGGGATTGCACCACCTGACATCCGCCGGGAAGTAGCAGCCAATAGTGAAAGGACCAAGGCAGTGACATCTCCAAATCATCCCCTGTTTGGGTATCAGCCAGCACATCAACGACTTAAATCAAGAAATAGTTTTCTAAGATCTACAGAGACACTTGCAGGAACACTCCAGCAAGCGAGAGTCCAAAAGTGGCAGGCTCAAAGCCACCAGGAAGTAGCAACCAATAGTGAAAGGACCAAGGCAGTGACATCTCCAAATCATCCCCTGTTTGGGTATCAGCCAGCACATCAACGACTTAAATCAAGAAATAGTTTTCTAAGATCTACAGAGACACTCGCTGGAACACCTCAGCAAGCGAGAGTCCAAAAGTGGCAGGCTCAAACCCAGCACCTCAAGCAATGGCTGATACCAAATGAGAGACTCCCCCCTGGGCACACAGAAGACTGGGCGACTTGGAAGGTGCTGAACAGACTGCGCTCTGGCACCACGAGATGCAGAGCCAACTTTCAGAAATGGGGCCACAAAGTAGAATCCTCGACATGCGAGTGTGGAGAAGAGCAAACCACTGACCACCTGCTGCAATGCACCCTGAGCCCTGTCACATGCACAATGGAGGACCTTCTTGCAGCAACACCAGAGGCACTCCAAGTGGCCAGATACTGGTCAAAGGACATTTAACCAACTACCAAACTCACAAGTTGTGTATTTTTCTGTTTGTTTGCTTTGTTCTCTTAGAAATGTAATATAATGGACAGGTTGCTCTGACACGACAAATAAATCCTCAGAGGTAGTGAGGACTCTTGGAAGTAGGAAAAATGGGTTTATATATCTGTGGAATGACCAGGGTGGGACAAAGGAGTCTTGTCTGCTGGGGCTAGGTGGGAATGCACTGCAAACTACTCCAACCAGAGAAATCAGCCATAGCAGAGCACCTGATGAACCAACCTGGACACAGCATATTATTTGAGAACACAGAAGTGGTGGACCACTCTCACAACCACCATGTCAGACTACACAGAGAAGCCACTGAAATCCACACGAAGCATGTGGACAATTTCAACAGAAAGGAAGAAACCATGAAAATGAACAAAATCTGGCTACTAGTATTAAAAAACTCAAAAATTACAACAGCAAAACAACAGAGGGGAAACAAACAGGCACATAAAACCACTCTCAACAAAAGATTCCCCCAGGCACTTCCAAGCCACTGAATGCTAATCAAGGTGATCAGCTGAAACATTCACACCTACATTACGCTAGCTCTCTCAACAATATTTACTCTGGCAAAGCGAAAGGTTAGGAGAGAGGTGACTTGCTTCACTTTCAATGGTTATTCAAGGTGGGACCTACTTAACCCGATTTCCTCAGATAGATTGCTGGTCTTTGTTGGTTGAGCTGATTAGACGCTACTCCACCCAGATGTTGTCACAGGGACATCCTGGAAACCAAAAAGGTCACAGAACATACAAGGTCGAGATAATTTTCATGGCAGGAAGCAGAGGCAAAAACTGGACAAAGGAGCAAAAAGTTGGTTCTTGGTCACTATAAAAGAGTCTTCTGATGGAGAGATTTTTCAGATATAATGACAAAACGAAGCCCCAATTAGTGCATTTTAACTTTCTAAAGCGAGTCAGGTTCGTTACACAAGGTAAGGAGGCATCACAGGCAAGTTCTCTTACTCTAGAGGAGGCATGGGCTGCAGGCAGGCACGTGCGCTTTCTGGACCTGCTGCACACCACACATGCAGTCATAGAATCATGGAATCAAAGAGTTGGAAGAGACCTCATGGGCCATCCAGTCCAGCCCCATTCTGCCAAGAAGCAGGAAAATTGCATTCAAATCACCCCTGACAGATGGCCATCCACCCTCTGTTTCAAAGCTTCCAAAGAAGGAGCCTCCACCACACTCCGGGGCAGAGAGTTCCACTGCTGAACGGCTCTCACAGTCAGGAAGTTCTTCCTCATGTTCAGATGGAATCTTCTCTCTTGTAGTTTCCATCGCGTCCTAGTCTCCAAGGAAGCAGAAAACAGGCTTGCTCCCTCCTCCTCCCTGTGGCTTCCTCTCACATATTTATACATGGCTCTCATCATATCTCCTCTCAGCCTTCTCTTCTTCAGGCTAAACATGCCCAGTTCCCTAAGCCGCTCCTCATAGGGCTTGTTCTCCAGACCCTTGATCATTTTAGTCACCTTCCTCTGGACACATTCCAGCTTGTCAAGATCTCTCTTAAATTGTGGTGCCCAGAATTGGACACAATATTCCAGGTGTGGTCTCACCAAGGCAGAATAGAGCATGGGGAGCATGACTTCCTTAGATCTAGACACTAGGGTCCTCTTGATGCAGGCCAAAATCCCATTGGCTCTTTCCATGGCAAGGAGGCTGCTCACAAAATGCAAGCGAGGAGCCAGGATTGGCTCCTGCATACTTTCGTGTTGATTTTTGTACTGGGAGGGATCATAGAATCATAGAATCAAAGAGTTGGAAGAGACCTCATGGGCCATCCAGTCCAACCCCATTCTGCCAAGAAGCAGGAATATTGCACTCAAATCACCCCTGACAGATGGCCATCCAGCCTCTGCTTAAAAGCTTCAAAAGAAGGAGCCTCCACCACACTCCGGTGCAGAGAGTTCCACTGCTGAACGGCTCTCACAGTCAGGAAGTTCTTCCTCATGTTCAGATGGAATCTCCTTTCTTTTATTATTATTATTATTATTATTATTATTATTATTAAACTTTATTTGTACCACGCAAGCATCTCCCGAAGGACTCGATGCGGCTTACACAGGCCAAGGCCTCAACACAACAACAGCAGACAATAACAATACAATGCAAAGCAAATTAAAAACATAAGCAATAAACAAAACATTACACTATTATGCGATAAAACCAGGGCCGGGCCAATGAAGGGTACAGGTTAAAAAGTGTAGTGTGTAAGAGATGATATGTTGGAATTCTGGGCAAGTGCAGAGTGCAGAGAGTCTTAAACTCTAATAAAGTGCTTCTGGGACAAAGTACTGGAAGTTATCCTATTCTGGAAAGGCACGTCGGAATAGCCAGGTCTTCAAGTTCTTCCTAAAGACTGCCAACGTGGGTGCTAGTCTAATGTCTTTGGGGAGGGTGTTCCAAAGTCGGGGGGCAACCACAGAGAAGGCCCCTGTCTCTCGTCCCCACCAAACACGCCTGCGACGCAGGTGGGATAGCGAGCATGGCCTCTCTGGATGAACGAAGGGAGTGCATGGGTTCATACACGGAGATGCGGTCACGCAGGTAGGAGCGTCCCAAACCGTTTAGGGCTTTGTAGGTAAGCACCTGCACCTTGAATTGGGCTCGGTAGGTAAATGGCAGCCAGTGGAGCTCCTTAAACAGGAGGGTTGACCTCTCTCTGTAAGGAGCGCCAGTTAATATCCTGGCTGCCACTCGTTGAACCAGTTGGAATTTCCAAGCCGTTTTCAAGGGCAGCCCCACATAGAGCGCATTAGAGTAATCCAATTTAGAGATGACTAAGGCATGGACCACCCCGGCCAAATCAACCTTTGCAAGGTACAGTTGCAGCTGGCGCACAAGTCTCAGTTGCGCAAAAGCCCTCCCAGACACCGCCGATGCCTGAGCCTCAAGCGTAAGTGATGAATCCAAGAGGACTCCCAAGCTGCAGATCTGTGGCTTCAGGGGGAGTGTAACCCCGTCCAGCACAGGTTGCCACCCTATACCACAATCCGGTTTACGATTGACCAGGAGGACCTCTGTCTTGTCGGGATTGATCTTCAGCTTGTTCTCCCTCATCCAGATAGACACAGCGGCCAGGCACTTGTTCCGCGTCCTAGTCTCCAGGGAAGCAGAAAACAAGCTTGCTCCCTCCTCCTCCCTGTGGCTTCCTCTCACATATTTATACACGGCTATCATATCCCCTCTCAGCCTTCTCTTCTTCAGGCTAAACATGACCAGCTCCTTAAGCCGCTCCTCATAGGGCTTGTTCTCCAGACCCTTGATCATTTGAGTCGCCCTCCTCTGGACACATTCCAGCTTAGAGTCAATATCTCTCTTGAATTGTGGTGCCCAGAACTGGACACAATATTCCAGGTGTGGTCTAACCAAAGCAGAATAGAGGGGTAGCATGACTTCCTTAGATCTAGACACTATGCTCCTCTTGATGCAGGCCAAAATCCCATTGGCTTTTTTTGCCACCACATCACATTCCTGGCTCATGTTTAACTTGTTGTCCACGAGGACTCCAAGATCTTTTCCACACGTCCTGCTCTCGAGCCAGGCAATGGGATCTTCCCATTACGTGCTCCTGAGGGTAATGAAAGCAATGAAAGACATACAAGGACTATTTCGTCCTAAATTATTTGTTTTTCCCCCACCACAGACATCCCAGTTGCTGACTCTCCCCATTGGTGTGGAATTTGCATAAACCCACCCACTGCTTCTCCCTTAACCCTTTCCTGTTATTTTCTATGACACAGACAAACAGAGGAATGGATCAGCAACTGAATATAATACAGAGGTTTGGGGATAATTCACCACGATTTATAGGAGTTGTAGGTCTTCGGATGCATACTTCACCTTCCATCTAAGAACTGCACTCTGAACTCTACCAACGAACTCTACTCACTTGGCACACAGAACCCCCATAACCAGCATAAATACTGGAGATCTTTGGGGAAAATTCACCTTGATTTGGGGAAGTTGTAGTTCATCTATATCTGGGATTTATAGTTCACCTACAATCAAAGAGCATTCTGAACACCACCAATGATGGAATTGAACCAAACTTGGCACAAAGAACTTCCATGACCTACAGAAAATGCTGGAAGGGCACTGACCTTGACTTTGGGACTGGTGGGGACGAGGGACAGGGCCTTCTCGGTGGTGGCCCCTCGCCTGTGGAATGCACTCCCCGGGGAAATTAGGACATCAACATCCCTCCTCTCCTTCAGGAAGAAGCTAAAAACCTGGATGTGGGGCCAGACCTTCGGGTAGGCTGGCAGATGGACAAAGACAACCAATAATGACCAGAGTAGGAAAGGACAACGACAATGCTAAATGGTTTACGGACTTGGATTTGGTGAACACTGACCACAAGATGTTTTTATTGCTGCTAGTTTATTGTCTGATTGTTTTAATTAGCTATAACTGTGATATTATGTGTTAAATTTGTGTATTGTATATTGCATTGTATGTTGTAGTTGTTAGGCATCGAATTGTGCCTTTTGTAAGCCGTCCTGAGTCCCCCCCCCCCCCGAGGGGGTTGAGAAGGGCGGGGTAGAAGCACCCCAAATAAATAAATAAATAAATAAATAAATAAAATTCCTGGTTTCCAAAAGAGCCCTCAACCTCTGAGGATGCTTGCCATGGATGCAAGCGAAACATCAGAAGAGAATGCTTCAGGAACATGGCCTGGAAAACTCAAAACTACCTAAGAGAAGCGTGTCTTTCTTTCTTTCTTTCTTTCTTTCTTTCTTTCTTTCTTTCTTTTTCCTTTCTTTTTTCCTTTCTTTTTTGCTTTCTTTCTTCTTTCTTTCTTTCTTTCTTTCTTTCTTTCTTTCTTTCTGTGAGTGTATGCATTGTATGCAATGCCAGAAATACAGCTTATGGTGTAACATTAGAAAATGTTGACCATTTCCGCTCCCTTGGCAGCCACCTTTCCGCCAAAGTCAATATTGACACTGAAATACAACTCCGCCTGAGCTCTGCGAGTGCAGCTTTTTTTCCGAATGAAGAAGAGAGTGTTGGACGACGGGACATCCATCGGGAGACCAAGGGGCTTGTTTACAAAGCTATTCCCCTCCCAACCCTGTTATACGCCTGTGAAACATGGACTGTCTACAGACGTCACATGCAACTCCTGGAACGATTCCATCAGCACTGCCTCCAGAAAATCCTGCAAATCTCTTGGGAAGACAAGCGGACAAATGTCAGCGTGCTTGAAGAAACAAAGACCACCAGCATTGAAGCAATGGTCCTCCGCCATGAACTTTGCTGGACTGGCCATGTTGTCCGAATGCCCGACCACTGTCTCCCAAAGCAGTTGCTCTACTCTGAACTCAAGAACGGAAAATGGAATGTTGGAGGACAGGAAAAGATATTGAAAGATGGGCTCAAAGTCAACCTTAAAAACTCTGGCATAGACACTGAGAACTGGGAAGCCCTGGGCCTTGAGTGCTCCAGCTGGAGGTCAGCTGTGACCAGCAGTGCTGTAGAATTTGAAGAGGCACGAATGGAGGGCAAAAGAGAGACGTGCCAAGAGGAGAGCACATCAAGTAAATCCTGACTGGGACCGCCTTCAACCTGGAAACCGATGCCTTCACTGCGGGAGAAGATGCAGGTCAAGAATAGGGCTCCACAGTCACCTACGGACTCATTGCTAGGACACCAATCTTGGAAGACAATCCTCCTTGGACAATGAGGGATTGCCTAAGTAAGTAAGTATTAAAGTCGAACTATATCTGATATAGTCTGTCTACATCTCCCAGGAGCCCCCGGTGGCGCAGTGGGTTAAAGCACTGAGCTTCTGAACGAAAGATCGAAGGTTCGATTCTGGGGAGCGGCGTGAGCTTCCGCTGTCAGCCCTAGCTTCTGCCAACCTAGCAGTTTGAAAACATGCAAATGTGAGTAGATCAATAGGTACCGCTCTGGCGGGAAGGTAATGGCACTCCATGCAGTCATGCCGGCCACATGACCTTGGAGGTGTCTACGGACAACGCTGGCTCTTCGGCTTAGAAATGGAGATGAGCACCACACCCCAGAGTCAGATATGACTGCAGTTTATGTCAGGGGACTACCTTTACCTACATCTCCCAGGGCTGCGTTCTCAGGTGAATCATTATTGCTTTTGTTCTGTGTCATGGCTTATGATCAACAATCTGCATTGACTGAGGTCTCCTCCTCCTCCTCAACTGCCAACCAGATGTCTTAGTAGAAACGTCTACATCCAGAGGACTAAAAAAAATCTGGCTGGAGAAATGAATATAGCAGAACAAACATCTGCTTTGGCAGGCTCCCAGAGATATAAGCGACTGCGATACAAAAGCAGTGATCTGGCTGCACTTTGACAAGAGCCACTTTCATAAGTCTCAAGCGAAATGTAGGTGTTGATGCTGGCACTTGCTCCAAAGACTTGGCTCTTCCCATTGGAGAACGTCTTCTGAATATCATGCACACAGCAGAGCTCAATGACACCGTTATGGCATACGACATGAGATCATGCCTGAAATTCATGAAGCCTGGCTGATTTGGTTGACATAGTGTTCTGTCATGTAGTGATAGCTCCAAAAAGAGCGAGGATAAGCAGCAGTTTGGTCACTGAAGATGGCTGGTGGGAGGTGAGCGTTTCCATTAGGAAGTACTTCATTCTTGGGTTGCATCTATCCACATATCAGCATATCAGTCTTAGCGCACCTTCGCTTTATTGATGCCCAAAAATAATGCAGGAATCTGAAACAATGCTTCATCTGACTGTATTTTCCATGCTTGAAACTTTTAAGACTTTCCAAGCACTCGGAAACTGGTTTCGCTTTCCTTGAGGGGCCCTTATCTTTTTCTGTTGAAGCCTGGCAGAACGCCGAAGGCATTGCTCGGCCTGTCTGCTTTGACTAATTTTTGAATGCCTATTTATATGCTCTCCTGAGGAATCTGTACAAGGACCAAGTAGCAACAGTAAGAACTGACCATGGACCAACAGACTGGTTCAAGATTGGGAAAGGCGTACGGCAAGGCTGCATCCTCTCACCCAACCTTTTTAACTTGTATGCAGAACACATCATGCGATGTGCGGGGCTGGATGAATGCAAAGCTGGGGTGGAAATGGCTGGAAGAAACATCAACAACCTCAGATATGCAGATGACACCACTC
This sequence comes from Anolis sagrei, assembly GCF_037176765.1. NCBI lineage: Eukaryota > Metazoa > Chordata > Lepidosauria > Squamata > Anolidae > Anolis > Anolis sagrei. Next base: position 2,145,590 of record NC_090035.1, read on the forward strand.
TGATGGCTGAAAGCGAGGAGGAGCTGAGGAGCCTTCTAATCAAGGTGAAAGAAGAAAGCGCAAAAGCCGGGTTGCAGCTAAACGTCAAAAAAACCAAGATGATGGCAACAACAATGATTGACAACTGGAAAATAGAGGGAGAAAATGTGGAGGCCGTGACAGATTTGTATTTCTAGGTGCAAAGATTACTGCAGATGCAGACTGTGGCCAGGAAATCAGGAGACGCTTCCTTCTTGGGAGGAGAGCAATGTCCAATCTCGATAAAATAGTAAAGAGTAGAGACATCAGACTGGCAACAAAGATCCATTGCCTAGTCAAAGCCATGGTATTCCCTGTAGTCACATCTACAGATGTGAGAGCTGGACCTTAGGGAAGGCTGAGCGAAGGAAGATCGATGCTTTTGAGCTGTGGTGTTGGAGGAAAGTTCTGAGAGTGCCTTGGACTGCGAGAAGATCCAACCAGTCCATCCTCCAGGAAATAAAACCCAACAGCTCACTGGAGAGAAAGATACTAGAGACAAAGTTGAAGTACTTTGGCCACATCATGAGGAGACAGGAAAGCCTAGAGAAGACAATTATGCTGGGGAAAGTGGAAGGCAAAAGGAAGAGGGGCCGACCAAGGGCAAGATGGATGGATGGCATCCTTGAAGTGACTGGACTGACCTTGAGGGAGCTGAGGGTGGTAACGGCCGACAGGGAGCTCTGGCGTGGGCTGGTCCATGAGGTCACGAAGAGTCGGAGACGACTGAATGAATGAACAACAAAATTTATATGCTCATTAGTTTCTGCAGGTGCCGAGTTGTTTTCAAGCCCCAAATCCTGGGAATTCTTTGGGAGCAATTCAGGGAGTAAACCACCATCCCTATACCCTGTAGGAACATTATCTTGGGAAACTACACTTTGAACAGGTGTCTCTCTGTCATAAATAAAGTATTATTATTATTATTATTATTATTATTATTATTATTCTCTGCATCAATATTTTTTCTTGCAGTGTGAACAAGCCCATAGACTCTTGGATGGAACTATGGATATTGAGACATTCTAGTGTCCCTTGAAATGTTATGTCACATGGAATCACCATTCTGTTACGAGGGGCGTCCAAGAAAGATTTCCCCTGACCCACTTCTATTTATTGCAGGATGCTGAAACTGCCCATGTGTCATGATAGAAGTCTCTTTAGGTGACATGCCAACTGAGAACTCAGAACTGGGAAGGGTTTTGATGTGACAGGTGCTGAAGTGAAGTGAGGTTTGAGAATGGACCCAGTGGAATCCAGAGCAGTCCTTCAGTTCCTTGACTTGAAAGGCTGCACACCAAAGGAGACACTGGATGAGATGAAAGAGGTTGGTGGTGAGGATTCCCCATCAGATGATGGACTCAAGAACTGGTATCGTCCATTCCAATGTGGTTGGACTTCCATGGAAACAGCTCTAATTCCAGGGTGATCCCACTCTGATATTGATGAACACACCATCCAGCAAATGGAGGTCGACATACTGGAAAATTGCCACATAACCATTGGCCACCTTGCCCAAAAGGTCAATATGAGTGTGGGGTCCATGGAAAAAATAACCCGAGACCATCTTCAGACGCATAAGGTATCCGCTTGCTGGGTCCCCCTGCTGCTCACCCCTTTCCAGAAGCAGGAAGGAGTCAAATGCTCTCAGGCTCCCTTGGGTCCTCCCTCCAGGTGTTTTGGACTTCAACTCCCACCATTCCTTCAGAATTTGGACAACATCATCCAGTACATGGATGAAATACCCCATAGCACAGGCATGGGCAAACTTGGGCCCTCCCTCCAGGTGTTTTGGACTTCAACTCCTACCATTCCTTCAGAACTTGGACAACATCCTTCAGTACGTGGACAACACACTCATAGCACAGGCATGGGCAAACTTGGGCCCTCCCTCCAGGTGTTTTGGACATCAGCTCCTACCATTCCTTCAGAACTTGGACAACATCATTCAGTATGTGGACAACATATTCAGAGCACAGGCATGGGCCAACTTGGATGCTCCCTCCAGGTGTTTTGGACTTCAACTACCACCATTCCTTCAGAACTTGGACAACATCCTTCAGTACATGGATGGCATACTCTTAGCACAGGCATAGGCCAACTTGAGCCCTCCCTCCAGATGTTTTGGACTTCAACTCCCACCATTCCTTCAGAACTTGGACAACATCCTTCAGTACGTGGACAACATACTCATAGCACAGACATGGGCAAACTTGGGCCCTCCCTCCAGGTGTTTTGAACTTCAACTCCCACCATTCCTTCAGAACCTGAGCAACATCCTTCAGTACGTGGACAACATACTCATAGCACAGACATGGGCAAACTTGGGCCCTCCCTCCACGTGTTTTGGACTTCAGCTCCTACCATTCCTTCAGAACTTGGGCAACAACATTCAGTATGCGGACAACATACTCATAGCACAGGCATGGACCAACTTGGGCTCTCCTTCCAGGTGTTTTGGACTTCAACTCCCACCATTCCTTCAGAACCTGAGCAACATCCTTCAGTACGTGGACAACATACTCATAGCACAGACATGGGCAAACTTGGGCCCTCCCTCCACGTGTTTTGGACTTCAGCTCCTACCATTCCTTCAGAACTTGGGCAACAACATTCAGTATGCGGACAACATACTCATAGCACAGGCATGGACCAACTTGGGCTCTCCTTCCAGGTGTTTTGGACTTCAATCCCACCATTCCTTCAGAACTTGGACAACATCGTTCAGTACGTGGATGACATACTCATGGCACAGGTATGGGCCAACTTGGGCCCTCCCTCCAGGTGTTTTGGATTTCACCTCCCACCATTCCTCACAGCCTCAGGCCCCTTCCTTTCCCCCCTCAAATGCTTAAGCCCATGCCTGGCCTATCATCTTTGGGAATGGACGTTTGACCCCTTGGCTGGTGGCCTTTTCCTTCTCTCTCTTTTGCAGGAGCTGCTACAAGTTTGGGACTTCTAAGCTCAAGCCAACCCAAGCTGTCTTGCCCAGACAATATCCCACATTGCGTGTCGGGAGGGCGAAGCTTTAGAATGAACTCTCAAGACTACTCCTGGTACATTATTCATCCTCTCTGTTAGCTCTGGAAAAAAAGAGAAGAGAAATGGTTTTCCATTTACAGCTTGGTGTAGCTGCTGCCGATACTTACTCATTGCATCTTAATGGACTCCCTTTCCTCTGTCTGGCTGGCAGGAGGTTACATTAATATTAATCCCTCTGTCAAGTAATGGAAAGTGCACAGGCAGAAAGGAACCTTCAGGTACTCCGAGAAAGGCTTTGCCTGATACCTGAGAGACTCCGTACGCAGTCGTTTTTGCCTCTCTTTTGCTGACGATGCTCCAGGTCTGGCCACTCTGTTTTTGAACCCGTCAGCTCAAAACGCTCAGGCATGCCATTAACAAACTTCTCTCGTTTCTACAAGGGAGGAAAAAGGGGATACTTAGAATCATAAATTTGGAGGAAACCCCAAGGGCCATCTAGTCCAACCCCATTCTGTCACGAGCAAAGACACATTCAAAGCCCTCCTGATTGATAACCATCTAAGCTTCTCCAAATTGGGAGACTCCTCCAGACTCTGAGACAGCATATTCCACCGCTGAACAGCTCCTACCATCATTTATTAATATGACTTGAGTTGTTATCCATTGCTGTCAGGTATGTCTGCCAGGTTTGGTCCAGATCCATCGGTGTTTGGGTTCACAGTGCTCTCTGGATGTTGGTGAACTAAAACTCCCAAATTCAAGGCCAATGCCTGTTGGAGTTCAGCCTGTGATTGTGTTTCAAAATCAAGGTGCTTTGAATGTGGGGAATGATGTCAATAAGGGTCAAGATAGCGATGGTTTGGTCAATGATATTAATGCAGAGAATGACATAGAGGCACCGCTTCAAAGTGTAGTTTCTCATGAGAATGTTCCTAAAGGGTATAGGGATGAGAGTTTACTCCCTGAATTGCTCCCAGAGAGTTCCCAGGATTTGGTGCTTGAAAACAACATGGCACCTGAAGGGACTAATGAGCACATAGACAGGCGGGTGGAAATTAGCCAAAACAGACAGCTCAACCAAGGCCTTCGGCATTCTGCCAGGCTTCAACAGATAAGGATGAGAGGCATTCAGAGAAAATGAAACCAATTTCTGAGTGTTTCAAAAGGCTTAATGTGAGGATATAAAGTTCCACGCCTGGGAAATATAGTCAGATGAAGCATCGTTTCAGATTCCTGCTATGTTCTTGCTCTTGTCTCATGAAAGCCTTGCTTGGAAGATTCATATTTGAGGATTTCTTCCTGTATGGTTTGTCTCTTGTGATTACCTCTTCATGCCTTGGATCAATGTTTCCCTGTTTCTTTGGATTTGGTTCAATTCCATCACTGGTGGTGTTCAGAATGCTTTTTGACTATAGGTAAACAATAAATCCCAGATATAGATATACAACTTCCTCAAATCAAGGTGAATTTTCCCCAAAGACCTCCAGTATTTTTGCTGGTCATGGAGGCTCTGTGTGCCAAGTTAGTTCCTGGTTCATCGTTGGTAGAGTTCAGAGTGCAGTTCTTAGATGGAAGGTGAACTATGCATCTGAAGATCTTAGACAACCTTCCAGTATTTTCTGTAGGTCATGGGAGTTGACGTATGACGCTCCGGTGAGCAATCTGGCCGACGCCCGTTGGACTAATTGAAGTTTCCGAACAGTCTTCAAAGACAACCCCACGTAGAGCGCGTTGCAGTAATCTATTCGGATGTAACAAGAGCGTGGACCACCGTGGCCAGATCCGATTTCCCAAGGTAGTAGGAAAATGGGGTGTATGGAAGGAGCCCTCGGTGGCACAGTGGGTCAAACTGCTGAGCTGCTGAGCTTGTTGACCAAAAGGTCGTGGGTTCGAATCCAGCGAGCGGGTTGAGCTCCTGCTGTCAGCCCCTGCTTCTGCCATCTAACGGTCCAAAAACATGTAATGTGAGTAAATCATTAGGTATCACTCTGGCAGGAAGGTAATGGTGCTCCATGCAATCATGCCAATGTCCACATGACCTTGGAGGTGTCTATGGACAATGCCGGCTCTTTGGCTTAGAAATGGAGATGAGCACCACCCCACAGAGTCGGATGCGACTGGACTTAACGTCAGGGGAAACCTTTACCTTTACTATATCTGTGGGATAATGTCCAGGGTGAGAGAAAGAACTCTTGCCTGTATGAGATAGATATGACTGTTTCAATTGGCTACCTCGATTAGCATTTGATGACCTGGTGATCTTGCGCATTGTGTATAGAATTACTCTTGATTTTTTTTTAAGTTCATAAAAACATTGTAAATTCTCCAAAACTCTGGAGCTAGGACGTGAAACAATGGCTTCAAACTCCAAGAAAGAAGATCCCACCTGAAGATGAGGAAGAACTTCCTGACTGTGAGAGCCGTTCAGCAGTGGAACTCTCTGCCCCGGAGTGTGGTGGAGGCTCCTTCTTTGGGAGCTTTTAAACAGAGGCTGGATGGCCATCTGTCAGGGGTGCTTTGAATGCAATATTCCTGCTTCTTGGCGGAATGGGGTTGGATTGGACGGATCATGAGGTCTCTTCCAACTCTATGATTCTATGATTCTAAGTGTAACTTTTGGAAATTTGGTGGGCTAAGAGTGGTAAATGTGTTCTACCATTGTAGCAATTTTCACTCCAGTAGCTTTCAAAATGAGGGAGTGTGGTGGAGGCTCCTTCTTTGCAAACTTTTAAACAGAGGCTGGGTGGCCATCTGTTGGGGTTACTTTGAAGGCAATTTTCCTGCTTCTTGGCAGAATGGGGTTGGATTGGATGGCTCATGAGGTCTCTTCCAACTCTATGATTCTAAGTGTAACTTTTGGAAATTTGGTGGGCTAAGAGTGGTAAATGTGTTCTACCATTGTAGCAATTTTCACTCCAATAGCTTTCAAAATGAGGGAGTGAGGTGGAGGCTCCTTCTTTGCAAACTTTTAAACAGAGGCTGGGTGGCCATCTGTTGGGGTTGCTTTGAAGGCAATTTTCCTGTTTCTTGGCAGAATGGGGTTGGATTGGATGGCTCATGAAGTCTCTTCCAACTCTATGATTCTACGATTCTAAGTGTAACTTTTGGAAATTTGGTGGGCTAAGAGTGGTAAATGTGTTCTACCATTGTAGCAATTTTCACTCCAATAGCTTTCAAAATGAGGGAGTGAGGTGGAAGCTCCTTCTTTGCAAACTTTTAAACAGAGGCTGGATGGCCATCTGTCGGGGGTGCTTTGAAGGCAATTTTCCTGCTTCTTGGCAGAATGGGGTTGGATTGGATGGCTCATGAGGTCCCTTCCAACTCTTTGATTCTATGATTCTATGGTGTTGCTTCTTCTATGGAGGCTTTGAAACAGAGGCTGGATGGCCATCTATTGGGGGTGATCGGAATGCGATTTTCCTGCTTCTTGGCAGAATGGGGTTGGATTGGATGGCTCATGAGGTCTCTTCCAACTCTATGATTCTAAGTGTAAAACTTTTGGAAATTTGGTGGGCTAAGAGTGGTAAATGCGTTCTACCATTGTAGCAATTTTCACTCCAATAGCTTTCAAAATGAGGGAGATAGGAGCCCCTGAAGTTTCCCCAATGCGCAATTACTATAACGAAATAGTAACAAAATTTTGTTACTCTTAGAATCATAGAATCATAGAATCAAAGAGTTGGAAGAGACCTCATGGGCCATCCAGTCCAACCCCATTCTGCCAAGAAGCAGGAACATTGCATTCAAATCACCCCTGACAGATGGCCATCCAGCCTCTGCTTAAAAGCTTCCAAAGAAGGAGCCTCCACCACACTCCGGGGCAGAGAGTTCCACTGCTGAACGGCTCTCACAGTCAGGAAGTTCTTCCTCATGTTCAGGTGGAATCTCTTCTCTTGTAGTTTGAAGCCATTGTTCCCTTGCGTCCTAGTCTCCAAGGAAGCAGAAAACAAGCTTGCTCCCTCCTCCTCCCTGTGGTTTCCTCTCACATATTTATACATGGCCATCATCATATCTCCTCTCAGCCTTCTCTTCTTCAGGCTAAACATGCCCAGTTCCCTAAGCCGCTCCTCATAGGGCTTGTTCTCCAGACCCTTGATCACTTTAGTCGCCCTCCTTCTCTGGAGACATTCCAGCTTGTCAATATCTCTCTTCAATTGTGGTGCCCAGAATTGGACACAATATTCCAGGTGTGGTCTAACCAAAGCAGAATAGAGCATGGGGAGCAGGACTTCCTTAGATCTGGACACTAGGCTCCTCTTGATGCAGGCCAAAATCCCATTGGCTTTTTTTGCCGCCACATCACATTGTTGGCTCATGTTTAACTTGTTGTCCACGAGGACTCCAAGAACTTTTTCACACGTACTGCTCTCTTGTTATAGTAATGCATTTTCACCAAACTATACTTTAGAAACACTTTAGAAACAAAGTGCCAGCATCTCCCCAGTTTTGTAATGACTTTTGAACCATTTCTTAAAAATGGATCACACATCCCTATTGGGTACATCGTTGGGTCGAGTCCAGGTTCTGCTTTGAGTCAAACTTGAGAAATGCAAAACAAAATCCGACTTAAAATTGAGCCCAGGGAGCCTGCAGAACCAGACCTAAGTCATCACTGGTGTTTTTATTTAGGCCATTTCTGTTTATCCTGGTGAAAGGGAGTGTTATTTATATCCTTAAAATAATATGACTACTAATACATCATTGATGAAGAAACTGATTGTGGTCTTTCCATGGACTGCCCTTCCTCTCATGTGGTGCCACGGGTGAGATAACTATGACCGGAGTGCTTAAGTTAAAGGAGGTTGGGCAGACACGGGGGCACCACGGGGGGCTCTCCTCATCGCTTACATGTCTATTAATTAAATGTGGGGTGAGGGACTACTGTGTAGGTAGGTGTGTCCTCCCCACGTCTGAATATAGCATTTCACTGTGCATAGTGGTTTCCAATTAAAAAGCAACAAAACAGTGTCCTGCCATCAGGGGCAACAGAAAAAAGGATAGTAGTTTAGGACAGTGTTTCCCAGCTTTCCTAATGCCGCAACCTCTTAATACAGCCCCTCATGTTGTGGTGACCCCCAACCATAACATTATTTTGTTGCTACTTTACAACTGTCATTTTGCTACTGTTATGAATCATAGAATCATAGAATCAAAGAGTTGGAAGAGACCTCCTGGGCCATCCAGTCCAACCCCTTTCTGCCAAGAAGCAGGAATATTGCATTCAAATCACCCCTGACAGATGGCCATCCAGCCTCTGTTTAAAAGCTTCCAAAGAAGGAGCCTCCACCACACTCCGGGGAAGGCAGAGAGTTCCACTACTGAACGGCTCTCACAGTCAGGAAGTTCTTCCTCATGTTCAGATGGAATCTCCTCTCTTGTAGTTTGAAGCCATTGTTCCACGTCCTAGTCTCCAAGGAAGCAGAAAACAAGCTTGCTCCCTCCTCCCTGTGGCTTCCTCTCACATATTTATACATGGCTATCATATCCCCTCTCAGCCTTCTCTTCTTCAGGCTAAACATGCCCAGCTCATTAAACCGCTCCTCATAGGGCTTGTTCTCCAGACCTTTTATCATTTTAGTCGCTCTCCTCTGGACACATTCCAGCTTGTCAATATCTCTCTTGAATTGTGGTGTAAATATCGGATATGCAGGATGTATTTGATACAAATACGCGATATGCCCAAATTTAAATCCTGGAGGAGTTGGGAGGGGGTGATAATTGATTTTGTCATTTGGGAGTTGTAGTTCCTGGGATTTATAGTTAACCTACAAAATCCAAAGAACCAGGAAACGTTGATCCAAGGCAGGAGCAGATAGTCACAAGAGACAAAAAACCAAACCAGGAAACTAGAAATCCTTAAGCATGAATCTTCAAAGCAAGGCTTCTCTAAGACGAGGACAAGATTCTAAATGATGCTTCGTCTGACTGTATTTTCCATGCTTGAAACTTTTAAGCCTTTCCAAGCTCTCGGAAACTGGTTTCGGTTTCCTTGGGCGCCCCTTATCGTTTTCTGTTGAAGCCTGCAGAACGCCGAAGGCATTGCTCGGCCTGACAGTTTTGACTAATTTTCGACCGCCTATCTATATGCTCATTAGTTTCTGCAGGTGCCGAGTTGTTTTAAAATTTTAATTATTACATTTGGCTTTGCCATAGGTTTTTAATGTGTCATGGTGTTATTGTTACTGTTTATTGTTTTGTTTACTGTTTATTGTCTTGTAAGCCGCTCCAAGTCTTTTGGGAGATGGTAGCGGGGTATAAATTATTATTATTATTATTATTATTATTATTATTATTATTATTTTCAAGCCCCTAATCCTGGGAACTCTCTGGGAGCAATTCAGGAATAAACCATCATCCCTACGCTCTGTAGGAACATTCTCATGGGAAACTACACTTTGAACCAGTGCCTCTCTGTCATTCTCTGCATCAATATCACTGACCAAACCATTGTCTTCTTGAACCTTATTTACATCATTTCCCAGATCCAAACCACCCTGTTCCTGAAACACAACCACAGGCTGAACTCCAAAACCACAAACGTATTCATCTTTTGTTTCGATACGATCCTTCCTTCCTTCATTCCTTCCTTCCTGAAAAAGATCTTGATCTTGGAGTCCTCATGGACAACAAGTTAAACATGAGCCAACAATGTCATGTGGCGGCAAAACAGCCAATGGGATTTTGGCCTGCATCAAGAGGAGCCTAGTGTCTAGGTCCAGGGAAGTCATGCTCCCCATGCTCTATTCTGCTTTGGTTAGACCACACCAGGAATATTGTGTCCAATTCTGGGCACCACAATTCAAGAGAGATATTGACTCTATGCTGGAATGTGTCCAGAGGAGGGCGACTAAAACGATCAAGGGTCTGGAGAACAAGCCCTATGAGGAGCGGCTTAGGGAACTGGGCATGTTTAGCCTGAAGAAGAGAAGGCTGAGAGGAGATATGATAGCCATGTATAAATATGTGAGAGGAAGCCACAGGGAGGAGGAGGGAGCAAGCTTCCTTTCTGCTTCCCTGGAGACTAGGACGCAATGGAACAATGGCTTCAAACTACAAGAGAGGAGATTCCACCTGAACATGAGGAAGAACTTCCTGACTGTGAGAGCTGTTCAGCAGTGGAACTCTCTGCCCCGGAGTGTGGTGGAGGCTCCTTCTTTGGAGGCTTTGAAACAGAGGCTGGATGGCCACCTGTCAGGGGTGCTTTGAATGCAATATTCCTGCTTCTTGGCAGAAGGGGGTTGGACTGGATGATGGCCCAGGAGGTCTCTTCCAACTCTAGGATTCTAGGATTCCTTCCCTCCTTTCCTCCCTTTGTTAGAGTGCTTCTCATTTTCTAAACTCTCCCTCCCTTTCTCCACTTATTTATTTCCAAGGTGCTGTGGACTGGTGTTCACAGTGACAGGAAGGTCTAGAGTCCTGATTTACAAGAGTGGTTGACAATCCTTTGAATCTGAATGTACTTTGGTCCCTGAGAGTCCAGGGTTAAGATGACCTTTTAAAAATAGATTTCTCATTATCACCGTTTCTTTCCTTTTGGCAACGGTCAAGCTGTGAGACTGACATAGTGCCATTTCCTCTTTTCCTTTTGTGATTCCATAGCATTGAGCCTTGGCAGTTCAAGTGGTGTCAAACTGCATTAATTCTGCTGTGTAAGGTAGAGGTAAAGGTTTCCCCTGACATTAAGTCTAGTTGTGTCTGACTCCCAATGGTGGGATCAAGAGCAGGACATCCCCAGAAGATATCAGTCTTTGTGGTGGTTCATAATGGGAGATGTGTTCGGACAGGTAAACTGGGCCAGGGGCATTTAGGGCTTGATAGGCCAAAGCCAGCACTTTGAATTGTGCCCGGTAGCAAACAGGCAGCCAGTGGAGCTGACGCAACATGAGAGTTGTGTGCTCCAATGTTGGCTGCCTCTTGTTGGGCAATTTGAAGCTTTCAAACAATCTTCAAAGGCAGCCCCATGTAGAGCGCGTTACAGTAGTCTATCCTGGATGTAACGAGAGCATGGACCACTGTGGCCAAGTCTGGCTTCCCAAAGTATGGGCACAACCGGTGCACGTTTTAATGGTGCAAAAGCCCCCCTAGACACTACCGCAACTTGGGGTTCTAGGCTCAGTGATGAGACCAGGAGAACTCCCAAGCTGTGAACCTGTGCCTTCCAGGGGAGTGCGATCCCATCCAGCACAGGCTGTAACCCTATGCCCTGTTTGGCCTTTCGACTGACCAGGAGGACCTCTGTCTTGTCTGGATTCAACTTCAATTTGTTCACCCTCATCCAGACCATCACAGCAGCCAGGCACTAGTTCATGACCTGGACAGTGTCCGTAGCATCTAGTGGAAAAGAGTAATAGAGTTGGATGTCATCTGCGTACAGATGACATTGAACTTCAAAACTCTAGATGATCTCTCCCAACGGCTTCATGTAGATGATAAACAACATGGGGGACAATACTAAGCCCTATGGGACCCCACAGGAGAAAGGTTGTGGGGTCAAGCAGGTGTCCCCCAACAACACCTTCTGGGTATGACCCTCCAAGAAGAACAGTATCCCCAAGGCCCATCCCCATGAGGCGACCCAGAAGGATACCTTGGTCTATGGTATGGAAGGCTGCTGAGAGATCCGGGTAACCAACAGGGACACACTCCCCCTGTCGAGCTCTCTGCGGAGATCATCCACTAAGGCGACCATGGTTGTCTCAGTTCCATGACCCCTTCTGAAACTAGACTGCGATGGATCCAGCACAGGCTGTAACCCTATACCCTGTTTGGCCTTGCGACTGACCAGGAGGACCTCTGTCTTGTCTGGATTCAACTTCAATTTGTTCACCCTCATCCAGACCGTCACAGCAGTCAGGCACTGGTTCACGACCTGGATAGCTTCCTTAGCATCAGGTGTAAACGAGTAATAGAATCATAGAATCATAGAATCAAAGAGTTGGAAGAGACCTCATGGGCCATCCAGTCCAACCCCATTCTGCCAAGAAGCAGGAATATTGCATTCAAATCACCCCTGACAGATGGCCATCCAGCCTCTGTTTCAAAGCTTCCAAAGAAGGAGCCTCCACCACACTCCGGGGCAGAGAGTTCCACTGCTGAATGGCTCTCACAGTCAGGAAGTTCTTCCTCATGTTCAGATGGAATCTCCTCTCTTGTAGTTTGAAGCCATTGTTCCGCGTCCTAGTCTCCAAGGAAGCAGAAAACAAGCTTGCTCCCTCCTCCTCCCTGTGGCTTCCTCTCACATATTTATACATGGCTATCATATCTCCTCTCAGCCTTCTCTTCTTCAGGCTAAACATGCCCAGCTCCTTAAGCCGCTCCTCATAGGGCTTGTTCTCCAGACCCTTGATCATTTTAGTCGCCCTCCTCTGGACACATTCCAGCTTGTCAATATCTCTCTTGAATTGTGGTGCCCAGAACTGGACACAATATTCCAGATGTGGTCTAGCCAAAACAGAATAGAGGGGTAGCATTACTTCCTTAGATCTAGACAATAGGCTCCTCTTGATGCAGGCCAAAATCCCATTGGCTTTTTTTGCCGCCACATCACATTCCTGGCTCATGTTTAACTTGTTGTCCACGAGGACTCCAAGATCTTTTTCACACGTCCTGCTCTCGAGCCAGGCATTGTCCCCCATTCTGTATCTTTGCATTTCATTTTTTCTGCCAAAGTGGAGTCTCTTGCATTTGTCCCTGTTGAGCTGGACATCATCTGCATACAGAAGGCATCAAACTCCAAAACTCCGGATGATCTCACCCAATGGCTTCATGTAGATGTTCAACAACATGGGGGACAATATTGATCCCTGTGGGACCCCATAGGAGAATGGCTGCAGGGCCGAGCAGGTGTCCCCCAACAACACCTTCTGGGAACGACCCTCCAGGAAGGACTGGAGCCACTGCAGAACATTACCCCCAAGACCTGTCCTCATGAGGCGACCCAGAAATTTGCATCAATATATGTATTAAAGTTACTGAATATATGTATTAAAGTATTTCCGCTCCCTTGGCAGCGACCTCTCCACAAAAGTCAACATTGGCATTGAAATGCAACACCGCTTGAGCTCTGCGAGTGCAGCTTTTCTCCAAATGAAGCAGAGAGTGTTTGAGGACCAGGACATCCGTAGGGAGACCAAGGGGCTTGCTTACAAAGCTATTGTCCTCCCAACCCTGTTATACGCCTGAGAGACGTGGACTGTCTACAGATGTCACACTCAACTCCTAGAATGATTCCATCAGCACTGCCTCCAGAAAATCCTGCAAATCTCTTGGGAAGACAAACGGACAAATGTCAGCATGCTGGAAGAAACAAAGACCACCAGCATTGAAGCAATGGTCCTCTGCCATCAACTCTGCTGGACCGGCCATGTTGTCCGAATGCCCGACCACTGTCTTCCAAAGCAGTTGCTCTACTCTGAACTCAAAAACATCTTGTTGCCTCCAGAACATCTTGCAAAACTCTTGAGAAGACAAGCGGAAAAATGTCAGCGTGCTGGAAGACATCCATAGGGATACCAACGTGCTTGTATGTAAAGCTATTGTCCTCCCAACCCTGCTATAAGCCTGCAAAACGTGGACTGTCTACAGACGTCACATGCAACTCCTGGAATGATTCCATCAGCACTGCCTCCAGAAAATCCTGCAAATCTCTTGGGAAGACAAGCGGACAAACGTCACCGTGCTGGAAGAAGCAAAGCCCACCAGCATTGAAGTGATGGTCCTCTGCCATCAACTCCACTGGACCGACCACATTGTCCGGATGCCCAACCACCTTCTCCCAAAGCAGTTGCTCAACTCCGAACTCAAGAACGGAAAACAGAATGTTGGAGGACAGGAAAAGAGATTTAAAGACAGGCTCAAAGCCAACCTTAAAAACTCTGGCATAGACACTGAGAACTGGGAAGACATGGCCCATGAGCACTCCAGCTGGAGGTCAGCGGTGACCAGCAGTGCTGTAGAATTTAAAGAGGCACGAATGGAGGGTGAAAGAGATAAAGGAAGGCATGTTAAGCCAACCCAACCGATGCCCTCAAAGCAGGAGAACATGCGAGTCAAGATGGTCATCCAACCCCTATTCTTGACTCGCGTGTTCTCCTGCTTTGAGGGCATTGGTTGGGTTGAATCATAGAATCAAAGAGTTGGAAGAGACCTCATGGGCCATCCAGTCCAGCCCTCAGCCAAGAAGCAGGAATATTGCATTCAAATCATCTAGTCCAACCCTAATCTGCCAAGAAGCAGGACAATCGCATTCAAAGAGGCTGGGTGGCCATCTGTCAGGGGTGATTTGAATGCAATATTCCTGCTTCTTGGCAGAATGGGGTTGGACTGGATGGCCCATGAGGTCTCTTCCAACTCTTTGATTCTATGATTCTAGGGCTCCACGGTCACCTACGGACCCACCGGTACACTGATCTTGGAAGACTATCCTACTCAGACAACGAGGGATCACCTAAGTAAGTATGTAAGTAAGTGAGTAAGTATGCATTGTGTTGGGGGTAGAAATTAGGGCTGGTCAATTCGTTTCATTAATTCGTAATTCGTTAAAAAATTCGTTAATTTTTGAATTACGAAACGATTACAAAACATTTTTTTTAACCTGGAAGTGTTTTTAAATATCGAAACGGCAGGCGCCAAAAAATTTTGTATTTCCATCCATTTCGGAAATACATAAGATGGCCGCCTGCCGATGCTTGCTGGGAGCTCTCCTCTGACCAGGGTGGGACAAAGGACTCTTGTCTGCTGGAGCGAGGTGTGACTGTTTCAAGTGACCACCTTGATTAGCATTTGATGGCTTGGCAGTGCCTGGAGCAATCTTTTGTTGAGAGGTGATTAGATGTCCCTGATTGGGTTGTTGTAGGTTTTTCAGGCTATATGGCCATGGCCTAGAGGCATTTTCTCCTGACTTTTCGCCTGCATCTATGGCGAGCGAGAGGGGCGAGCGAGCGGCGAGCGAGAGGGGCGAGCGAGGCATTCTCTCCTGACGTTTTGTCTGCATCTATGGCAAGCATCCTCAGAGGTAGTGAGGTCTGTTGGAAGTAGGAAAAAGGGTTTATATATTTATGTGGAATAATGACCAGGGTGGGACAAAGGACTCTTGTCTGCTGGAGCGAGGTGTGAATGTTTCAACTGACCACCTTGATTAGCATTTGATGGCTTGGCAGTGCCTGGAGCAATCTTTTGTTGAGAGGTGATTAGATGTCCCTGATTGGGTTGTTGTAGGTTTTTTCAGGCTATATGGCCATGGCCTAGAGGCATTTTCTCCTGACTTTTCACCTGCATCTATGGCGAGCGAGAGGGGCGAGCGAGCGGCGAGCGAGAGGGGCGAGCGAGGCATTCTCTCCTGACGTTTTGTCTGCATCTATGGCAAGCATCCTCAAAGGTAGTGAGGTCTGTTGGAAGTAGGAAAAAGGGTTTATATATTTATGTGGAATAATGACCAGGGTGGGACAAAGGACTCTTGTCTGCTGGAGCGAGGTGTGAATGTTTCAACTGACCACCTTGATTAGAGGGCCCGCCAGAGTGAGTGCCTGCCTTCCCTCCTTAATAATAATTTTAATTTCTCCTCCCTATTCTACTAAATTAATAATTAAATTTAAAAAATATTTAAAAAATATTGAAAAAAAAGGGCGCCATCTTTACAAAATGTTTTGTAAATATTTACGAAATTTCGTAAATACCGAACTTTTTTTTTTTGGAAAATTTTGTAATTATTTTAAATATCGAAACAAAAAAAAAAACCCCAATTACAAATCGATTTTAGAAACAAATTTTTGCGTTGTTACCCAGGCCTAGTAGAAATATAACTCAGGCTTGGCACTATGAGTTGAAGTAGCACATGGAAGCAAGCAAGCAAGCAAGCAAGGCGGCCAATGGCATGCACAAAGGGACCCTGCGCCATGAGGTCATGGCATGACTGCATTTCTCTCCCAGCGCTTTTTCGTCTTCTCCCTGCTGCTTGCATTCATCCCCCTCTTTTCTTCTTGCTCGTACATGGCTTGGGAGGCTTTGATCTCGCCTTTTTGCTTGGCGTCCTTTCATCCACTTTGGCTTACTTTGTCTGTAACCTGACCCGCCGCCTTGCTTCCTAATCCCTTCTCCCCATCCAAGCCCTTCTCCCCCCCACGATTGCTTTCAAGCTGTATCAACCGCTCTTTTCTTTCGTCCCCTCGCCCTTCTTTCATCTTCCTTTTGTACAAGTGTATACAAGGGCCGAAACAAAGAGACTACAGTGTTGAAACAACAGCTCCGAGACCCTTAGAAGTCTCTCTCTTGAAATGGAAGGGCTTTGCAGGAATGCCTTCATCAGCTGCTTTGACATCCTTCCCTTGGGATCCAGCCAAAGGAACAGGCAGAAAAAAATATGCTTCGAAAGAGACCCCGTGTTCGCACCAGATACTGAAGAATAGTCACAATCATGGAAATGAAATGCTTCCAGTTCAGGTTGTTTCGGCAATGTCGACTCAGGAAGTGCCTCTCCACAAAGGCTTTGGAGGGGAAACTTCTGAATACATCTTGTGAACAAGTCACTCTGGGGTATTGAGGGGTTCTCAAAGGCTTTCATTGGCCGGAATCACTGGGTGGCTCTGTTTTCCAGGCTGTGTCGCCTTGTTCCAGAAGCATTCTCTCCTGATGTTTCACCCACATCTAGGGCAGGCATCCTCAGAGGTTGTGAAGTCTAGAAATGGACCTCTCAACCTCTGAGGATGCCTGTACTAAAGACAGGGCTGTTGTGCCGTCGCAACAACGAGACCATAACATTAAATCCACCACTCTGGACTGTAGGAAAAGCAATCCTTGTTTATTGATGAAAAGTTGGTTACAAAAGAAAGGTAAATGCAGAGTCAAAAAGCCACAGAAAAACACAGTAGTCAATAGGATCTCTGAACTTGAGCAAAACTTCAAGAGCCACAAAACAATAACCAGGAGTCTGTTAGCCCTTTACTAACCATGAACTTGGAAACTAGAAGCCTCTGGGATTACTGGCCATGGAACACAGGAATTCTGCCAAGGCCAGCCACAGTCCCGAACGTTGCTTGACCTAAAGAAGCACCCGGCAGGAACCCTCTTAAACCAAAGAAGCTATTCTTAGAAACGCCCCTTGACTTTTCTGTCTGGGCCTCTTTCTGCTGTAAGCGCTGTGACCTTCGTACAGACTGGGAAACACTTCTATCTCTGACTATCTGTTCTCTTCGGTCCTCATTATCAACCCCAGGAGGAGAGATATCACGGCTAACTTCCAAAACATTCTCTTCTAGCTGTTGGGTTTCATTTTCATTCCCACTGATCTCTGCGTCAACAACAGATTCCACACTGTCAGAGTCGGGGAGAGCTTGCTCAGTTGGAAAAACTATCAGAGAATCCTGTTCACACAGATCAGGATCAGGCTGAACCCCAACAGGTAAAAAACCTCAGAACTGGTGCTGAGAGGTAATTTAATCAGGGTCTTTTAGAGTCAAGTCTCTTACTCACGTCCATATGGTAGGAACTCTGATGGCAGAATGAAAAGAAAGGAAGCACTCCCCTCCTGCAGGAAGAGGTGGAGCCAAACAGTACTGATTGACAGCCATAAGTAACCAATCCATACAACTATACATAAGCAGGGTAAAAGGGGGCAGGATTAAGCATATTACAACAGTTTAAACCTTGCAACTAACAGTTTTACACATAGGTGGCGCCACTCGTGCCGTCACAGCTGTACAACAGCTAGTTAGTAGGCAGCTGTACATCCTAGCCACATACACACATATACACTTATAGTACACATATAGTACACACTTATACACATACACATATATAGCACCGGGACTGTGGTGCAGCTGGCTGGGAGTCAGCTGCATTAAGATCACTACTGACCGAAAGGTCATGAGTTTGAAGCCAGCCCGGGTTGGAGTGAGCTTCCAACCATTGTGTAGTTTGCTGGTGACCTTTGCAGCCCATAAGACAGTTGGAAATTTAGGTACCGCTTCTGCGGGGAGGCTAATTTAACTAATTTACGACGCTATAAAATCTCCAGCAAGCATGCAAAAGAATGAGGAAGCACTTCATTAATGTCACAAATGGACGTGAAGAAACAGCTCCCCTGGTGGTCAGAATACTCTCATGAAAAAGCTGGAATGTTAAATAGCCTCTGTGTGTCTGTCTATAAATGTTGTGTGTCTATGGCATTGAATGTTTGCCATGTATATGTGCATTGTGATCCGCCCTGAGTCCTCTGTGGGGTGAGGAGAAGGGCAGAATATGAATACTGTAAATAAATAAATAGATAGATAGATAGATAAACACTGATAGAATATAATAGAATGGAATCATAGAATCATAGAATCAAAGAGTTGGAAGAGACCTCCTGGGCCATCTAGTCCAACCCCATTCTACCAAGAAGCAGGAATATTGTATTCAAATCACCCCTGACAGATGGCCATCCAGCCTCTGCTTAAAAGCTTCCAAAGAAGGAGCCTCCACCACACTCCGGGGCAGAGAGTTCCACTGCTGAACGGCTCTCACAGTCAGGAAGTTCTTCCTCATGTTCAGATGGAATCTCCTCTCTTGTAGTTTGAAGCCATTGCTCCATTGCGTCCTAGTCTCCAAGGAAGCAGAAAACAAGCTTGCTCCCTCCTCCTCCCTGTGGCTTCCTTTCACATATTTATACATGGCTATCATACCTCCTCTCAGCCTTCTCTTCTTCAGGCTAAACATGCCCAGCTCCCTAAGCCGCTCCTCATAGGGCTTGTTCTCCAGGCCCTTGATCATTTTAGTCGCCCTCCTCTGGACACATTCCAGCTTGTCAATATCTCTCTTGAATTGTGGACCGCAAGAAGATCCAACCAGTCCATACTTCAGGAAATAAAGTCCGACTACTCATTGGAGCGAAGGCTATTAGAGGCAAAGATGAAGTCTTTTGGCCACATCATGAGAAGACATCTATGGCAAGCATCCTCAGAGGTTGTGAGGTGAGAAAAGGCCTTGGACTGATGGGGAGTGTTCTTGGGAAATAGATTACGCCTCAGAACACAAGGAGTGAAAAATAGACAAACGAGATAAGCAGAGAATCCGAGATAAGACCTTGAAGGCCAGGTGTCTTCGGCATGATTTCATGGGTGCCTGGATGAGCTTAAATTAAGAAGTGTGGGCTTCAAGTCTCTCAGAGGAGACAACGTAGCCATAAGGGATGGCTCTCCTGTCTCTGCTCTCAAGTCTTTGATTCAAGTCTTCTCGAGATGAGCCAACAATGTGATGTGGCGGCAAAAAAAGCCAATAGGATTTTGGCCTGCATCAAGACGAGCATAGTGTCTAGATCCAGGGAAGTCATGCTCCCCATGCTCTATTCTGCTTTGGTTAGACCACACCTGGAATATTGTGTCCAGTTCTGGGCACCACAATTCAAGAGAGATCTTGACAAACTGGAATGTGTCCAGAGGCGAGCGAATAAAATAATCAAGGGTCTGGAGAACAAGCCCTATGAGGAGTGGCTTAAGGAGCTGGGCATGTTTAGCCTGAAGAAGAGAAGGCTGAGAGGAGATATGATAGCCATGTATAAATATGTGAGAGGAAGCCACAGGGAGGAGGAGGGAGCAAGCTTCCTTTCTGCTTCCCTGGAGACTAGGACACAATGGAAGAATGGCTTCAAACTACAAGAGAGGAGATTCCATCTGAACATGAGGAAGAACTTCCTGACTGTGAGAGCCGTTTACATACGACCTTTTTCTTTGTCCTCTTTGGTGATAGAATCCTAGAATGCAATATTCCTGCTTCTTGGCAGGGGGTTGGACTGGATGGCCCATGAGGTCTCTTCCAACTCTTTGATTCTATGATTCTATGAATCCAAGAGTTGGAAGAGACCTCCTGGGCCATCATCCAGTCCACCCCATTCTGCCAAGAAGCAGGAATATTGCATTCAAAGCACCCCTGACAGATGGCCATCCAGCCTCTGTTTAAAAGCTTCCAAAGAAGGAGCCTCCACCACACTCCGGGGCAGAGAGTTCCACTGCTGAACGGCTCTCACAGTCAGGAAGTTCTTCCTCATGTTCAGATGGAATCTCCTCTCTTGTAGTTCGAAGCCATTGCTCCATTGCGTCCTAGTCTCCAGGGAAGCAGAAAACAAGCTTGCTCCCTCCTCCTCCCTGTGGCTTCCTTTCACATATTTATACATGGCTATCTTACCTCCTCTCAGCCTTCTCTTCTTCAGGCTAAACATGCCCAGCTCCCTAAGCCGCTCCTCATAGGGCTTGTTCTCCAGACCCTTGAACATTTGAGTCGCCCTCCTTTGGACACATTCCAGCTTGTCAATATCTCTCTTGAATTGTGGTGCCCAGAATTGGACACAATATTCCAGGTGTGGTCTGATCAAAGCAGAATAGAGCATGGGGAGCAGGACTTCCCTAGATCTAGGCACTATGCTCCTCTTGATGCAGGCCAAAATCCCATTGGCTTTTTTTGCCGCCACATCACATTGTTGGCTCATGTTCCCCTTCCTCTCCACGAGGACTCCAAGATCTTTTTCACACGTACTGCTCTCGAGCCAGGCCTCATCGGCCCCCATTCTGTATCTTTGCATTTCGTTTTTCCTGCCAAAGTGGAGTCTCTTGCATTTGTCACTGTTGAACTTCACTGTTGATGCATGTTCTTCTTTCTTGCTGAAACTCTCCCTCTCTCTCTCATACATATATATGCCAGGCATTGCTGTGGCTCAGTCTGTTGATCTGGAAAATAAAGTAATGAGAAAGAGTTGGTTTCTAATATATGTAATTTCTTTATGTTTGTGGTAAACACCTATAATCTTTGCCAGATTCTTTGCCAGTGTTGATGTGGAGATTGTCTGGTTTGCCCACCCTGGAACATGCAACATATCATTGCCCTTTTTTAGGGGTCCCTTTCAACTCTATGATACTGCATCTGTCATATACACGTGTGTGTGTGTGTGTGTGTGTGTGTGTGTGTGTGTGTGAATGGCTGGATGGCCCTTTGTCAGGAGGGCTTTGATTATGTTTTCTTGCCCTGGTGAAGGGAGTTGGACTGGATGGCCTTAAAGCAGCATTTCTAAACCTGGGAAGGGGGGGGTGTCAGAAGGGTCACCCAAGACCACCAGAAAACACTGTATTTTCTGTTGGTCATGAGGGTTCTGTGTGGGATGGTTACCCCAATTCCATCGTTGTTGGGGTTCGGAATGCTCCTTGATTATAGGTGAACTATGAATCCCAGTAACTACAACTCCCAAATGTCAAGGTCTATTTTCCCCAAACTCCATCTGTGTTTATATTTGGGCATATTGAGCATTCGTGCCAAGTTTGGTCCAGATCCATCACTGTTTGAGTCCAGTACTCTCTAGATGTAGGTGAACTACAACTCCCAAACTCAAGGTCACTGCGCACCAAACCCTCCTAGTGTTTTCTGTTGGTCATGGGAGTCCTGTGTGCCAAGTTTGGTTCAATTCCATTGTTGGTGGAGTTCAGAATGCTCTATGATTGTAGGTGAATTATAAATCCCAGCAACTACAACTCCCAAATGACAAAATTATAAATGTTTGAATGATGGTCACTGCTTGTGTAGTGAGATGTTCTGTTGCCAAATTTGGTGTGATTTCGTTCATTGGTTCTTTTGATTTTTAAGGTACTCATTACGCACAGAGCATCCAAGTTGACTTAAATTCTGGGCCGAAACACCTGGGAGGCATGCTGCAAATAAGCTCTGATGGAGCAGTTTTACATGGTGCTCAACCCCCCCCCCCCCCAGCTCAGTTCATGTCCTTTTTGTACATCTGGCAAAGAAAAACCACCTCCTCTCAACTCCAGCTGAAAAAAAAATAGGTCACCTGAACATGTTTATCATGGCTCTACATTCAAGCTTGGATGAGTACGCTCAAAGGGAAAAGGGCAGCTGCTGCGCAGGTAGCTTAAGATAAAAAGTCCGCACACCTGGAGACTCACCTGTAGTCTCCAGTGCAGAGCCTGCCTGCTTGTTGCAATCCTAACACATTCCTTTCATGGGTACCATGTGCCATTACGAGTCCCCAAGCCAGAAGAGTCGGTTGCCATGCTGTCAAGTCGAAAGAACTGTTGCCTGAAAAAGTCATGTCTCCAAACTCTACGCTGACTGCAAAGCACGATTGTAAAGGTTGTTGTAGGTTTTTTCGGGCTGTATGGCCATGGTCTAGAGGCATTCTCTCTCGGTAAGGTGGATCTGTAATTGGTCAAGTGAACGAACACAGAGAGTGCTCACTAATGCTTCCTCTTCATCTTGGAAAGAAGTGACAAGTGGAGTGCCGCAGGGTCCCGTCCTGGGCCCGGTCCTGTTCAACATCTTAGATGAAGGGCTAGAAGGCAGGATCATCAAGTTTGCAGACGACACCAAATTGGGAGGGAGAGCCAAGACTCCAGAGGACAGGAGCAGGATTCAAAACGATCTTGACAGATTAGAGAGATGGGCCAAAACTAACAAAATGAAGTTCAACAGGGACAAATGCAAGAGACTCCACTTTGGCAGAAAGAACGACATGCAAAGAGACAGAAAGGAGGACAATGCCTGGCTCGAGAGCAGTACGTGTGAAAAAGATCTTGGAGTCCTCGTGGACAACAAGTTAAACATGAGCCAAAAATGTGATGTGGCGGCAAAAAAAGCCAATGGGATTTTGGCCTGCATCAATAGGAGCATAGTGTCTAGATCTAAGGAAGTAATGCTACCCCTCTATTCTGCTTTGGTTAGACCACATCTGGAATACTGTGTCCAATTCTGGGCACCACAATTCAAGAGAGATATTGACAAGCTGGAATGTGTCCAGAGGAGGGCGACTAAAATGATCAAGGGTCTGGAGAACAAGCCCTATGAGGAGCGGCTTAGGGAACTGGGCATGTTTAGCCTGAAGAAGAGAAGGCTGAGAGGAGATATGATAGCCATGTATAAATATGTGAGAGGAAGCCACAGGGAGGAGGAGGGAGCAAGCTTGTTTTCTGCTTCCTTGGAGACTAGGACGCAATGGAACAATGGCTTCAAACTACAAGAGAGGAGATTCCATCTGAACATGAGGAAGAACTTCCTGACTGTGAGAGCCGTTCAGCAGTGGAACTCTCTGCCCCGGAGTGTGGTGGAGGCTCCTTCTTTGGAAGCTTTTAAGCAGAGGCTGGATGGCCATCTGTCAGGGGTGATTTGAATGCAATATTCCTGCTTCTTGGCAGGGGGTTGGACTGGATGGCCCAGGAGGTCTCTTCCAACTCTTTGATTCTATGAAAGGGGGAAATGTGCTAAGGGGAAGAAGGTGACTCAAGCCAACCCTGAATGGGACCACCTTCTACGTGGAACCCGATGCCCTCACTGTGGGAGAACATGCAGGTGAAGAAGACAATCCTACTCGAACAACGAGGGAACACCTAAGTAAGTAAGAAGCAATGCATGCAACAAGGACAGGAGGCCAGCTGTGACCAGCAGTGCTGTAGAATTTGAAGAGGCACGAATGCAGGGCGAAAGGGGGAAATGTGCCAAGGGGAAGAAGGTGACTCAAGCTACCCTGAATGGGACCGCCTTCCACCTGGAACCCAATGCCCTCACTGTTGGAGAACGTGCAGGTGAAGAAGACAATCCTACTCGGACAACGAGGGAACACCTAAGTAAGTTAGGGGCAATATATACAACAAGGACAGGAGGCCAGCTATGACCAGCAGTGCTGTAGAATTTGAAGAGGCACCAATGCAGGGCGAAAGGGGGAAACGTGACAAAGGGGAAGAAAATTACTCAAGCCAATCCTGAATGGGACTGCCTTCCAACTGGAAACCAATGCCCTCACTGTGGGAGAACATGCAGGTGAAGAAAACAATCCTACTCGGACAATGAGGGATCACCTAAGTAAGTAAGGGGCAATATATGCAACAAGGACAGGAGGTCAGCTGCGACCAGCAGTGCTGTAGAATTTGAAGAGGCACGAATGCAGGGGGGAAAGGGGAAACGTGCCAAGGGGAAGAAGGTGACTAAAGCCAACCCTTATCATGACTGCCTTCCACCTGGAAATCAATGCCCTCATAGAATCATAGAATCCTAGAATCAAAGAGTTTGAAGAGACCTCCTGGGCCATCCAGTCCAACCCCATTGTGTCAAGAAGCAGGAATATTGCATTCAAAGCACCCCTGACAGATGGCCATCCAGCTTCTGTTTAAAAGCTTCCAAAGAAGGAGCCTCCACCACACTCCAGGGCAGAGAGTTCCACTGCTGAACGGCTCTCACAGTCAGAAAGCTCTTCCTCATGTTCAGATGGAATCTCCTCTCTTGTAGTTTGAAGCCATTGTTCCATTGCGTCCTAGTCTCCAAGGAAGCAGAAAGGAAGCTTGCTCCCTCCTCCTCCCTGTGGCTTCCTCTCACATATTTATCCATGGCCATCATATCTCCTCTCAGCCTTCTCTTCCCTCACTGTGGAGGAACATGCGGATCAAGAATAGGGCTCCACAGTCACCTACGTATCCACCACCAAGATCCTACACTTGGAAGACAATCTTACGTGGACAACGAGGGATTGCCTAATGCTACACATAGACATGCTTTCTTTAAAGGAGAGACAACAAGGAACTCCAAAGAGAATGTCAAACGAGTGGGGCCAAGTTAACCTCACCCAGCATCTCCCCTCAGCCTCTCTCCTTTGCCAGCTTGGCCATGTAGAAGCTTTCCAGCTCAACTACAGGCCACTAGTCACATCTCAGCCAACAACCCCCATTTGTCTCAATGGGCCGAGTGTCTGTGTTGGCCAACATGGCTACCATCCCATGCCAGTTGGCACCAAGATTGCTGTGTTATGCTTCCTTATTTTATTTAGCCAGCAAACCACATCCATCACCACAGGCACCCACCTCCGGTCATTTCCTGTTGTCCTGAAAGAGGTTGAGAGCCCAGGGTTGTCTGGGGTAAAAAGTTGGCCTTCTGTGTTTGCTCGGCTCCTTCCTTCCCACCGGCCATTGATTCTCCCTATAAATATGGGCAGGGATGGATGGGAATTGGTTGCTAACAAAAGAGACCAGTCAGCAACAGACTGGGCTCTCTCTCAATGGCTTGCAATGCCAAGGGCTCCAGCCAACCTTCCGGTAGCATCAGGGAAAGTCAACAGTGGCCACCAGAGAATAAAGACGGCTCTCTCTGTTGTCTCCAGTGCCACGGACGAGACAGTATGTTGTGTCTGGAAGGGACAGACAATGCCTCGAGCTGTTTAAGCTTCCCCTACACCTTGGTTAGACAACACCTGAAATAGTGTGTCCAATTCTGGGCACCACAATTGAAGAGAGATAGTACTCTCCTAGATGAAGAAGGTATCAGAGAAGTTGAGAGGGTCCAATATGGAAGCCACTACGCATAGTTTATCCATGGGATATCAGTCATAAGAAGGCTGAGCGAAGGCAGATCGATGCTTTTGAACTGTGGTGTTGGAGGAAAATGCTGAGTGCCTTGGACCGCAAGAAGATCCAACCAGTCCATACTTCAGGAAATAAAATCCGACTACTCATTAGAGGGAAGGCTATTAGAGGCAAAGATGAAGTCCTTTGGCCACATCATGAGAAGACAGGAAAGCTTAGAGAAGACAATGATGCTTGGGAAATGGAAGGAAAAAGGAAGAGGGGCCGACCAAGGGCAAGATGGATGGATGGCATCTTTGAAGTGACTGGATTGACCTTGGAGCTGGGGGTGGTGACGGCCGACAGGGAGCTCTGGCATGGGCTGGTCCATGAGGTCATGAAGAGTTGCGACAAAGGAAGAGGGGTCGACCAAGGGCAAGGTGGATGGATGTGATCCTTGAAGTGACTGGATTGACCTTGAAGGAGCTGGGGGTGGTGATGGCCGACAGGGAGCTCTGGCGTGGGCTGGTCCATGAGGTCATGAAGAGTTGGAAAAAGGAAGAGGGGCCGACCAAGGGCAAGGTGGATGGATGGCATCCTTGATGTGACTGGATTGATCTTGAAGGAGCTGGAGGTGGTGATGGCCAACAGGGAGCTCTGGCGTGGGCTGGTCCATGAGGTCACGAAGAGTCGGAAAAAGGAAGAGGGGCCAACCAAGGGCATGGTAGATGGATGGCATCCTTGATGTGACTGGATTGACCTTGAAGGAGCTGGGGGTGGTGACGGCCAACAGGGAGCTCTGGTGTGGGCTGGTCTTTAGATGGAGTGAAGAGATGGCCTTAGAGCGCAGATAGAGGGAAGGGAGGTAGCCTCCATCTGCTCCTTCTGGAACCCTGGACTATTGTGTTTGCCTGGAAGACAGATATGAGCCTAGTTCCCACTTAGCCTAAAGATGGAGCCAAAGTAGTTTTGATGGGACAGTGTGACTTTTGTTGTGTGCCTTCAAATCATTTCCAACATATCGTAACCCCGTCACAGGGTTTTATTGACAAGTGTTGGATATCCCATAGATAAACCACAAGTAGTGGCTTCCATGTC
This sequence comes from Anolis sagrei, assembly GCF_037176765.1. NCBI lineage: Eukaryota > Metazoa > Chordata > Lepidosauria > Squamata > Anolidae > Anolis > Anolis sagrei. Next base: position 2,171,983 of record NC_090035.1, read on the forward strand.
AGTAAGGCTGTGAATAATACACCCTAGGTGTTAGTCTCAAACTTTACCTGAGTGAACGTGATGATGGGTCAGAGAATAAAGGGGGATGATGGGTTTCAAAGTGAGGAGTCTGTGAGTGATCAGAGAGAGTTGCAGGCAGATGAGACCAATGTTGTGGTCATTCCTGTGGTCATTCCCAGGCAACAGAGGAAAGTGAAAGTTCCAGTTACCTTCAGAAAAGGCCTTGGGCTGATGGGGAGTGTTCTTGGGAAACTAGATTAGGCCTGAGAACATGAGGAGTGAAAAATAGACAAACGAGATAATCAGAGAATCCAAGATAAGACCTTGAAGGCCAGGTGTCTTCGGCATGATTTCATGGGTGCCTGGATGAGCTAAAATTAAGTGCTGTGGGCTTCAAGTCTCTGAGAGGAGACAACGTAGCTATAAGGGATGGCTCTCCTGTCTCTGCTCTCAAGGCAGCAGCATCAATTCAGGCACCCATGAAATCATGCCAAAGACACCTGGCCTTCAAGGTCTTATCTTGGATTCTCTGATTATCTCGTTTGTCTATTTTTCACTCATCATGTTCTCAGGCCTAATCTAGTTTCCCAAGAACACTGGCCTTCAAGGTCTTATCTTGGATTATTGCTGATTATCCCGTTTGTCTATTTTTCACTCCTTGTGTTCTCAGGTGTAATCTATTACTTGTAGTTTGAAACCATTGCTCCATTGTGTCCTAGACTTCAGGGCAGCAGAAAGGAAGCTTGCTCCCTCCTCCCTAGGACTTCCTCTCATGTTTTTAAACATGGCTATCGTATCCCCTCTCAGCCTTCTCTTCTTCAGGCTAAATGTGCCCAGCTCTTTAAGCTGCTCCCCATAGGGCTTGTTCTCCAGACCCTTGATCGTTTTAGTTGCCCTCCTCTGGACACATTCCAGCTTGTCAATATCTCCCTTCAATTGTGGTGCCCAGAATTGGACACAGTGTGATTCCGGGTGTGGACTGACCAAGGCAGAGTAGAGCATGGGGAGCATGACTTCCCTAGATCTAGACACTAGGCTACTCTTGATGCAGGCCAAAATCCCATTGGCTTTTCCCCCCACCGCATCACATTGTTGGCTCATGTTTAACTTGTTGTCCATGAGGACTCCAAGATCTTTTCCATACGTCCTGCTCTCGAGCCAGGCCTCATCATCCCCCATTCTGCCTCGTTGCATTTCATTTTTTTCTGCCTAAGTGGAGTGTCTTGCATTTGTCCCTGTTGAACTTCACTTTGTTAGTTTTGGCCAAACCTCTCTCTAATCTGTTCAGATCATTTTGAGTTCTACCCCTGTCTTCTGGAGTATTGGCTCTCCCAGTTTGGTGTTGTCTGCAAACTTGATGATCATGCCTTCTAACCCTTCTTCTAATTAATTTAGAAAGATTTCTGCTGTGTCACCCCATTCTTAACTAGGAGTAATTTGTAATTCGAATGTTTGTAACTTGGAGGCTGCCTGTATATGGAAAGGTGGAGAGTGCTTCTTCTGCCCCAGACAGCAATACATCTCGAGTTGCCTTTGCATTCACATGTAAGGACGTGGTCCCTAAAATAACCGAACCCTAACCTTATCCCAAACTCACAGGCCGGGTTTCCAGCAACCACTTATGCTCTCTGCAGACATCTTTCCTGAGGCAGAGAAGTGATTCATTACAAAAATCACCTGTAATTATTTCCCCTCTACAAAGTAACTGAGGCATAATTCAGTGGCACTTTTATTGCACTAGTAATGATGAACAACTGGACTCCCTTCATTAGTTTATAGTTCCTGTGTGTGTGTGTGGCCTCTCTACTGAGGGTCATTGCAGTCTTTGAGAAGATGAGGGTTGGGATGTCCATACCAGAAAAAATGAAATGCAAAGAGACAGAATGGGTGACGCCTGGCTCGAGAGCAGTACGTGTGAAAAAGATCTTGGAGTCCTCGTGGACAGGAAGTTAAACATGAGCCAACAATGTGATGTGGCGGCAAAAAAAGCCAATGGGATGTTGGCCTGCATCAACAGGAGCCTAGTGTCTCGATCTAGGGAAGTCATGCTACCCCTCTATTCTGCTTTGGTTAGACCACACCTGGAATATTGTGTCCAATTCTGGGCACCACAATTCAAGAGAGATATCGACAAGCTGGAATGTGTCCAGAGGAGGGCGACTAAAATGATCAAGAGTCTGGAGAACAAGCCCTATGAGGAGCGGCTTAGGGAACTGGGCATGTTTAGCCTGAAGAAGAGAAGGCTGAGAGGAGATATGATAGCCATGTATAAATATGTGAGAGGAAGCCACAGGGAGGAGGAGGGAGCAAGCTTGTTTTCTGCTTCCTTGGAGAGAAGGACGCAATGGAGCAATGGCTTCAAACTCCAAGAGAGGAGATTCCATCTGAACACAAGGAAGAACTTCCTGATTGTGAGAGCCGTTCAGCAGTGGAACTCTCTGCCCCGGAGTGTGGTGGAGGCTCCTTCTTTGGAAGCTTTTAAACAGGGGCTGGATGGCCATCTGTCAGGGGTGATTTGAATGCAATATTCCTGCTTCTTGGCAGAATAGGGTTGGACTGGATGGCCCATGAGGTCTCTTCCAACTCTTTGATTCTAGGATTCTATGATTCTATGAGTCACCCCACCCCAAACATCAGGGGTTCAAAGTGTACTTGAAAGGGGACTTATTGGTTAGTGAACTAGATCACTAACTAATGACCACAAACTTTTGCTAACCCCTTGAATTTGGCCCTGGGAAGCCCACCCTCCACTCAACAAGCCCCAGTGGGCATCATCCACCATTGCTGCTCCAGTGTGCTGTATCCCACAGGCCAGCACATTGTAATATTCTGGCTTTTTAAAAATACATAATCATCAACAACAACAATAATAATAATAAACCTTTATTTATATCCCGCTACCATCTCCCGCAGGACTCGGTGCAGCTTACAAGAGGCCGAGCCCAAATACATCAGAAACAAAAAACACAACAACAACACAACAATAAATAACTCATAGCAAAGCAAAACAATAACAAAAATCACGACACATTTAAAAACCTGTGGCAGGGCCAAATGTAATGTAATGCTGGGCATGTCCAGGAGAAATAGGATGGATATTTTAGGGATAAGTGGGCGTGCAGACAATTCTAACTCTCTCGTAAAGTGCCTTTGGAACAAGTTGCTTGGGATACCTTAATATGGGAAGGCACACTGGAACATACATGTTTTCAAGCTCCTTCTAAAGACTGCCGATGTTGCCTGATGTCCTTGGGGATGGAGTTCCAGAGTCGTGGGGACACCACCGAGAAGGCCTGGTCCCGCATTCCCACCAATCGCGCTTGCGATGCAAGTGGGATCGTGAGCAGGACCACTCCAGATGAACGAAGAGATTGTGTGGGTTCGTATATGGAAATGCAGTCACACAGGTAGATGGATCCCAAACCGTTTAGGGCTTTGTAGGTAAGCACCTCCACCTTGAATTGGGACCGGAAAATGAACGGCAGCCAATGGAGCTCCTTAAACAGGAGGGTTGACCTCTCCCTGTAAGGAGCACCAGTTAATCGTAGTCTAATTTCTCTGTTCATCCCACGTAGGGCAAGGGCACTGAATCCACTGGATTCACCTACTTGTTGACTCACCATCCAAAAACTGATTCAATGCACCAACAATGCTCGAGAGTAGTACGTGTGAAAAAGATCTTGGAGTCCTCATGGACAACAAGTTAAACATGAGTCAACAATGTGATGAGGTGGCAAAAAAAGCCAATGGGATTTTGGCCTGCATCAAGAAGAGCCTAGTGCCTAGATCCAGGGAAGTCATGCTCCCCATGCTCTATTCCTCTTTGGTTAGACCACACCTGGAATATTGTGTCCAATTCTGGGCACCACAATTGAAGGGAGATGTTGACAAGCTGGAATGTGTCCAGAGGAGGGCGACTGAAATGATCAAGGGTCTGGAGAACAAGCCCTATGAGGAGTGGCTTAAAGAGCTGGGCATGTTTAGCCTGAAGAAGAGAAGGCTGAGAGGAGACATGATGAGGGCCATGGATAAATATGTGGCAGGAAGTCATTGGCAAGAGGGAGTGAACTTGTTTTCTGCTTCCCTGGAGACCAGGACGCAATGGAGCAATGGTTTCAAACTACAGGAAAGGAGATTCTATCTGAACATTAGGAAGAACTTCCTGACTGTGAGAGCTGTTCAGTAGTGGAACTCTCTGCCCTGGAGTGTGGTGGAGGCTCCTTCCTTGGAAGCTTTTAAACAGAGGCTGGATGGGCATCTGTCGGGGGTGCTTTGAACGCGATTTTCCTGCTTCTTGGCAGGGGGTTGGACTGGATGGCTCACAAGGTCGATTCCAGCTCTAGGATTCTATGAATCATCCATCCAGGAAATACCTGTATAATTTCCTGCTGCTCTCAAACAACATGGAATTGGTTGTGCTTTGAGTCTGATGGGCATACAAGATGGGTTTTGGGAGGGATTTTGGACCATGGAAAAAATAGAATCATGAGCTTGTGGTCTCCTCCCTAGGACTTCCCCTCACATATTTATGGATGAGCTCCAAGGATGAGCTCCAAGGACATCATCTGCAAAGTCCTCCTGAAGACACCTGACTATCTTCTTCCCATAAAGCTGATGTCTGGTGACATAGATTGAGAAGCAAGGATACGAATGAGGCAACAATGTCACAATCATGACTGGTGCAGCACATCTACTGTCAAGAAGATGGTTGGAGGCATCTTGCTCCCTGCTTTCCAAAAACAAGCATATGGACATGCTTGGAGAGATGTCATGCTTATAAGGTAGGTTGGGTTGATGGGCAGCAATGAGGAACATAGCAAATGGAGACATAGCTACAGGGTTGTTGTTCCTTCATTCAGTCGTTTCGGACTCTTCGTGACCTCATGGACCAGCCCACGCCAGAGCTCCCTGTCAGCCGTCACCACCCCCAGCTCCTTCAAGGTCAGTCCAGTCTACAGGGATGCATGTACAATTCTAAATGCAGAATTTTAGACTTTACAAAAAGCATCCACTTTGGGTTGTTTTGGAAATGCAACTTCTTTGTTTTGAACAATATATTTCCAAGTGTCGATCTCTCCACAGAGACACCTGGAAAATCGGAGGTCTGGAAGAGAGGGACACACACGCAAGCACACACACATCCAACCCCCACAAGCCCTCAAACGTGGTATCTGGATTGATGCTGCTGTCCAAAGCTATGGAGGCTGTTAATCATTTCTCTTCCAGACATCCTGAACTCTGCAGACCTCGCCTGAGGCATCATTCCTGAAAGAAAACCAGTCTGCGGCTGAAGATTGATCGGAGAGATGTAGACAATCCATTCACCTTCATGCAAAGCTGTTTCCACCTTTCAAGGATGCCAGCTACTCATCCTGTGCCTTCTTTGTTTTTTTAAAAAGGAAGTATTGAAATAATTACTCTCTTTTTGTTCCTTGGAGAGTCTAAATACGCCTCCTACGTGCACATCAGCAAATCAATGATGAGTGGCATCGGAATAGCATTTGTCAAGATGCCTGGAATACGTACTTTTGGTGTGAGCAACTCAATAGGACAGGAGCAGGATTCAAAACGATCTGGACAGATTAGAGAGATGATGGACCAAAACTAACAAAATGAAGTTCAACAGGGGGAAATGCAAGAGACTCCACTTAGGCAGAAAAAAGGAAATGCAAAGAGACAGAATGGGGGACAATGAAGCCTGGTTCGAGAGCAGTACGTGTGAAAAAGATCTTGGAGTCCTCGTGGACAACAAGTTAAACATGAGCCAACAATGTGATGTGGTGGCAAAAAAAGCCAATGGGATTTTGGCCTGCATCAATAGGAGCCTAGTGTCTAGATCTAGGGAAGTCCTGCTCCCCATGCTCTATTCTACTTTGGTTAGACCACACCTGGAATATTGTGTCCAATTCTGGGCACCACAATTGAAGGGAGAGCTTGACAAGCTGGAATGTGTCCAGAGGAGGGCCACTAAAATGATCAGGGGTCTGGAGAACAAGCCCTATGAGGAGTGGCTTAAGGAGCTGGGCATGTTTAGCCTGAAGAAGAGAAGGCTGAGAGGAGATATGATAGCCATGTGAGAGGAAGCCACAGAGAGCTTTGTCGAAGGCTTTCATGGCTGGAATCACTAGGTTCTTGTGGGTTTTTTCGGGCTATAGGGCCATGTTCTGGAGGCATTTTTCCTGACGTTTCACCTGCATCTATGGCAAGCATCCTCAGAGGTAATTCCAACATACCTCACTACCTCTGAGGATGCTTGCCATAGATGCAGGCGAAACGTCAGGAGAAATGCCTCTAGAACATGGCCCTATAGCCCAAAAAACCCCCCACAAGAATACAGAGAGCTTGTTTTCTGCTTCCCTGGAGACTAGGACGCAAGGGAACAATGGCTTCAAACTACAAGAGAGGAGATTCCATCTGAACATGAGGAAGAACTTCCTGACTGTGAGAACCGTTCAGCAGTGGAACTCTCTGCCCCGGAGCGTGGTGGAGGCTCCTTCTTTGGAAGCTTTTAAACAGAGGCTGGGTGGCCATCTGTCAGGGGTGATTTGAATTCAATATTCCTGCTTCTTGGCGGAATGGGGTTGGACTGGATGGCCCACCAGGTCTATTCCAACTCTAGGATGAACTTCCTGACTGTGAGAGCCGTTCAGCAGTGGAACTCTCTGCCCCAGAGTGTGGTGGAGGCTCCTTCTTTGGAAGCTTTTAAACAGAGGCTGGATGGCCATCTGTCAGGGGTGATTTGAATGCAATATTCCTGCTTTTTGGCAGAATGGCGTTGGACTGGATGATGGCCCATGAGGTCTCTTCCAACTCTTTGATTCTAAGAACTTCCTGACTGTGAGAGCCGTTCAGCAGTGGAACTCTCTGCCCTGGAGTGTGGTGGAGGCTCCTTCTTTGGAAGCTTTGAAGCAGAGGCTGGATGGCCATCTGTCAGGAGTGATTTGAATGCAATATTCCTGCTTCTTGGAAGAATGGGGTTGGACTGGATGGCCCAGGAGGTCTCTTCCAACTCTTTGATTCTATGATTCTATGATTATTCATCTTTGCATCCAAGGATGGAATAATCAAGGATTTGCGTTCCGGCAATACAGACACTCCCTCACCTCTCTCCCTCTCAGTCTTTCCTTTTCAATCCTCCTCTCTCTCTAAATATTGAGGAAGGTTGGATGCTTGCCCAAGATCTATTCAGGCTCAGCAAGAGCGGTGTGTTTCTGAACAAGGGCGCATGGAAGAAGAAGAGCCATGCCTTGTGCCAGTGGAAGCCGAAGGACTCAAAGAGAGGCCTTGTTGAAGTGTGCAGTCTCATCTTCAGGATTTCCTAACTTCTGTTTTGGCTCTGCCTTCCAAGCCAGTCCAAGCATTACTCAGCGGCAAGGAGCTCTCCTCCTGACCTCACGCAAGGATTCCTTGTTGGTATCGAGCTGTTTGAGCCGTGGAGCGCGACCAAAGAGCTCCCCTTGTGCTCTCAAAGGAAGAGATGAGAATCCCCAGGAAGAGCAGAAGTTATTCTTGGTCCGTCTACTCCACAGCGCTGTTTATTTGTTGGACGGTGAACTTTCCATGCTCTTTCTCCTCGACAAACCTCTCTGTCTTTTGGAGAAGAAACCTCCCTCTCATACTTTCCTTTCCTTTTGAGGAAAGTGACTCAGTGTGGGTTTTGAAGCAAAACAAGGGGAGTTGGGTTTAGAGAGAGGTGCTGAATTCACAGGCTTGTCCATTGAGGGAATGAAGGTGACACCCAGCTACGTGGAAACCTTGGACGGAGGAGGAACGTTGGTGTGTGCCGCACATGTACACGCACATGCGGGACAGCTTCCACGGAGAAAATCATACATGTCACGATTTAATATGATGTGTGGGAATGAATGGAGACACCAATATAATATTAAGGCCTACAATGACTCACTACTTGCTTGTTGTTGTTGTTCATTCGTTCAGTCGTCTCCAACTCTTGGTTGGCCCCTCTTCCTTTTTCTGACTCTTCGTGACCTCATGAACCAGCCCACGCCAGAGCTCCCTGTCGGCCGTCACCACCCCCAGCTCCTTCAAGGCCAATCCAGTCACATCAAAGATGCCATCCATCCACCATGCCCTTGGTTGACCCTTCTTCCTTTTTCCGACTCTTCGTGACCTCATGGACCAGCCCACGCCAGAGCTCCCTGCCAGCCGTCCCCACCCCCAGCTCCTTCAAGGTCAGTACAGTCCCTTCAAGGATGCCATCCATCCACCTTGCCCTTGGTTGGCCCCTCTTCCTTTTACTTTCCACTTTCCCCAGTATAATTGTCTTCTCTAGGCTTTGCTGTCTCCTCATGATGTGGCCAAAGAACTTCAACTTTGTCTCTACTTGCTTGCTGGACTGTTATTAAAAGTTGCTAATAAGAACTAAAAAGTAAACTCTGGTAAGAACTGGCACAATGATAACAGAAAGTCAACATATGATCAACACCAAAAAAGAAGAATTGCTTGATTGCTTATTGCTTGTATATTTGTATTTGGGCTCAGCCTCATGTAAACCGCACCGAGTCCCTTGGGGAGATGGTAGCGGGATATAAATAAAGTGTTATTATCATTGTTATTATTATTAATCAACATCTGACCAGGAAACTGAGATGGAAGGATGTATGAATGGAGTAAATAATTTTGGAGACACTAGTATAATATGAAGGCCTGCAATGCTGGACCGCAATTAAAAGTTGCTAATAAGAACTTAAAAGTAAATTCTGCTAAGAACTGGGACAGTTATAATGGAAAGTCTACACAAGACCAATACCAATAAAGAAGAAGCAACATCTGGCCATGAAACTGAGATGGAAAGATGTATGGATGGAGATAATAATTTTGGAGACACCAGTATAATATTAGGGCCTGCAATGCTGGACTGTAATTAAAAGTTGCTAATAAGAACTGAAAAGTAAACTCTGGCAAGAACTGGGACAGTGATAACAGAAAGTCAACATATTACAACACCAATTAAGAAGAATCAACATCTGGCGAGGAAACTGAGATGGAAGGATGTATAGTTGGAGTAAATAATTTTGGAGACACTAGTATAATATTAATGCCTGCTTGCTGGACTGTAATTAAAAGTTGCTAATAAGAACTGAAAAGTAAACTCTGGCAAGAACTGGGACAGTGATAACAGAAAGTGAACATATGATCAACACCAAAAAAGAAAAATCAACATCTGGCGAGGAAACTGAGATGGAAGGATGTATGGATGGAGTTAATAATTTTGGAGACACCAGTATAATATTAAGGCCTGCAATGACTAACTGCCTGCTTGCTGGACTGTAACTAAAAGTTGCTAATAAGAACTGAAAAGTAAACTCTGGTAAGAACTGGGACAATGATAACAGAAAGTCAACATATGATCAACACCAAAAAAGAAGAATTGCTTGATTGCTTATTGCTTGTATATTTGTATTTGGGCTCAGCCTCATGTAAACCGCACCAAGTCCCTTGGGGAGATGGTAGTGGGGTATAAATAAAGTGTTATTATTATTGTTATTATTATTAATCAACATCTGGCCAGGAAACTGAGATGGAAGGATGTATGGATTGAGTAAATAATTTTAGAGACACTAGTATAATATGAAGGCCTGCAATGCTGGACCGCAATTAAAAGTTGCTAATAAGAACTTAAAAGTAAATTCTGCTAAGAACTGGGACAGTTATAATGGAAAGTCTACACAAGATCAATACCAATAAAGAAGAAGCAACATCTGGCCATGAAACTGAGATGGAAGGATGTATGGATGGAGATAATAATTTTGGAGACACCAGTATAATATTAAGGCCTGCAATGCTGGACTGTAATTAAAAGTTGCTAATAAGAACTGAAAAGTAAACTCTGGTAAGAACTGGGACAATGATAACAGAAAGTCAACATGAGATCAACACCAATAAAGAGGAATATTAATATTAATATTAATAATATTAAGGCCTGCAATGACTCACTACTTGCTTGCTGAACTGTAATTAAAAGTTGCTAATAAGAACTGAAAAGTAAACACTGGTAAGAACTGGGACAATGATAAAAAAGTCAACATAAGATCATCACCAATAAAGAAGAATCAACATCTGGCCACGAAACAGAGATGGAAGGATGTATGGATGGAGTAAATAATTTTGGAGACACCAGTGTAATATTAAGGCCTACGATGCTGGACTGTAATTAAAAGTTGCTATTAAGAACTGAAAAGTAAACTCTGGTAAGAACTGGGACAGTGATAATGGAAAGTCAACATATGATCAACACCAAAAAAGAAGAATCTACATCTGGCCAGGAAACTGAGATGGAAGGATGGATGGAGTTCATAATTTTGGAGACACCAGTGTAATATTAAGGCCTGCAATGGTGGATAGTAATTAAAAATTGCTAATAAGAACTTAAAAGTAAACTCTGGTGAGAACTGGGACAAGGATAATGGAAAGTCAACAAAAGATCAACACCAATACAGAAGAATCAACATCTGGCCAGGAAACTGAGATGGAAGGATGTATGAATGGAGTAAATAATTTTGGAGACACCAGTATAATATTAAGGCCTGCAATGCTGGACTGCAATTAAAAGATGCTAATAAGAACTGAAAACTCTGGCAAGAACTGGGACAGTGATAACGGAAAGTCAACATAAGATCAACACCAAAAAAGAAGAATCAACATCTGGCCATGAAACTGAGATGGAAGGATATATGGATGGAGTTAATAATTTTGGAGACACCAGTATAAGATTAAGGCCTGCAATGACTAACTACCTGCTTGCTGGACTGTAATTAAAAGTTACTAATAAGAACTGAAAAGTAAACTCTGGTAAGAACTGGGACAGTGACAACAGAAATGTTTACAATGTATAGAAGGAAGTCAACATAAGATCAACACCAATCAAAAAGAAAACATCTGGCCAGGAAACTGAGATGGAGCCAGGATGGAAGACGTCTATCATTAATTTACAACTTTGGGACTACATCAGCAGAATATGTGCGCTTTTGGAGTCTTAGATTTTATGCAGGAAGCCAGGTTCTTCTGTATGGAAAACACAGATCTGGTCCTTGGCATTGTACTTAGGGAAAGGATGCATTCACTGGACCAAATTTGGCACAAATACCTGATATGCCCAAATTTGAATACTGGTGGGATTTGGAGGGATTGATTTTGTCATTGAGGAGTTGTAGTTGCTGGGATTTATAGTTCACCTACAATCAAAGAGCATTCAGAACTCCACTAACGGTGGAATTGAACCAAACTTGGCACACAGAACTCCCAAGACCAACATAAAAAACTGGAAGGGTTTGATGGGCATTGACCTTGAGTTTTGGAGTTGCCTTTCACGTACATGCTTGTTGCTTATGTTTTGGTTTTATTTTACTGTAATATGTTGTCTGGGCTTGGCCTCATGTAAGCCGCCCCGAGTCCCCGTTGGGGAGATGGTGGCGGGATATAAATAAAGATTATTATTATTATTATTATTATTATTATTATTATTATTGACACAAAAGCACAGTATGTCACAGCAAAGGAGATCTATATGCTGGATTTCGTATCACAAAATCACAACTCGGACCCTTCCCAAGTGTCTAGGATTGTGTGATGTATTTCCGAATGATGCGCGCAGATCCAAGTCAGGTGGCCTTTTGCAGTTGACAGATCGTGATTTTGTCGATGTTTATTGTTTCCAAATGCTGGCTGAGATATTATTATTATTATTATTATTATTATTATTATTATTATTGTTTGCATCTAAAAGCATACTGTTTCTAAAATGGAGTCTGAGTCCTAAACAAGCCCAGACTGGATCACATTACTTGTTCAGGACTCAGACTCTATTTTACAAACAGCTGCCCCTCTTACAATAAAGAGTTTAGGACAACTGCCTACCATTACCCACATATACAATTCAGTAAGCAATCTGAATTATATACAAACAAATAACCAGAGGAGGCTTGAAGAATCATAGAATCATAGAATCAAACAGTTGGAAGAGACCTTGTGGGCCATCCAGTCCAACCCCTTTCTGCCACGAAGCAGGAAAATTACATTCAAAGCACCCCTGACAGATGGCCATCCAGCCTCTGTTTAAAAGCTTCCAAAGAAGGAGCCTCCACCACGCTCCAGGGCAGAGAGTTACACTGCTGAACGGCTCTCACAGTCAGGAAGTTCTTCCTCATGTTCAGATGGAATCTCCTCTCTTGTAGTTTGAAGCCATTGTTCCGTTGTGTCCTAGTCTCCAGGGAAGCCGAAAACAAGCTTGCTCCCTCCTCCCTGTGGCTTCCTCTCACATATTGATACATGGCTATCATGTCTCCTCTCAGCCTTCTCTTCTTCAGGCTAAACATGCCCAGTTCCCTAAGCCGTTCCTCATAGGGCTTGTTCTCCAGACCCTTGATCATTTTAGTCGCCCTCCTCTGGACACATTCCAGCTTAGAGTCAATATCTCTCTTGAATTGTGGTGCCCAGAATTGGACACAATATTCCAGGTGTGGTCTAACCAAAGCGGAACAGAGCATGGGGAGCATGACTTCCTTAGATCTAGACACTAGGCTCCTCTTGATGCAGGCCAAAATCCCATTGGCTTTTTTTGCCGCCACATCACATTCCTGGCTCATGTTTAACTTGTTGTCCACGAGGACTCCAAGATCTTTTTCACACGTACTGCTCTTGAGCCAGGCATTGTCCCCCGTTCTGTATCTTTGCATTTCGTTTTTTCTGCCTAAGTGGAGTATCTTGCATTTGTCACTGTTGAACTTCATTCTTTTAGTTTTGGCCACTCATCTCTCTAGTCTGTCAAGATCATTTTGAATCCTGCTCCTGTCTTTTGGAGTCTTGGCTCTCCCTCCCAATTTGGTGTCATCTACAAACTTGATGATCCTGCCTTCTCACCCTTCATCTAAGTCATGAATGAAGATCCTGATCAGGACCAGGCCCAGGAAGGAACCCTGCTTGTGGCACTCCACTCATCACTTCTCTCCAGGATGAAGAGGAAGCCTTGGGAAGAATCGCCCTCTGGGTTTGTCCATTTAACCAATTACAGATCCACCTCACCATAGTTCTGCCTCGCCCACATGGGACTAGTTTCCTTCCCAGAAGGTCATGGGGGACCTTGTCAAAGGAGGCCTTCCTGAAATCCAGACACGCTCCATCCACGGCATCATTCCCCGCATCTACCCAGCTTGTAACTCTATCGAAAAAAGAGATCAGATGAGTCTGGCATGACTTGTTTTTGATAAATCCATGTTGACTCTTAGCAATGACCGCATTTGTTTCTAAGTGTTTGCAGACCACTTCCTTGACAATCTTTTCCAGAATCTTGCCTGGTATCGACGTGAGGCTGACCGGACAGTAGTTGTTTGGATCATCCTGTGGAGTATCTTGCATTTGTCACTGTTGAACTTCATTCTTTTAGTTTTGACCACTCATCTATAAATGTATAAATATGTGAGAGGAAGCCACAGGGAGGAAGGAGGGAGCAAGCTTGTTTTCTGCTTCCCCGGAGACTAGGACGCGGAACAATGCCTTCAAACTACAAGAAAGGAGATTCCACCTGAACATGAGGAGGAACTTCCTGACTGTGAGAGCCATTCATCAGTGGAGTCCTCTGCCCCAGAGTGTGGTGGAGGCTCCTTCTTTGGAAGCTTTGAAACAGAGGCTGGATGGCCATCTGTCAGGGGTGATTTGAATGCAATATTCCTGCTTCTTGGCAGAATGGGGTTGGACTGGATGATGGCTCAGGAGGTCTCTTCCAACTCTAGGATTCTAGGATTCTAGGATTCTATGATTATTATTATTATTATTATTATTATTATTATTATTTGCATCTGAAAGCATACTTTTTCTAAAATGGAGTCTGAGTCCTGAACAAGCCCAGATTGGATCACATGACATGTTCAGGACTCAGACTCCATTTTAGAAACAGCTGCCCCTCTTACAACAAAGAGTTAAGGAAAACTGCCTACCAAAACCCACATACACAATTCAGTAAGCAATACAAACACATAACTAGGGGAGGCTTGAAGAAGGTTGCTATTTCCAACGAATAGCATTGCTAGCTTGCTAGCCAGGAAGTTCATCTGAAAGGAAATTGACATCAAAATGTTGTCCTCTGCCTTGGAACCATATCTATCTACATGGAAGGAGGCCTCAGTTTGACTGAGTAACAAATCTCTCAGCAGGCTGGGGAGACGGGAGCAGCCCATCCCTGGAAATTGCGATTGAGGTTTGCCTCCAGCAAAACAAGGAGCAAATATCTCGCTTACTCTTTGGAGGAAACATCCGAGGAATTTCAAGGCAATCCGAAAGGATTTGATAAAGTCTCCGGAGATATCCGAGCATTGCGGCCAGACTTTCCCACAAATGAAAAGAGGGTCTTCACACCATAGACCAGTGTTTCTCAACCTTCCTAATGCCACAACCCCTTAATACGCTTCCTCATGTTATGGTGACCCCCAACCATAACATTATTTTCGTTGCTACTTCACAACTGTCATTTTGCTACTGTTATGAATAGTAATGTAAATATCTGATATGCAGGATGTATTTTTATACACTGGACCAAACTGGGCACAAATACCCAATACGCCCAAATTTGAATACTGGTGGGATTGATTTTGTCCTGTGGGAGTTGTAGTTGCTGGGATTTCTAGTTCACCTACAATCAAAGAGCATTCTGACCTCCACCAATGATGGAATTGAACCAAACTTGGCACACAGAACTCCAATGAAAAACAGGAAATACTGGAAGGGTTTGGTAGGCATTGACCTTGAGTTTGGAAGTTGTAGTTCACCTACATCCAAAGAGCACTGTGGACTCAAACAATGATGGATCTGGACCAGATTTGGCACAAATATCCGATACGCCCAAAATTGAATACTGGGGTTGGGAGGGATTGATTTTGTCATTTGGGAGTTATAGTTGCTGGAATTTATAGTTAACCTACAATCAAAGAGCATTCTAGACTCCATCAGCGATGGAACTGAACCATACTTGGCACATAGATCTCTCATGACCAGCAGAAAATACTGGAAGGGTCTGGTGGGCATTGACCTTGAGTTTGGGAGTTGTAGTTCACTTACATCCAGAGAGCATTGTGGACTCAAACAACAATGGATCTCGAGCAAACTTGGCACCAATACTATTTTGGGGGAAATAGACTTTGACATTTGGAAGTTGTTGCTGGGATTTATAGTTCACCTACAATCAAAGAGCATTCTAAACTCCATCAATGATGGAACTGAACCATACTTGGCCCAAAAACTCTCATGACCAGCAGAAAATACTGGAAGGGTTTGGTGGGCATTGACCTTGAGTTTTGCATCCAGAGAGCACTGTGGACTCAAACAATCATAGAATCCTAGAATCAAAGAGTTGGAAGAGACCTCCTGAGCCATAATCCAGTCCAACCCCATTCTGCCAAGAAGCAGGAATATTGCATTCAAATCACCCCTGACAGATGGCCATCCAGCCTCTGCTTCAAAGTCTCCAAAGAAGGAGCCTCCACCACACTCCGGGGCAGAGAGTTCCACTGCTGAACGGCTCTCACAGTCAGGAAGTTCTTCCTCATGTTCAGGTGGAATCTCCTCTCTTGTAGTTTGAAGCCATTGTTCCAATGTGTCATGGTCTCCAGGGAAGCAGAAAGGAAGCTTGCTGGATGATGGATCTGGACCAAACTTGACACAATACTCCATAGGCTCAAATGTGAGCACTGGGCAAAACAGACCTTGACATTTGGGAGTTGTAGTTATTGGGATTTATAGTTCACCTACAATCAAAGAGCACTCTGAACTCTAGCAATGATGGAATTGAACCAAACTTGGCAGACAGATTGGAAGGGTTTGGTGCGCATTGACCGTGTATTTGGGAGTTGTAGTTCACCTACATCCAGAGAGCACTGTAGACTCAAACAATTATGGATCTGGACCAAACTTGATGCAAATACTCAACATGCCCAAATGTGAACACTGGTGGAGTTTGGGGGAAATAGGCCTTGACATTGGGGAGTTGTAGTTGCTGGGATTTCTAGTTCACCTACGATCAAAGAGCATTCTGAACTCCACCAATGATGGAAATGAACCAAACTTAGCACACAGGACTCCCATGACCAACAGATAATACTGGGAGGGTTTGGTGGGCATTGACCTTGAGTTTTGCATGCAGAGAGCACTGTGGACTCAAACAATGATGGATCTGGAGCAAACTTGACACAATACTCTATATGCTCA
This sequence comes from Anolis sagrei, assembly GCF_037176765.1. NCBI lineage: Eukaryota > Metazoa > Chordata > Lepidosauria > Squamata > Anolidae > Anolis > Anolis sagrei. The sequence goes on from NC_090035.1 coordinate 2,188,198, forward strand.
AATGTGAGCACTGGGCAAAACAGACCTTGACATTTAGGAGTTGTAGTTATTGGGATTTATAGTTCACCTACAATCAAAGAGCACTCTGAACTCTACCAACGATGGAATTGAACCAAACTTGGCAAACAGATTGGAAGGGTTTGGTAGGCATTGACCGTGAATTTGGGAGTTGTAGTTCACCTACATCCAGAGAGCACTGTAGACTCAAACAATGATGGATCTGGACCAAACTTGACACAAATACTCGACATGCCCAAATGTGAACACTGGTGGGTAGTCCCCTGACATTAAATCCAGTCATGTCTGACTCTGGGGTGTGGTGCTCATCTCAATTTCTAAGCCGAAGAGCCAGCGTTGTCCGTAGACACCTCCAAGGTCATGTGGCCGGCATGACTGCATGGAGTGCCGTTGCCTTCCCGCCGGAGCGGTACCTATTGATCTACTCACATTTGCATGTTTTTGAACTGCTAGGTTGGCAGAAACTAGGGCTGACAGCGGAAGCTCACGCCGCTCCCCGGAATCGAACCCGTGACCTTTCGATCAACAAGCTCAGCAGCTCAGTGCTTTAACCCACTGCGCCACTGGGGGCTCCCTGAAGGGGTTGCGAGGGGGTGTCAGAGGGGTCGCCAAAGACCATCAGAAAACATAGTATTTTCTGTTGATTATGGAGATTCTGTGTACCAAGTTTGGTTCATTTCCATCATTGGTGGAGTTCAGAATGCCCGCCGAACACTGGTGGAGTTTGGGGGAAATAGACCTTGACATTTGAGTGTTGTAGTTGCTGGGATTTCTAGTTCACCTACGATCAAAGAGCATTGTGAACTCCACCAATGATGGAAATGAACCAAACTTGGCACACAGAACTCCGACCACCAACAGAAAATACTGGGAGGGTTTGGTGGGTATTGACCTTGAGTTTTGCATCCAGAAAGCACTGTGGACTCAAACAATGATGGATCTGGACCAAACTTGACACAATACTCCATATGCTCAAATGTGAGCACTGGGCAAAACAGACCTTGACATTTGGGAGTTGTAGTTATTACGATTTATAGTTCACCTACAATCAAAGAGCGCTCTGAACTCTACCAATGATGGAATTGAACCAAACTTGGCAGACAGACTGGAAGGGTTTGGTGGGCATTGACTGTGAATTTGGGAGTTGTAGTTCACCTACATCCAGAGAGCACTGTAGACTCAAACAATGATAGATCTGGACCGAACTTGACACAAATACTCAACATGCCCAAATGTGAACACTGGTGGAGTTTGGGGGAAATAGGCCTTGACATTTGAGTGTTGTAGTTGCTGGGATTTCTAGTTCACCTACGATCAAAGAGCATTGTGAACTCCACCAATGATGGAAATGAACCAAACTTGGCACACAGGACTCCCACCACCAACAGAAAATACTGGGAGGGTTTGGTGGGCATTGACCTTGAGTTTTGCACGCAGAGAGCACTGTGGACTCAAACAATGATGGATCTGGACCAAACTTGACATAATACTCCATATGCTCAAATGTGAGCACTGGGCAAAACAGACCTTGACATTTGGGAGTTGTAGTTATTGGGATTTATAGTTCACCTACAATCAAAGAGCACTCTGAACTCTACCAATGATGGAATTGAATCAAACTTGGCAGACAGACTGGAAGGGTTTGGCGGGCATTGACTGTGAATTTGGGAGTTGTAGTTCACCTACATCCAGAGAGCACTGTAGACTCAAACAATGATAGATCTGGACTGAACTTGACACAAATACTCAACATGCCCAAATGTGAACACTGGTGGAGTTTGGGGGAGATAGGCCTTGACATTTGAGTGTTGTAGTTGCTGGGATTTCTAGTTCACCTACAATCAAAGAGCATTCTGAACTCCACCAATGATGGAAATGAACCAAACTTGGTACACAGAACCTCCATAATCAACAGAAAATACTATGTTTTCTGATGGTCTTTGGCGACCCCTCTGACACCCCCTCGCGACCCCTCCAGGGTTGAGAAACACTGCCATAGACTCTTTGTAGCAACCCAAACACCAAGGCTATGCTGAGTCTGGGGCCATCGATTTCTCTCTCTCGCAGTTTCCCTTCTCCCACCCAGCCTCCTGTTCCTGAATTAATAATCCCTGTTTAGAGTTCAACAAAGTTGGCAGCGTTGACTGGGATGGGGCTTAGAGCAGGACTGACCTCACCGAAAGAATGAATCTCTTGTCCCCTCGGGGAAGGAATCCTTCTCCTAGGATTTGGAGCGGCTGCCTTCTAATAGCAGTGATCAGCAGAGGAGGAGGAGGAGGAGGAGGTGGAAGCTGTCAGGGCAACACACCTGGTTCAGAGATGCGCTCCTGGGCCCGCCGGCCATTTCACCAACTATTTGATCTGACATTTGCCAATCGTTCAGAGGAGGGGGCTCAGAGGGGAAAGAGGGAGGAGGACACAGAGATCAATCTGAGCGACAAAAGCTTTGCAAGAGATCCTGGCTTTGGTTCCCACTCTCAAAGCGGGAGAGGAGAGGATCCCAGGGATTTCGAAAGAATCTCTCCCAACGTTGTGGGAGGTTGCAGTGAAAAGGGTTTTTCCAGGGTCTGAGTAAGATTTGGGCATCGATCCGAATGCCCAGGGCACACCGGAGTTGGACAGAACATGTGCAGAATTCCCAGGGCATGGAACATGGTGGGAAATCCCCGCTACTTATTAGAGGCAGTGAGGTTTTGCCAGCATGCATCTAGATTTTCATCTCCTCCAAATCAGAGATCTTGTTGTTTATTCATTCAGTCTATTGTCAAAGGTTTTCATCACTGGGTTGTTGTAGGTTTTTCAGGCTACATGGCCATGTTCTCGAAGCATTCTCTCCTAACGTTTTGCCTGCATCTATGGCAGGCATTCTCAGAAGGTGCCTGCCGTAGATGCAGGTGAAACGTCAGGAGAGAATGCTTCTAGACCATGGCCATATAGCCTGAAAAACCTACAACAACTCACTATTTATTCAGTTGCTTCCGACTCTTGATGTACAAGCTGGAATGTGTCCAGAGGAGGGCGACTAAAATGATCAAGGGTCTGGAGAACAAGCCCTATGAGGAGCGGCTTAGGGAACTGGGCATGTTTAGCCTGAAGAAGAGAAGGCTGAGAGGAGACATGATAATAGCCATGTATAAATATGTGAGAGGAAGCCACAGGGAGGAGGAGGGAGCAAGCTTGTTTTCTGCTTCCTTGGAGACTAGGACGCGGAACAATGGCTTCAAACTACAAGAGAGGAGATTCCATCTGAACATTAGGAAGAACTTCCTGACTGTGAGAGCCGTTCAGCAGTGGAACTCTCTGCCCCAGAGGGAGTGTGGTGGAGGCTCCTTCTTTGGAAGCTTTTAAGCAGAGGCTGGATGGCCATTTGTCAGGGGTGATTTGAATGCAATATTCCTGCTTCTTGGCAGAATGGGGTTGGACTGGATGATGGCCCAGGAGGTCTCTTCCAACTCTTTGATTCTATGATTCTATGACTGTGAGAGCTGTTCAGCAGTGGAACTCTCTGCCCCGGAGTGTGGTGGAGGCTCCTTCTTTGGAAGCTTTGAAGCAGAGGCTGGATGGCCATCTGTCAGGGGTGATTTGAATGCAATATTCCTGCTTCTTGGCAGAATGGGGTTGGACTGGATGGCCCATGAGGTCTCTTCCAACTCTTTGTTTCTATGATTCCTCCTGGACCATCCCACGCCAGAGCTCCCTGTCAGCTGTGGCCACCCCCAGCTCCTTCAAAGTCAAGCTAGTCCCTTCAACTCTTTGATTCTATGAAGCAAAATGAGAAAACCACATATTAAGAAATGCTATTTTGACCCTGGGAGAACACTTCTCCAGGAACCTCTAGGTCCTCCAGTGCGACACTGTTGCCCAGAGGGACCTAGAGATGTCTAGAGAGGACATATTAATCAAATCTGTCAAATGTGCCAAAGTTAAACCTACTAACGTGGAGGGTTAATGTACTTACATTGGCTTCCAGCCGAAAGTCAGGCCAGAAGGAGATGTCCCAGCACTGCCTGTGGCCAATTGGTAGGCATTTGGGTTGCTACTCAATGCTGTGTCCCATCTGTTCTGTAGTTTGTGAGTAAAATGTTGCATGAGGAGGTGCTCAAATCCTTTTTGAACAACATCAGAAAAAGTGATTGCATCATAGAACAGTGGTTCTCAAGCTTGCTAATGCCGTGACCCCTTAATGAAATTCCATATGTAGTGGTGACCCCCAACCATAATATTGTTTTCGTTGCTACTTGATACCTGTCATTTGGCTCGAGAGCAGTACGTGTGAAAAAGATCTTGGAGTCCTCGTGGACAACAAGTTAAACATGAGCCAACAATGTGATGTGGCAGCAAAAAAAGCCAATGGGATTTTGGCCTGCATCAAGAGGAGCATAGTGTCTAGATCTAGGGAAGTAATGCTCCCCATGCTCTATTCTGCTTTGGTTAGACCACATCTGGAATATTGTGTCCAATTCTGGGCACCACAATTCAAGAGAGATATTGACTCTAAGCTGGAATGTGTCCAGAGGAGGGCGACCAAAATGATCAAGGGTCTGGAGAACAAGCCCTATGAGGAGCGGCTTAGGGAACTGGGCATGTTTAGCCTGAAGAAGAGAAGGCTGAGAGGAGATATGATAGCCATGTATAAATATGTGAGAGGAAGCCACAGGGAGGAGGAGGGAGCAAGCTTGTTTTCTGCTTCCTTGGAGACTAGGACGCAATGGAACAATGGCTTCAAACTACAAGAGAGGAGATTCCATCTGAACATGAGGAAGAACTTCCTGACTGTGAGAGCCGTTCAGCAGTGGAACTCTCTGCCCCGGAGTGTGGTGGAGGCTCCTTCTTTGGAAGCTTTTAAGCAGAGGCTGGATGGCCATCTGTCAGGGGTGATTTGAATGCAATATTCCTGCTTCTTGGCAGAATGGGGTTGGACTGGATGGCCCAGGAGGTCTCTTCCAACTCTTTGATTCTATGATTCTATGATTCTATGATTTTACTACTGTTATAAATCGTAAATATCCGATATTCAGGATGGATTTTCATTCACTGGACTAAATTGAGCCCAAATACCCAATATGCCCAAATGTGAATGGTAGTGGGGTTTGGGGGGGAGGATTGATTTTGTAATTTGGGAGTTGTCGTTGCTGGGATTTATAGTTCACCTATAATCAAAGAGCATTCTGAACTCCACCAGCGATGGATTTAAACCGAACTTGGGACACAGAACTCCCATGACCAACAGAAAAACTGGAAAGGTTTGGTGGGCATTGACCTTGAGTTTGGGAGTTATAGTTCACCTATATCCAGAGGAGTGCTGTGGATTCATGCAATGATGGATCTGGACCAAACTTGGCACACATATTCAATATGCCCAAATGTGAACCCTGGTGGAGTATGGGGAAAATAGACCTTGACATTTGGGAGTTGTAGTTGTTGGGATTTATAGTTCACTTACAATCAAAGAGCATTCTGAACTCCAACAATGATGGAATTGTGTCAAACTTCTCACACAGAATCCCAATGACCAACAGAAAATACTATGTTTTCTGATGGTCTTTGGCGACCCATTTGACACCCCCTCACAACCCCCTCAGGGGTCCCGACCCCCACGTTGAGAAACACTGTCATAGAATAATAGAATCCTAGAGTTAGAAGAGACCTCATGGGTCATTCAGTCCAACCCCATCCTTCCAAGGAGCAGGAAGATCGCATTCAAAGCACCCCTGGCAGATGGCCATCCAGCCTCTGTGTAAAAGCCTCCAAAGAAGGAGCCTCCACCACACTCCGGGGAAGAGAGTTCCACTGTTGAACAGCTCTCACAGTCAGAAAGTTCTTCCTCATGTTCAGGTGGAATTTCCTTTCTTGTAGTTTGAAGCCATGGCTCCATTGCGTCCTCGTCTCCAGGGCAGCAGAAAGGAAGCCTGCTCCTCCTCCCTATGACTTCTCCTCACATTTTGATCCATGGCCCTCATCATATCTCTTTTCAGTCTTCTCTTATTTAGATTCAACATGCCCAGTTCTTGAAGCCGCTCCTCATAGGGCTTGTTCTCCAGACCCTTGATCATTTTAGTTGCCCTCCTCTGGACACATTCCAGCTTAGAGTCAATATCTCTCTTGAATTGTGGTGCCCAGAATTGGACACAGTGGGATTCCAGAAGTCGTCTCCAGGCCTGTAGCCAAGGGGGGGGGGGCCTTAGGGGTTTAACACCCCCCCCCCCGAAATTTTTCAAAGCACCCCTGACAGATGGCCATCCAGCCTCTGTTTAAAAGCCCCTAAAAAAGGAGCCTCCACCACACTCCGGGGCAGAGAGTTCCACTGCTGAATGGCTCTCACAGCCAGGAAGTTCTTCCTCATGTTCAGATGGAATCTCCTTTCTTGAAGTTTGAAGCCATTGTTTCATGTCCTAGTCTCCAGGGAAGCAGAAAACAAGCTTGCTCCCTCCTCCTCCCTGTGGCTTCCTCTCACATATTTATACATGGCTATCATATCCCCTCTCAGCCTTCTCTTCTTCAGGCTGAACATGTCCAGCTCCTTAAGCCGCTCCTCATAGGGCTTGTTCTCCAGACCCTTGATCATTTTAGTCACCCTTTTCTGGACACTTTCCAGCTTAGAGTCAACATCTCTCTTCAATTGTGGTGCCCAGAATTGTGTCAGGATTAATTTAGTTGTATGTGTGTTTTAAATGTGCTTCTATGTATTTCCAAAACGGATTCCACCCTGTATTAGAAATGCTGTGCAGAGGCTGTGATTATGTAACCTTGAGAGAAGTGAGACAATGTTTGCTCTTGCTGGGAACAGAAGGGAGTAGTCAGTCTCGGCAAGAGAGATAAGCAGATGTGAGGAGACTTTCGTTTTGACTAGTTCCTGATTGTAGCTCGCTGTAGCAAGACGTGTTTTGAATGTGCTTAGTAAAACTTAGTTTCTTTTGTAACTGAAAGCCTGCAGAGTCCTTATTTTACAACACAGTGTCTGCTGATCTAGCAATCCTTCTGCTGCGCACCTCCAAACTCTGTCAAACTGGACACAATATTCCAGGTGTGGTGTGACCAAGGCGGAATAGAGCATGGGGAGCAAAACAAAAAGATGATGATGGTCCCATCAGGTCCATATCCCTGTGGCAATGAGAACCGCCTGAATATTTGTTTCATAGAATCATAGAATCAAAGAGTTGGAAGAGACCTCACGGGCCATCCAGTCCAACCCCCTGCCTCGATGTCTACATTCCAGTGATAGGAGTCATCCCACCAGGTTTCAGTGATGCCTATGATATCATATTTGTGGTGTTGTGCTAAAAGTTGGAGTTCGTCATGTTTATTTCCCATGCTCTGTGCATTAGCGTAAAGACATGTGAGCCCCTGAGATCTTCCCTTGAGCTGTTTAATTGGGATTATTGTGCTTTCGGTACTTGGTCCTCGTTGTGTTTGTGCAGCCCTCCGTTTAGCCTTCTGGCGGTTCCCTGACATTATGGGTAAAGTAGTGTTCGCAAGGCTGTTGTCCCCCTCCCCCAGTGGGCCTAGTTTAAAGTGCGCCTAATGAGGTTTGCGAGTCTGTGAGCAAAAAGGTGTTTTCCTACTTGTGTGAGATGCACCCCATCCCTTGCCAGTAGGCCATCCTCCTGGAAAAGCAGGCCATGGTCGAGGAAGCCAAAGCATTCCTCCTGACACCATTTTCTAAGCCAGTTATTGACCGGTACTATTTTTCTGGCCCTTGTGGGTCCGTGTCTTACAACAGGGAGGAGGGATGAAAAGACCACCTGTACATTACATTGCTTTAGCTTTGTTCCTAGTGCTCGAAAATCATTTGTGATCTTTTGAACAGTATGCCTTGCAGTATCATTGGTTCCTACATGAATCAACATGAGGGGAGGACGGTGATAGGGCTTGAGGAGCCTGGTGAGCCTCTGAGTGATATGGTGTATTTTTGCCCCCGGTAGGCAGCATATTTCTCCGGTCTGGAAATGACGGCTTCCGTTCCTCTAAGGAGGGAGTCGCCTACATAGAATCATAGAATCAAAGAGTTGGAAGAGACCTCATGGGCCATCATCCAGTCCAACCCCATTCTGCCAAGAAGCAGGAATATTGCATTCAAATCACCCCTGACAGATGGCCATCCAGCCTCTGCTTAAAAGCTTCCAAAGAAGGAGCCTCCACCACACTCCGGGGCAGAGAGTTCCACTGCTGAACGGCTCTCACAGTCAGGAAGTTCTTCCTAATGTTCAGATGGAATCTCCTCTACCAAGACCTGTTTACTTTCAGGAATGACAGGGCCCCTTTTGTGCAATGTAGTGTGTAGGTCCCCAGAAAAGTGATCCTGTTGGTGTGAATTGTGTAGGTGTAAAGTGTTGTCCTCCTCCTCGACATCCCCAGTGCATTAATCAAGGATGAATTTTCTTGAGTGGTTTGCCTGGAGCTCCATAAGCACTGGGTCTCCAGGCGCCCTGCCTTTGAAAGGGAAAGCTTTTGGGGAGAAACCAAAATCTTCCTCAACTTGTATAAGGGGAGGAGGAGGAGGGATTCCTTATTTCCTTGCAGCCAGCGAACGTGAAGAATGGCCTCTTTTATCCAGAGGTGAAATGCTTGCGGTTTGTGGAGGAAAGGCTGGTTGTAAAACTTCTCTGCTCTTTGAACACTCCATTGGCAAGTATCAAAGTGGCAATTATCAAGGCCTCAAAGAGACCTCGTGGGCTCTGCCCTCCGGGAACAAGAAGAGGTCACTGCGTGAAATAGAAAGAGGTGAACCTCTCCGATACAGAAAACCTTGTTTGATGAATACGGCACAGGTTGGGGAGTGGTACAGAGGCGAGGGGGCTGAGGCTCACACAGACACACACACACACACAACCCTGCCTGGAGGGCCAGTCTCCTGGAACATAAGAAACCGACTCAGATTGGCACTGACACATTCAGACATGAATGCCCAGGGTCAGATTCAGGACTAGGTTCAATATGTGGGGGGATATATTTGAATGTTTGGCTTGGCTTCAGGTTTGGTGAGGTAAGTCACCTTTCACATCAGTGTCCTCTCTTGGTGGGGTTGCCAGGAAGAAGAAGAAGTCAAGTGAAACCATCTGTAGAACTTTGAACACCACCAGAACTAGGAGACCAATTGTCTTCATTTCCTGTGATGTCCCTAGAACAGTGGTTCCCAACCCTTTTTTGACCAGGGACCACTTGACCAAGGATCATTTTGACCAGGGACCACTTTGAGCCGGGACCATTTTGACCAGGGATCACATTGACCAGGGACCATTTTGTCCTGGGACCATTTTGACCAGGGATCATTTTGACCAGGGACCGTTTTGACCAGGGATTGTTTTGACCAGGAACCACTTTGAGCCGGGACCATTTTGACCAGGGATCACATTGACCAGGGACCACTTTGTCCTGGGACCATTTTGACCAGGGATCATTTTGACCAGGGACCGTTTTGACCAGGGATTGTTTTGACCAGGGACCACTTTGACCCAGGACCATTTTGACCAGGGATCATTTTGACCAGGGACCACTTTGACCAGGGATTGTTTTGACCAGGGACCACTTTGACCCGGGACCATTTTGACCAGGGATTGTTTTGACCAGGGACCACTCTGACCAAGGGCCATTTTGACCAGGGACCATTTTGACCAGGAATTGTTTTGAACAGGAACCACTTTGACCCAGGACCATTTTGACAGGGATCATTTTGACCAGGGACCACTTTGCCCCAGGACCATTTTGGCCAGGGATTGTTTTGACCAGGGATTGTTTTGACCAGGGACCATTTTGACCAGGGATTGTTTTGACCAGGGACCACTCTGACCAAGGGCCATTTTGACCAGGGACCATTTTGACCAGGAATTGTTTTGACCAGGAACCACTTTGTCCTGAGACCATTTTGACCAGGTATTGTTTTGACCAGGGATCGTTTTGACTAGGGATTGTTTTGACCCGGGAACATTTTGACCAGAGACCACTTTGACCCAGGACCACTTTGACCCAGAACCATTTTGACCAGAGATTGTTTTGACCCAGAGACCACTTTGACCTGGAACCATTTTGACCCAGAACCATTTTGACCAGAGATCGTTTTGACCAGGGATCATTTTGACCAGAGACCACACTGACTAGGGACCACTTTAACCCAGGACCACTTTGACCCAGGACCATTTTGACCAGGGATCATTTTGACCAGAGACCAGTTTGAATAGGGACCACTTTTACCTGGAACTATCTTGACCAAGGATTGTTTTGACCAGGATCGTTTTGACCAGGGACCACTTTGACCATGGACCACTCTCCAACATTAGTACCAAAATGGTTATGAATCAGTTTTTGGTCACCTTTAGATTTGGTTTGGTTATTTGGGGCACTGATTCAGTAAACTACACTGGATAGACCACATCAGCTCTAGTTTCTGGTGCAGAACATATGCCACCGAGTAGATACCATCTTCTCACGCACAGAAAACCATATTTAAATAGCCTTGGCACTATAAGAAGATTTCCACAGTGTGGGTGCATCCATAGATGCTCAATCCCGACACCCCCCACCCCGTCACGAAAAAGAGATGTTTAACATTTCGGACAGCTCTGCAAAAGTTCAGACTGAAACCTGGAGGCGATTCCCCGTAATTCCGCATGGCAGGCTGACAACCCTTGCAAATCAGGTTTTCCTTTCCCACCTGCACTTTGCCACTCGCTCAAGGGTGTGCTGACTTACCCTTGCCTTTACAAGTCCTTTACTCTTGACAGCTTTACGGATGTTTGCACTAAGTAGGTCTTAGAAGCCTACTGTTGAAACCAGCCATCAAGGGATTGCGTCCGTATATGCGCACTTTGGAGGAGGAGGGTTGTCATGTCCCATCACGGCCCTCCTCTGCCCTAATACCTACAAAGAGTAATCCATTTGGCCTGGCTAATCCCGCCTTGAAAGAAGGGCCGGGGACTTGAAAGGATGGTCTCCTCACTCCAAAACATCTCACCTTCAGGAGAAGTGGAGGGCCCATCTTCCCATCGCTTAATCTGTTTAGCCAAATTAATGAGAAGGCGATTTGGATTGAATTTCGCGAGCCAAGCGTTTGAAAAGGCAGGAATGTCCTCCTTGGCTCTTTGAGGGTCTCTGGGCCAAGGCAGCGACTCCTTCATCCTTACCAAAGGAAAACAAAAGCCCTTTTGGCCACTCGTCCCACGCCCTACCCTGGCAATTATATGGGATTACCAGTCTTCCAAGGGCGCTGGCAACCAGCTGCTTGGCCATTCTTTACCCACCTTGTGTATGTTGTGGCCACAACAAAGGCTCCCTTGAGGTTGCCCAGTGGTCCATATGGAGATTGGGATGAGAAGATGGGAGAAAGGAAGGAAGAAAATGCTCTTGTGTTGTCACTTTTTGGATGGGTAAGGAAAGAGAATGGCTGTGCCAAGACCGCAATGGGAAAGAGAAGGAATGAAAGGAGATGTTTCAGACTGTCATGTTGGGTCCCCATCTCATCAAGTTGGATCTGAAATTAATGAGCGCCCCGAGGCAAGGGAGAGAGAGCGAAAGTGGGGCGCTGGGGGGCAACGGCAGAGCGAGTATGTGGCTCCATTTCGCAAAAATGTAAAGCAATATCCTTTTTGGCCGCAGATAAAACAGGCAAGGAAGCACTCCTCATCTTTTTACCATTTGATTTAATACCCCGCTGACGAGCCCGTAGTGAGCGAGAGAGTGTGTTTCGGAGGCATGTTTTCAAGTGAGTTGAACAAATTGCAAATCGTTTGGTAGGTACGGCATTCCGGTCTGTTTTGGCTTGCAACAAATTACATATCCAGGATTGGAGGGGGAGACAGGGAGAGGAAGAAGCCATGGAAACACAACCAAAATGGAGTGTTGTAAATCAACCAATCCCTCCCAATTTGGTGTCATCTGCAAACTAGAAGGCAGGATCATCAAGTTTGCAGACGGGACCAAATGGGGAGGGAGAGCCAATACTCCAGAGGACAGGAGCAGGATTCAAAACGATCTTGACAGATAAGAGAGATGAATGGCCAAAACTAACAAAATGAAGTTCAACAGTGACAAATGCAAGAGACTCCACTTTGGCAGGAAAAACGAAATGCAAAGATACAGCTTGAGAGCAGTACGTGTGAAAAAGATCTTGGAGTCCTCCTGGGCAACAAGTTAAACATGAGTCAACAATGTCATGTGACGGCAAAAAAAGCCAATGGGATTTTGGCCTGCATCAAGAGGAGCCTAGTGTCTAGATCAGGGGTCAGGAACCTTCGGCCCTCCAGGTGTGGTGGACTTCAACTCCCACAATTCCTTGAGGCTCGGCATTCGCCCCAAAGGCTTACCTTGGCCTCAAGGAATTGTGGGAGTTGAAGTCCACCACACCTGGAGGGCCGAAGGTTCCCCATGCCTGGTCTAGATCTAGGGAAGTCATGCTCCCCATGCTCTATTCCGCTTTGGTTAGACCACACCTGAAATATTGTGTCCAATTCTGGACACCACCATTCAAGAGAGATATTGACAAGCTGGAATGTGTCCAGAGGAGGGCGACTCAAAGGATCAAGGGTCTGGAGAACAAGCCCTATGAGGAGCGGCTTAAGGAGCTGGGCATTATTTAGCCTGAAGAAGAGATGGCTGAGAGGAGACATGATGAGAGCCATGTATAAATATGTGAGAGGAAGCCACAGGGAGGAGGAGGGAGCAAGCTTGGTTTCTGCTTCCCTGGAGACTAGGACGCAATGGAACAATGGCTTCAAACTACAAGAAAGGAGATTCCACCTGAACATGAGGAAGAACTTCCTGGCAGTGAGAGCCGTTCAGCAGTGGAACTCTCTGCCCCCGAGTGTGGTGGAGGCTCCTTCTTTGGAAGCTTTTAAGCAGAGGCTGGATGGCCATCTGTCAGGGGTGATTTGAATGCAATATTCCTGCTTCTTGGCAGAATAGGGTTGGACTGGATGGCCCATGAGGTCTCTTCCAACTCTTTGATTCTATGGTTCTATGATTCTATGATTCAATCCAAGGTTGCACTCCTTTGTATTGTCAAGGCTTTCATGGCTGAAATCACTGGGTTGCTGTGAGTTTTCTGGGCTGCCTGGCCATGTTCCAGAAGCATTCTCTCCTGACATTTCACCTGCATCTTTCGCAGGCATCCTCAGAGGTTGTGAGGTCTATCTATAATGTTCCTATCTATAATTTATTTAGGATCTATCATCTATAAACTGGCTGTCCTTCCTTCACAACCATGGACAGCGAGTGGAGAGGGGAGGCCTGGTCTCTGAGAGGTCCCCTCTCTCTCTCTTGTGGGGTTCCTCAGGGGGTCATTCTCTCTCCTCTGAAGGAACTAGCGGAAGTCATTTCGGAACCATTGGCAACCATCTTTGAGAGTTCTTGGAGAACGGGAGAAGTTCCAGCAGATTGGAGGAGGGCCAATGTGGTCCCAATCTTCAAGAAGGGAAAAAGGATGACCCAAACAATGACCAATGTCCGGTCAGCCTCACGTCGCTACCAGGCAAAATTGTGAAGGAAGCGGTCTGCAAACACTTAGAAACAAATGCAGTCATCGCTAATAGTCAACATAGATTTATCAAAAACAAGTCATACCAGACTCATCTGATCTCTTTCTACGATAGAGCTACAAGCTGGGTAGATGTGGGGAATGATGCCGTGGATGGAGCATACCTGGATTTCAGGAAGGCCTTCTTCGACAAGGTCCCCCATGACCTTCTGGCAAGGAAACTAGTCCAATGTGGGCGAGGCAAAACTACGGTGAGGTGGATCTGGAATTGGTTAAGTGGACGAACACAGAGAGTGCTCACTAATGCTTCCTCTTCATCCTGGAAAGAAGTGACAAGTGGAGTGCCGCAGGGTTCCGTCCTGGGCCCGGTCCTGATCAGGATCTTTATTAACGACTTAGATGAAGGGCTAGAAGGCAGGATCATCAAGTTTGCAGACGACACCAAATTGGGAGGGAGAGCCAATACTCCAGAGGACAGGAGCAGAATTCAAAACGATCTTGACAGATTAGAGAGATGGACCGAAACTAACAAAATGAAGTTCAACAGTGACAAATGTAAGATACTCCAATTTGGCAGAAAAAAATGAAATGCAAAGAGACAGAATGGGGGACAATGCCTGGCTCGAGAGCAGTACGTGTGAAAAAGATCTTGGAGTCCTCGTGGACAACAAGTTAAACATGAGCCAACAATGTGATTTGGCGGCAAAAAAAGCCAATGGGATTTTGGCCTGCATCAAGAGGAGCCTAGTGTCTAGATCTAGGGAAGTGATGCTACCCCTCTATTCTGCTTTGGTTAGACCACATCTGGAATATTGTGTCCAATTCTGGGCACCACAATTCCAGAGAGAGATTGACAAGCTGGAATGTGTCCAGAGGAGGGCGACTCAAATGATCAAGGGTCTGGAGAACAAGCCCTATGAGGAGCGGCTTAAGGAGCTGGGCATGTTTAGCCTGAAGAAGAGAAGGCTGAGAGGAGATATGATAGCCATGTATAAAGATGTGAGAGGAAGCCACAGGAAGGAGGAGGGAGCAAGCTTGTTTTCTGCTTCCTTGGAGACTAGGACACGGAACAATGGCTTCAAACTACAAGAGAGAAGATTCTATCTGAACATGAGGAACAACTTCCTGACTGTGAGAGCCGTTCAGCAGTGGAACTCTCTGCCCTGGAGTGTGGTGGAGGCTCCTTCTTTGGAAGCTTTTAAGCAGAGGCTGGATGGCCATCTGTCAGGGGTGATTTGAATGCAATATTCCTGCTTCTTGGCAAAATGGGGTTGGACTGGATGGCCCAGGAGGTCTCTTCCAACTCTTTGATTCTATGATTCTATGACTGTGAGAGCCGTTCAGCAGTGGAACTCTCTGCCCCGGAGTGTGGTGGAGGCTCCTTCTTGGGAAGCTTTGAAACAGAGGCTGGATGGCCATCTCTCAGGGGTGATTTGAATGCAATATTCCTGCTTCTTGGCAGAATGGGGTTGGACTGGATGGCCCAGGAGGTCTCTTCCAACTCTTTGATTCTAAGATTCTATGACTGTGAGAGCCGTTCAGCAGTGGAACTCTCTGCCCCGGAGGGAGTGTGGTGGAGGCTCCTTCTTTGGAAGCTTTTAAGCAGAGGCTGGATGGCCATCTGTCAGAGGTGCTTTGAATGCAATATTCCTGCTTCTTGGCAGAATGGGGTTGGACTGGATGGCCCAGGAGGTCTCTTCCAACTCTTTGATTCTATGAAGACATCTATTCAAGGAAAATGTGTAGTCATCAGGAAGATCAACACTTTGGCAAAAACACGGAGGATGTGGGGAATCAAAATCTCTTTTATCTTAGAAAAAAATCCTTCTGCAAAGTACATCTACCCAACGGAGGCTATTTTAGCAAATAGCCTCAGTTTTTTATTTGCTTACCTTGACCTCGTAAGTTTTTCATTAGGCCCAACGAGGATTCCCCAGAGAGAAATCACCTTGCAAAACTTTGCATAATGAAGCCCCTCTCTAATTATGCAAAGTCAAGTCAAAAGTTCAACATCCCATTCAGCCTCTGGATGCCCACGTACATCAAATACTTTAATAATATGTGCGGATAGGGTTTTTAATTTTATTTTTCTTACTCTCCGTATTGGAGTGTGGACACGTTACATCTTTGGACTACGGTGCCCACCATGCCAGTAGTCCAAAGACTCTATGTACTACTGACAATCCAGACTCTGTATGCAAAATAAATTGTCCGTTTTCAGTTAAAATAATATTTTATTGAATATTTCGATTTTTTCACATAAAAATTAAAAATGGGAAAAAAGGGAAAAAAGGAAAGGTAGAGATAATGGAGTTATTGTTAGTAGGTTAACTCTTTAATGGGATTTTGGCCTGCATCAATAGGAGCATAGTGTCTAGATCTAGGGAAGTAATGCTCCCCATGCTCAATTCTGTTTTGGTTAGACCACACCTGGAATACTGTGTCCAGTTCTGGGCACCACAATTGAAGGGAGATATTGACAAGCTGGAATGTGTCCAGAGGAGGGCGACTAAAATGATCAAGGGTCTGGAGAACAAGCCCTATGAGGAGCAGCTTAGAGAACTGGGCATGTTTAGCCTGAAGAAGAGAAGGCTGAGAGGAGACATGATAGCAATGTATAAATATGTGAGAGGAAGCCACAGGGAGGAGGAGGGAGCAAGCTTGTTTTCTGCTTCCATGGAGACTAGGACGCAAGGGAACAATGGCTTCAAACTACAAGAGAGGAGATTCCACCTGAACATGAGGAAGAACTTCCTGACTGTGAGAGCCGTTCAGCAGTGGAACTCTCTGCCCCAGAGTGTGGTGGAGGCTCCTTCTTTGGAATCTTTTAAACAGAGGCTGGATCCCCCATTCTATATCTTTGCATTTCGTTTTTCCTGCCAAAGTGGAGTATCTTGCATTGTCTCATTGTCTCTCTATCCCTCCAATTCTCTTGCTCTTTCCTCCCCTCTCTTTCTCACAGATGCAGGCAAAATGTAAGGGGAGAATGCTTCTAGAACATGGCCATATGGCCCAAAAAACCTACAAGAACCCAGGATGCAGGCTGTTGTCCAACAATGCCTGGTGACTTGAGATGGGGGAATGCTTGTGACTCTGCTATCTGTGTGAATATGTTACAAACCCTTTTTTTCTGGCGACTGGAGGAACATTCTTCAGATGACCATTTTTGGAATCTCTGGGCATTAGGCACACCTTTCTGAGCAAGCATATATTAAACCACAAGGGGTTTTTCTTCTTGCGTTTTTCCCTCTCCTTTCTGCATATTTATTCTGAGTCTTTTAATGTTATTTTTGTTGACATTGCGGGGTGGGATTTTGTAATCCGATCACCAGATCTATCCAGGGGACTCTGATCCCAATAAAACTTTAACAGCCTTGGAGGTGCCAAGACAAACCCGCTCAGAGTTTACTTACCTCCTGAAAAACATATCTATCATTCGACCCATGTTATGAAATGCTTTAAAAGAGTTGTTAGTTTCTTAAATCCTAGCAGGTGTCCCTTTGGAGTCGCCAGGGCTAAAGAAGTGGCTGGGAGAATCGCTATTTCTGGGGAAGGATGAATTATGCCACATTTATTTTTAGGGCCATTTTTTTTTCTGGGGGGGGAAAGAAAAACCCCAAATGCTGTGTTTCACAAACTTCTGAAAATCCGCCACAAACACAAATTACCTTTGGAGATTTATAGTGATAACATGGCACTCTCCATTTATACACACAAACGCATAGCTATGCATACATATATATATATATACACCAACATGGGTGATATATGTGCGGGTGGGGAGGAGATTAACAAACAGGACTAAAATACAGGGTTAGTCAAAATGAATAGGCCAATAAGAAAATTAATTTTAGACGAATGTATGTTTATTGTAACCAAACTACAGCTACGTATCGACAGATAAATTATCAAAGTTTTGTCTCACCTTCAGAGATGTTCGATATGGGCGCCCCGTGTGACACGGCAGACGTCCAAGCCATACTTGGCTCGAAATTCTCGCTGGACCGTAATTACTGACATTGTTTTAGCAAATGTCATCACACAAAACGCCTTCTCTTTGCCTGATTCCGCCATTTTGAAAACAGCGACTCCTAGCGACGCCTAGCGGCATTAACGTACATGTGTGTTGCTCAAAAAAAACTTTGATAGTTTATCTGTCGCTACGTAGCTGTGGTTTGGTTACAGTAAACATACATTCGGCTACAATTAATTTTCTTATTGGCCTATTCATTTTGACTAACCCTGTATATCAAATGAGTAAACTGTTTCAGTCTTTTCCATCTTAGCTGTAAGGAGACCCCGTTGGCACAGTGACTGAAGACCGATAGGTCGCAGGTTCAAATCCGGTGAGAGCGTGGATGAGCTCCCTCTGTCAGCTCCAGCTCCCCATGCAGAGACATGAGAGAAGACTCAAGCTGGAATGTGTCCAGAGGAGGGCGACTAAAATGATCAAGGGTCTGGAGAACAAGCCCTATGAGGAGCGGCTTAGGGAACTGGGCATTAGGCCTGGGTAACAACGGAAAAATTTGTTTCTAAAATCGATTCATTTTTGGGGGGTTTTTGCGTTTTGTTATTTAAAATAATTACAAATTTTTCCTTTTTAAAAGTTCAATATTTACGAAATTTCGTAAATGTGAAAAAAAAAATTACAAAACATTAATGAATCGATTTCCGAAACAATAACGAATCGATTCGTTAATGGCGGACGCGACCGCGAAATACGCTAAAAAACCTCCAAAAACTTCTGAAGCTTCCCTCTCCCTCTGTTCTTGACTGTTGGTGTGATATTATAATTTTTTTCCACTAATTAAACCATAAAACTGGCCCAGACATGCGGAAATAATAACGAAACGACCTCAAAACAATAACGAAACGAATACAATAACAAAATACGAAGCATTTACAAAACGTTTTTGAAAATTCGTTTTTTTAATAATTCCTCCAGAATGGTTCGTTATCGTTTTGTAATTGAAAAAATTAACGAATTATTAACGAATTACGAATTAACGAAACGAAACCGCCCAGCCCTAATATATATATATATACACCAACATGGGTGATATATGTGCGGGTGGGGAGGAGATTAACAAACAGGACTAAAATATTTCAAATGAGTAAACTGTTTCCGTCTCTTCCATCTTGGCTCTAAGGAGACCCCGGTGGAACAGTGGCTTAAACCCTTGTGCCAGCAGGACTGAAGACCGACAGGTTACCGGTTAGAATCTGGGGACAGCGCAGATGAGCTCCCTCTGTCAGCTCCAGCTCCCCATGCGGGGACATGAGAGAAGCCTCCCACAAGGATGATAAAACATCACAACATCTGGGCAACGTCCCCTGAGCAACGTCCTTCTGCATGGAACAATAAAAAAAGAAAGATCAATTTTAAAATGATAGAAGCACAAAGAGAAGTGGCAGAAGCATCCTTTTCTTCATCCTGTACTCATTCCAGCCTTCCTCCCTCCCTCTCTCTCTCTTCATGAAGCTAAACAGACTTGAAATTAGGGCTGGGCGGTTTCGTTTCGTTAATTTGTAATTCGTTAATAATTCGTTAATTTTTCCAATTACAAAACGATAACGAACCATTCTGGAGCAATCATTAAAAAAACAAATTTTTGAACACGTTTTGTAAATGCTTCGTATTTCGTTATTGTATTCGTTTCGTTATTGTTCTGAGGTCGTTTTGTTATTATTTCCGCATGTCTGGGGCAAGTTTTTTGTTTAATTAGTGAAAAAAAATTATAATATCACACCAACAGTCAAGAACAGAGGGAGAGGGAAGCTTCAGAAGGATTTGGAGGTTTTTTAGCGTATTTCGCGGTCGCGTCCGCCATTAACGAATCGATTCGTTATTGTTTCGGAAATCGATTCGTTAATGTTTTGTAATTTTTTTCACATTTACGAAATTTTGTAAATATCGAACTTTTTTAAGGGAAAATTTCGTAATTATTTTAAATATCGAAACAAAAAAAACCCCCAAATACAAATCGATTTTAGAAACAAATTTTTCCGTTGTTACCCAGGCCTACTTGAAATAAAAACCACACAATATCAACTAACTCAAAGTTCCTCAAAGTGGACCAAACCAAAGCGGACAAGAGCACAAGGCCCAGAGGTTGCTCCCTTGAAGCCTTTGAAGCCTAAGCAAGCACTCCCTCTGGCACTTGCTCTCAATGCAAAACACTGCTTGTATCTCAAAGCGAAACTAAGTCCGAGCAATTGCTCATAACTCAAAACACTCTTAAGTCAAGGTTCCACTGGATGTGCAATGCAGAATGCCAGCCCTGATCTCTAGGAAACCGTGTTTTCCTCCACAGTGCACTCGCGTTAAAAAAAAACCATACTGATTGTTGTGTTGTTTTGAAAGAGAGCATTCCTCAGTCGGTAAATGGCATCAGGTAAAGTAACCTGATGCCATTTAGCTCTCCAAATGGACTGGACTTAATTACCGTTATTAGCCTCCACTGACCTTTTCCCTTGATTGCAATTTCACTCCATTAGCTCTCCTCTCTGGGCACATTTCAGCAAATCAACAAGCTTTTTGATGATGCTCATTATGGAAGAGAGGGCCTGCGAGGAGAGCCTTTCTTTGTGTTCTCTACATGCACATGAATTAATGTTTCTGAGAAGCTGGGTTATCATCCCTCTTGTACCAAATGACCTGATTCATCTGGCCAATACAACTTGTTCTCTAATTTAATGGCATCACAGCTAACGAAGGCCATTATACCTACAGATTCAGGAGATCAATTGACCCAGCACAGCAATAAGACTAATACTATTTCATTAAAAATAAGCCAGAGCCAGTGGTCTCCAAATATAGTGTTTTGTTTTGGTGCTCCAAACTTGAACAACAACAACAACAACAACAACAACATGATACGGCGGCAAAAAAAAAGCCAGTGAGATGTTGGCCTACATCAATAGGAGTCCCCTGGGCAACGTCCTTGCAGACGGCCAATTCTCTCACACCAGAAGCGACTTGCAGTTTCTCAGGTCGCTCCTGACACGACAAAGAAAGAAATAGGAGTCTAGTGTCTAGATCAGTGTTTCTCAACTTGGGGGTTGGGACCCCTGGAGGGGTCGCAAGGGGGGTGTCATGTCATTTCCCCCCTACTCTTTGGTGATTCTGCTTCTGACTTGTGTGTGACTTCTCTTTCCTTGGAATGTGCACCTTGTTCTACCTTCCCTTGCAGATTCTGCTTCACTTCTGCACATGGCTTAACTGTTATCTCATCCTTTCTCTGTGTATGTGTTTCTGACTCGTGTTTCTTCTTCACTTCTGTGCCTGTGGCAACACTCCTTTCCTTTCTATGTGTATCTGGCTCAATCTTTACCTCTTGTCTCTGCTTCTGCTCAATCTCTGCACCTGGTGCAAGTGTTCTCTCCTCTCTCATCTTAGGCAAACCATGTAAATTCTGTGTGTTTGACGGAGAAACTACAGCTTGCAGTGAGTGATGTAACGCGGCTGGAAGTTGGAGAAGGATGTTAAACAGAGCGCACTGGACCCATTGAGAAGTTGTAAAGTGGGTGATTGATGTTGGAACGTGTCATGTCAGACGGGTCCCCATAGAAACAGTATTTTCTATTGGTCATGGGATTTCTGTGTGGGAAGTTTGGCCCAATTCTATTGTTGGTGGGGTTCAGAATGCTCCTTGATTGTAGGGGAACTATAAATCCCAGCAACTACAACTCCCAAATGTCAAGGTCTATTTCCCACAAACTCCACCAGAGTTCACATTTGGGCATATTGAGGATTTATGCCAAGTTTGGTCCAGATCCGTCATTGTTTGAGTCCACGGTGTCCTCTGGATGTAGGTGAACTACAACTCCCAAACTTAATGTCAATGTCCAGCAAACTCTTCCAGTATTTTTCTTGGTCATGGGAGATCTGTGTGCCATGTTTGGTTCAATTTCATCATTGGTGGAGTTCAGAATGCTCTTTGATTGTGGGAGAACTATACATCCCAGTAACTACAACTCCCAAATGAAAAAATCAATTCCCCACCCTCCAACCCTGTTGTTGTTCATTCGTTCAGTCGTCTCTGACTCTTAGCGACCTAGTGGACCAGCCCACGCCAGAGCTCCCTGTCGGCCGTCACCACCCCCAGCTCCTTCAAGGTCAGTCCAGTCACTTCAAGGATGCCGTCCATCCATCTTGCCCTTGGTCGGCCCCTCTTCCTTTTGCCTTCCACCTTCCCCAGCATAATTATCTTCTCTAGGCTTTGCTGTCTCCTCATGATCAAATTTGGGCGTATTGGATATTTGTGCCAAATCCATTGAATGAAAATACATCCTGCAAATCAGATATTTACATTATGCTTCATAACAGTACCAAAATTAAAGTTGTGAAGTAGTCATGAAAATAATTTTTATGGTTGGGGGTCACCACAACATGAGGAACTGTATTAAGGGGTCACAGCATTAGTAAGGTTGAGAAACACTGGTCTAGATCTAGGGAAGTCATGCTCCCCATGCTCTATTCTGCCTTGTTTAGACCACACCTGGAATATTGTGTCCAATTCTGGGCGCCACAATTGGAGGGAGATGTTGACTCTAAGCTGGAATGTGTCCAGAGAAGGAGGGCAACTCAAAGGATCAAGGGTCTGGAGAACAAGACCTATGAGGAGCGGCTTAAGGAGCTGGGCATGTTTAGCCTGCAGAAGAGAAGGCTGAGAGGAGACATGAGGAGGGTCATGGATCAAGATGTGAGGGGAAGTCCTAGAGAGGAGGGAGCAAGCTTGTTTTCTGCTTCCTTGGAGACTAGGATGCAATGGAACAATGTCTTCACACTACAAGAGAGGAAATTCCACCTGAACATGAGGAAGAACTTCCTGACTGTGAGAGCCGTTCAGCGGTGGAACTCTCTGCCCCGGAGTGTGGTGGAAGCAGCTTCTATGGTAGCGTTGAAACAGAGGCTGGATGGCCATCTGTCGGGGGTGCTTTGAATCAATTTTCTTGCTTCTTGGCAGAATGGGGTTGGACTGGATGGCCCATGAGGTCTCTTCCAACTCTAGGATTCTAGGAGTGGCTTAAAGAGCAGGGCATGTTTAGCCTGCAGTAGAGAAAGCTGAGAGGAGACATGATGAAGACCATGTATCAAGGGGAAGTCATAGGGAGGAGGGAGCAAACTTCCTTCCTGCTGCCCTGGAGACCAGGACGCAATGGAGCAATGGCTTCAAACAACAAGCTTTTAAACAGAGGCTGGATGGCCATCTGTCAGGGGTGATTTGGATGCAATATTCCTGCTTCTTGGCAGAATGGGGTTGGACTGGATGGCCCATGAGGTCTCTTCCAACTCTTTGATTCTAGGATTCTATGATTCTACAAGAAAGGAGATTCCATCTGAACATGAGGAAGAACTTCCTGACTGTGAGAGCCGTTCAGCAGTGGAACTCTCTGCCCCGGAGGGAGTGTGGTGGAGGGTCCTTCTTTGGTGGTTTTGAAAGAGAGGCTGGCCATCTGTCAGGAGTGCTTTGAATGCGATTTTCTTGCTTCTTGGCAGAATGGGGTTGGACTGGATAGCCCAGGAGGTCTCTTCCAACTCAAGGATTTTAGGATTCTAAGTCAGGCCTTTAACATAAAGCAATCATATCTACCTCTTATTTTTCTAATAGTGTCTCACCCAACTCAGGCCCCATATTTTGAAAAGGATTAATCAAGTAGAATCATAGAATCAAAGAGTTGGAAGAGACCTCATGGGCCATCCAGTAGACTGTATACAGAGGATGGGACTTAGAGATGGAAACCCTGTTCAGCAATATTCCCAGAAAGTGGTTGAAGAACATTATGTCAAGTGTTGAGGAACTCCAAGGAACATGATCCTTTCTCATTTCTGGTTTATTCTGTGCCAAATTGGGACATGGTTGCTTTGTGCCCTTTGTAGACATCCCTTTTCAGCTCAGGAAAAACATTATATTATTACAGATCTCGAGATGACAGCTTAAGTTTACCAATGTCATGGGTCAGCTCCCAGGAAGCGATGGAGATGCAAATTCTCCAGCTTTCCTGTAGTCAGCTCAA
Source organism: Anolis sagrei (assembly GCF_037176765.1). Lineage (NCBI taxonomy): Eukaryota > Metazoa > Chordata > Lepidosauria > Squamata > Anolidae > Anolis > Anolis sagrei. The sequence goes on from NC_090035.1 coordinate 2,211,701, forward strand.
GAAAAGAGACAACATCTGCATACAAGATTCAGCCAAGACCTCTCTGCCAGCCATGAGTCCAAGATCTCCTTCCTTCTTTCCTGCTTACTTTACTTAGGTGATCCCTTGTTGTCTGAGAAGGATAGTTCTCCAAGATCAGTGTCCTGGTGGTGGGTCTGTAGGTGACTGTGGAGTCCTATTCTGGACCTGCATCTTCTCCCGCAGTGAGGACATCGGTTTCCAGGTGGAAGGCGGTCTCGGTTGGGGTTGGCTTGACAAGCCTTCCTCTTGGCACGTTTCTCTCTTTCACCCTTCATTGGTGTCTCCTCAAATTCTACAGCACTGCTGGTCACAGTTGACCTCCAACTGGAGCGCTCAAGGGCCAGGGCTTCCCAGTTCTCAGTATCTATGATAGAGTTTTTAATTTTGGCTTTGAGGCCATCTTTCAATCTCTTTTCCTGCCCACCAACATTCCGTTTTCTGTTCTTGAGTTCGGAGTAGAGCAACTACTTTGGGAGACGGTGGTCGAGCATCCGGACAATGTGGCCGGTCCAGCGGAGTTGATGGCAGAGGAGCATCGCTTCAATGCTGGTGGTCTTTGCTTCTTCCACCACGCTGACATTTGTCCTCCTGTCTTCCCAAGGGATCAGCAGGATTTTCCAGAGGCAGCACTGATGGAATTGTTCCAGGAGTTGCATATGATGTCTGTAGACAGTCCACGTTTCACAGGCTTATAGCAGGGTTGGGAGGATAATACCTTTATAAACAAGCACCTTGGTATCCCTACGGATGTCTTCCAGCACGCTGACATTATTCCGCTTGTCTTCTCAAGAGTTTTGCAAGATGTTTTGGAGGCAACGCTGATGGAATCATTCTAGGAGTTGCATATGACGTGTGTAGACAGTCCACTTTTCGCAGGCATAGAGCAGGGTTGAGAGGACAATAGCTTTATAAAGAAGCCCCTTGGTATCCCTACGGATGTCCCGGTCCTCAAACACTCTCAGCTTCATCCGGAAAAATGATGCACTCACAGAGCTCAGGCGGTGTTGACTTTCAGTGTCAATGTTGACTTGGCATGCAACTCGCTTCAAACTACAGAGCCTAACAGATTTCAGTGAAATTGTTGCAACTTGATAAGGCTTCCATAGGGTCTTTAAATGAGAGACAGGGCCTCCTTAGTGGCTACACCCCCAGGTTCTGTGATTTTCTGATCATGAAGGCGAAATGTTTGGTTTTCTAAACCCCATGGATATGGAAGGTCGCCTGGCAAGCTTCGCTAACCGCTTATGTTCCGGATCAGAAATCAAGACCTCACTAGTTTGAAGGGAAACGACAGAAGCTTTATTCAATCTGCAGAAGGGATGCTGTGTACCGCAATGGATGCCAGAATGTATAGTCATAATTAATGTGGAATATGTGTGAAAAAGATCTTGGGGTCCTTGTCGACAACAAGTTAAACATGAGCCAACAATGTGATGCAGCGGCAGAAAAAGCCAATGGGATTTTGAACTGCATGAATAGGAGTCTAGTGTCTAGACCGAGGGAGGTCCTGCTCCCCATGCTCTATTCTGCCTTGGTTAGACCACACCTGGAATATTGTGTCCAATTCTGGGCACCACAATTCAAGGGAGATGCTGACTCTAAGCTGGAATGTGTCCAGAGGAGGGCGACTAAAATGATCCAGGGCCTGGAGAACAAGCCCTATGAGGAGCAGCTTAAAGAGCTGGGCATGTTTAGCCTGAAGAAGAGAAGGCTGAGAGGAGATATGATGAGAGCCATGTATAAATATGTGAGAGGAAGCCACAGGGAGGAGGAGGGAGCAAGCTTCCTTTCTGCTTCCCTGGAGACTAGGACGTAATGGAACAATGGCTTCAAACTACAAGAGAGGAGATTCCATCTGAACATGAGGAAGGACTTCCTGACTGTGAGAGCCGTTCAGCAGTGGAACTCTCTGCCCCGGAGTGTGGTGGAGGCTCCTTCTCTGGAAGCTTTGAAACAGAGGCTTGATGGCCATCTGTCAGGGGTGCTTTGGATGGAAATTTCCTGCTTCTTGACAGAATGAGGTTGGACTGAATGGCCCATGAGGTCTCTTCCAACTCTTGGATTCTAGGATTCTATGACCAAGATTGGCACAAATACTGTCGAAGGCTTTCATGGCCGGAATCACTGGGTTGTTGTAGGTTTTTTCGGGCTATATGGTCACGTTCTAGAAGCATTCTCTCCTGACGTTTCGCCTGCATCTATGGCAAGCATTCTCAGAGGTAGTGAGGTCTGTTGGAAGTAGGAAAATGGGTTTATATATCTGTGGAATGACCAGGGTGGGACAAAGAACTCTTGTCTGCTGGAGCTAGGTTTGAATGTGTTATCGAAGGCTTTCATGGCTGGAATCTCTGGGTTGTTGTAGGTTTTTTGGGCTATATGGCCATGTTCTAGAGGCATTCTCTCCTGATGTTTCGCCTGCATCTATGGCAAGCATCCTCAGAGGTAGTGAGGTCTGTTGGAAGTAGGAAAAATGGGTTTATATATCTGTGGAATGACCAGGGTGGGACAAAGAACTCACTGGGTTGTTGTAGGTTTTTTGGGCTATATGGCCATGTTCTAGAGGCATTTTCTCCTGAGGTTTCGCCTGCATCTAAGGCAAGCATCCTCAGAGGTAGTGAGGTCTGTTAGAAGTAGGAAAAATGGGTTTATATATCTGTGGAATGACCAGGGTGGGACAAAGAACTCACTGGGTTGTTGTAGGTTTTTTGGGCTATATGGCCATGTTCTACAACATGGCCATATAGCATGAAAAAAACTACAACCTAGATGGGATTGTTTCAACTGACCACCTTGATTAGCATTTGATGGCCTGGTAGTTGTTTCGTGTGGTTTGCTAGTGCCTGGGGGAATCTTTTGTTGAGAGGTGATTCACCGTCCCTGATTGTTTCCTCTCTGTTGTTTTGCTGTTGTAATCTTAGAGTTTTTTTAATACTCTAAAATTGGCACAAATACTCAATATGCTTAAATGTGAACACTGGTGGAGTTTGGGGAAAATAGACCTTGACATTTGGACGTTGTAGTTGCTGGGATTTATAGTTCACCTACAATCAAAGAGTATTCTGAACCCCACCAATGAGAATTGGGCTAAACTTCCCACACAGAATCCCCATGACCAATGGAAAATACTGTGTTTTCTGGTGGTCTTTGGTGACCCCTCTGACGCCCCCTTGAGACCCCCTCTGGGGTCCCGGTCCCCTAGGTTGAGAAACACTGTTATAGCTGGATCATCAAATATGTTTCTTGGTCTGAAAGTAGCAACCCTATCCAATCCCTCTGACAAGGGAGGCTGGGTAACAGGGATGTCGTCATGCCCACCCAGGATGCAAACGGTTTCACAACAGGCTTCCCTGAGACTGCAGTGTTCTTGGCAGTTCTCGAGGAAAGAGAAATGGAAACCTAAGTAGGAAGGAAACAGTGGGAGGACGCCGAAGAACTCTGATGTTGTGCCCTGATAGCTGATGAGAATCAAAGTGGCGTGAATGGAACGCAGCCAAGAGACCGAGGTCTACGAGCAGGCGATGGGCTTGTGTGCGCACACAGTCAAGCAGGAGCCAAAACGAAGGAGAAAGCCAAGTTCACTGCTAAGAGCGAATATGAATAAGCTGCTAAGAGAGGCTTATGGTACCGTGAACCACCGCCTCCTCCTGAGAAAAATGTATAATCTCACAAAGAACGACCACCTCACCTGCCTCATAGGAAACCTGCTACACAACAGGAGCTTTTTTGTTGAGTTCCAGGGCCAGAGAAGCAGATGGCGGAAACAGAAGAGCGGCCTGCCTCAGGGGAGCGTGCTTGCTCCATCCATGTTCAGCATTTACTCAAATGACCTGCCACTGCCAGAAGGGACAGAGAGCTTCATCTATGCTGATGATTGTGCCATCACCGCTTAAGCAGGGAGCTTTGAGATGGTTGAACAGAAGCTCTCCGAAGCTCTAGGTGCTCTTACTGCCTATTACAGGGAAAACCAGCTGATCCCTCATCCATCTAAAACACAGACATGTGCCTTTCACATGAAGAACAGACAAGCATCCCGATGGACTGGGTGGCCCATAAGGTCTCTTCCAACTCTTGGATTCTATGATTCTATGAAAGGAACAAGGCAGAGACATCTCCAGCTGTCTTCATAGACCTGTCAGCGGCTTATGAGACTGTGAACCACCGCTGCCGCCTCCTGAGAAAAATGTATAATATCACAAAGGACGACCACCTCACCCGCCTCAGAGGAAACCTGCTACAAAACAGGAGCTTCTTTGTTGAGTTCCAGGGCCAGAGAAGCAGATGGCGGAAACAGAAGAACGGCCTGCCTCCGGGGAGCGTGCTTGCTCCATCCATGTTCAACATCTACACAATTGACTAGCCACTGCCAGAAGGAACAGAGAGGTTCATCTATGCTGATGATCGTGTCATCACCACTCAAGCAGGGAGCTTTGAGATGGTAGAACAGAAGCTCTCCGAAGCTCTAGGTGCTCCTGCTGCCTATTACAGGGAAAACCAGCTGATCCCTAATCCATCTAAAACACAGACATGTGCTTTTCACCTTAAGAACAGACAAGCATCCCGAGCTCTGAGGATCGACCTGGGAAGGAATCCCACTGGAGCATTGTTCCCTAATCATATCATATATATAATCTCACAAAGGACGACCACCTGACCCGCCTCATAGGAAACCTGCTACAGAACAGGAGCTTTTTTGTTGAGTTCCAGGGCCAGAGAAGCAGATGGCGGAAACAGAAGAACGGCCTGCCTCCGGGGAGCGTGCTTGCTCCATCCATGTTCAGCATTTACTCAAATGACCAGCCACTGCCAGAAGGGATGGAGAGTTTCCTGGGCAATGTCCTTGCAGATGGCCCATTCTCTCACACCAGAAGTGACTTGCAGTTTCTCAGGTCGCTCCTGACACAACAAAAAAGTCTATCTATTATCTATCTGTCATTTATTTATGATCTGTCATCTATATATCATCTATCTATATATCTATTGGGTTGTTGTAGGTTTTCCGGGCTGTCCGGCCATGTTCTAGAAGCATTCTCTCCTGACGGTTTGCCTGCATCTATGGCAGGCATCCTCAGAGGTTGTGAGGTCTATCTATCATCTATCATCTATCTATCTATCTATCTATCTATCTATCTATCTATCTATCTATCATCTATCTGTCATTTATTTATGATCTATCATCTATCATCTATCTATATATCTATCGGGTTGTTGTAGGTTTTTTGGGCGGTCTGTCCATGTTTTAGAAGCATTCTCTCCTGACGTTTCACCTGCACCAGAGAAGCAGATGGCGGAAACAAAAGAACGGCCTGCCTCAGGGGAGCGTGCTTGCTCCATCCATGTTCAACATTTACACAAATGACCGACCAGAAGGGACAGAGAGCTTAATCTATGCTGATGATCATGCCATCACCGCTCAAGTAGGAAGCTTTGAGACGGTAGAATAGAAGCTCTCTGAAGCTCTAGGTGCTCTTACTGCCTATTACAGGGAAAACCAGCTGATCCCTAATCCATCTAAAACACAGACATGTGCCTTCCATCTCAAGAACAGTCAAGCATCCCGAGCTCTGAGGATTATTACCTGGGAAGGAATCCCATTGGAGCATTGCAGCACACCCAAATACCTGGGAGTCACTCTAGACTGTGCTCTTACCTACAAGAAGCACTGCCTGAACATCAAACAGAAAGTGGGCGCTAGAAACAATATCATTTGAAAGCTGACTGGCACAACCTGGGGAACACAACCAGACACAGTGAAGACATCTGCCCTTGCGCTGTGCTACTCTGCTGCTCAGTGCGCATGCCCGGTGTGGACCACATCTCACCACGCTAAAACAGTGGATGTGGCTCTTAATGAGACATGCCGCATTATCACGGGGTGTCTGCGCCCTACACCACTGGAGAAACTACACTGTCTAGCCGGTATTTCATCACTTGACATCCGCTGGGAAGTAGCAGCCAATAGTGAAAGGATCAAGGCAGAGACATCTCCAGCTCATCCCTTGTTTGGGTATCAGCCAGCACGTCAACGACTTAAATCAAGAAATAGTTTTCTAAGATCTTCAGAGACACTCGCTGGAACACCTCAGCAAGCGAGAGTCCAAAAATGGCAGGCTCAAACCCAGAACTGATACCAAATGAGAGACTCCCCCCTGGGCACACAGAAGACTGGGCGACTTGGAAGGCGCTGAACAGACTGCGCTCTGGCCCCACAAGATGCAGAGCCAACCTTCAGAAATGGGGCCACAAAGTAGAATCCACGACATGCGAGTGTGGAGAAGAGCAAACCACTGACCACCTGCTGCAATGCACCCTGAGCCCTGCCACATGCACAAGGAAGGACCTTCTTGCAGCAACACCAGAAGCACTCGAAGTGGCCAGATCCTGGTCAAAGGACATTTAATCAACTACCAAGCTTGCAAACTCTGAGACTTACCACTTATGAGACTTACAAAACTCTTCCAAAATGTCACAGGTCCATGTGTGCTGGCACAGCTGTGCCAGAAGCTAAATTTTCTTTTTCTATGCATGGTTAGTTTGCACATGTTTCTGTTAGCCAGGCATTTTGCAGTTAGGCAACTTCCCCCAGACTGCAGTCATAGGCTAGCAGCCTGCCTATCATCGTTGGGGCTTTTGGAACTGCCCTTTTCCCCAGGTTCATGAGGGAAAAGGGGAGAGTGTGTTCAGTCTTACAGTTTGAAGCCCAACTACAGGACGTGTGAGTTTTTCCCTCCTGTAGAAAAGCTTCATTTCTTACATGCTTGGCTGGGGAAGTGTTCTGGAACAGCTGTTCCAGGAGCTCCAATTTTGTTTGCTTTGCACTGAATGTTTGTTTGCAATCCTAAGTTTTAGGGTCTCTGCAGATAGGTGGCTTCTTTTGGCTGCAATCATAGGGCAAGCCACCTGTCAATTATAGTTAGGTTCCCTGGTCCCACCCCTTTTTTGGGTTTTTGGAGGGAATAGGAGCCTTTTTGGGTTCAGTCCACACAGAGAAGCTTTCCATGCAGGACATAATACCAAGAGCTCCTGTAGAAAGCTTCGTCTTCTACGGCTTGGCCTGGGAGATATACAGCCTACAGCAGTGGTTCTCAACCTTCCTATTGCCATGACCCCCTAATACAGTTCCTCATGTTGTGGTGACCCCCAACCATAAAATCATTTTCATTGCTACTTCATAACTGTCATTTTGCTACTGATATCAATTGTAATGTAAACATCTGATGTATTTTCATTTACTGGACCAAATTTGGCACAAATACTCAAAGACACCCAAGTTTGAATACTGGTGGGGTTGTGGAGGGGGGAATTGATTTTGTCATTTGGGAGTTGTAGTTGCTGGGATTTATAGTTCGCCTACAATCGAAGAGCATTCTGAACTCCACCAACAATGGAATTGAACCAAACTTGGCACACAGAACTCCCATGACCAACAGAAAACACTAGAAGGGTTTGGTGGACATTGACCTTGAGTTTGGGAGTTGTAGTTCACCTTCATCCAGAGAGCACTGTGGATGCAGACAATGATGGATCTTGGCACAGATACTTAATATGCCCTCATGTCGACACTGGTGGAGTTTGGGGAAGATAAACATTCACACTTGTGAGTTGTAGTTACTGGGATGTGTGGCTCACCTACAATCGAAGAGCATTCTCAACCCCACCAATGACATAATTGGGCCAAACTTCCCACACAGAAACCCCATGACCAACAGAAAATTCTGTGTTTTCTGATGGTCTTTGGTGACCCCTCTGACACCCCCTTGTGACCCCTCCAGGGGGTTGAGAAACACTGGCCTACAGCTTGGCCGGGGTTATACAGCCCACAGCTTGGCCGAGGATCATACAGCCCTACAGCTCCTTTGCTGAGGGACTTCAGTCAGCCATCATGGAAACCTGAGTTTTTCCCCCCTGGAAGTCTACAAAGCTCTGCTTGGTACGGGTCTCTTGCGGAAGCCAGACGCAGTTGGTACCGGGTGCAGGGGCTCCACGCCAACAGAGGCAAAGACAGACTGCCCAGATTAGAAGTTAAGGATTTCCCCATTAGTTAGTATACCGTTATGAAGATAGTGCCTGTTCCCTGTGGACAAGATTGAGAGAGAGCCTATAGACCAGTGTTTCTCAACCTGGGGGTCGGGACCCCTGAGGGGGTCGTGAGGGTGTGTCAGAGGGGTCACCAAAGACCATCAGAAAACACAGTATTTTCTGTTGGTCATGGGGGTTCTGTGTGGGATGTTTGGCTCAATTCTATTGTTGGTGGGGTTCTGAATGCTCTTTGATTGTAAGTGAACTATAAATCCCAGCAACTACAACTCCCAAATGTCAAGGTCTATTTTTCCCAAACTCCACCAGTGTTCACATTTGGGCCTATTGAGTCTTTGTGTAGAGTTTGGTCCAGATGCATAATTGTTTGAGTCCACAGTGCTCCTTGGATGCAGGTGAACTACAACTCCAAAACACAAGGTCAATGCCCACCAAACCCTTCCAGTATTTTCTGTTGGTCATGGGAGTCCTGTGTGCCGAGTGTGGTTCAATTCCATTACTGGTGGAGTTCAAAATGCTTTTTGATAGGTGAACTATAAATCCCAGCAACTACAACTCTCAAATGACAAAAATCAACCCCCCACACCACCAGTATTCAAATTTGGGCGTATCGGATATTTGTGTCAAGTTTGGTCTAGTGAATGAAAATACATCCTACATATCAGATGTTTACATTACAATTCATAACAATAACAAAATTACAGTTATGAAGAAGCAACAAAAATAATTTTCTGATTGGGGGTCACCACGACACGAGGAACTGTATTAAGGGGTCGTAGCATTGGGATGGTTGAGAACCACTGCTATAGACCGTTAAGAAAGCCTTAAAGTACCTGTTTGTTTTCAATAATAAAGAACTTTGTTGAACCTTTAAGCAATCTAAAGACTCTGTTTTAAGGAAATCCAAGGGCCTTTCATCTGAGGCAGCCCCAGCGTCCCGTTGGGCACACAGAATTTATGTCTTGCCTACTGTCTGATGCACGGGCCCAGCGTGCGACAGCACACAAACACTTCGGGTATGGCTTCCGACTTACAAAACTTCCGATTTCTTATGATTTCCGACTCTTCTGGGGTTTTTTTTTGCCCATGTCTAATATGTACAATTACAAATGTTGTGGAATTCTAATTAACCAAGGAAGAAGGGAAACAGGTGGAGATATGAGTGGGTGGAGTGCAGTCTTCTGGCAACCCTGCCGGGCTCAATTGCTATGGGAACCAAAGAGTTTTTGTTCTGCCGTCACTTCTGCCACCGACATGAAAGCAAGTGGCTTCAGAGGCAGATCACTACCACCATCGCCACCACCCAGCTGAGCTCCGTGCCTGTAACATGTCTGGCAGTGTCTACATGAACTCATGGAGGAAAGTGTTGAGTAGTGGAAGACAAATGACCTTTTCCATCTGGGGAAGGTCCTTGCATCCTTAAAGCGACACGGTCTGCTTGCAATCCTGCTTTCTGAACGGAACGAGAGGCGCAAAAGAGAGGCTAATGGTTTCACATGGAAAGAAGAGAAGGATCTATTGGGAAGAAAAGAGCCAGCAACCTAGCAGAGTCGTAGAGGAATCAGTCACCGGAGTTTTAAATATTGGTCGGGAATGAGTCTAAGGAGGAGAAGGAAAAGAGGTTAGGAATGAATATGAAAACCCTAGTCAAGCCAAAACCATCCATCCTGAATGTAGTATCATGGCCAGTGTCTCCTGATCAACAAGGACCCGAGATTACCATCATTGTACAAAGGTTCATCACAGGAAATCAGTCCTGAACCCTTGCTCTCTCTTAAAGCCGGTTCTTCTTGACCACAACGGAGAATAGTTTCCACAACTTGCAGAAGTTTCTTTCTGTTTTCTTCTGCTTTCTTCTTCTTTCCTTTATCATGATGGTGGGTTCCATCAAGACGTTTTCAGCCAAGCACAAGTTCTTTTCCGCTGTGAATTAGCAAGGAATGTTCAGCCAAGCACAAGTTGTTCTGATGGGACTCTGTTTTGTGGTGTCCATGTCACAAGAAATTCAATGTGCAGATTTGACAAATATGAATTTCATATGATGTGTGGGAATGAATGGAAGAATGGAAAGGTGTGTGGTTGGAGTTAATAATTTTGGAAACACCAGTATAATATTAAGGCCTGCAATGACCAATTACCTGCTTGCTGGAACTGTGATCAAAACCTGCTAATGAGAACTGATAAGAACTGTGACAAGGATAGCCAAGGCTCCAAAGGACAGGAGCAGGATTCAAAACGATCTTGACAGATTAGAGAGATGGGCCGAAACTAACAAAATGAAGTTCAACAGGGACAAATGCAAGATACTCCACTTTGGCAGGAAAAACGAAATGTAAAGATACAGAATGGGGGACAATGAGGCCTGGCTCGAGAGCAGTACGTGTGAAAAAGATCTTGGAGTCCTCATGGACAACAAGTTAAACATGAGCCAGGAATGTGATGTGGTGGCAAAAAAAGCCAATGGGATCTTGGCCTGCATCAAGAGGAGCCTAGTGTCTAGATCTAGGGAAGTCATGCTCCCCATGCTCTATTCCGCTTTATTTAGACCACACCTGGAATATTGTGTCCAATTCTGGGCACCACCATTCAAGAGAGATATTGACAAGCTGGAATGTGTCCAGAGGAGGGCGACTAAAATGATCAAGGGTCTGGAGAACAAGCCCTATGAGGAGCGGCTTAGGGAACTGGGCATGTTCAGCCTGAAGAAGAGAAGGCTGAGAGGAGATATGATGAGAGCCATGGATAAATATGTGAGAGGAAGCCACAGGGAGGAGGAGGGAACAAGCTTCCTTTCTGCTTCCTTGGAGACTAGGACGCAATGGAACAATGGCTTCAAACTACAAGAGAGGAGATTCCATCTGAACACGAGGAAGAACTTCCTGACTGAGAGAGCCATTCAGCAGTGGAACTCTCTGCCCCAGAGTGTGGTGGTGGCTCCTTCTTTGGAAGCTTTTAAACAGAGGCTGGATGGCCATCTGTCAGGGGTGCTTTGAACGCAATATTCCTGCTTCTTGGCAGATTGGGGTTGGACTGGATGGCCCAGGAGGTCTCTTCCAACTCTTTGTTTCTCCTGTATTTCCCTCCACTTGTGTGAAAGCCTGTTCTTCACCACTCTGTCTCCTAAAAGTTTACCCTTACAAGCATTTCCCTTTTCATTTTCCCATCGAGAGTGGCCTGCTCACTGTGATTTCTCATTGCATTATTTTGTTTTGTTCCTATGCTTTATTTATTTTATTGTGATATTAGTTTTGTTGTTTGGTTTTATTTTCTTGTATTTTACTCTGATTGTATTTCTGGGTTCGGCCTCATGTAAACCACCCCGAGTCCCCTTTGGGGAGATGGTAGCGGGGTATAAATAAAGATGATGATGATGATGATGATGATGATGATGATGATCTGCCCCGAGATGACTTTTCAGGCCAGTGTCTCCTGATCAACAAAACCCTGAAATGACCATCATTGTTCAAAGGTTCATCACAGGAAATCAGTCCTGAACCCTTGCTCCCTCTTAAAGCCGGTTCTTCTTGACCACAACGGACAATAGTTTCCACAACTTGCAGAAGTTTCTTCCTGTTTTCTTCTGCTTTCTTCTTATTTCCTTTATCATGATGACGGGTTCCATCAAGACGTTTTCAGCCAAGCACAAGTTCTTTTCCACTGTGAATTAGCAAGGGATTTTCAGCCAAGCACAAGTTGTTCTGATGGGACTCTGTTTTGTGGTGTCCATGTCACAAGAAATTCAATGTGCAGATTTGACAGATATGAATTTAATATGATGTGTGGGAATGAATGGAAGAATGGAAGGGTGTGTGGTTGGAGTCAGGCCCGTAGCCAGGATTTCGTTTCGGGGGGGGGGGCTGAATTTTTTTTCAGGGGGGGTTTCGGGGGGGCTGAGTTTCGGGGGGGGCTGAGTCTGAGTGAAAGAGGGTCTAGCCTAGCAAACCTTTTGTAGCATTACCCCAATACCCCCATGCATATGGGATATATTGAGTATGGTGATCAGATCATGATATGAATAAACATAACAGTTTAAATAATGCACCAATAAGGCCTTTTCGCGAACCACCATGAAAATTTCGGGGGGGGGGCTGAAGCCCCCCGAGCCCCCCCCCCCCCCCCCCCCCCCCGGCTACATGCCTGGTTGGAGTTAATAATTTTGGAAACACCAGTATAATATTAAGGCCTGCAATGACCAATTACCTGCTTGCTGGAACTGTGATCAAAACCTGCTAATGAGAATTGATAAGAACTGTGACAATGGTTCTTTCAAGTTAAGGAAATGTTTGCAACATTCCTTATGTTAAGAAGGAAGTCAACAAAGCCTTGTGTTTGTCAACACCTATCAAGAAGAGTCAACATCTGGCCAGGAAACTGAGATGGAGCCAGGATGGAAGTCGTCTATCATTCATTTATAACTTTGGGATGACATCAACAGAGTATTCCTATAAAATACTCGGTCTAATAATGCTCAAAGTGTGGCAGACCTGAGGAGTCTGTTCCACCCGCCATGCTCTGCTCCATGGGAAGGAGAGAGATAGTGTACCTAAGGAAAGTGACAGATATGCTCTGGGAAAGCATGATACTGGTCACTTGGGGCTTCTTTCTCAAGGGAAGAGGGAGAACTGTGCTTTTGGAGTCTTGGATTTTATTTATTTATTTATTTATTATTTATTTACTGCACTTGTAGACCGCCGTTCTCAGCCCTAGGGCGACTCACGGCGGTGTACAACATGTAAAAACAGGTACAATTTACGACATAAGCAATATCACAACAACATTAAACAACATCACTATCAATAATACAATTACACTAAATCATTCGCGACGTCTCATTGTTGAATCACAATCCAAATCTCGTTATCCATGTTCCGTTCCAATTGTCATTGCCAGTTATTGCAGCACTTACTCAAACGCCTCCTCAAACAACCACGTCTTTAGTCTCTTGCGGAATGACATAAGGGAGGGCGCCAGTCTGATGTCCACAGGGAGGGTGTTCCACAGCCGGGGGGCCACCACCGAGAAGGCCCTATCCCTCGTCCCCGCCAGGCGTGCCTGTGAGGCAGGCGGGATCGAGAGAAGGGCCTCCCCGGACGATCTCAAAGTCCTCGTGGGCTCATAGGCCGAGATGCGGTCAGACAGGTATTTTGGGCCGGAACCATTTAGGGCTTTGTAGGCCAACACCAGCACCTTGAATTGGGCCCAGTAGCAAATCGGCAGCCAGTGGAACTGGTACAACAAGGGCGTTGTATGCTCCCTGCGTCCCGCTCCTGTTAGTAACATGGCTGCCACGCGCTGGACTAGCTGGAGCTTCCGGGCCGTCTTCAAGGGCAGCCCCACGTAGAGAGCGTTGCAGTAGTCAAGGCGGGATGTGACCAGAGCGTGTACTACCGTGGCCAAGTCAGACTTCCCGAGGTACGGGCGCAGCTGGCGCACGAGCCTGAGCTGTGCAAATGCTCCCCTGGTCACCGCTGAAACCTGGGGATCCAGGCTCAACGATGAATCCAGGATCACACCCAAGCTGCGAACCTGCGCCTTCAAGGGGAGTGCGACCCCATCCAGCACAGGCTGTAACCCTATGCCCTGCTCAGCCTTGCGACTGATTTTGTGCAGGGAGTCAGGTTCTGCTGGTTAGAAAACACAGATCCGGTCCTTGGCATTGTTCTTAGGGAAAGAAGTTTTGGCATTTCGGCATTTTGAAGTTTTGGCATTATGGAAGTTATGGAACTATGCATTGGCAGGCTGCAGGGAAGCAAGTTCTGGCCTCAGAGGTGCTTCTCCGAGGAGGGAGAAAAGGATATGGTAATATTTGAATGCCTGAGGATGAATGTGTGTACATGTGTTTGAATGCTGAGTGAAAATTTGTTAGCCATGTAATTGTGAAACCAATGTAGTTGCATAGAATCTGTATGTCTGTCTGTCCAATGTCACTCTTTGTCTAAATGGTTTTTGTAAACTGATATACCTTCTCACACTGGAAATTGCAATAAAAATGCTTCAAAGTCATTGAAAAGTTATTCATGACATCCATTGAAGACTTCTATTGCATCTTTCCACCATACAAATGGTTTAGCAACCAATGGACCAAGCTTTGATGACCACCTTTACCCCCAACTTCTCCTCCAAACACCATACCATACTTTCAGAGTGCATCTTGTACATGACATGAGTAGGCCAACCAGGGAAATCTGCCAAACCATTTGGGTTGAAATCTTAATTGCCTCTTTGTATCCACGGGAAACACATATCCTGGCAATGGAGTCTGTGGATTTTGTACTAACTGAGCTTTCACTTGGTCATCAGACACGGTCTGATGTTTCGGAGTGTGGAGGAGGCTCCTTCTTTGGAAGCTTTTAAGCAGAGGCTGGATGGCCATTTGTCAGGGTGATGCCGAGCATCTCCCCCCCCCCCCCCCAGTACTTATAGTTTTCCAAAGGACAGACAAGGACACTGCCCCACCATTACAACCCGGAAATCCTCCTTGGACTCTTTTTGCCCTCTCCTATTGACTTTCTGCTCCATGTCCCGGACTGTTTTCTGTGATATCTTTGGACACAAACCTTCAGACCAGGCTTGCCCTAAAGAGCAAGCAGCCTCCTTTCCCGTATGCCTTCACCAGGAGACCATGAATTTCTTTCAATAATAGAAAAATCAACTTTTTAATAAACTTTGCTGGGGATGGGGATGGGATTGCCTTATGAAATGTATAAGATATATGAAATCTATATGCAAGAGGGGGAATATGCCACAAGAAATTCAATGTGCAAATTTGATAAATGTGAATTTAAAATGATGTGGGGGAATGAATGGAAGAATGGAAGTTGTATGGATGGAGCTAATAATTTTGGAAACACCAGTATAATATTAAGGCCTGCAATGACTAACTCCCTGCTTGCTGGACTTGCTAGTGAGAAACCCTGAGAAGAACTGGGACAGGGATAAAGGAAATGTTTGCAACCTTCCTTATGTTAAGAAGGAAGTCAACATAAGATCAACACCAATCAAGAAGATCAACATCTGGCCAGGAAACTGGGATGGAGCCAGGATGGAAGAGGTCTATCATTAATTTACAACTTTGGGGCTACATCAACAGAATTTTCCTATAAAAGTGGCTGTAATATCCTGCAGTAGTATGCTTGCGGTGGAAATATCCCTGTATTGCATCCGATATTCAGCTGTATCGCAATTAAACTTCGGTGACTGACCTTCTTCCGCCTGGTGAGGTATTATTATTATTATTTTTAAATATTTTATCGTGGATTGGCATCTTCGCTGGCCTCGCCAAGGTTTCCAAGGGACTCTCTTTGGTGCAGTCCCCAGGGAGCTCCCTCTCTAAGGGAGATTCCCCTCACAAAAGAGCTCGATATCAAGGGGTGGTTTGAATGCAATATTCCTGCTTCTTGGCGGGGGGTTGGACTGGATGGCCCATGAGGTCTCTTCCAACTCTTGGATTCTATGATTCCATGATTCTATGATTCTACCCCATGAAAGATTTCTGGAGCACAACACATTGCCTAAATGGCAGGATTGGACTGGATGTGGCCTGTGAGGTCCATCTTTCCATCACACAAATGGTTTGGCAACCAATGCACGAAGCTTCTGATTACCACCTTTACCCCCAACTTCTCCTCCAAACACCACACTGTACTTACAGAGCACACCTTGTGCATTAAATCTGTAGGCCAATCAGGAGAATCTGCTGAACCATTTGGGTTGAAATCTTTGATGTGTCTTTTTATCCACAGGAAGTACATATCCTGGGGATGGAGCCTGTGGATTTTGCACTAATTGAGCTTTCACTTGGTCATCAGACACAGTCTTGTTTATAGAATCATAGAATCATAGAATCAAAGAGTTGGAAGAGACCTCATGGGCCATCCAGTCCAACCCCATTCTGCCAAGAAGCAGGAATAGAAAGTCCAAGGTCTAACAATGACCCAGCGTCTTCTCTTTGTTCCTCCTCCATTATTTCTTTGGCAAGGCTTGGATTAGATGAACCAGTGGAAGACATCTCAGTGTCCACAGTTTCCTCAGTTTTCACCTGCAATCCAGGTCAAATCGCCATCCCATCCTGTCCCATTCTGCACCTTAGGCTTTGCCTGCTGGCAGACTTGGCACGGGGAGTTGGCTAACTAGTGAAAATTCATGAGTAAACCTGAAATTTTTTGACCTGAAATTTGACCTTACTACCTCTGAGGATGCTTGCCATAGATGCAGGCGAAACGTCAGGAGAAATGCCTCTAGAACATGGCTCTATAGCCCGAAAAAACCCACAAGAACCTAGTGATTCCAGCCATGAAAGCCTTCGCCAATACATTTTTCAGGGATGGTTTGAACCCCTCAACTTCCTCCTTGGCTATGGGCTTGCAACCATAGAATCATAGAATCAAAGAGTTGGAAGAGACCTCATGGGCTATCCAGTCCAACCCCATTCTGCCAAGAAGCAGGAATATTGCATTCAAATCACCCCTAACAGATGGCCATCCAGCAGGGAAGCAGAAAACAAGCTTGCTCCCTCCTGCCTGTGGCTTCCTCTCACATATTTATACATGACTATCATATCTCCTCTCCGTCTTCTCTTCTTCAGGCTAAACATGCCCAGTTCCCTAAGCCGCTCCTCATAAGGCTTGTTCTCCAGACCCTTGATCATTTTAGTCGCCCTCCTCTGGACACATTCCAGCTTGTCAATATCTCTCTTCAATTGTGGTAGATGCAATATTCTAGGTGTGGTCTAACCAAAGCTGAATAGAGCATGGGGAGCATGACTTCCCTAGATCTAGACACTATGCTCCTATTGATGCAGGCCAAAATCCCATTGGCTTTTTTGCCTTCACATGACATTCCTGGCTCATGTTTAACTTGTCGCCCATGAGGACTCCAAGATCTTTTCCACACGTACTGCTCTCGAGCCAGGCCTCATCGTCCCCCATTCTGTCTTTTTGCATTTCGTTTTTTCTGCCGAAGTGGAGTCTCTTGCATTTGTCCCTGTTGAACTTCATTTTGTTAGATTTGGCCCATCATCTCTCTAATCTGTCAAGATCATTTTGAGTCCTGCTCCTGTCCTCTGGAGTCTTGGCTCTCCCTCCCAATTTGCTGTCGTCTGCAAACTTGATGGTCCTGCCTTCTAGCCCTTCATCCAAGTCATGAATGAAGATCCTGAGCAGGACCGGGCCCAGGACGGAACCCTGCTGGTGGCACTCCACTCGTCACTTCTTTCCAGGATGAAGAGGAACCCTTGGGAAGAATCACCCTCTGGGTTCGTCTATTTGACCAATTCCAGATCCACCTCACCGTAGTTTTGCCTCACCCACATTGGACTAGTTTCCTTGCCAGAAGGTCATGGGGACCTTGTCAAAGAAGGCCTTCCTGAAATCCAGACACGCTCCATCCGCGGCATCATTCCCCGCATCTACCCAGCTTGTAACTCTATCGAAAAAACTACTTCTTGAGTTAATCCTGCCCAGCTTTCTTTCTTTCTAACAATAGACAAGGTTTTGTCGAAGGCTTTCATGGCTGGAATCACTAGATTCTTGTGGGTTTTTTCGGGCTATAGAGCCATGTTTCCGGTTCCGGTCATGGCGGGCAGCAGCAACAACACGGAGCTGCGCCCCTAAAGAAAGGTAATCCAGGGGAATCCCTGGAGTACTCACCCCCTACGACCACCAAAATAGGGGGAGCGCGAAGGCCAGCACATCCTGGGGCCAGGAAGATCGGAGGTCTGGAGATTGGAGCACAAGGGAAGGCAGACCAGGAGGCGGAGGCGGAGGCGGGCAGGCGAGCGCTGTGAACGCCGCCGCCGCCATTACAACACCCAAGACGCGGAGCCGCGGAACCTAACAGCTTGGCTGGGAGCTTTGGCCGCTGGGGAGCGGCGAGTGTCGTTGCTCGGCCGTTGCTGGGTGGCCCTGCCGAGCTGCCTCCGGGCTGGGCTGCCGCTTTGCCGCTTTGCCGCTGCCGCCCTGCCTCCTTGCTGCTGCGGCCGCCATCTTGGAGTCCACTGTTGGGCCGCTTGCTGCCGTTGCGGAGGCCGCCAGAGGAGCAGGACGGCTTCTTGGGCCCACCGCCGTTGCCGCCGCCGCTGCCACTGTTGGGCCGCTTGCTGCCGTTGCGGAGGCCGCCAGAGGAGCAGGACGGCTTCTTGGGCCCACCGCCGTTGCCGCCGCCGCTGCCGCCGCTGCTGTCGCCGCCGCGGCCGTTTGGCTCGTGCCACCACTGCGGCCACTGCTGGAGGATCTCCGGGCTGTCTGCCGGCTCGCCGACCGCCGCCCGCCGCCGTTGTTGTCGTCGCCGCCGTTATTGGCCCCGTAGGGCTGGTGAGTTGTCCAGCTGCCTGGCCGTTTGCGGCTGCCGCCGCCGGGGCACCGAGGCGCTGAATCGGGTCACCTCTTCGGCCTAGGCCTGGTCCGTTGCGGTTGCTGCTGCTGCTAGGCCTCTTGGGGCCTTGTCGGGCTTGGGCGCTCGCCTCTCCTTCATCATTGCCCTCCTGCAGCCGGACCATCCTTCACCACTGCCCCCCTGCAGCCGGACCATCGCAGAGCTGCTGGGCTGAGCCACCTGCTGCAGCTTTCCAGACGCCTCGCCTTTCCATCGCGACTGTCGTCTTATTGCCATCGCTGCAGCGACCGGGGTGACCTCGCCAGTGCGGCCGCTTTCCATCGCGGCTATTGCCAACTGACTGCCACCTGCCACAACTCTGTGGCCTAATATGGTGCAGACCTTTGTGCTAAGATTGTGTAGTTCTAATATTGTGTAGACCTGTGTAAACACCTAGACCTTTGTGCTAAGATTGTGTAGCCCTAATATTGTGTAGACCTGTGTAAACACCTGGCGCTGGCCTAATATTGTGTGGTCCTTGTGCTAATATTGTGTAGACCTAATATTGTGTAGACCTCGAGTTGGCCCTTGTAGGTTTCTGGGCCCGGCCTCCTCTGCATTGCACCAACTAACTGGTCGGAAGGAGAGACCGAGTGCTCCACTGAGCAAGTGTGAATAACCACCTATGCTGCCCCACCCCCGAGATATCAACTCCGGAAGCTTATCCGCTGATTTCCCAACCGTCTAAGTCCTTGGGGTCATAGCAATTTAGTTAACTACCATCATTAGCGCAGACGGGTAGTCGTATAATCACCAACTAACACTGTCCGGTAGTCCTGTTGTCATTGCTATCATTGTAATAAGAACGATTTAGAACATCTGGGCGCCGGCTCTCTGCTGCTAGACTGCATCAGCACTTTCACCCCTTCCCGATCCCTCTGTGCCGCACTTTACCGTTAAGTAGAGCACTTTAGATCTAGCACTCATCATGTGTGTCGAACGTTGAATATGTGTTGCTGCTAAGAACTTACGATCATTCTTGATTATTGACGGACCGTTCCCCGGAATTTTTGCACTTTAAGAACCTTAAGAACTGGCACTTTAAGACCTGGCGATACCTTGCACTTTAAGAACTGACTATATCGATACCACCATCCGAATCGCCGCTACCCATGTGGCCCCCTGCCCCCCTTTGGATACTGTTTACGCTGCTCTGGTGTGGTGGTGGGGGCGGAAGAAGAGGTGGCCCGGAGCCTGGGATTGAGAGTGTGGTGGGGAGGGGGGAGGAGGGGGAGAGGGGATGCTGGCAAGAACTAATAAGGTTAACAACAAGCATAGGAGAAAATACTCCTATGGCT
This sequence comes from Anolis sagrei, assembly GCF_037176765.1. Classification (NCBI taxonomy): domain Eukaryota; kingdom Metazoa; phylum Chordata; class Lepidosauria; order Squamata; family Anolidae; genus Anolis; species Anolis sagrei. The sequence goes on from NC_090035.1 coordinate 2,231,425, forward strand.
CAGAACTGCGGCATGGAGGGGGGGAGATGTTCCACTGGCCGAGGGGCCCCCATAGAGGTCGTGGTGGGAAGGAGGAGATGCGGGAGAAGGAGACCACGAATTCGGCCTAATTCGGACCGCTTTCCCAAATTAACTATCCCAAATAGGTCTCCTAAGGGAATTTGGTGTGACCAGGTGAGCGGGCCCTCTGGCTTGAAGGTGGTGTTGTTGAACGCCAGGTCTGTCAACGGAAAAACAACTTGGATCCAGGACTTAATCCTGGAGGAGCGGGCAGATCTGGCGTGCATCACGGAGACCTGGCTGGATGAAGCGGGGGGCGTAAATCTCTCCCAGCTTTGTCCTCCAGGTTTCTCCGTGCAACACCAATCTAGAGCCGGAGGACGGGGAGGCGGGGTCGCAGTAGTCTACAGAGATTCCATCCATCTAACCAGGAGCCCCATCCCGCAGACCACAAATTTCGAATGCGTCCACCTGAGGGTGGGTGACCGGGACAGAATAGGGATTCTGCTAGTGTACCGTCCACCTCGCTGCACTACAGTCTCCCTTCCTGAGCTAGCGGGGGTGGTCTCGAGCCTGGCTGTGGAGTCCCAACGGCTCCTTGTGCTGGGGGACTTCAACATCCATGCCGAGGCAACCCTCACAGGTGCGGCTCAGGACTTCATGTCTGCCATGGCAACCATGGGGCTGTCCCAACAAATAACTGGCCCCACCCACTGCGCTGGACACACATTGGACTTGGTTTTCTGTCAGGGATGGGAGCAGGGTGGCGGTGTGGAGGAGTTGTCCATCTCTCCGTTGCCATGGACCGACCACTTCCTGATTAGATTTAGGCTCACTGCGCCCCCTACCCTCCGCAAGGGTGGAGGACCCATTAAGATGGTCCGCCCCAGGAGGCTTATGGATCCGGACGGATTCCTGACGGCTCTTGGGGAGTTTCCCGCCACCGCGGTAGGTGATAATGTCGAGGCCTTGGTCGCTCTCTGGAATGGGGAGATGACCAGGGCTATTGACAAGATCGCTCCGGAACGTCCCCTCTCAAGTAACCGAGCTAAACCAGCTCCTTGGTTCACTGAGGAGCTGGCAGCGATGAAGCGAAAGAAGAGGGTTCTAGAGAGCGTGTGGCGTTCGGACCCAAACGAGTCAAACCGAACACGGTTTGTGTCCTTTTTGAGGGCATATGCCGCGGCAATAAAGGCCGCAAAGAAAACTTTCTTTGCGGTCACTATTGCGTCTGCAAAAAACCGTCCGGCGGAGTTGTTCCGGGTTGTCAGAGGTCTTTTAACTCCTCCCACGGGTGGGAGCCCTGACAACTCGGCAGCGCGCTGTGAAGCATTTGCTCGGTTCTTTGCAGACAAAGTCGCTTTGATCCGCTCTGAGCTGGACGCCACATTAGATGCAGTCTCTGTGGATGTGACACAAGCACCTGCTTGTCAGTTTTTGTTGGATTCTTTTCAGTTTGTGAAACCCGAGGATGTGGACAAGATACTTGGAGGAATGAGGCCCACCACGTCCATCCTAGACCCCTGCCCATCCTGGCTTCTTAAGGAGGCCAGAGGGGGATTGGCCGAGTGGGTAACGGTGGTGGTTAATGCCTCCCTTCGGGAGGGCAAGATTCCAGCGAGCCTAAAACAGGCTATTATAAAGCCGCTGTTGAAGAAACCATCACTTGACCCCACTAAATTGGACAACTTTCGGCCTGTTTCCAATCTTCCCTTTTTGGGCAAAGTCATGGAAAGCGTGGTGGCCTCACAACTCCAGGTATTCTTGGGAGACACGGATTATCTGGATCCGGCACAGTCTGGTTTCAGACCGGGACATGGTACCGAGACGGTCTTGGTCGCCTTAGTGGATGATCTGCGCCGGGAGCTAGACAGGGGGAGTGTGTCCCTGTTGGTGCTCCTGGACCTCTCAGCGGCCTTCGATACCGTCGACCACGGTATCCTTCTGGGGCGCCTTGCAGGGATGGGCCTTGGGGGCACTGCTCTGCAGTGGCTCCGGTCATTCCTGGAGGGTCGTACTCAGAAGGTGTTATTGGGGGACTCCTGTTCAACGCCGCAGCCGTTGACCTGTGGCGTTCCTCAGGGCTCCATCTTGTCCCCCTTGTTGTTTAACATCTACATGAAGCCGCTGGGTGAGATCATCCGGAGTTTCGGGGTGCGGTGTCACCTGTACGCAGATGACGTCCAACTCTGTCACTCCTTCCCACCTGCTACTAAGGAGGCCGTCGAAGTCCTGAACCGGTGCCTGGCCGCTGTAATGGTCTGGATGAGGGCGAACAAACTGAAATTAAATCCAGACAAGACAGAGGTACTCCTGGTCAGTCGCAAGGCCGAACAGGGTATAGGGTTACAGCCTGTGCTGGACGGGGTCGCACTCCCCTTGAAGGCGCAGGTTCGCAGCTTGGGTGTGACCCTGGACTCATCGCTGAGCCTGGAGCCCCAGGTTTCAGCGGTGACCAGGGGAGCATTTGCACAGCTCAGGCTCGTGCGCCAGCTGCGCCCGTATCTTGGGAAGTCTGACTTGGCCACGGTGGTACACGCTTTGGTCACATCCCGCCTTGACTACTGCAACGCTCTCTACGTGGGGCTGCCCTTGAAGACGGCCCGGAAGCTTCAGCTAGTCCAGCGCGCGGCAGCCATGTTGTTAACGGGAGCTGGACGCAGAGAGCATACAACGCCTCTGCTGTCCCAACTCCACTGGCTGCCGATCTGCTACCGGGCCCAATTTAAGGTGCTGGTGCTTTCCTACAAAGCCCTAAACGGTTCCGGCCCAAAATACCTTGCAGACCGCATCTCGGCCTACGAGCCCACGAGGGCCTTGAGATCATCCGGGGAGGCCCTTCTCTCGGTCCCGCCTGCCTCACAGGCACGTCTGGCGGGGACGAGGGAGCGGGCCTTCTCGGTGGTGGCCCCCCGGCTATGGAACACTCTCCCGGTTGAAGTTAGACAGGCGCCCTCCTTGATGGCCTTCCGTAGGGGCCTAAAAACATGGCTCTTTGAGCAGGCCTTCAACTAAGTATAGTTAATTGACACTGGAATGAATTAAGACTGCGAATTTTGGCTATGACCCCAGGACTTGACGAAGCGGATTTTTAGTTGTGTTGTATTTGTCTGTTTTGTATGTCTAGACCTGCTGTACATTGTCTTCTTTGTGTTGTTCACCGCCCCGAGTCGCCTCCGGGCTGAGAGGGGCGGTCAATAAATGAAATAAATAAATAAATAAATAAAATGTTCTAGAGGCATTTCTCCTGACGTTTCGCCTGCATCTATGGCAAGCATCCTCAGAGGTAGTAAGGTCTGTTGGAAATAGGAAAAAGGGTTTATATATCTGTGGAATGGCTGGGGTGGGGCAAGGAGCTCTTCCTGCTGCAGTCAGGTGTGAATGTCTAGCTGATCACCTTCATTAGCATTTGAAGGCCTGCCTGAGCCTGGGAAAATCTGTTGCTGGGAGGTGTTAATCTGTGCCTGGTTTTTTTCCTCTCTGTTGTTTAGCTGTTATAATTTTAGAGTTTTTTAATACTGGTAGCCAGATTTTGTTCATTTTCATGGTCTCTTCCTTTCTGTTGAAATTGTCCACATGCTTGTGGATTTCAATGGCTTCTCTGTGTAGTCTGACATGGTGGTTGTTGGAGTGGTCCAGCATTTCTGTGTTCTCAAATAATCTGCTGTGTACAGGCTGGTTCATCAGGTGCTCTGCTATGGCTGACTTCTCTGGTTGAAGGAGTCTGCAGTGCCTTTCATGTTCCTTGATGCGTGTCTGGGCAATGCTGCTGCGTTTGGTGGTCCCTATGTAGACTTGTCCACAGCTGCATGGTATACGGTAGACTCCTGCAGCTAAACAGCTAAACAACAGAGAGGAAAAAACCAGGCACAGATTAATACCTCCCAGCAACAGATTTTCCCAGGCTCAGGCAGGCCTTCAAATGCTAATGAAGGTGATCAGCTAGACATTCACACCTGACTGCAGCAGGAAGAGCTCCTTGCCCCACCCCAGCCATTCCACAGATATATAAACCCATTGTCCTAATTCCAACAGACCTTACTACCTCTGAGGATGCTTGCCATAGATGCAGGCGAAACGTCAGGAGAAATGCCTCTAGAACATGGCTCTATAGCCCGAAAAAACCCACAAGAACCTAATAGACAAGGTTATATATAAGGAGAGCTGGGCTGCATTAACTTGCATGCAAAGTACATTTTGGAACAATGGACATTATGTTTGTCATGTTGCCGAATAAGCCGGGGACCATGTTGGGTGAAACACTAGTGTTCCGTGCTGCATTAAGCTTTATCCTCCACACCACCCCACACCGCCCTTCACAACTGTCACATGATGCAGACATGTTAAGAGGTGGATTCCGATGGAGAGATTCAAAATGCGAGGTGCCTGCATAATATCAGGAACACGCGGCCATATCCTGTGTTCTGCAGAACGTTGCCGAGGTGGGTGTGAAAGAGATGGACTGTGACGTCTATTGCAAATGCTGCCAGAAGTTGAGTAGGGACTATATCTAGCAATGAGGCAACTGATGCCCCAAACGGGGAGAGGCAGTCAATCATGGGATGGGCAAGATAGCGACGGGGAACAGGCGCCAGTCAATCGCAGCAAGTTCAACTGAGGTGAAGCTGAGGAGGGCAGGCAAAGTCCTCAGCAGGAACTCTACAGGCAGTACTTAGTGACATAGCTAATTTAACAGCATAGCTAAGTAGTAGGGGTTTGCACAATTTTGTTTGTAATTCGTATTTTGGATCAAATTCGTTAAATTAGTGCATACGAATCAATATTAGACACATGCAGGGAAAAACTACAAGAGAGGAGATTCCATCTGAACATGAGGAAGAACTTCCTGACTGTGAGAGCCGTTCAGCAGTGGAACTCTCTGCCTTCCATGGAGTGTGGTGGAGGCTCCTTCTTTGGAGGCTTTTAAGCAGAGGCTGGATGGCCATCTGTCAGGGGTGATTTGAATGCAATATTCCTGCTTCTTGGCAGAATGGGGTTGGACTGGATGATGGCCCACGAGGTCTCTTCCAACTCTTTGATTCTGTGCTGATCTTGAACAAAACCATTCTTGCGTATGGATCTAACATTCTCTGTTCTGAATGCCACTCACTCACTAACTACTGGGTGGTCTCGGAGTGTAAAAATGAAACGAGAGAACAACGTTGGAGGCTGATGGCGGTGTTTGGTATCAGGCTGTGTCCAGCACAGGAGTGGGATTTCAGCAGCGGAGTTGAGGGGCAGGTAGCTTAGGAAAGTGCCTCCCTTGGAATCCCTTCCTTGCCTTAATGGCTTGCTTGGGTCTGTCTCAAAGCAAATCTGCGCCTTTTCCAAATGGCTCCCCGCCAGGCCACCGGAGAGAAGTATGCAGAGGTCTCCTCGGGCAAGCCCTAGGTGGTCCCCTTGCCAGCGAAATCCATGGCCTCCACATACAGATGCATGCTAAGAGAGTCCAACTAATCTCCTGAGCTGTTAGGAAGATAATTGGAGAGTGATCTTTCCAGGAAGGGTCAAACACATTACGGCTCTGGCGAAGCTTTTCCTTTCCCGGCTTGCTCCTGCACATCGAAAGATCACAAGGAACCTGCACCACTTGTTCTCCTGCCATAAACAACACCAGCCCGGTTGCAAAAACAAAACTGAAAAACACCTTGGGTTTTGGAGAAGCAACTTACATTTTGAGACTGGGTTTGAAACCCCTAGAATCCTAGATTTGGAAGAGACCTCCTGGGCCTTTCAGTCCAACCCCATTCTGCCAAGAAGCAGGAAAATTGCATTCATAGAAAGAGTCCTGGATGGCCCAGGAGGTCTCTTCCAACTCCAAAGAGTTGGAAGAGACCTCCTGGACCATCCAGTCCAACCCCATTTTGCCAAGAAGCGGGAAATTGCCTTCAAAGCACCCCCGACAGTTGGCCATCCAGCTCTGTTTAAAAGCTTCCAAAGAAGCTACCTTGCAACTAACATAGAATCATAGAATCATAGAATCAAAGAGTTGGAAGAGACCTCCTGGGCCATCCTCCAGTCCAACCCCATTCTGCCAAGAAGCAGGAATGTTGCATTCAAATCACCCCTGACAGATGGCCATCCAGCCTCTGTTTAAAAGCTTACAAAGAAGGAGCCTCCACCACACTCCAGGGCAGAGTTCCACTGCTGAACAGCTCTCACAGTCAGGAAGTTCTTCCTCATGTTCAGATGGAATCTTTCTTGTAGTTTGAAGCCATTGTTCCCTATCTTAGTCTCCAAGGAAGCAGAAAGGAAACTTGCTCCCTCCTCCTCCCTATGGCTTCTTCTCACATTTTTTGTGCATGTCTATCATATCTCCTCTCATTCTTCTCTTCTGCAGGCTAAACACGCCCAGCTCCTTAAGCCGCTCTTCATAGGGCTTGTTCTCCAGACCCTTGATCATTTGAGTCGCCCTCCTCTGGACACATTCCAGCTTAGAGTCAACATTTCTTTAAAGCAATAAGCTGGAAACTTCAGAAGGGTGAAGAAAAATATACGTTACAGTCTCTATTAGTCCTGGGTCCAAGGGGTTTGAAGCTGAGAAGCCTCACCAAGTTGCCTCTTTCCTCAATGGCTGTGAATACCAGAGCAAACCACAACCCCAATTCAGATGGCCTATGTCTTGAAGACTTAGGATCTTCCTCTGGTGCCAAAAGAACTGGTTTGAAGGCGCTTGAGACTTCCAACGTCCAACATGAAGCACAAGTCTCAAGGGTAAAAAACATCAGAACTGGTGCTAAGAGGGAATTTAAATCAGGGTCTTTTAGAGTCAAGTCTCTTACTCATGTCCATATGGTAAGAGCTCTGATGGCAGAATGAAAAGAAAGGAAGCACTCCCCTCCTGCAGGAAGAGGTGGAGCCAAACAGTCCTGATTGACATCTATAAGTAACCAGTCCATACAACTATAAATAAACAGGGTAAAAGGGTCAGGATTAAGCATGATACAACAGTTTAAACCTTGCAACTAACCGTTCTTTACATAGGTGGCACCACTCGCGCCATCACAATGACTTCCCTAGATCTAGACACTAGGCTCCTATTGATGCAGGCCAAAATCCCATTGGCTTTTTTTGCCGCCATATCACGTTGTTGGCTCATGTTTAACTTGTTGTCCACGAGGACTCCAAGATCTTTTTCACACGTACTGCTCTCGAGCCAGGCCTCCCCCATTCTGTCTCTTTGCATTTCGTTTTTCCTGCGTAAGTGGAGTATCTTGCATTTTTCACTGTTGAACTTCATCTTGTTCAGTGGTTCTCAACCTTCCTAATGCCGTGACCCCTTAATACAGTTCATGTTGTGGTGACCCCCAACCATAACCCTAACATTATGAATCGCCATGTAAATAATGATCTCCAGGATGTATTTTCACTCACTGGAGCAAATTTGGCACAAATACCCGGTATACCAAAATTTGAATACTGGTGGTGTTGGCGGGGGGATTGATTTTGCCATTTGGGAGTTGTAGTTGCTGGGATTTATAGTTAACCTGTAAACAAAGAGCATTCTGAACCCCACCAACAATGGAATTGAACCAAAGTTGGCACACAGAACTCCCATGACCAACAGAAAATACTGGAAGGGTTTGGTGGGCATTGACCTTGAGTTTGGGAATTGTAGTTCGTCTACATTTAGAGAGCACTCTAGACTCCAACAATGATGGATCTGGAACAAACTTGGCACGGATACTCCATATACCCAAATGTGAACCCTTGTCGGGTTTTGGGAAAATAGACCTTGAGATTTGAGAGTTATACTTGGTGAGATTTATAGTTCACCTACAATCAAGGAGCATTCTGAACCCCAACAATGATAGAATTGGGCCAAACTTCCCACACAGAGACCCCCATGACCAACAGAAAATACTGTGTTTTCTGATGGTCATTGGCGACCCCTCTGACACCCCTTCGCGACCCCTCCAGGGGTCCCGACCCCCAGGTTGAGAAACACTGATCTTGTTAGTTTTGGCCCATCATCTCTCTCATCTGTCAAGATCGTTTTGAATCCTGCTCCTGCCCTTTGGAGTCTTGGCTCATCCTCCCAATTTGGTGTCGTCTGGTCATGGGAAAGGCATGCATCCCTATTCCCAGTCAATCCCACCTTATTGCCATATTAGTCTCTCTCTCTTTCCATCTTAATTCACATAAAAACAAGATCCATTGAGATCAGAGGTGACCGCCCCCCCAAGACTCCGTAAAAGATAGTTCAAAATCAAGGAATTCATAGTTTTGCCAAGGACACCAGGCTGGAATGATCCCATAATCCCTTATCTCTCCCCCATGTGAGAACCTAAGGCTTTTTCCATAGCCCAACTCTTATGGAGTTCATAGAATCATAGAATCATAGTATCAAAGAGTTGGAAGAGACCTCATGGGCCATCCAGTCCAACCCCATTCTGCCAAGAAGCAGGAATATTGCATTCAAATCACCCCTGACAGATGGCCATCCAGCCTCTGCTTAAAAGCTTCCAAAGAAGGAGCCTCCACCACACTCCGGGGCAGAGAGTTCCACTGCTGAACGGCTCTCACAGTCAGGAAGTTCTTCCTCATGTTCAGATGGAATCTCCTCTCTTGTAGTTTGTAGTTTCCATGAACTTTATAGGAACTTTTATAAACTCTTGCCAAACTTTATGAACTTTTATGGGGCTGACGTGGCTTTCCCTTAGACCAGGCTTTGAACCCCTAAACCCCTCTTCCCCCCCCCCCCCCCTTGGCTACGGGCTTGCCTCTGAAAACTGTTGGTTGAAATATGCCTTAGATTGCGCATTCCCATTGTTTTGACATTTCTAAATGCATTTTCTCTCTTGGAAGCAGAGTTTCTAAATATATTTTGCAATGTTTTTGGAGCTGGCAGTGGCATCAGAACATTTGGGAATGTGAAGGGGGAAAAAACTGGAGGAGAGTTCTCAATCTGTAGATGTGTACCAAGAGATATGGATCGTGCTAGTTTCTGTCTGAATTTAGGTAGATCCCATTCCTCCTTTTTAACCACATTCCTAATAATGTAGACACCTGGCATTGAGTTGGGTTTAGCACTGCTGTTGAGAGGAAGACGGAGGCAGAGAGAGACACATATATTTAATGTGTGAATAAGATCTTGGAGTCCTCGTGGACAACAAGTTAAACATGAGCCAGGAATGTGATGTGGCGGCAAAAAAAGCCAATGGGATTTTGGCCTGCATCAATAGGAGCATAGTGTCTAGATCTAGGGAAGTCATGCTACCCTTCTATTCCACTTTGGTTAGACCACATCTGGAATATTGTGTCCAATTCTGGGCACCACAATTCAAGAGAGATATTGACTCTAAGCTGGAATTTGTCCAGGGGAGGGAGACTCAAAGGATCAAGGGTCTGGGGAACAAGCCCTATGAGGAACGGCTTAAGGAGCTGGGCATGTTTAGCCTGAAGAAGAGAAGGCTGAGAGGAGATATGATAGCCATGTATAAATATGTGAGAGGAAGCCACAGGGAGGAGGAGGGAGCAAGCTTCCTTTCTGCTTCCTTGGAGACTAGGACGCAATGGAAGAATGGCTTCAAACTACAAGAGAGGAGATTCCACCTGAACATTAGGAAGAACTTCCTGACTGTGAGAGCCGTTCAGCAGTGGAACTCTCTGCCCCGGAGTGTGGTGGAGGCTCCTTCTTTGGAGGCTTTTAAGCAGAGGCTGGATGGCCATCTGTCAGGGGTGATTTGAATGCAATATTCCTGCTTCTTGGCAGAATGGGGTTGGACTGGATGGCCCAGGAGGTCTCTTCCAACTCTTTAATTCTATGATTCTATGATTCTATGATTCTATGATTTTTAAATTACCGTTTATACTCAAGTGTAAGCCGAGTTTTTCAGCCCTTTTATTAGGCTGAAAAAGCCCCCCTCGGCTTATACTCTAGTCAAAGTTATTTAGTTTTTACTCTGTTATTATTATTTGAAACACAACAAGATGAGTCCACAGCAGACACTCTGCTGGCTGTTATATTGGATCACACGTCGGACACTTCCCAAGCGTCTAGGACTGTGTGATATATCGGCGAATAATGCGTGCAGATCTGAGTAAGGTGGCCTTTTACAGCTGACAGGTTGTAATCTTGTCAGCACTGATTGTTTTTAAGTGCAGGCCAAGGTTTTAAGTGCAGGCCACCTCTCCACCAAAGTCAACATTGACACCGAAATATAACACCGCCTGAGCTCTGTGAGTGCAGCATTTTTCCGAATGAAGAGGAGAGTGTTTGAGGACCGGAAAATCCGTAGGGAGACCAAGGTGATTGTTTATAAAGCTATTATCCGCCCAACCCTGCTATATGCCTGTGAAACGTGGACTGTCTACCGATGTCAACATTGACACTGAAATACAACACTGCCTGAGCTCTGCGAATGCTATATTCTTCTGAATGAAGCAGAGAGTGTTTGAGGGCTGGGACATCCGTAGGGAGACCAAGATGCTTGTTTATAAAACTATTGTCCTCCCAACCCTGCTATATGCCTGCGAGACGTGGACTGTCTACAGACGTCAACATTGACACTGAAATACAACACCGCCCGAGCTCTGCGAGTGCAGCATTTTTCCAAATGAAGCAGAGAGTGTTTGAGGACCGGGACATCCATAGGGAGACTAAGATGCTTGTTTATAAAGCTATTGTCCTCCCAACCCTGCTATACGCCTGTGAAACGTGGACTGTCTACAGACGTCACATGCAACTCCTGGAATGATTCCATCAGCGCTGCCTCCGGAAAATCCTGCAGATCTCTTGTGAAGACAGGCGGACAAAAGTCAGCGTACTGGAAGAAGCAAAGACCACCAGCATTGAAGCGATGGTCCTCCGCCATCAGAAGAGCTGCAAGACCAAGAACAAGCCATGAGAGTCAAGACAAAGTAAGGTAAGGACTTTGTAACTAATCCCTCTGCCATCAACTCCGCTGGACGGGCCATGTTGTCCGGATGCACGATCACCGTCTCCCAAAGCAAGTTGCTCTACTCCGAACTCAAGAACGGAAAATGGAATGTTGGTGGGCAGGAAAAGAGACTGAAAGATGGGCTCAAAGCCAACCTTAAAAACTCTGGCATAGACACTGAGAACTGGGAAGCCCTGGCCCTTGAGCACTCCAGCTGGAGGTCAGCTATGACCAGCAGTGCTGTAGAATTTGAAGAGGCACGAATGGAGGGTGAAAAAGAGAAACGTGCCAAGAGGAAGGCGCATCAAGCTAACCCCGACTGGGACTGCCTTCCACCTGGAAACCGATGTCCTCACTGTGGAAGAAGATGCAGATCAAGAATAGGGCTCCACAGCCACCTACGAACTCAGCCCCAGGACACCGAACTTGGAGGACCATCATCCTCGGACTACGAGGGATCGCCTAAGTAAGTAAGTAAGGGCCTATAGTCCCAGGAGAAGATGCAGATCAAGAAGAGGGCTCCACAGCCACCTATGGACCCACAAGAATACTGATCCTGGAAGACTATCCTACTTGGCCAATGAGGGATCGCCTAAGTAAGTAAGTAAGTAAGTAAGTAAGTAAGTAAGTAAGTACAATATAAATTATAACAGAACAACTAAAACAATATGGAACAAAAAAAACTTTGAAAAGCATAAAATCATGTGTTCCTTGGTAGTGTTGATTTCCTCTCGTAATGGACTTCTGTCTGGGTGACTGGCTTGATAAGCGAGCCTTTCAGAGCATGATGCTCAACTTCCTTCTGACCACATTCCACACTCGCAAAGAATGCTTCTTGCCACATTCGCTGAGCTACTTAGTAAGCATGGATTGAGAGGAACAAAGCACACAAGGCACCCAAGCAAACATCTTAGCAGGTGAATAACAGGCAGGGCTTGGTTGGTGGAGCATCTTCTTAGCAGAAGGTCCCTTATTCAATTCCTGGAATCTCCATTAAGGACATCTCAAGTAACAGAACCTGGAAGAGCGATGGGTGAGAAATGTGTTTCGGTCACATATGAATGAGAGTCCTTATACTTCAGGAATGTGGACAAGAAGGCTTCTTGTTCCAGTGGAATTTTGCTGGAGCAAAAAGGTCTACCTGGGTTTTGACATCTCATGTATTTTCCAATTGAGGTCTAGGAAGCAATCTGCTCCTTTGTTCTGCTTTGGCCTCTGAACCACATTCTTCCACAATGTCTGCTCCCCTGACCCTGTATTGTTCAAGAAAGCTACCTGTAGCCCAGACATGAAAAGCAAAAATCGATTCATCCCTCACTCCCTAGAGGAGACAGCATCTTGACGACCTACCATGGAATAATGAGACCTGACTAAGAGAGCTGGTATAAACAAAGACCACTTTATTGACCTAATGACACAATGAGAAACCTGAAAGTATCTTGAGCAGGGAGCAACTTGAGGCCAATTGCACTGACTACCTCCTCAGGTGACATATTATCTGTGTCCCAAGGGACATGCCAACTGGTGAGTTGCTCCCCAACCAGTCATCTCTTGGAAGCAGCCCAGGACATTCCCATTCCAATATCTGGACTCAACAAGTGAAAGAAACCCAGTTCAACCTCAAGGGTGGACCTTCTCCCTACTCACAAATCCCAGGGGATTAGTTACAGAGTCCTTACCTTACTTTGTCTTGACTCTCACGGCTTGTTCTTAGTCTTGCAGCTCTTCTGATGCCTGAGGTGGAGTCTCCATTGGCCTGTAAAGCCCAGTTGAGACATTGACTGTCTACAGACATCACATGCAACTCCTGGAATGATTCCATCAGCGCTGCCTCCAGACAATCCTGTAAATCTCTTGGGAAGACAAGCGGACAAGTGTCAGCATGCTGGAAGAAGCAAAGACCACCAGCATTGAAGCGATGGTCCTCCGCTATCAACTCCACTGGACTGGCCAGTGGTTCAGTGTCATGTATTATGTTCTGCAGTTGGTGGTGGAAGGGTTAATGTAAGTCGTAGTTCTAAAGGGTTGAGTAATCTGTAAGTAAGAGTTCATGGGTAAAAGCAATGAAGGGTGGAGGCATGCAAGAGATGGGTTGCAGCTGGGTGTTTCTGGATATAAGGAGCTAACATTGGGACTGATCTTTGGGAGAAAAGTATTTGTCTTATTTTGGTGGTAGATGCTGCTGGTTTCCCCCCCCCAGATTTATGGATTTTCAGTGTCCTGACCTGTCTTCTGAACTTTTGGAATCCTGGAACCTTGAATCTCTGGACTGGCTTCTGACTACGGTATAGACTCTGGATCCCTGGACTTTGCTCATTGAACTCTCAGCGTTTGACCACTGGACTGGACCTTTTGACTATCTTGGACCTGCAACAGTGTTTGCTGTCAGTTTTTGTTTATTCTGTGTCTGAGTGTAATCTTTATGTTTTATATTTTGGACTATTAAAACAGCCAGAAAGTCATAGAATCATAGAATCATAGAATCAAAGAGTTGGAAGAGACCTCCTGGGCCATCATCCAGTCCAACCCCATTCTGCCAAGAAGCAGGAATATTGCATTCAAATCACCCCTGACAGATGGCCATCCAGCCTCTGCTTAAAAGCTTCCAAAGAAGGAGCCTCCACCACACTCCAGCGCAGAGAGTTCCACTGCTGAACGGCTCTCACAGTCAGGAAGTTCTTCCTAATGTTCAGATGGAATCTCCTCTCTTGTAGTTTGAAGCCATTCTTCCATTGCGTCCTAGTCTCCAAGGAAGCAGAAAACAAGCTTGCTCCCTCCTCCTCCCTGTGGCTTCCTCTCACATGTTTAAACATGGCTATCATATCTCCTCTCAGCCTTCTCTTCTTCAGGCTAAACATGCCCAGTTCCCTAAGCCGCTCCTCATAGGGCTTGTTCTCCAGACCCTTGATCATTTTAGTCGCCCTCCTCTGGACACATTCCAGCTTGTCAATATCTCTCTTGAATTGTGGTGCCCAGAATTGGACACAGTATTCCAGATGTGGTCTAACCAAAGCGGAATAGAGGGGTAGCATTACTTCCTTAGATCTAGACACTATGCTCCTATTGATGCAGGCCAAAATCCCATTGGCTTTTTTTGCCGCCACATCACATTGTTGGCTCATGTTTGACTTGTTGTCCACGAGGACTCCAAGATCTTCTTCACACGTACTGCTCTTGAGCCAGGCATTGTCCCCCATTCTGTATCTTTGCATTTCATTTTTTCTGCCAAAGTGGAGTATCTTGCATTTGTCCCTGTTGAACTTCAATTTGTTAGCTTTGGCCCATCATCTCTCTCATCTGTCAAGATCCCTTTGAGTCCTGCTCCTGTCCTCTGGACTATTGGCTATCCCTCCCAATTTGGTGTCGTCTGCAAACTTGATGATCCTGCCTTCTAGCCCTTCATCTAAGTCATTAATAAAGATGTTGAACAGGACCGGGCCCAGGACGGAACCCTGCTTGTGGCACTCCACTTGTCACTTCTTTCCAAGATGAAGAGGAAGCATTAGTGAGCACTCTCTGTGTTCGTCCACTTAACCAATTCCAGATCCACCTCACCGTAGTTTTGCCTAGCCCACATTGGACTAGTTTCCTTGCCAGAAGGTCATGGGGGACCTTGTCGAAGTGCTGTTTTAATTAAACTGCTTGATACAATTGGGTATTTGTTTGGTTCATCTCTTCCTGAATAAGGCAGAGCCCTGGCATCATGACACTCAATTTGTCTTTGATGAGGTGGGGATCTCAGATTCGTTTTGCATAGTCTACCAGGGCTTTGTTTGTGTTTCTTTTTTGACTGGGGTGATGGTTGTTGTTATGTAGGTATCTATCTGTGTGAGTAGGTTTTCTGTGAACTGTGTGACCCAATTGTTGATCTGGTTTGTGGATGACTAGGACATCTAGGAAAGGCAGTTTTCCTTCATATTCTTTTTCCATCGTGAATTGGATGTGTGAAAAAGATCTTGGAGTCCTCGTGGACAACAAGTTAAACATGAGCCAACAATGTGATGTGGCGGCAAAAAAAGCCAATGGGATTTTGGCCTGCATCAATAGGAGCATAGTGTCTAGATCTAGGGAAGTCATGCTCCCCATGCTCTATTCCGCTTTGGTTAGACCACATCTGGAATATTGTGTCCAATTCTGGGCACAATTCAAGAGAGAGATTGACAAGCTGGAATGTGTCCAGAGGAGGGCGACTAAAATGATCAAGGGTCTGGAGAACAAGCCCTATGAGGAGCGGCTTAGGGAACTGGGCATGTTAAGCCTGAAGAAGAGAAGGCTGAGAGGAGATATGATAGCCATGTATAAATATGTGAGAGGAAGCCACAGGGAGGAGGAGGGAGCAAGCTTGTTTTCTGCTTCCTTGGAGACTAGGACGCAAGGGAACAATGGCTTCAAACTACAAGAGAGGAGATTCCATCTGAACATTAGGAAGAACTTCCTGACTGTGAGAGCCGTTCAGCAGTGGAACTCTCTGCCCCAGAGTGTGGTGGAGGCTCCTTCTTTGGAAGCTTTTAAGCAGAGGCTGGATGGCCATTTGTCAGGGGTGATTTGAATGCAATATTCCTGCTTCTTGGCAGGGGGTTGGACTGGATGGCCCATGAGGTCTCTTCCAACTCTTTGATTCTATTCTATGATTCTATGTGGTTTTCTGGTTTTCTTTCATTTTAAAGATACTCCCAGAAAGGAAGTGCTGAATTTCTTGGGCATAAATTCAAAGAACCATCATCAACAACCACAACAGTGCTTTTGTGCCGCTTTGGGCCATTTCTCTACCTGTAAACCCATTCTCTGAGGGTAGCACATAATGGGATTTCATACTCTCGTTGAAGATGCACTTCAAGGTCTTCATATTTCTCCTGTCAGGATGGATCAGGATCCAATGCCAGCCACCTTGAAAGATGCCTCCTGAGAGCAGCTTGTCATTCCCAGCCATCATGGAGCAAGAAAAGCAAATTGCCACAGCCTCCCACCTGCTCCAGGCTGAGGCAGACTTTCAAGGTGCAATATTTACTCATCATCACAAGTTCTGGACGTTGATGCATTGGATGAAAAGAAACATCTGATGCAGCTGTTCTGCTCTGAGTTCCATTACGTGGCTCTTTGCCGGCCTGTCAGCTGAAAATGTGCCTTTTCAGCTTGCGGCAACGAGACGATTATAATTGTTTTTCAAAGTCTCTTTCCTTGAACTACTTCATCACAGGAAAACAACATGGCAATCCAATTCTCTTTCCAAGAGGGATTGTTCTGGTACGGCCGTAACAGGAGCTCCAGCTTACCTTGCCATTTGTGGATTGTTGTATGTGTTTTAAGGTTCAGTGCATTTGCAGTTAGATGGCTTTCCTTACTTTGCAGTTATTGGGTCAGTGACCTGTCAATTATCATTAATTATCAACAAAACTAACAAAATGAAGTTCAACAGGGACAAATGCAAGATACTCCACTTTGGCAGGAAAAACGAAATGCAAAGATACAGAATGGGGGACGATGATGCCTGGCTCGAGAGCAGGACGTGTGAAAAAGATCTTGGGGTCCTCGTGGACAACAAGTTAAACATGAGCCAGGAATGTGATGTGGCAGCAAAAAAAGCCAATGGGATGTTGGCCTGCATCAAGAGGAGCCTAGTGTCTAGGTCCAGGGAAGTCATGCTCCCCATGCTCTACTCCGCTTTGGTTAGACCACACCTGGAATATTGTGTCCAATTCTGGGCACCACAATTCAAGAGAAATATTGACAAGCTGGAATGTGTCCAGAGGAGGGTGACTCAAATGATCAAGGGTCTGGAGAACAAGTCCTATGAGGAGAGGCTTAAGGAGCTGGGCATGTTTAGCCTGAAGAAGAGGAGGTTGAGAGGAGATATGATAGCCATGTATCAATATGTGAGAGGAAGCCACAGGGAGGAGGAGGGAGCAAGCTTGTTTTCTGCTTCCACGGAGACTAGGACGCAATGGAACAATGACTTCTACAAACTACAAGAGAGGAGATTCCACCTGAACATGAGGAAGAACTTCCTGACTGTGAGAGCCGTTCAGCAGTGGAACTCTCTGCCCCGGAGTGTGGTGGAGGCTCCTTCTTTGGAAGCTTTTAAACAGATGCTGGATGGCCATCTGTCAGGGGTGATTTGAATGCAATAATCCTGCTTCTTGGCAGAATGGGGTTGGACTGGATGAAGGCCCATGAGGTCTCTTCCAACTCTTGGATTCTAGGATTCACTCCATGCTGCAGCTGGGCTTCCAGTTGGGCTCTTTTGGTCCTAGAATAATAGAATCAAAGAGTTGGAAGAGTTAAAAGCTTCCAAAGAAGGAGCCTCCGCCACACTCTGGGGCAGAGAGTTCCACTGTTGAACGGTTCTCACAGTCAGGAAGTTCTTCCTCATGTTCAGATGGAATCTCCTCTCTTGTAGTTTTAAGCCATTGTTCCATTGTGTCCTAGTCTCCAGGAAAGCAGAAAACAAGCTTGCTCCCTCCTCCCTGTGGCTTCCTCTCACATACTTATACATGGCTAATATCATATCTCCTCTCAGCCTTCTCTTCTTCAGGCTAAGCATGCCCAGCTCCTTAAGCCGCTCCTCATAGGGCTTGTTCTCCAGACCCTTGATCCTTTTAGTCACCCTCTTTCTCTGGACACATTCCAGCTTGTCAATATCTCTCTTGAATTGTGGTGCCCAGAATTGGACGCAATATTCCAGGTAAAGTGGTCTAACCAAAGCGGAATAGAGCATGGAGAGCAGGACTTCCCTAGATCTAGACACTAGGCTCTTCTTGATGAGCCACCACATCACATTCCTGACTCATGTTTAACTTGTTGTCCACGAGGACCCCAAGATCTTTTTCACACGTACTGCTCTCAAGTCAGGCCTCATCATCCCCCATTCTGTATCTTTGCATTTCGTTTTTCCTGCCTAAGTGGAGTCTCTTGCATTTGTCCCCGTTGAACTTCATTTTGTTAGTTTTGGCCCATCTATCTAATCTGTCAAGATTGTTTTGAATACTGCTCCTGTCCTCTGGAGTCTTGGCTATTCCTCCCAATTGGAGTATCTTGCATTTGTCACTGTTGAACTTCATCCACTTAACCAATTCCAGATCCACCTGGCCGTAGCTTTGCCTCGCCCACACTGGACTAGTTTCCTTGCCTGAAGAAGAGAACTTCCTATTCTCCATCCTGAATCTCTCTTGTTTAGCTTCCATTCATATTCTCATTGTGTTCTGGCCTTAGGCGAAAGGAGAAAGAGAGAATTAAGGTCTCTCCCTATCTATTTCCTCTACAGCCTGGGCAGATTTGAACTAATTTCTCATCCTGGGATTTGTGGGTGGGAAGAAAGAATTCAGGAATCTGGCATGAGTGACAGGCCCATTCGAATCTGGCTTCAGAATGGTGCTGCAAACTTCTGTCCAACTTTGCAAGCTAGTCTGCAAAAACAGCGGGGACTCTTCCTTTGAAGGAGAAAGCTTCTGAAATGTGAACAGATGTTGTTGTTCTTCCCTGACATTTTGGGTGCTTCTTTGCTTTGGTTCCTCCTCCTCCCCCTCCTCGACACACATCAATCCCAGAATCTCTTTGGCTAATTGCTAATCCTGCGGTGGGATTCATTAGAGGCAAGCTGGAGGAAGTTTGGGGAGGAAGGAGGGAGGGCCAGAACATGACTCTGCGGGTTTTATTAGCACCTGAAATGATTTGTGGTTTTCTTGCAGACATGGCTTTCAAACAGATTTCTTCCAACCACAATTAGGATTCCCCCTCCCTTGGAACCCGGAGGCGGAGGGACCGAGAGTGGGTTTTATCAGTTCTGGCCATCAGGACAAATATATATATCTAAGCACAGGGATGGCTCAGCTCTTTGACCACCTGTATGCCGAATCCTTCCTTTGATAAACTCATCCAGAGCCAACTTATCTGGTCTCCCAGACTAGGGAAGTTGTAAGAAACCAGGACCTCTCTGTTCCTTTTGAGCAGCCGGCGTTCCAGGAAAGCTGCCAGAATTGCTCTGGGGTGACTTTTTGCCATCTTAAACGTGGACATGTAATAATCATCATCATCATCATCATCATCATCATCATCATCATCATCCATTATTTGTACCCCGCTATCTACCGAAGGACTCAGTGCGGCTTACACAAGGCCGAGCCCAAAATACAACAATGAACAACAACAATAATACAGCAAAATAAAACAAAAACAAGCAATAACATTAACAACAAACAGTGACTCAGTTAAAAACAATGGCTGGGCTAAATGTAATAATTAAAATTAAAATTAAAAGTGCTGGGCATGACAGGTGGGGTGTTTGGAGGAGGGTGGGTATCCTAAATCTCTGATAAAGTGTGTTGGGACATAATGCTAGGAGTTTCCTTATTCTGGAAAGGCACACTGGGACATCCATGTTTTCAAGCTCTTCCTAAAGATTGCTAGTGATGGGGCCTGCCTGATGTCCTTAGGGAGAGAGTTCCAGAGTCGAGGGGCCACTACTGAGAAAGCCCTATCCCTCGTCCCCACCAATCGTGCTTGCGATGCCGGTGGGATCGTAAGTAGGGCCTCTCCAGATGAACGAAGGGATCATGTGGGTTCGTACACTGAAATGCGGTCACGGAGGTAGGCAGGTCCCAAAAGCGTTTAGGGCTTTGTAGGTAAGCACCTGCACCTTGAATTGGGACTGGAAAATGAATGGCAGCCAATGGAGCTCCTTAAACAGGAGGGTTGACCTCTCTCTGAAAGGGGCGTCAGTTAACAACCTGGCCGCCGCCTGTTGGACCAATTGAAATTTCCGGGTCATTTTCAAGGGCAGCCCCATGTAGAGTGCATTACAGTAATCCAATCTGGAAGTGACTAAGGTGTGGACCACCCTGGCCAGATCCAACTTCCCAAGGTACGGTTGCAGTTGACGCACGAGTCTTAATTGTACGAAGACCCTTCTGGCCACTGCCGACACCTGAGCTTCAAACGACAGTGAAGAGTCCAGGATGACACCCAAACTGCGGACCTGTGACTTCAGGGGGAGTGTAACCCCATCCAGCACAGGTTGCCACCCTATACCCCGATCCGGTTTACGATCGACCAGGAGGACCTCTGTCTTGTCGGAATTGATCTTCAGTCTGTTCTTCATCATCCAGATAGCCACAGCGGTCAGACACTCGTCCAGCACCCGAGGGGCTTCCTTGGAGTTAGGTGGGAAAGAGTAGTAGAGTTGCATGTAGCAGTTTCTGTCCACTCAGCAGGCTGATGCAAGCACTCCCTACCTCCAGAGGCAAACAGCCCCAAACACTCTTTGCTGGGTTCCCTCAAAAGGCAATGGACCATCCAGGGAAACTGCATGTTGGGATCTCCCACATCAGGCATTGGGAAAGCATGACTCTGGGACCAAAAAATCCAAGTGTCCTTTTCTGGAAGCCCAATTACAGCATGGTGTGGGTGTGGGTGTGAGTGTCCGGCAATTGGACTACAACTCTTTGGATAGGGCAATAATCATGAAACTAGAGAAATCAAGTTTAAAAATGTACCCCCTCTGTATTTAAAAATGAGCTTCCACTAAGTGTCCATCTTGTCTGGAACATTTGTGGTTAGCACCTAAAAAACATGTGCAATCAACTTTCACAAGACAGTTCAGCCAGAAGGCTAAAAAGCTGACAATGTGTCTATTGCCACATATTGGGGGGGGGGGGGGAGCTAGTGGGTCTTGTATTTTCTATTGTCAAGAAATCATGTGCTTTACAAGAAGTCAGTTAGTCAATGTGCCAAATAAGGAATTAGAGAAGATAGTTAGTCAATGTGCTAAATAAGGAATTAAGCCTAGGTGGTAGTTTGTAATTGGATAACTTTTGCTGCAGTGTCTATATAATGTGTGTCTGAGAGACACTGGGAGCGGCAGCCTCTTGAAAGTACCAAGACCTGCGTGTTTGGTATGGCTGGCCCGTCTCATCATGATCATGACAAAAATAAACCTTGCTCTTGTACTTCTCCTGAGAATGGGTGTTTGTCTTTCTGCCTCCTCCGACCGGGCCCAATGCAAGAATCCTGAATTGGGAGTCCCTAACACTTTGAATTCTTGCTCAGGAAGGAGACCCCCTGAGTGACCTCGGGCAAGTCATACTCACTTTACTTCAGAGGAAGTTAACTAATCTCCAGAACAAGTCTTGCCAAGAAAACTAGTTTGGGGGTAATCTTAGACTCCACTTTAAACCTGGAGGACCAGGTGGCAGCTGTGACTAGGTTGGCCTTCACACAGTTAAATCTAGTGTGCCAACTGCACCCGTTCCTGGATTCAGCGAACCTGGCCATTGTGGTACATGTGTTGGTTACATCCAGATTGGACTATTGCAATACACTCTATGTAGGTCTGCCCTTGAAAAACATCTTAAAATTACAGTTTGTCTAAAGAGCTAGAGGAAAATGCTGAGAGTGCCTTGGGCCACGAGAAAATCCAACAAGTCCATACTTCAGGAAATAAACCCTGACTGGGGGTTGGACTGGATGGCCCATGAGGTCTCTTCCAACTCTTTGATTCTATGATTCTATGACTGCTCGTTGGAGGGAAGGATAGAGAGGCAAAGATGAAGTCCTTTGGCCACATCATGAGAGGACAGGAAAGCTTGAAGAAGACAATGATGATGGGGAAAATGGAAGGAAAAGGGAAGAGGGGCCAACCAAGGGCAAGGTGGGTAGATTGTATCCTTGAAGTGACTGGCTTGACTCTGAAGGAGCTGGAGGTGGTGATGGCTGACAGGGAGCTCTGGCGTGGACTAGTCCAGAACATCACGAAGAGTTGGAAGCAACTGAACGAATAAACAACAAAAAAGAGCTGCACTTCTAATGGGAGCCAACTTCAAGGTGTGCACAATGCTTATCCTGAGGCAACTCCATTGGTTGCCTGTCCATTTCCAGGCTCAATTCAAGGTACTGATGGTCACCTATTCTGGACAATAAAGCGGTCCTCTCAAACACCCTCAACAGTAGGCCTTTAACTTGCTTACAAACAGACTTCCAATCTCAAACTGATATCCTATATGAGGACACATCCAAGTTGAAGAGTATTGTAGATGGAGTGCTCAGAAGATGAGGAAGGGGATGTTGGGATAGATTTAGAGGGCCAAGAGGAGGATAGAACTGGCCTAGAGAGAGTTGTTTGGAATCTTCCTGAAGTTCCCTTGAGACTGGAGAAAGCAATATCAGTTCTCATGAGAACCTGCCAGAAGTGCAGGCTGAGAGAAATGTGGGAGATCAATGTTTGGCTAGGTCAAGGTGCTTGGAACTGAGAATCATAGAATCATAGAATCAAAGAGTTGGAAGAGACCTCATGGGCCATCCAGTCCAACCCCATTCTGCCAAGAAGCAGGAATATTGCATTCAAATCACCCCTGACAGATGGCCATCCAGCCTCTGCTTCAAAGCCTGCAAAGAAGGAGCCTCCACCACACTCCGGGGCAGAGAGTTCCACTGCTGAACAGCTCTCACAGTCAGGAAGTTCTTCCTCATGTTGAGGTGGAATCTCCTCTCTTGTAGTTTGAAGCCATTGTCCCACTGCGTCCTAGTCTCCAGGGAAGCAGAAAACAAGCTTGCTCCCTCCTCCTCCCTGTGGCTTCCTCTCACATATTTATACATGGCTATCATATCCCCTCTCAGCCTTCTCTTCTGAAGGCTAAACATGCCCAGCTCCTTAAGCCGCTCCTCATAGGGCTTGTTCTCCAGACCCTTGATCATTTGAGTCGCCCTCCTCTGGACACATTCCAGCTTGTCAATATCTCTCTTGAATTGTGGTGCCCAGAATTGGACACAATATTCCAGATGTGGTCTAACCAAAGCGGAATAGAGCATGGGGAGCATGACTTCCCTGGATCTAGACACTATGCTCCTCTTGGAAGACATAGCATGCAACAAAGACATCAATTCACTTTTCCCAGAGGCTTAGAAATAAGACGAGGAGAAGCAGGTGAGCGCGAAATGATGTTATGGGAGGGATTGAAGCCTTTTAAAGTACCCATCA
Source organism: Anolis sagrei (assembly GCF_037176765.1). NCBI lineage: Eukaryota > Metazoa > Chordata > Lepidosauria > Squamata > Anolidae > Anolis > Anolis sagrei. Next base: position 2,254,276 of record NC_090035.1, read on the forward strand.
TGCACAGATTTCTCTGAGTGATACAACGATCACCCTGAATCAATCCATCAACCTTTTGCTTCTGAAACTCAGTGGTTGCTGTCACAGAACAGGTACACAAGTCAGATGTTCCCACCTCAACATCTTTAAACTTTATCGCCCAACAATGCACAGTACTCAAATCAATACAATCACCATAAACAGCTAGCATTCTCTGATGAATCTCCTTTGGGGTGGCACCTTCTGCTGTCAAGAATTCAATGACTGCATCTTGCTTAAGTTGCATTGACTGACCGTCTGCGCAGGGTTCCATACTTCACACTGTAACAACACAACCACTCAATGCTAAGGCTTCCTGCCAAAATGGAACTGTAGAGGAGAGTCTACTGAACAAGCCAGTAACTGCTGGATACCAGTACTGTCATCTCTTGAGTTATGAAGGTGGAGGCATTACTTTTCATTCAACTCTCGTATCTATGACCTCAGAGCAGCAGTCCTTAAACAAAAACAAAAAAGCCTACAAAAGAAGATTGGAACAAGAACATCAGAACTGGAATTTACTCACAAACTCCAGTCTATACAGTGGAAAGCAAAGGATTCATAGCAGAAAGATCCCATGCACAAATGAGAGCTAGCTTGTGTAGCCGTTCAGCAGTGGAACTCTCTGCCCCAGAGTGTGGTGGAGGCTCCTTCTTTGGAAGCTTTTAAACAGAGGCTGGATGGCCATCTGTCAGGGGTGCTTTGAATGCAATATTCCTGCTTCTTGGCAGAATGGGGTTGGACTGGATGGCCCAGGAGGTCTCTTCCAACTCCTTGATTCTAGGATTCTATGATTCTAGGGCTTTCAAGAGCTAAACAAGATGATTACACAGGATCCTAAAAGGAATAAGCCACCCAGGAACACACATCAAAAGTAATTTGGGAGAAGAGAGGAAAGAATAATGACGAGAAGTTGGCATGCCAGAGGCACTTAGCAGCTTCCTTGTCTCCCTAGGTGCATCCAGTTCGAAGGAGATGTTTCCCCAAGTGGCAGGCCCATACAAGCCGGGAGGAGATGGCTCTCCATGCAGCCAAGCCTGGCACAGGGAGATATTCCCTTCAGGCAGAAGAATCAAGCATGGTTCCACTTACATCTGCTTGGGTGAGCAGATTCCATAAAAGAAGAGGGATCGAGGAAGCCTAAGGCATATCTGTTGCACTCCAGGACAGGAAAAGCCCTCTGATTTTAAAACACCACAACGTTGAATGCAAAACAACCCTTTTACTGAAGATAGCTAGAAAGCAGCAAGTAAAAAAACGCTTAAAAGAAATAGGTAAATCCAATTAGGTAAGAAGATAAGCAGGAGCAAAAATAATCCAGGGTAAAGTTCAGTGAAGTCCATAAAACAAAGTCCACACTTCTCTAAAATAATTCAGGAAAACAGGAAACATTAATCCAAGGCATGAGGAGGCATTCATAGAATCATAGAATCCTAGAGTTGGAAGAGACCTCCTGGGCCATCCAGTCCAACCCCATTCTGCCAAGAAGCAGGAATATTGCATTCAAAGCACCCCTGACAGATGGCCATCCAGCCTCTGTTTCAAAGCTTCCAAAGAAGGAACCTCCACCACACTCCAGGGCAGAGAGTTCCACTGCTGAACGGCTCTCACAGTCAGGAAGTTCTTCCTAATGTTCAGATGGAATCTCCTCTCTTGTAGTTTAAAGCCATTCCTCCATTGCGTCCTAGTCTCCGGGGAAGCAGAAAACAAGCTTGCTCCCTCCTCCCTGTGGCTTCCTCTCACATATTTATCCATGGCTATCATATCCCCTCTCAGCCTTCTCTTCTTCAGGCTAAACATGCCCAGCTCCTTAAGCCGCTCCTCATAGGGCTTGTTCTCCAGACCCTTGATCATTTTAGTCACCCTCCTCTGGACACATTCCAGCTTGTCAATATCTCTCTTGAATTGTGGTGCCCAGAATTGGACAATATTCCAGATGTGGTCTAACCAAAGCAGAATAGAGGGGTAGCATGACTTCCTTAGATCTAGACACTAGGCTCCTATTGATGCAGGCCAAAATCCCATTGGCTTTTTTTGCTGCCACATCACATTCCTGGCTCATGTTTAACTTGTTGTCCACGAGGACCCCAAGATCTTCTTCACACGTCCTGCTCTCAAGCCAGGCATTGTCCCCCATTCTGTATGGCTTGAGAGCAGTACGTGTGAAAAAGATCTTGGAGTCCAAGGCATGAGTAGGCATTCATACACTCCAAGAGTCCAAACCATGAACAAAAAGTACTTAAACAAGAATCTTCCAAGCAAAGCTTTCATGAACCAAAGGACGAGAAATAATAATAATAATAATAATAATAATAATAATAATAATAACAACAACAACAACACTTTATTTGTACCCCGCCACCATCTCCCCAAGGGACTCTGTGTGGCTTACATGAGGCCGAGCCCAAACACAACAATACAAGCAATTGTAGGTAAGAACCTGCACTTTGAATTGGGTCTGGTAGATGAATGGCAGCCAGTGGAGCTCTTTGAACATGAGGGTTGACCGCTCCCTGTAAGGAGCCCCAGTTAACAACCTGGCTGCTGCCTGTTAGATCATCTGAAATTTCCAGGCCGTTTCAAGGGCAGCCCCATGTAGAGTGCATTGCAGTAATCCAGTCTAGAGGTGACTAAGGCGTGGACCACTTTGGCCAGATCCACCTTCCCGAGGTACGGTCGCAGTTGGCGCACGAGTCTTAATTGCGCAAAGGCCCTCCCGGCCACCACTGACGCCTGAGCCTCAAACGTAAGTGAAGAATCCAGGAGGACCCCCAAACTGCGGACCTGTGACTTCAGGGGGAGTGTAATCCCGTCCAGCACGGGTTGCCACCCTATATTCCGGTCTGGTTTACGATCGACCAGGAGGACCTCTGTCTTGTCGGGATTAATCTTCAGCCTGTTCCTCCTCATCCAGACAGCCACAACGGTCAAGCACTTGTCTAGCACTCAAGGGGCTTCCTTGGAGTTAGGTGGGAAAGAGTAGTAGAGTTGTGCGTCATCTGCGTAGAGGTGGCACCCAACTCCAAAACTCCGGATGACCTCTCCCAGCGGTTTCATGTAGATGTTAAAAAGCATGGGAGACAGAATGGAACCTTGCGGGACCCCACAGGTCAAAGGCCAGGGGTCCGAGCAGGCGTCTCCCAGCTTCACCATCTGGGATCAACCCTCCAGGAAGGAATGGAGCCACAACAGAGCCAGACCTTCAAGGCCCATCCTGGAGATGAGTCTCAGAAGGATACCATGATCGATGGTATCGAAAGCCGCTGAGATGTCCAAGAGAACCAACAGGGTCACACTCCCCCTGTCCAGCTCCCTACGGAGATCATCCACCAAGGCGACCAAAGCCGTCTTGGTGCCATGGCCAGGTCTGAAGCCAGACTGGGACTGGTCCAGGTAGTTGATGTCATCAAGGAAGCCCTGGAGCTGAGCAGAGACCACCCACTCCAACACCTTGCCCAGAAAAGGGAGGTTTGAGATTGGTCTGTAGTTATTCAAGATCGTGGAATCAAGGGAAGTCTTTTTCAGGAGTGGTCTAACTACAGCCTGTTTTAAGCCTGATGGGAAAATTCCTTGCTCCAACGATGTATTGGGGATTAACATAAACCAATCATCAGACCATCCTTGGCTGATTTAATTAGCCAAGACGGGCAGGGGTCCAGAGCCGATGTAGTAGCTCTCACTGCCCCAAGGGCCACCTCCACGTCCTCAGGACGAACAAGCCGGAAGGAATCCCACAAAACCGGACAAGCAGATGCCTCGGTCACCTCCCTTGGAACTGCGATCAAACTGGAGTCCAGCTCAAGACGTATCTGAGCAACTTTGTCTGCAAAGTGCTGCACAAATTCGCAGCACCGGGTTTTCGGGTCGTCGAAAGTCTCCTCCACCTCTTACACTTGATTCCAACGATGCTTCATCTGACTATATTTCCCATACCTGAAACATCCATTTTGATGTTACTTAAGTCATTTGCAGTCATAATTTTTGTTTTCTTAATATTCAAATGTAGCCCTGCATTCTTCCTTGATTATTCTCATCATTCCAAGTTGTTGTTATTTTCTGCTACAAGTACAGTGTCATCTGCATATGTTCTTTCCTCCCAATTTCACATCTCTTTAAGCCTAATCTGGCGAACATCCTGCATAAGCTGTTAATATGTTATGGTTTTATATTAATGCCTGTTTTAACATGACTTGTTTTTATCATCTTCCCTTTTAAAAAAAAAATTGAGAAAATGATTGGAGTTTTTTGTTGTTTGTTTAGAGAGAGAGAAGAAAGCAAGATCAAATAGCAAGAGAACAAACAGAAGGAAGCAAACAACCTATTTTTCAAGACTAAATCATGCCGTAAACCTTTTGCTCCCCGTGGAGAAGACTAAAACGCTGCAAAGAAATGTCATTAATGTTGATATTTTTCGAGCTGGCAAAGGAACACAGCTCGCCGTCTAGCTTTCCCTTTTGAAAATCAAATTTCCACTGAGTCACCTCGCCCAATAAAATGGCAATCAATAGCCGCCGTGCCGATATTAAAAAGCCGTCTCGTAAACCCTGCGAGGAAGCTTTTTGGCATAAAGATGAAATGATCTCAGGGAAGTGAAACACAAAGTATGGATTATTTTCCCCTTTTAATTGCTGCAAAGGAACTTGAAAGCAACAGTAGCCAGCGCTGAATTGACCAGCTGTCAGAGTCGGCTGCCCTCGTCTTTCGGGCGTCTGGGCAATCTATCAGAGCGGAGAGAAAAGCAGCAGCAAAGTCACCTTGTTGATCAAAAAGCCCAAGCCCAACTTTGGCTCAGAACGTTGGAAAGGAAATAGAAAATAGGTTGCTAATTGAGGACATTTCATCTTGCTTTTTGCTTACTCCAAGGAGGAGAGGTATGCCAACATCTCTTGAAACAGCAGAACTGAGCCTTGGCCTGAGGCGAGGGATGGGCACCCGGGAAAAGTGGAAAATGAGCCATTGAAAAGGAAAAGGAAAACAAGCTTTACAGAGACATCCATCTTCACAGTCTTAAAACACATGTATACAAAAGGATGCCTTGAATATCATAGAATCAAAGAATCAAAGAGTTGGAAGAGACCTCCTGAGCCATCCAGTCCAACCCCATTCTGCCAAGAAGCAGGAATATTGCATTCATAGAATCATAGAATCATAGAATCATAGAATCATAGAATCAAAGAGTTGGAAGAGACCTCATGGGCCATCCAGTCCAACCCCATTCTGCCAAGAAGCAGGGATATTGCATTCAAATCACCCCTGACAAATGGCCATCCAGCCTCTGCTTAAAAGCTTCCAAAGAAGGAGCCTCCACCACACTCCGGGGCAGAGAGTTCCACTGCTGAACGGCTCTCACAGTCAGGAAGTTACAGAATCATAGAATCAAGGAGTTGGAAGAGACCTCATGGGCCATCCAGTCCAACCCCATTCTGCCAAGAAGCAGGAATATTGCATTCAAATCACCCCTGACAGATGGCCATCCAGCCTCTGTTTAAAAGCTTCCAAAGAAGGAGCCTCCACCACACTCCGGGGCAGAGAGTTCCACTGCTGAACGGCTCTCACAGTCAGGAAGTTCTTCCTCATGTTAGGATGGAATCTCCTCTCTTGTAGTTTGAAGCCATTGTTCCATTGCGTCCTAGTCTCCAGGGAAGCAGAAAACAAGCTTGCTCCCTCCTCCTCCCTGTGGCTTCCTCTCACATATTTAGACATGGCTATCATATCTCCTCTCAGCCTTCTCTTCTTCAGGCTAAACATGCCCAGCTCCTTAAGCCGCTCCTCATAGGGCTTGTTCTCCAGACCCTTGATCATTTTAGTCGCCCTCCTCTGGACACATTCCAGCTTAGAGTCAATATCTCTCTTGAATGGTGGTGCCCAGAATTGAACACAATATTCCAGGTGTGGTCTAACCAAGGCGGAATAGAGCATGGGGAGCATGACTTCCCTGGATCTAGACACTATGCTCCTATTGATGCAGGCCAAAATCCCATTGGCTTTTTTTGCCGCCACATCACATTCCTGGCTCATGGTTAACTTGTTGTCCACGAGGACTCCAAGATCTTTTTCACACGTACTGCTCTCGAGCCAGGCATCGTCCCCCATTCTGTATCTTTGCATTTTGTTCTTCCTGCCAAAGTGGAGTATCTTGCATTTGTCCCTGTTGAACTTCATTGTGTTAGTTTTGACCCTTCATCTCTCTAATCTGTCAAGATCGTTTTGAGTCCTGCTCCTGTCCTCTGGACTATTGGCTCTCCCTCCCAATTTGGTGTCGTCTGCAAACTTGATGATCCTGCCTTCTAACCTTTCATCTAAGTCGTTAATAAAGATGTTTAAGTAGGATGCTACAGTCTTAAAACACAAGTCGAACATGACCCCCCCCCCCCCCATAAGAGATAGTAACTTATAGTTTTGCTAAGGGCAAGGACACCAGGCTGGATAATAAGGGTTAAGCCTTGGTCAGTTTGGTGTGGCTTTATGCCCTATTTTCATATGTTTACAGCAGAAAGTAATCAATTTATTACTGAAAATCATGCCACAAGAGTATTTGACTTTTTCCATCTGAGACACACCTGTGCCCCTGATGGTTCCCCATCTCACAAACAAGGGAATCTCTTTCCCCCTCATGGATATATTTCCCTTTATGGACCTTCCTATGGATAATATGAACTATGGACACTGGGGGAGGGTAGTTGGGTTTACTCTCTGTATTATGATTTCTATATTTTCATATTTTCTCCTGTATTTCTATACTTCCCTTCATGTATCTGACCTTGCCCTGACCCTTTTTGCCCTTTTCCCATCTCCTTGAGGAAAAATGTGTAAGGAAGTTGCCCTGATCCTGGAGGGGCCGAGATCACCAAGAACTCTTATCTATAGACATCCCTTACATGGACAGTGACAAAAGGTGATATTCTTTGGCTTCGGAGGTACTTGGCCACCAAGGGAGTCACCAATTAGCAAACTCTTAAGCATATCTCCATGGGATAAGGGGAAACCCTTGAAAAGCTTTCCCATCCCAACCTGTCACCCATTCAGCCTCTCACTAAAGACATCCACCTAAGTTTGCCCCCATTGTTCCCCTGTCTGTGCTGTTAAAGAAAACCCGGATTATGTTGGTTTATGTTTATTGCCACCCATCACAGGACAATAGACTAGCCTGGCTCACAGGCCTCTCTAGGACTCGCCAGGCATTTGGACATTTCCTGAGTTTCCATAATCCACTCAAGAATGCATTGTATTCCCTTGTCCCGCCTCCCTCCCTCCTGATTCATCGACGCGCCGAAGTGGCAGGAGCCTTCTGATTGGCCCAGGCACACCGCAGCAGCCCTATGATTGGCCCACACACTCAGAGGGCAGCTGAGCCTCCTCCCAGCTGTTAGGGCATCAGCCAATCACTTTTCAGCCAGGCGGAGGGCAGGGAGCGGGGAAATTTGAAACCCACAACTCTGTATTTTCTATAAAAATGCCATTTATTTCTGTAACCACATGCTCTGCTTGGTGAATGATTGCTGCTTTGCATCCTTTTCAGCTGAATCACTAATAAACCTCGGTGGCACTTCCTTCAACTTGGTGAGACCTTTTATTGGGAAAATCAGGGAGAAATATTGGGTGCTTCTCTGTCTTGCCAGGGCAACAAATTCTTTGATGAGTCTGATTAGTCTCTGCCTCCTGGCAAAGACCCCTAAATTCCAGCTCTACAACATGTATACAAAGGGACGCCTTAAATATGTACACAGCCAGTCCCTAAATTATGAACAGGAGACATCCTGTAGGATTGTTACTAAGTTGAATGTGTATGTAAGTCAGAACAGGGACATTTTTGAAGTGTAGCTCCAGCCAAATATATATATTGTTTAACTTTGGATGGCATAGGGAAGGGTGAACACCCCTGTGATGTTGGAAATAGCAACCTCCTTCAAACCTCCACAGAGGCTGGATGGCCATCTGTCAGGGGTGCTTTGAATGCAATATTCCTGCTTCTTGGCAGAATGGGGTTGGACTGGATGATAGCCCAGGAGGTCTCTTCCAACTCTTTGATTCTATGATTCTATGACGTATTAAACCCAAATAATCTCTCCCGTTTGCAAAAGGAAAAATTCCAGACATGATTTTCAAGATGAGTTTAAACACAATGAAAAACTCGCAAGGCAGGTCTTTGTACTCCGAAAAACCCAATACCTATAATTTTTGTAATCCATTGAGTGATCGTTTGGAAAATGAATGGCTGGAGTTTCCTTGGTGTTGAAGACATTCTTGTTCTTTTGTTCATGCCGAAGGATCAGATTTATGTGGGAACCTGCCTCTTCTGCTCGGCTCACCTGGGTGCCCTCCCTGTGATACCCTTCACATGATTGAGGCGCGCATTGTCCTCTTCCGTACATCAAGACTCGCTGTCTCAATAGCTTTCATTTCCACCTCTTGCTCCTGTTGTTTGGCATGATCTTTGTCGGAGATTTCAGGGAAAAGCATTTCTCATGGATGTCAGGCGTAGAGGTGGGAATGGCCACGTGAAGGGGGAGCGGGAGGCAAGGCTGCATAGAGACTGAATCATAGAATCCTAGAATCAAAGAGTTGGAAGAGACCTCCTGGGCCATCCAGTCCAACCCCATTCTGCCAAGAAGCAGGAATATTGCATTCAAATCACCCCTGACAGATGGCCATCCAGCCACTGTTTCAAAGCATCCAAAGAAGGAGCCTCCACCACACTCCGGGGCAGAGAGTTCCACTGCTGAATGGCTCTCACAGTCAGGAAGTTCTTCCTCATGTTCAGATGGAATCTCCTTTCCTGTAGTTTGAAGCCATTGTCCTAGTCTCCAGGAAAGCAGAAAGGAAGCTTGCTCCCTCCTCCTCCCTGTGGCTTCCTCTCACATATTTATACATGGCTATCATGTCACCTCATCCTTCTCTTCAGGCTAAACATGCCCAGCTCCTTAAGCCACTCCTCATAGGGCTTGTTCTCCAGACCCTTGATCATTTTAGTCGCCCTCCTCTGGACACATTCCAGCTTAGAGTCAATATCTCTCTTGAATATCTCTCACATCTGGAATATTGTGTCCAATTCTGGGCACCACAATTCAAGAGAGATATTGACAAGCTGGAATGTGTCCAGAGGAGGGAGACTCAAATGATCAAGGGTCTGGAGAACAAGCCCTATGAGGAGCGACTTAAGGAACTGGGCATGTTTAGCCTGAAGAAGAGAAGGCTGAGAGGAGATATGATGAGAGCCATGTATAAATATGTGAGGGGAAGCCACAGGGAGGAGGAGGGAGCAAGCTTGTTTTCTGCTTCCTTGGAGACTAGGACGCAATGGAACAATGGCTTCAAACTACAAGAGAGGAGATTCCATCTGAACATGAGGAAGAACTTTCTGACTGTGAGAGCCGTTCAGCAGTGGAACTCTCTGCCCCGGAGTGTGGTGGAGGCTCCTTCTGTGGAAGCTTCTAAGCAGAGGCTGGATGGCCATCTGTCAGGGGTGCTTTGAATGCAATATTCCTGCTTCTTGGCAGAATGGGGTTGGACTGGATGGCCCAGGAGGTCTCTTCAAACTCTTTGATTCTATGATTCTATGAATGGTGGTGCCCAGAATTGGACACAATATTCCAGGTGTGGTCTAACCAAGGCGGAATAGAGCATGGGGAGCATGACTTCCTTAGATCTAGACACTATGCTCCTATTGATGCAGGCCAAAATCCCATTGGCTTTTTTTGCCGCCACATCACATTCCTGGCTCATGTTTAACTTCCTCCCCACGAGGACTCCAAGATCTTTTTCACACGTACTGCTCTCGAGCCAGGCATTGTCCCCCATTCTGTATCTTTGCACTTCGTTTTTCCTGTCAAAGTGGAGTCTCTTGCATTTGTCCCTGTTGAACTTCATTTTGTTAGTTTTGGCCAATCATCTCTCTAATCTGTCAAGATCGTTTAGAATCCTGCTCCTGTCCTCTGGAATCTAGTCTGAAAGCCCAATGGAGTCTGTACAGTCTGAGAGTCTGAAAGCATACATCTGTTCCTACTGAAGTCTCTAAGCATACTGTTCTTTACTTAATTACTTAGGCATTCCTTCGTAGTCCGAGGATGATGGTCCTCCAAGTGTAGTGTCCTGGTGATGGGTCCGTAGGTGACTGTGGAGCCCTATTCTTGACCTGCATCTTCTCCCACAGTGAGGGCAGGTCCTGGTCTGGGTTGGCTTGATGCACCTTCTTCTTGGCACGTTTCTCTCTTTCGCCCTCCATTCGTGCCTCTTCAAATTCTGCAGCACTGCTGGTCACAGCTGACCGCCAACTGGAATGATCAAGGGCCAGGGTTTCCCAGTTCTCAGTGTCTATGATAGAGTTTTTAAGGTTGGATTTGAGCCCATCTTTCAATGTCTTTTCCTGTCCTACAACATTCCGTTTTCCGTTCTTGAGTTCAGAGTAGAGCAACTGCTTTGGGAGATGGTGGTTGGGCATCTGGACAACGTAACCGGTCCAGCGGAGTTGATTGCGGAGGACCATCGCTTCAGTACTGGTGGTCTTTGCTTCTTCCAGCACGCTGATGTTTGTCCGCCTGTCTTCCCAAGAGATTTGCAGGATTTTCCGGAGGCAGCGCTGATGGAATTGTTCCAGGAGTTGCATGTAACGTCTGTAGACAGTCCACGTTTCACAGGCATAAAGCAGGGTTGGGAGGACAATAGCTTTATAAACAAGCCCCTTGGTCTTCCTACAGATGTCCCAATCCTCAAACACTCTCTGCTTCATTGTTGTAGGTTTTTTCGGGCTTATATGGCCATGGTCTAGAGGCATTTTCTCCTGACGTTTTGCCTGCATCTGTGGCAAGCATCCTCAGAGGTAATGAGGTCTGTTGGAAGTAGGAAAAGGGGGTTTATATATCTGTGGAATGACCAGAGTGAGACAAAGGACTCTTTTCTGCTGGAGCTGGGTGTGAATGCTTCAACTGACCACCTTGATTAGCATATAATGGGCTGACTGTGCCTGGAGCAAACTTTTGTTGAGAGGCACCGTAGAATTTCAACCAGAGAAATCAGCACCTGATGAACCAACCTGGACACAGCAGATTATTATTTGAGAACACAGAAATGCTGGGCCACTCTCACAACCACCATGTCAGGCTACACAGAGATGCCATTCGAAATCCACAAGAAGCATGTGGACAATTTCAACAGAAAGGAGGAGACCATGAAAATGAACAAAATCTGGCTACCAGTATTAAAAAACTCTAAAATTGCAACAGCACAACAACAGAGAGGAAACAAACAAGGACATCTAATCACCTCTCAACAAAAGATTGTCAGTTGAAACATTCACATCCAGCTCCAGCAGAAAAGAGTCCTTTGTCCCACCCCGGTCATTCCACAGATATATAAACCCATTTTTCCCAATTCCAACAGACCTCACTACCTCTGAGGATGCTTGCCATAGATGCAGGCGAAACGTCAGGAGAGAATGCCTCTAGACCATGGCCATACAACCCGAAAAAACCTACAACAACCCAATTTTCCCTTTTGATATGGACTTTCTTCAATAAACTGTTTTACTACTGCTTTTGGAGTCCTGGTTGGTGTTAAGGGCAAGGTGAACTCTGGCTGAGGTGCAACACTTACACTTGACAATTCCTCCTCAAGAAAACCCTGACAAAGAAAGGTGACTCATGTGTACGTAAGACTGCGGAGTGACACCCGCAGTCCCACCCCTTACGGGGTTCGTGTCAGACTTGCCAAGACAATCCCTGCATTAAAAATGTCAAGAGATGGATCTCTGGAAGTCAAGGTTTCCAAACAAGACCTATTTCTTTCCTACTTATCTTGCCAAGCGAAAGACAGAAATACCAATTTTCCCTGCTGAGGAGTCAAAGACGATTGACACAACCGATGCTTAATGTGTATTTCCTCCCGGAACGTGATGTTCAATCAGAAATGTTTTGACTCTTCTGCAGTTTAAGGAGCCAAGAGTTTTAGAGATTTAGGGTAAGAACTGTGCTTATAAGATTTCTTTCATAACCTACAATTTTTTTTCACGATGGATACTGAAGTAACAACAAGATGGATGGGAAAGAAGATGAAGTACTTTGGCCACATCATGAGAAGAAAGGAAAGCTTAGAGAAGGGAATGATGCTGGGGAAAAGGGAAGGAAAAAGGAAGAGGGGCCGACCAAGGGCAAGATGGATGGATGGCATCCTTGAAGTGACTGGATTGACCTTTAAGGAGCTGGGGGTGGTGACAGCCAACAGGGAGATCTGGCCTGGGCTGGTCCAGGAGGTCACCTAGAGAAGACAATGATACTGGGGGAAATGGAAGGAAAAAGGAAGAGTGGCTGACCAAGGGCAAAATGAATGGGGTCACCTAGAGAAGACAATGATACTGGGGGAAATGGAAAGAAAAAGGAAGAGGGGCCGACCAAGGGCAAGATGGATGGATGGCATCCTTAAGGAGCTGGGAATGTTTAGCCTGAAGAAGAGAAGGCTGAGAGGAGACATGATAGCCATGGATAAATATGTGAGAGGAAGCCACACGGAGGAGGAGGGAGCAAGCTTGTGTTCTGCTTCCCTGGAGACTAGGAGTCAAGGGAACAATGGCTTCAAACTACAAGAGAGGAGATTCCATCTGAACATGAGGAAGAACTTCCTGACTGTGAGAGACGTTCAGCAGTGGAACTCTCTGCCCCGGAGTGTGGTGGAGGCTCCTTCTTTGGAAGCTTTTAAACAGAGGCTGGATGGCCATCTGTCAGGGGTAATTTGAATGCAACATTCCTGCTTCTTGGCAGAATGGGGTTGGACTGGATGGCCCAGGAGGTCTCTTCCAACTCTAGGATTCTATGATTCTATGATTCTATGAAGTGACTGGATTGACCTTGAAGGAGCTGGGGGTGGTGACAGCCAACAAGGAGCTCTGGCCTGGGCTGGTCCAGGAGGTTACCTAGAGAAGACAATGATACTGGGGAAAGTGGAAAGAAAAAGGAAGAGTGGCTGACCAAGGGCAAGATGGATGGTGGCATCCTTAAGGAGCTGGGCATGTTTAGCCTGAAGAAGAGAAGGCTGAGAGGAGATATGATAGCCATGTATAAATATGTGAGAGGAAGCCACAGGGAGGAGGAGGGAGCAAGCTTGTTTTCTGCTTCCTTGGAGACAATGGCTTCAAACTACAAGAGAGGAGATTCCATCTGAACACGAGGAAGAACTTCCTGTGAGAGCCGTTCAGCAGTGGAACTCTCTGCCCCGGAGTGTGGTGGAGGCTCCTTCTTTGGAAGCTTTTAAACAGAGGCTGGATGGCCATCTGTCAGGGGGGATTTGAATGCAACATTCCTGCTTCTTGGCAGAATGGGGTTGGACTGGATGGCCCATGAAGTCTCTTCCAACTCTTTGATTCTATGATTCTATGATTCTATGAAGTGACTGGATTGACCTTGAAGGAGCTGGGGGTGGTGATAGCCAACAGGGAGCTCTGGCCTGGGCTGGTCCAGGAGGTCACCTAGAGAAGACAATGATACTGGGGGAAATGGAAAGAAAAAGGAAGAGGGGCTGACCAAGGGCAAGATGGATGGATGGCATCCTTGAAGGGACTGGATTGACCTTGAAGGAGCTGGGGGTGGTGACAGCCAACAGGGAGCTCTGGCCTGGGCTGGTCCAGGAGGTTACCTAGAGATGACAATGATACTGGGGAAAACGGAAAGAAAAAGGAAGAGGGGCCGACCAAGGGCAAGATGGATGGATGGCATCCTTGAAGTGACTGGATTGACCTTGAAGGAGCTGGGGGTGGTGACATCCGACAGGGAGCTGTGGCCTGGGCTGGTCCAGGAGGTTACCTAGAGAAGACAATGATACTGGGGAAAATGGAAAGAAAAAGGAAGAGGGGCTGACCAAGGGCAAGATGGATGGATGGCATCCTTGAAGGGACTGGATTGACCTTGAAGGAGCTGGGGTGGTGACAGCCAACAGGGAGCTCTGGCGTGGGATGGTCCATGCGGTCACAAGGAGTTGGAAACGAGTGCCTTGGACCATGAGACGATCCAACCAGTCCATCCTCCAGGAAAGAAAGCCCAACTACTCACTGGAGGGAAGGATATTAGAGGCCAAGATGAAGTCCTTTGGCCACATCATGAGAAGAAAGGAAAGCTTAGAGAAGACAATGATGTTGGGGAAAAGGGAAGGAAAAAGGAAGAGTGGCCGACCAAGGGCAAGAGGGATGGATGGCATCCTTGAAGTGACTGGATTGACCTTGAAGGAGCTGGGGGTGATGACAGCCAACAGGGAGCTCTGGCCTGGGCCTGGTCCAGGAGGTCACCTAGAGAAGACAATGATACTGGGGGAAATGGAAGGAAAAAGGAAGAGGGGCCGACCAAGGGCAAGATGGATGGATGGCATCCTTGAAGGGACTGGATTGACCTTGAAGGAGCTGGGGGTGGTGACAGCCAACAGGGAGCTGTGGCCTGGGCTGGTCCAGGAGGTTACCTAGAGAAGACAATGATACTGGGGAAAATGGAAAGAAAAAGGAAAGAAAGAGGCCGACCAAGGGCAAGATGGATGGATGGCATCCTTGAAGGGACTGAATTGACCTTGAAGGAGCTGGGGGTGGTGACAGCCAACAGGGAGCTCTGGTGTGGGATGGTCCATGAGGTCACGAGGAGTCGGAAACGACTGAACGAATGAACAACAACAACCAACCCATCTGAATTCTGATCTGTTTTCGAAGAACAATTTGATACTACCACCCCACCCCACCTCCATTCTCCCCTATTGTTGACATTTTTCAGCAGGCAAGTAATTGGGGTGAATGCTCTCCTTCAGGTCGGCAATGCAGCCAACCACCGTGAGCTGCAGAAACTGCACAGCCAGCACGCAATTTCGGCTTGCGAGCAGTCGTGCCGTTCCGGCAGCCCTGGGAGCAGCTGAGAGGAAAGGTCACTTTCAGAAGTGAAGCCATGCTGTGTCATGCTCTCAATTGCTTTCTGCAAAAGCTCAGCAGCAGGAAGGAAGCAATCCTGAACCGAGAGGACTCATTGGAGCAGCATCCCTATGAAGGATCAGCAGAGTCATTTCCTTTACAATATTTTCAGAAGTCAAAGGTGGGCCAAGCAGAAAAATAAACCGATCAATCAGCATTTCGAGCACACTTGGAATGTTGCGAAAAGTTTGCAGACTCCAATCCTGTATTTAACTCAACAATACAGTCAAACGCTCCACATTTGCTGGGTCATTGGATCCATGTGAAAATTGGATTTTCTAAAGAAAAAGAAAAAGCAAGATAACAAGAATGGGTTCTTTTCTTATAGAGGATATATGGAATTTTCAAAAGTGTAAACAGTGTGTATAATAGTACTTGAAATCATAGAATCCTAGAGTTGGAAGAGACCTCCTGGGCCATCATCCAGTCCAACCCCAATCTGCCAAAAGCAGGAATATTGCATTCAAAGCACCCCTGACAGATGGCCATCCAGCGTCTGCTTAAAAGTTTCCAAAGAAGGAGCCTCCACCACACTCCGGGGCAGAGAGTTCCACTGCTGAACGGCTCTCACAGTCAGGAAGCTCTTCCTCGTGTTCAGATGGAATCTCCTCTCTTGTAGTTTGAAGCCATTCCTCCATTGCGTCCTAGTCTCCAGGGAAGCAGAAAACAAGCTTGCTCCCTCCTCCTCCCTGTGGCTCCCTCTCACATATTTATACATTGCTATCATATCCCCTCTCAGCCTTCTCTTCTTCAGGCTAAACATGCCCAGCTCCTTTAGCCGCTCCTCATAGGGCTTGTTCTCCAGACAAGAGTGGGTTCTTTACTGATAGAGGATATATGGAATTTTCAAGACTGTAAACGGTGTGTATAATAGTACTTGAGATGAAGATGTAGATTTTATTTGTCATGTCAGGGCAACCAGTCAATTACATTACATTTCTGACAGAACAAAGCAAACAAACAGACAAAATACAAAATTTGTGAGTTTGGTAGTTGGTTAAATGTCCTTTGACCAAGATCTGGCCCCTTGGAGTGCCTCTGGTGTTGCCACAAGAAGGTCCTCCCGTGTGCATGTGGCAGGGCTCAGGTTGCATGCAACTGTTGGCTTCCTAATAGGCCTGGGTAACAACGGAAAAATGTGTTTCTAAAATCGATTCGTTTTTTGGGGGGTTTTGCGTTTCGTTATTTAAAATAATTACAAAATTTTTATTTTAAAAAGTTCGATATTTACGAAATTTCGTAAATGTGAAAAAATTACAAAACAATAACGAATCGATTTCCGAAACAATAACGAATCGATTCGTTAATGGCGGACGTGACCG
Source organism: Anolis sagrei (assembly GCF_037176765.1). NCBI lineage: Eukaryota > Metazoa > Chordata > Lepidosauria > Squamata > Anolidae > Anolis > Anolis sagrei. Next base: position 2,270,542 of record NC_090035.1, read on the forward strand.
CGCAATACGCTAAAAAACCTCCAAATGGGACAGGAGGAACTTCTGAAGCTTAATTAAACCAAAAACAACTATAAAAACCCTTAGAAAACCAAAAACAACTATAAAACTTGCCCCAGACATGCGGAAATAATAACGAAACGACCTCAAAACAATAACGAAACGAACACAATAACGAAATACAAAACATTTACGAAACGATTTAAAAATTCGTTTTTTTAAAAAATTACTCCAGACTGGTTCGTTATCGTTTTGTAATTGGAAAATTAATGAATTTTTTAACGAATTACGAAATTAACGAACGAAACCGCCCAGCCCTACTTCCTAATCATGTCCACGAGGGACAGGTAATTGTCTTCAATAACTGTTTCTTTACTTTAAGGAAATTCCCTTTTTAACTTCTCCCAGGCTGACTGTAATCTAAGCCTTACTGATGTGGGCTCCGCTACCGGGTTGAACTGCGTCTCGAGCACCGAGTGGACCTACCAGTAAGGCCAGTAGATTCTCCAGCTGGAATTCTTTGGTCTTCCAAACTGCTTACCCTCCGAAATTCCTCAAAGCATTAGGGCTGCTTCCCTGGAAGTCTTTGGAAATCTTTGGATGCTCTTAAGACTGTTCTCCCCCGGAAAGTCTTAAGGGTTGAAGCTTTTGTACAGGAGAAGTTTGTACACGTCCTCTAAATTAGCTTTCCTTACTGAAACTAACTAGAAATGGCTCCCTTCCCTTCCCAATTGCCCTGAACAAGGGGCGGAACCAAAACTTAACGATGATGGACAGGTGACTTGCCCTACGACTGCAAGCAAAGGAAGCCACCTTTCTGCAGAATTCCTGAAACCTTGGACTGCAAGCAAACATTTAATACAAAGCAAATAAAGTTGGAACTCCTGGTACAGCTGTACCAGCACATTATTTATCGTGTCAGGGGCATCCAGACCATTGTATTACATTTCTAACAGAACAAAAAAACAAACAGATTTAAAAAACACAAAGGTTTGCAAGCTTGGAAGTTGATTAAATGTCCTTTGACCAGTATCTGGCCCCTTGGAGTGCCTCTGGTGTTGCCGCAAGAAGGTCCTCCCTTGTGAATGTAGCAGGGCTCAGGGTGCATTGCAGCAGGTGGTCAGTGGTTGGCTCTTCTCCGCACTCACATGTCGAGGATTCCACTTTGTGGCCCCATTTCTTGAGGTTGGCTCTGCATCTCGTGGTGCCAGAGCACAGTATGTTAGGTGCCTTCCAAGCTGCCCCGTCTTCTGTGTGCCCAGGGGGGAGTCTCTCATTTGTTATCAGCCATTGGTTGAGGTTGTGGGTTTGAGCCTGCCACTTTTGGACTCTTGCTTGCTGAGGTGTTCCAGCGAGTGTCTCTGTAGATCTTAGAAAACTATTTCTTGATTTAAGTGGTTGACGTGCTGGCTGATACCCAAACAGGGGATGAGCTGGAGATGTCTCTGCCTTGGTCCTTTCACTATTGGCTGCTCCTTCCCGGCGGATGTCAGGTGGTGCGATACCGGCTAGACAGTGTAATTTCTCCAGTGGTGTAGGGCGCAGACACCCCGTGATAATGCGGCATGCCTCATTAAGAGCCACATCCACTGTTTTAGCGTGGTGAGATGTGTTCCACACTGGGCATGCAGACTCAGCAGCAGAGTAGCATAGCGCAAGGGCAGATGTCTTCACTGTGTCTGGTTGTGATCCCCAGGTTGTGCCAGTCAGCTTTCGTATGATGTTGCTTCTAGCACCCACTTTTTGCTTGATATTCAGGCAGTGCTTCTTGTAGGTCAGAGCACGGTCCAGAGTGACTCCTCCCAGGTATTTGGGTGCGCTGCAATGCTCCCGTGGGATTCCTTCCCAGGTAATAATCCTCAGAGATCAGGATGCTTGTCTGTTCTTAAGGTGAAAGGCACATGTCTGTGTTTTAGATGGGTTAGGGATCTGCTGGTTTTCCCTGTAATAGGCAGTAAGAGCACCTAGAGCTTTGGAGAGCTTCTGTTCAACCATCTCAAAGCTCCCTACTTGAGCGGTGATGGCACGATCATCAGCATAGATGAAACTCTCTGTCCCTTCTGGCAGTGGCTGGTCGTTTGTGTAGATGTGGAACATAGATGGAGCAAGCACGCTCCCCTGAGGCAGGCCGTTCTTCTGTGTCCGCCATCTGCTTCTCTGGCCCGGGAACTCAACAAACAAGCTCCTGTTTTGTAGCAGGTTTCCTATGAGGCGGGTGAGGCACATGTCTGTGTTTTAGATGGATTAGGGATCCGCTGGTTTTCCCTGTCGTAGGCAGTAAGAGCACCTAGAGCACCACACCCAAGGTGACCTCTCATAATGGCCATAAAGGGACAAGGGCATGGGATGTGAGGCCAAGGTTTGGACACGTTGTGATTGGAAATTCGTATCACTTGTGGACACACCTTGAAGCTTTGGAGTGGGAAGAAGAAAGAGCCCCCGTCCTGCTTTCCTTCAGCTATACATCCGAGCTGGAATTCCACCTGGATGTGTTTATAGCTGAGCGGAGAACAGAAAGCTCTAATGGGTGCAGGTTGCATCACAGATGGAGTAGTTACTCATTGCCCAAAGCCCATGGCTTGAACCTGCCGATGGCATTTCTGACTCCAGGTCTCTCTATCATTTGCAGATAACAGCGGCCCAGCGCCATTCAACCTGCCAGCCTAATTGCTCCCCATCATCCTCTCATCTATCAAACGTAAACATCCATCCCTTCACAAGCCGAGGAAGGCATCCCTGGAATTCCTCCATGCCCAGGGTCTTAAGTCTTCTCAGTTACAGCCACCAATGCCAGTGGCTAAGCAAAGAGTCCCTCATCTTTCACCACCCGATGGGTTTTCAATCTGTTATGGAAGGGCTTATCAACTCAATAGGTGAGTCATTAACAACTGCACAAAGGCAGCTCTTATTAATACAAATTAACTAACTCGGTGGAAGTTAGTACAGGTCTGAGCTCATGGCATGGGAAGGGAGCTAATACATAAGCCTGTCAACTTGAACGGTGTTTTGGGGTCCTATTTGCTTTCTCCAAAGTTCAACAACAAGGAACAGGTTCACACACAGTTCTGTTTTATTCAGTTGCCCAGCATTCTGCAATACAATTTGACAAAATACACAAGCTAGGGATTGGGTTGTTGTAGGTTTTTTCGGGCTGTATGGCCATGTTCTAGAGGCATTCTCTCCTGACATTTCGCCTGCATCTATGGCAAGCATCCTTAGAGGTAGTGAGTAGGGCTGGGCGGTTTCGTTTCGTTAATTCGTAATTCGTTAATAATTCGTTAATTTTTTCAATTACAAAACGATAACGAACCATTCTGGAGCATTTTTTTTTTAAAAAAACGAATTTTTAAACGCGTTTTGCAAATGCTTCGTATTTCGTTATTGTATTCGTTTCGTTATTGGTTTGAGGTCGTTTCGTTATTATTTCCGCATGTCTGGGGCAAGTTTTTTGTTTAATTAGTGAAAAAAAAATATAATATCACACCAACAGTCAACAACAGAGGGAGAGGGAAGCTTCAGAAGTTTTTGGAGGTTTTTTAGCGTATTTCGCGGTCGCGTCCGCCATTAACGAATCGATTCGTTATTGTTTCGGAAATCGATTCGTTAATGTTTTGTAATTTTTTTCACATTTACGAAATTTCGTAAATATCGAACTTTTTAAAAGGAACATTTTGTAATTATTTTAAATATCGAAACGCAAAAAAAACCCAAATACAAATCGATTTTAGAAACAAATTTTTGCGTTGTTACCCAGGCCTAGTAGTGAGGTATGTTGGAAGTAGGAAAAAGGGTTTATATATCTGTGGAATGGCCAGGGTGGGACAAAGGACTCTTGTCTGCTGGAGCTAGGTGTGAATGTTTCAACTGACCATCTTGATTAGCATTTGATGGCCAGGCATTGCCTGGAGCAATCTTTTGTTGAGAGGTGATTAGATGTATAAACCCTTTTTCCTAGGTTGTTGTAGTTTTTTTCGGGCTATATAGCCATGTTCTAGAGGCATTCTCTCCTGACGTTTCGCCTGCATCTATGGCAAGCATCCTCAGAGGTAGTGAGGTCTGTTGGAATTAGGAACATTGGGTTTATACATCTGTGGAATGACCAAGGACTCTTGTCTGCTGGAGCTAGGTGTGAATGTTTCAACTGACCACCTTGATTAGCATTTGATGGCCTGACAATGCTTGGAGCAAACTTTAGTTGAGAGGTGATTAGATGTCCTTGTTTGTTTCCTCTCTGTTGTTGTGCTGTTGTAATTTTAGAGTTTTTTAATACTGGGAGCCAGATTTTGTTCATTTTCATGGTTTCCTCCTTTCTGTTGAAATTGTCCACATGCTTCATGTGTATTTCAGTGGCTTCTCTGTGTAGCCTGACATGGTGGTTGTGAGAGTGGTCCAGCATTTCTGTGTTCTCCAAGGAGAGAAAGAAAGGAGAGAAAGGGGGAAAGGAGGTAAGGAGAGAAGGAAATTAAAAAAGGTAGGGAAGGAAGGAAAGAAGGAATGAAAGAGGTAAGGAAGGAGGAAAAGAGACAAGGAAGGGTGCAATCAAAGAGCAAAGGAAGCAAGAAAAGAAACCGGAAGAAGGAAGAAGGGAAAGAAAAAGAGGGACGGAAGGAGAGAAAGAGGGAGGGAAGGTTGGCCACAGCAACACATGGCGCGGGTACAGCTAGTATATATATATATATATATATATATATATATATATATACACATACACACTAGGCTTGGGTAACAACGGAAAAATTTGTTTCTAAACTCGTTTCGTTTTTAGGGGTCCATTGCGTTTCGTTTTTTTAAAGAATTCCGAATTTTTTCTTTAAAAAAATTCAAAATTTACAAAATTTCGTAAATTTCGAATTGATTCGTTAATGGCGGACGCGATTACGCAATATGCTAAAAAAACCTCCAAATGGGACAAGGGGAACTTCTGAAGCTTCCCCCTCCCTCTGTTGTTGACTGTTGGTGTGATAAAACAAACAACAACTATATTATATTATTATATATTATATTATATTATTATTATATTAATATATAATATAATAATATAATAATAATATAATTTATATTATAATTAATATAATATATTATATTATTATATTATTATATTATATTATATATATTATATTATTATAATATTATTATATTATATCTTTGTATATTATATTATTATAATATATTGTATTATATATTATATATTATATTATATTACGAAAATAGTTACGAAATAATTACGAAAATTGGAAAAATTGTTTCGATTCTTAATTACTCCTCACACTATTCCAAAATGGCTCAATATCGGATCGTAAGCTAATTTAAATACGAATTAATAACGAATTACGAAATTAATGAACGAAACCGCCCAAGCCTAATATATACGTGTGTGTGTGTGTGTGTATACACACACACCTATACACACACATACACCAGTTAACAGTATTCACACAATTAACCTCACATTCTCGTGGTGAGCCAAAGAGGATCCCCATTTTGAGCGAAAAGATATGGCTGGTTGAGCTCAAAATCCAGCCATGTTCCAACTAAACCTTTCTACAAAGCCACGGATGACAGCAGGTGGGTTTTCTCTCCAGCGTTCCCATTAAACCCTCCTTTTTTCTCCCTTGTTCAAACCAAGAAGAAATCCGAAATTAAATCTCTCATTTCTATAATCCAAGTGCAGAGGGATGTGTGGAAACGAAATTAGGCTGAAGGAATTATGCTGGGATTCAACTGAGCGCTCGGTGTAATCCCACAAAAGTCAGCCAAAATCCAAGGGTTTGAGGAGGCGGCCTGGGTCAGGCTATAAAACCTTGGGGAGGTTGAGCAGGAAGCTTTGCAACCTCAGCTCTGGATCCAACCAAATTTGCATCTCGCACATGAAATAATTGCAGACAGATTAGGAAAAGATGAGCCTTCACAGAGACTGGGATGCCCTTATTCATCTTATGTAAATCATAGAATCATAGAATCAAAGAGTTGGAAGAGACCTCCTGGGCCATCCAGTCCAACCCCATTCTGCCAAGAAGCAGGAATATTGCATTCAAATCACCCCTGACAAATGGCCATCCAGCCTCTGCTTAAAAGCTTCCAAAGAAGGAGCCTCCACCACACTCCGGGGCAGAGAGTTCCACTGCTGAACGGCTCTCACAGTCAGGAAGTTCTTCCTCATGTTCAGATGGAATCTCCTCTCTTGGAGTTTGAAGCCATTCTTCCATTGCGTCCAGAAAACAAGCTTGCTCCCTCCTCCTCCCTGTGGCTTCCTCTCACATATTTATACATGGCTGCTATCATATCTCCTCTCAGCCTTCTCTTCTTCAGGCTAAACATGCCCAGTTCCCTAAGCCGCTCCTCATAGGGCTTGTTCTCCAGACAAATAAAAATGTAATGTTTGTTTGTGGGATTAACAGAACTCAAAAACCACTGGACGAATTGACATGAAATTTGGACACTGCGCCCTTAACAGACGAACGAGTGACCATCACTCATGAACTGCCACAAAAAGCAGCAGAAAGGCCTTAAAAACCCCCAAAAGCTAAATGCCAATGCAGATGCAGATGCCTGGTTTACTAACCACGGAGCCCTCGCTCTGCAGAGAGAAGGGACGCACCTCTCTCAAGTGCTGCCTTTGAGCCCAACTCTTTTCTGGCCTAGGTCTAGGTCTAGAGCAGTGTTTCTCAACCTGGGGGTCGGGACCCCTGGAGGGGTCGCCAGGGGGTGCCAGAGGGGTCACCAAAGACCATCAGAAAACACAATATTTTCTGTTGGTCATGGGGATTCTGTGTGAGATGTTTGGCCCAATTCTATCATTGGTGGGGTTCAGAATGCTTTTTGATTGTAGGCGAACTACAAATCCCAGCAACTACAACTCCCAAATGTCAAGGCCTATTTTCCCCAAACTCCACCAGTGTTCACATTTAGCATACTGAGTATTCATGCCAAGTTTGGTCCAGATCCATCATTGTTTGAGTCCATAGTGCTCTTTGTAGGTGAACTACAACTCCCAAACTCAAGGTCAGTGCCCACCAAACCCTTCCGGTGTTTTCTGTCGGTCGTGGGTATTCTGTGTGCCAAGTTTGGTTCAATTCCATCACTGGTGGAGTTCAGAATACTCTGATTGTAGGTGAACCATAAATCCCAACAACTACAAATCCCAAATTATGTTTCATAACAGGAGCAAAATTACAGTTATGAAGTAGCAAAAGAATGTTATGGTTGGGGGTCACCATGACATGAGGAACTGTATTGAGGGGTCGCGGCATTAGGAAGGTTGAGAAACACTGGTCTAGAGAGAAGGAATCATAGAATCAAAGAATCAAAGAGTTGGAAGAGACCTCATGGGCCACCCAGTCCAACCCCATTCTGCCAAGAAGCAGGAATATTGCATTCAAATCACCCCTGACAGATGGCCATCCAGCCTCTGCTTAAAAGCTTCCAAAGAAGGAACCTCCACCACACTCCCTCCGGGGCAGAGAGTTCCACTGCTGAACGGCTCTCACAGTCAGGAAGTTCTTCCTAATGTTCAGATGGAATCTCCTCTCTTGTAGTTTGAAGCCATTGTTTTGCGTCCTAGTCTCCAGGGAAGCAGAAAACAAGCTTGCTGCCTCCTCCTCCCTGTGGCTTCCTCTCACATATTGATACATGGCTATGATATCTCCTCTCAGCCTTCTCTTCTTCAGGCTAAACATGCCCAGCTCCTTAAGCCGCTCCTCCAGGGCTTGTTCTCCAGACCCTAGTCTCCAGGGAAGCAGAAAGGAAGCTTGCTCCCTCCTCCTCCCTGTGGCTTCCTCTCACATATTTATACATGGCTATCATATCCCCTCTCAGCCTTCTCTTCTTCAGGCTAAACATGCCCAGCTCCTTAAGCCGCTCCTCATAGGGCTTGTTCTCCAGACCCTAGTCTCCAGGGAAGCAGAAAACAAGCTTACTCCCTCCTCCCTGTGGCTTCCTCTCACATATTTATACATGGCTCTCATCATATCTCCTCTCAGCCTTCTCTTCTTCAGGCTAAACATGCCCAGTTCCCTAAGCCGCTCCTCATAGGGCTTGTTCTCCAGACCCTTGATCATTTTAGTCGCCCTCCTCTGGACACATTCCAGCTTGTCAATATCAATGAAGGAGGGAATGAAGGAGGGAAAGGGGGAAGGAAGGAAGGAGGGAAGGAAAGAGGAAATGAAGGAAGAAAGCAGAGAAGGAAGGAGGTAGAGAAGGAAAGAAAGAGGGAAAGAAAAACGGGGGTATGCAGGAAAGAGGTAGAGAATGAAGGAGGGAAGGAAAGCAAAAGAAGGAAGAAAAGTGTTCCGTCTTCCAGGAGCTTGGTTTGCCTTGCCCTTTAAAATAAGGGCAAGGCATAAAATAACACCCCTTTGCATTTTCCCCAGGGTTGCAGCTGCACCCTGAAAGTTAAACATTAACAGAGGCTGGAAGACAGCCTGCAAGCCTTTTGGTCTAGAGACCGCCCTTTTTCCTGGGGATGAGATCTCCATTTTGGAAAAGCCCTCTTGCTTTCTTTAGTATAGAAAAAGACTCAGATGTGCTGGTGGCCAGCTAGGCAGCTCAGACAAGCCATTGTGAGTACGATTGAGATTGAGGGTTGAGGTTAAAGTTAAAGTCACCCTCTCACCTTAGAAACTGGGGCTGAGCTGAGATAGAGAAAGACCTGCTCTTTCTAAATGACAGTAGCTCAGCGCAGGGGCAGGGAATATCTCATGATTTCCTTGCCATTGAGAAAGGCTCCATTGCTTCATCTCCAAAACTAATCTGGAGCGTAGATAGGGGAAACCTGCTCTTTCTGAAAGATAACAGCTCAGGGTTAGGGTAAAAGGTCCCAGGATTTTTCTGCCGTTGGAGAAAAGTTAACTTGGTAACTGAAGGAAAAAGGTAAGAAAGAATATCTATATGGTTTCCCAAATTGACTGTTTGTGTTTGTAACTTCATCAAGCTGTGCCAAGTCTGTCAAGGACTTTGAGAAATAAATGTTCTGTTTGATGTTCAATTCTGGACTGGCCTCAGTTGCTGAGAATCTTGAGCTTCTAAGAAAGGCACCCGCGGTTCGCCCAGATAAAGAGAGAAGCACATCTTAGTTTTAACTTTATAGTGTCTGGGTGTGACGGCACAATTAGAGATAGGGAAGGAAGGGGGAAGGAAAGAAGGAGAGAAAGAAGGAGGGAAGGAAAGAAAGAAAGAAAGAAAGAAAGAAGGCTGAAACTAAAGAACAAAGAAGGAAGGAAAGAAGGAAGGAAGGAAGGAGGTAGAGAAGGACGAAAAGAGAGAAAGGAGAAGAAAAAGAAGGGAAGGAAGCAGAAAAGGAAAGGAGAGAAAGACGGAGGAAAGGAAGGAAGTAAAGAGAGAAGGAAGGATGGAACCAAAGAGCAAAGGAAGGAAGGAAGGAAGGAAGGAAGGAAGGAAGGAAGGAAGGAAGTAGAGAAGGAAGAAAAGACAGAAAGGAGAAGGGAAAGAAAAAGGGAAAGAAAAAGGGGGGAAGGAAGGAAAGAGGGATGGAAGGAAGATGAGAAGGAAAGGAGAGAAAGAGGGAGGGAGGGAGGGAGGGAGGGAGGGAAGGAAGGAAGGAAGGAAGGAAGGAAAGAAGGAAAGAAGGAAAGAAGGAAAGAAGGAAAGAAGGAAAGAAGGAAAGAAGGAAAGAAGGAAAGAGAGAAGGAAGGATGGAACCAAAGAACAAAAGAAGGAAGGAAGGAAGGAAGGAAGGAAGGAAGGAAGGAAGGAAGGAAGGAAGGAGGTAGAGAAGGAAGAAAAGAGAGAAAGGAGAAGGGAAGGAAGCAGAAAAGGAAAGGAGAGAAAGACGGAGGAAAGGAAGGAAGTAAAGAGAGAAGGAAGGATGGAACCAAAGAGCAAAGGAAGGAAGGAAGGAAGGAAGGAAGGAAGGAAGGAAGGAAGGAAGGAAGGAAGTAGAGAAGGAAGAAAAGACAGAAAGGAGAAGGGAAAGAAAAAGGGAAAGAAAAAGGGGGGAAGGAAGGAAAGAGGGATGGAAGGAAGATGAGAAGGAAAGGAGAGAAAGAGGGAGGGAGGGAGGGAGGGAGGGAAGGAAGGAAGGAAGGAAGGAAGGAAAGAAGGAAAGAAGGAAAGAAGGAAAGAAGGAAAGAAGGAAAGAAGGAAAGAAGGAAAGAAGGAAAGAAGGAAAGAGAGAAGGAAGGATGGAACCAAAGAACAAAAGAAGGAAGGAAGGAAGGAAGGAAGGAAGGAAGGAAGGAAGGAAGGAAGGAAGGAAGGAAGGAGGTAGAGAAGGAAGAAAAGAGAGAAAGGAGAAGGGAAGGAAGCAGAAAAGGAAAGGAGAGAAAGACGGAGGAAAGGAAGGAAGTAAAGAGAGAAGGAAGGATGGAACCAAAGAGCAAAGGAAGGAAGGAAGGAAGGAAGGAAGGAAGGAAGGAAGGAAGGAAGGAAGGAAGGAAGGAGGTAGAGAAAGAAGAAAAGAGAGAAAGGAGAAGGGAAGGAAGCAGAAAAGGAAAGGAGAGAAAGACGGAGGAAAGGAAGGAAGTAAAGAGAGAAGGAAGGATGGAACCAAAGAGCAAAGGAAGAAAGGAAGGAAGTAGAGAAGGAAGAAAAGACAGAAAGGAGAAGGGAAAGAAAAAGGGAAAGAAAAAAGGGGGGAAGGAAGGAAAGAGGGAGGGAAGGAAAATGAGAAGGAAAGGAGAGAAAGAGGGAGGGAGGGAGGGAGGGAGGGAAGGAAGGAAAGAAGGAAAGAGAGAAGGAAGGATGGAATCAAAGAGTGATGGATGGATGGATGGATGGAAGGAAGGAAGGAAGGAAGGAAGGAAGGAAGGAAGAAAAGAGAGAAAGGAGAAGGGAAAGAAAAGGGGAAAGGAAAAGGGGAGAAGGAAGGAAAGAGGGAAGGAAGGAAGGAGAGAAAGAAAGAGGGTAGAAAGAGGGAGGGAAGGTTGGCCACAGCAATGCATGGCGGGTACAGCTAGTCTATATAAATAAAAATGTAATGTTTGTTTGTGGGATGAACCTAACTCAAAAATCACTGGACGAATTGACACCAAATTTGGACACAAGACGCCTCTCAGGCCAACGAGTGACCCTCACTCATAAAACTACTGATAAACACAGCAGAAGAGACTTAAAATCCAAAAAAGCAAAAAGACCCTACAGCGCATGCGTAAAACCACACATGTATACATATATAGTAAAGATAGTCCCCGGACATTAAGTCCAGTCATGTCTGACTCTGGAGTGTGGTGCTCCATTTCTAAGCCGAAGAGCCAGCGTTGTTCATAGACACCTCCAAGGTCATGTGGCCGGCATGACTGTATGGAGCGCCGTTACACATATATACACACACAAAACACATATACACAGACTGGTCCACAGCAACGCATGGCAGGAGACGGCTAGCGTTTCATAGGAAAGAAAACCCAGCCATTGTCCACTGATCCGTGGTATCTGTTTCCTCGTTGCACGTTAGTTTCCCAAAATGCACGTCAGATGCCAGGGCTCTGATAGGAAACTGCAATTTGAGAGCCTTTCACAATCCCAGGGGTGCGCCACGTGTGTTGCAAAGTGAAGAGGGTCTCCTGCTATCGTTATCGATTCTGAAAATGGCTCGGCATTGTCGGAACGCATTACGTGTGGTGCATTTCTGCTGTGCTCTAACTAAATCCAATGGCCTGTGTAGATTTCCTCAATCGATCGCTGAATGCAAAATCAATGCTGAAATAAATCCCATGGATTCAATGTGTCTGCTGCATCGGAGACCAAGAGTTTAGACCAGAGCCTTCCAAACTGTGTGTTGGGAAACACTATTAGTGTATCACCCATAATCCACAGGTGGGTCACATAAAGAACATCAACACACACACAAACTCAGACTGTCTGACAGGAAGACACAGTCAAAGCCTTCCCGACAGATGGCCATCCAGCTTCAGTTCGGAAACCTCCAGAAAAGGAGGCTTCACTGGACTCCCATGCAACCTGTACTTCACTAGAGTTGGAAGGGATCCCCAAAGGGCATCAGTCCGACCCCCATCACCCAGGCAAGAAGACACAGTCACGTGGTGTCGTGAACTGAGTATTGGACTACATTTCAAAGTTTGAATCCTTCTTGTAAAAATATGCTTACTTAGGTGATCCCTCATCCGAGTATGATGACTCTCCAAGTGTAGTGTCTTGGCGGTGGGTACGTAGGTGACCATGGCACCCTATTACTGATCCACGTCCCATGATGAACAGAAAGGTTTGGTGGGTATTGACCTTGAGTTTGGGAGTTGTAGTTCACCTACATCCAGAGAGCACTGTGGACTCAAACAATGATGGATCTGGACCAAACTTGCCACAAATACTCAATATGCTCAAATGTGAACACTGGTGGAGTTTGGGGAAGCAGAACTTGACATTTGGGAGTTGTAGTTGCTGGGATTTATAGTTCACCTACAATCAAAGAGCATTCTGAACTCCACCAATGATAGAATTGGGCCAAGCTTCCCACACAGAACCCCCATGACCAACATGAGTTTTAGTTCACCTACATGTAGAGAGTACTGTGAACTCAAACAATTGTAGATCTGGACTGAACTTGCCACAAATACTCAATATGCCCAAATGTGAACACTGGTGGAGTTTGGGGTAAATAGACCTTGACATTTGGGAGTTATAGTTGCTGGGATTTATAGTTCACCTACAATGAAAGAGCATTCTGAACCCCACCAATGATGGAATTGAACCAAACCTGGTACACAGAACTCCCATGACCAACAGAAAATACTGGAAGGGTTTGGTGGGCACTGACCTTGAGTTTTGGAGTTGTAGTTCACCTACATCCAGAGAGCACTGTGGAATCAAACAATGACGGATCTGCACCAAACTTGGCACAAATACTCAATATTCCCAAATGTAAACACTGCTGGAGTTTGGGGGAAATAGACCTTGACATCTGGGAGTTGTTGTTGCTGGGATTTATAGTTCACCTACAACCAAAGAGCATTCTGAACCCTACTAACAATACAATTGGGCCAAAGATCCCACACAGAACCCCCAGGACCAACAGAAACTACTGTGCTTTCTGATGGTCTTTGACAACCTCTCTTACACCCCCCTTGCTACCCCCCCTCCCCACAGAGGTCTCAATCCCCAGATTGAGAAGCACTGCTCTAGAAAGTCCAAAACCATATTTGTGCTCCATACTGCCCTTCCATTTAAGTTTCACAGCAATGCTTACACAGAGGCAGGTTGTATCAGAGAGTAGGTGCAACAGATGACCATTATGGCCGATAGATGTTCATAGTTGTCTCCTCTGCACTTCCGTAGGAGTTGACTTTCCATCTAACTCTCGCTCTAGTTCTGCCCTTCCTTCAAGTCATCTGCTTCTTCTCTCCTTAATCTTACAACTCAGCCCAACCCATTTCTTACTTTATTGTCCTTCTGAACGTTTTGTGCTGGCACTCGATGAGAGCTGAAGCCCATCTGAAAGCAACGTTGAGGCCCAGCACATCTAAAGTGCAGATGGAAGGAAATTTGGAGGCAGATCTTTCAGATCGGAGTACCTTTGAACAAGAGTCCAAAGAGTTCTGATAAAATTCCCCAAATCCTTCAGAGGAATGCGGCATCATTCTGTTGGTCATGGATTTTGACTGAATCAACTTCCAAAGTGAAGCGGGAGGTTTTGCCTCAGAAGAAACATCTGAGGAACTTTGAAGAATCATAGAATCATAGAATCATAGAATCCAAGAGTTGGAAGAGACCTCATGGGCCATCCAGTCCAACCCCATTCTGCCAAGAAGCAGGAATATTGCATTCAAATCACCCCTGACAGATGGCCATCCAGCCTCTGCTTAAAAGCTTCCAAAGAAGGAGCCTCCACCACACTCCGGGGCAGAGAGTTCCACTGCTGAACGGCTCTCACAGTCAGGAAGTTCTTCCTCATGTTCAGGTGGAATCTCCTCTCTTGTAGTTTGAAGCCATTGTTCCGCGTCCTAGTCTCCAAGGAAGCAGAAAACAAGCTTGCTCCCTCCTCCTCCCTGTGGCTTCCTCTCACATATTGATACATGGCTATCATATCATGGCTATCAAGAGTGCAGGTAAAGCCAGCAACAGCTCTCTGAAGGAATTGGTGCATTTGAAAAGGCCTGTCCCGTCACTGCCCATCAATGCTGGACTGGGTCAGAAGATCTACAAGCCACTCTCAACACCTTCGCAGAAGCATACACAAAGCTTGGCCTGTCACTGAACATTGAGAAAACCAAAGTGCTGTTCCAGCAGTCACCACCCAATCCTTCTCCAACACCAGAGATACAGCTTAATGGTGTATCATTAGAAAATGTTGACCATTTCCACTCCCTTGGCAGCCACCTCTCCACCAAAGTCAACATCAACCCCGAAATACAACACTGCCTGAGCTCTGTGAGTGCAGCATTTTCCCGAATGAAGCAGAGAGTGTTTGAGGACCGGGACATCCGTAGGGATACCAAGGTGCTTGTCTATAAAGCTATTGTCCTCCCAACCCTGCTCTACGCCTGCGAAACTGTCTACAGATGTCATGCGCAATTCCTGGAATGATTCCATCAGCTATGCCTCCAAAAAATCTTGCCAATCTCTTGGGAAGACAAGCAGACAAATATCAGTGTGCTGGACGATATCCGTAGGGAGACCCAGGTGCTTGTCTATAAAGCTGTTGTTCTCCCAACCCTGCTCTATGCCTGCGAAACGTGGACTGTCTACAGATGTCACATGCAACTCCTGGAACGATTCCATCAGCGCTGCCTCGGGAAAATCCTGCAAATCTCTTGGGAAGGCAAGCGGACAAACGTCAGCGTGCTGGAAGAAGCAAAGACCACCAGCATTGAAGCGATGGTCCTCTGCCATCAACTCCGCTGGGCCGGCCACGTTGTCCGGATGCCAAGGTGCTTGTCTTTAAAGCTATTGTCCTCCCAACCCTACTCTATGCCTGTGAGACGTGGACTGTCTACAGATGTCACATGCAACTCCTGGAATGATTCCATCAGCCTCTGGAAAATGGCCATCTGTCAGGGGTGCTTTGAATGCAATATTCCTGCTTCTTGGCAGAATAGGGTTGGACTGGATGACCCACCAGGTCTCTTCCAACTCTTTGATTTTATGAGTGCTTTGGATGCAATTTTCCTGCTTCTTGGCAGAATGGGGTTGGACTGGATGACCCACCAGGTCTCTTCCAACTCTTTGATTTTATGAGTGCTTTGGATGTAATTTTCCTGCTTCTCAGCAGAATGGGGTTGGACTGGATGATGGTCCACCAGGTCTCTTCCAACTCTAGGATTCTATGATGAACACGGCCTTGTTCCGTGTCCTCTGTGACTCCAGGGAGAGCTGTGTTAACTGCTCAAGATTATATATGGCTATTTTCATGGGGGCTGTTTTGGTAGGCTTCTTCTCCAGTGTGTTTACCTCCTTTCCTTCCCCATCACTAACTCAGAAGACTTCCAAACGCACAAGAGTGTAGCACGACATGACTGTGCCTGTGCCTGTAGAGACAGGATCTGTTCGGATTTGCTGCCGGGGGGTGAGCGCTGGCACCGAGAGGGAAGGAAGCGTGTAAAAGCAAAAACATTCGGCAGAATATCAAACATTTCCTCAGAAAGAGATTTATGGGACTGATGGGAACAAGGAATTTGAGACCTTTGATGAAGGGAGAGAAACAAATGGAGAAGGAAACCCATTGCCCTCTGTGGAGCATGGAAATGAAACCACGTGGGTGCCTAATTCAACTCCCCGAATCACTGCCAAGTAGGAATTTTTGGGAGAAGGATGACCTTTGAGATTATAACCTTTTGGAGAATCAGAATCTCCAAAGCCTTTTGGAAATGTGGCCTTTTGGAGATGAATTGGCATTCACTACCATTTGGAAAATCACAACCCTTTTGTAAAGTGTGATCTTCCTGAGAAGAGTTAAATACTCATTGGAGTCAATCTTTTTTTTTCTATGTTAGTGGTAAATATCCACTACTATTCATGCAATGCAAATTAGGCTTCTCATTTGTTAGACTGATGTACAAGGTGATCTTTCTGAACTGTTAGGAATGAAGATATGGCAATGCACTATATGTATATATGTATATCTCAGATCTTCAGAAGTGGTATTTCAGTTGCTCCAAAACAGCTGTTCTCCCATAAAATCAGTGGTCTTCATTAAATACCTATCCTATCATTGGTGGAGTTCAGAATGCTCTCTGATTGTAGGTGAGCTATAAATCCCAGCAACTACAACTCCCAAATGTCAAGGTCTATTTCCCCCAAACTCCACCAGTGTTCACATTTGGACATATTGACTATTTGTGCCAAGTTTGGTCCAGATCCATCCTTGTTTGACTCCACAGTGCTCTCTGGATGTAGGTGAACTCTACAACTCGAAAACTCAAGGTCAATGCCCACCAAATCCTTCCAGTATTTTCTGTTTCTGTCATGGGAGTCCTGTGTGCCAAGTTTGGTTCATTTCCATCGTTGGTGGAGTTCAGAATGCTCCTTGATTGTAGGTGAGCTATAAATCCCAGCAACTACAATTCCCAAATGTCAAGGTCTATTTCTCCCAAACTCCACCAATGTTCACATTTGGACATATTGACTATTTGTGCCAATGATCCATCATTGTTTGACTCCACAGTGCTCTCTGGATGTAGGTGAACTACAACTCCAAAACTCAAGGTCAATGCCCACCAAACCCTTCCAGTATTTTCTGTTGGTCATGGGAGTTCTGTGTGCCAAGTTTGGTTCAATTCCTTCACTGGCAGAGTACAAAATGCTCTTTGATTATCAGTGAACTATAAATCCCAGAAAATACAACTCCCAAATGTCAAGGTCTGCTTCCCCAAACTCCACCGGTGTTCACATTTGGGCATATTGAGTATTTGTGCCAAGTTTGGTCCAGACCCATCATTGTTTGACTCCACAGTGCTCTCTGACTGTGAGAACCGTTCAGCAGTGGAACTCTCTGCCCTGGAGTGTGGTGGAGGCTCCTTCTTTGGAAGCTTTTAAAGAGAGGCTGGGTGGCCATCTGTCAGGGGTGATTTGAATGCAATATTCCTGCTTCTTGGCAGGGCGTTGGACTGGATGGCCCATGAGGTCTCTTCCAACACTTTGATTCTATGATTCTCTGGATGTAGGTGAACTACAACTCCAAAACTCAAGGTTAGTGTCCACCAAACCCTTCCAGTATTTCCTGTTGGTCATGGGAGCCACCGCCAACCCCACCAGTATTCCAATGTGAGCGTAGTCAGGTATTTGTGCCAAATTTGGTGCAGTGAATGAAAAGACATCCTGCATGTTAGATATTTATACATTACGATTCAGAGCAGCAGCAAAATAACAGTCATGAAGTAGCAACAAAAATAATGTTATGGTTGGGGGTCACCACCACATGAAGATCTGTAGTAAGGGGTCATGACATTAGGAAGGTTGAGAATCACTGTGTTAAAACCTGGACT
Organism: Anolis sagrei; assembly: GCF_037176765.1. Taxonomy (NCBI): domain Eukaryota; kingdom Metazoa; phylum Chordata; class Lepidosauria; order Squamata; family Anolidae; genus Anolis; species Anolis sagrei. Next base: position 2,287,932 of record NC_090035.1, read on the forward strand.
GGATTCACAATCCCACCGACATGGAGTGCCCAGTTGTTGTCTCCTAATTTTCTCTCTTCTCCACTCTTTCTGTCTTTCAGTGCATGCCTCCAAACCTGTTTTGTTTCCCTATATTCTCTCTTCCTTCTATTCTTTCAACTTCTCCTGAAACGGAGCCAAGGACAAATAAACATGCCACTGAAGTGTTGCTTCCATCTCCCTACCCTGGCATTATCTGGGTGCTCTTCAGACAGGGCTCTTTTCTGTGTCTTGAGTGCCGTCATTTGAGCTTGGAAACCACTAATTGCAGAGAAGGGAGCTCTCGCTTCTTTCATCCCGGGAACTGCAAAGCGCCTGGAAGAAATACAAGGGAATACTTGAAGCACCAAAGTGCTCCCACAGCTTGGTGATGTGGGCTGGCATTGCGCAGAGGCGGGTGCTTTGCCCCTGCAAATTTGCATGGAAGAGGTCGGCTCCTTCACTTGACTTCAGGGAATCATTGGACCACGAAGTCCTACAAATACAGACTTTTCAGGATGCCACTGCCTCCTCCTCCACAATGACACCAATAATAATAATAATAATAATAATAATAATAATAATAATAATAATAATAGAATCATAGAATCATGGAATCAAAGAGTTGGAAGAGACCTCATGGGCCATCCAGTCCAACCCCCTGCCAAGAAGCAGGAATATTGCATTCAAATCACCCCTGACAAATGGCCATCCAGCCTCTGTTTAAAAGCTTCCAAAGAAGGAGCCTCCACCACATTCCGGGGCAGAGAGTTCCACTGCTGAACGGCTCTCACAGTCAGGAAGTTCTTCCTCATGTTCAGATGGAATCTCCTCTCTTGTAGTTTGAAGCCATTGTTCCGCGTCCTAGTCTCCAAGGAAGCAGAAAACAAGCTTGCTCCCTCCTCCCTGTGGCTTCCTCTCACATATTTATCCATGGCCCTTATCATGTCTCCTCTCAGCCTTCTCTTCTTCAGGCTAAACATGCCCAGCTCCTTAAGCCGCTCCTCATAGGGCTTGTTCTCCAGACCCTTGATCATTTTAGTCGCTCTCCTCTGGACACATTCCAGCTTGTCAATATCTCTCTTGAATTGCGGTGCCCAGAATTGGACACAATATTCCAGGTGTGGTCTAACCAGAGCAGAATAGAGGGGTAGCATTACTTCCTTAGATCTAGACACTATGCTCCTCTTGATGCAGGCCAAAATCCCATTGGCTTTTTTTGCCGCCACGTCACATTGTTGGCTCATGTTTAACTTCCTCCCCACGAGGACTCCAAGATCCTTTTCACACATCCTGCTCTCGAGCCAGGCCTCATCGTCCCCCATTCTGTCTCTTTGCATTTCGTTTTTCCTGCCAAAGTGGAGTATCTTGCATTTGTCACTGTTGAACTTCATTGTGTTAGTTTTGGCCCTTCATCTCTCTCATCTGTGAAGATCGTTTTGAATCCTGCTCCTGTCCTCTGGAGTCTTGGCTCTCCCTCCCAATTTGGTGTCATCTGAAAACTTGATGATCCTGCCTTCTAACCCTTCATCTAGCTATGGGATTTCCTCTCACCCTCACACCACTTCCACCTTCAACAGCTTACGTTCCCACTGACTCCTTTGACGTCATCAAATATACCTGCAGGTCCCTGTTCTCTCCATCCGTCATCTCTGTAAACTGCACGCCAACTCCTTGCCATCGCATGAACTGCAAAGCATGCTTACTTATGCATTGCCTCAGGGTTTTTCTTTTTCCAAATTGTCTCATCATCAAAGCCCGATTTGGCCCTTGCCCAGTGGGAAAAGGTAGTCACCCTCTTTGCCAAGATGACTCAAAGAATGACCTTGATCCTGAATGGAACTGGAAGGAATGGAGGAGAGGAAGCGAAAGTGACTCACACCTCCGGCTCTCGGGCATCTTCTTAGGGCCAGCATCCATCTTAAGAAACCATGACTCACACATCTTCTCCCTACACATTCAGTTCACTAATGTTGTGGGGTTGTAGTCAATTTCCATCAAGGTGACTTTGACTTGTACCCTAGGAATGAGAGACTTGGTTAAATGGGCGAACCCAGAGGGTGATTCTCCCCAAGGTTTCCTCCTCTTCATCCTGGAAAGAAGTGATGAGCGGAGGGCCATCAGCAGGGTTCCGTCCTGGGCCCGGTCCTGATCAGGATCTTCATTATTGACTTAGATGAAGGGCTAGAAGGATGTTCAACTCTACTATTCATCACGTTTGCAGACGGGACCAAATTGGGAGGGATAGCCAATACTCCAGAGGACAGGAGCAGGATTGAAAATGATCTTGACAGATTAGAGAGATGAAGGGCCAAAACTAACAAAATGAAGTTCAACAGTGACAAATGCAAGATACTCCACTTTGGCAGAAAAACGAAATGCAAAGATACAAAATGGGGGACGCCTCACTCGAGAGCAGTACGTGTGAAAAAGATCTTGGAGTCCTCGTGGGGAGGAAGTTGAACATGAGCCAACAATGTGATGTGGTAGCAAAAAAAGCCAATGGGATTTTGGCCTGCATCAAGAGGAGCCTAGTGTCTAGATCTAGGGAAGTCATGCTCCCCATGCTCTATTCCGCTTTGGTTAGACCACTTTACCTGGAATATTGTGTCCAATTCTGGGCACCACAATTCAAGAGAGATATTGACAAGCTGGAATGTGTCCAGAGGAGGGCGACTAAAATAATCAAGGGTCTGGAGAACAAGCCCTATGAGGAGCGGCTTAAGGAGCTGGGCATGTTTAGCCTGAAGAAGAGAAGGCTGAGAGGATATAGGATAGCCTTGTATAAATATGTGAGAGGAAGCCACAGGGAGGAGGGAGAAAGCTTGTTTTCTGCTTCCCTGGAGACTAGGACGCGAAACAATGGCTTCAAACTACAAGAAAGGAGATTCCATCTGAACATGAGGAAGAACTTCCTGACTGTGAGAGCCGTTCAGCAGTGGAACTCTCTGCCCCAGAGTATGGTCGAGGCTCCTTCTTTGGAAGCTTTTAAACAGAGGCTGGATGGCCATCTGTCAGGGGTGATTTGAATGCAATATTCCTGCTTCTTGGCAGAATGGTTTTGGACTGGATGGCCCATGAGGTCTCTTCCAACTCTTTGATTCTAGGATTCTATGACTTCCAAGGCATCAAGAGCACTGCTCGGGTCTGGCAGATTCAAGGTCATTATTTCCTTTAATAGGTGTTTTTGTTGTTGTTGTTTATTTATAGAATCATAGAATCATAGAATCAAAGAGTTGGAAGAGACCTCATGGGCCATCCAGTCCAACCCCCTGCCAAGAAGCAGGAATATTGCATTCAAATCACCCCTGACAGATGGCCATCCAGCCTCTGTTTAAAAGCTTCCAAAGAAGGAGCCTCCACCACACTCCGGGGCAGAGAGTTCCACTGCTGAACGGCTCTCACAGTCAGGAAGTTCTTCCTAATGTTCAGATGGAATCTCCTTTCTTGTAGTTTGAAGCCATTGTTCCGTGTCCTAGTCTCCAAGGAAGCAGAAAACAAGCTAGCTCCCTCCTCCCTGTGGCTTCCTCTCACATATTTATACATGGCTATCATATCTCCTCTCAGCCTTCTCTTCTTCAGGCTAAACATGCCCAGTTCCCTAAGCCGCTCCTCATAGGGCTTGTTCTCCAGACCCTTGATCATTTTAGTCGCCCTCTTCTGGACACTTTCCAGCTTGTCAATATCTCTCTTGAATTGTGGTGCCCAGAATTGGACACAATATTCCAGATGTGGTCTAACCAAAGCAGAATAGAGGGGTAGCATTACTTCCTTAGATCTAGACACTATGCTCCTATTGATGCAGGCCAAAATCCCATTGGCTTTTTTTGCCGCCACATCACATTGTTGGCTCATGTTTAACTTGTTGTCCACGAGGACTCCAAGAAGCAATTTGTTCAATTGCTTCTGACTCTTGGTGACCTCATGGACCAGCCCTAGGCCAGAGCTTCCTGTTGGCAATGGCCACCTCCAGTTCCTTCAAGGTCTAGTCACTCCCCTCAGGGATGACATCTGGTCCTTCCTGGAGGACCATTCCCTGAAAGAGTTGCTGGGGAACACTAGCTCAGCCCCAAAGCCTTTGTCTTGTGGGGTCCCGCAGGGCTCAATATTGCCCCCCCCCCCATGTTGTTTAACGTCTACATGAAGCCACTGGGGGGGGGGGGAGTCATCTGGAGTTTTGGAGTTGGATGTCATCTGTACGCAGATGATGTTCAACTCTACTATTCCTTTCTACCTACTGCTAAAGAAGCAGTTCAAGTCCTGATCCAGTGCTTGGCAGCTATGATGGTCTGGATGAGGGCAAACAAATTGAAATTGAATCCAGACAAGACAGAGGTCCTCCTGGTCAGTCACAAGACCGAACAGGGTATAGGGTTAGTGTTGTGTCTCAGCTGGAGCCTCAGGAAGGAGATGATGGGATTCAGATTCATAAAGATGTTCCTGTAATGCCATCGCGCCTGGGGGCTATAACTCTTAGTGAAAGAGACATAGACGTGACTTTCCCCCAGGGGATTGCTTTTTGCCTTCCTTTAAAGAACTGGAACTCCCAAGGACCAAAACACTGTAGATAACTCAAAATAGGTTTTATTGTCCATGAAGAGTTATCCCTTTAAGGCAATACACTGGAAGTTTCAAAGGGGTAAAGGAAATATACATTACAGTCTCTGGTTGTCTTGGGTCCAAGGAGATTTTGCAGCTGAGAAGCTTTTCAAGGTTCCCGCTTTCTCAATGGCTGCCCCAATCCAAATGGCCTATATTTGAAGACACGAAGCCTTCCTCTGGTGCCACAGGACCAGTTTGAAGGCACTTGGGTCTCCTCAACGTTGTCCAGGGCGATCTGGGCATGAAGTATGAGTCCCAAGGGTAAAAACCTTAGAATTGGTGATGAGAGGTAACTTAATTAAGGGCTTTAGAGCCAAGTCTCTTTCTCACGTCTATCTGATAGAAAGTTTGATGGTAGAATGGAAAAGGAAAAGCTCTGCCCTCCTCCAGGAAGAGGTGGAGCCAAGCAAATCAACTAAGGAAGCAGTATAACTCGTGCAAACAACATTGATTGACAGCTATAAATAACCAGTCAATCCAACTATACATTTACAAACTAGGCAAGTTTGGGCATGTTATACAGTTTAAACCTTTGCACTTTAACGTTCTACACACAGGTGGCACCACTCATGCCATCACACCTGTTGTTTATGAAGAAGAAACTGAAGTGGTTCAGTTTCCCATGGCAAGGAATGTTTCAGATGATGTTTCTGATGTTAGTGAAACTAGCCAGGTGCAGTTGGAGGAGGATGCCTCCCAGCCTGACGATTCTCAAGTGGCTAATGAGCTATCCAACCTTGAGAGCTCTGAAGATCTAGATAGGGAGGATCGCTTACAATTCAAAGTTCGCCGCAGTGCGAGGCTTGCTAACAAGAAGGAGGTTAGAGGTCAACGGAATGCGTTCATGCTGGGAAAGTATATTAAACGGGGTGTTTGAAGACCAATCTTTGTCAGTGCAACTTCTGCGTTTATCCTGGTAACTTCTTTGGATTGCCTTGGCTTTTGGGCAATGCTCTTGGCTTCCTGGGACTCTGTCATGCTGTCATGCAATCTTGTTTGCTCAATGTCTTTTGGATTATGCTTCATGCTGTTTGCTATTGAACTTTTGGAACTTTATCTTTGCATTTAAGACTTTCCATTTCATCACTAAACTACAAAACCTTCAGCTTTTGTGTGGTTTGGTGTTTGGGAGCAAGGTGACTCTACTCTGAACTGCGACAATTACAGTCTGTGTTGGATGGGGTCACATTCCCCCTGAAGACAGATGTTTGCAGCTTGGGAGTCCTCCTGGACTCATCGCTGAGATGGAACCCTCAATTGTCAGGGGAACTTTTGCACAATTAAGACTTGTGCACCAGTTGCGCCCGTACCTTGGGAAGTCAGACTTGGCCACAGTGGTCCACACTCTGGTTACATCCCAAATGTGTGTGCATATGTATATGTGTGTAGGTATATATGTATGCCTATATATATGGGTGCCCCCGATGGCGCAGTGGGTTAAAGCACTGAGCTGCTGAGCTTGTTGATTGAAAGGTCGCAGGTTCGATTCCGGGGAGTGGCGTGAGCTTCCGCTGTCAGCCCTAGCTTCTGCCAACCTAGCAGTTTGAAAACATGCAAATGTGAGTAGATCAATAGGTACCGCTCCGGCGGGAAGGTAACGGCGCTCCATGCAGTCATGCCGGCCACATGACCTTGGAGGTGTCTACGGACAACGCTGGCTCTTCGGCTTAGAAATGGAGATGAGCACCACACCCCAGAGTCAGACATGACTGGACTTAATGTCAGGGGACTACCTTTACTTATATATGTATGCGTGTGTATATGTGTATATTTGTGCTTGCGTATATGTGTGTGTATATATGTATATGTATGTCTGTATGTATGTATGTGTGCATGTGTATATGTATATGAATGATTGTGTATATGTATATATGGTTTATTTGGGGGGGATTTAAAGTTTGTTCTGCTTGCTTTTGTGTGTGTCTGTTTTTAGGGGTGATAGACACTCGTTGGACTATTAGGTGTCTTGTGTCAAAATCTCATGTCAATTCATCCAGTGGTTTCTGAGTTATGTTTCTCCCACAAATGACATTACATTTTTATATGTATAGATATACTAGCTGTCCCCTGCCACGCGTTGCTGTGGCCCAGTCTGCTGATCTGGAAAATAAAGTAATGAGAAAGTGTTGGTTTCTAATATACCTAATTTCTTTATGCTTGTGGGAAAACGGTATTTTTTGCTGTTTCTTTGTTACTGTTGATGTGGAGACTGTCTGGTTTGCCTATTCTGGAACAGGCAACATATCATTGTCTTTCTTTAGGAGTCCCTTTCAAATCTATATCTCTCTGTCTGTGAATCATATCTATGTATTTATTATCTATGGCTGGATGGCTCTTTGTCAGGAGGGTTTTGAATATGTTTTCTTGCCCTGGTGAAGGGAATTGGACTGGATGGCCTTCAGTATTTTCTGTGATCATGGGGGTTCTGTGTGGGAAGTTTGCCTTGATTCTGTCGTTCGTGGTGTTCACAATGCTCTTTGATTGTAGGCGAACCGTGAATCCCAATAACTACAACTCCCAAATGTCAAGGTCTATTTCGCCCAAACTCCACCTGTCTACATATTTGGGTGTATTGAGTGCTTGTGCCAAGTTTGGTCCAGATCCATCATTGAGTCCACAGTGCTGTCTGGATGTAGGTGAACTACAACTCCCAAACTCAAGGTCAATGCCCACCAAACCCTTCCAGTAATTCTGTTGGTCATGGGAGTTCTGTGTGCCAAGTTTGGTTCACTGCCATTTTTGGTGGAGTTCAGAATGCTCTTCGATTGCAGGTGAACTATAAATCCCAGCAACTACAACTCCCAAATGACAAAATCATATTTTTTTTGAGTAAAGGACATATATTGGGTTGTTAGGTGTCTTGAGTCCAAATTTGGTGTCAATTCGTCCAGTGGTTTCTGAATCCTGTTAATCCCACAAACGAACATTACATTTTTATATATATAGATATCATTTGCCGTGATAATTACCCGCTTGTGTAATTTTTTTCCAAAGGCTTCTTGAGGTGGAAGAAGATGGAGGAGGAGGCTTAAGAGAAGATAAATGCAGACTCCAAAAGCCAATGCACTGAAATGACTGGAGGAATATGTCAGTGTGATTTAAACCAAAACTACGGTGAGGTGGATCTGTAATTGGTTAAGTGGACGAACACAGAGAGTGCTCACTACTGCTTCCTCTTCATCTTGGAAAGAAGTGACGAGCGGAGTGCCGCAGGGTTCCGTCCTGGGCCCGGTCCTGTTCAACATCTTTATTAATGACTTAGATGAAGGGCTAGAAGGCAGGATCATCAAGTTTGCAGACGACACCAAATTGGGAGGGATAGCCAATAGTCCAGAGGACAGGAGCAGGACTCAAAGGGATCTTGACAGGTTAGAGAGATGATTGGCCAAAACTAACAAAATGAAGTTCATCAGTGACAAATGCAAGATACTCCACTTTGGCAGAAAAAAATGAAATGCAAAGATACAGAATGGGGGACAATGCCTGGCTCGAGAGCAGTACGTGTGAAAAAGATCTTGGAGTCCTCGTGGACAACAAGTTAAACATGAGCCAACAATGTGATGTCGCGGCAAAAAAAGCCAATGGGATTTTGGCCTGCATCAAGAGGAGCCTAGTGTCTAGATCTAAGGAAGTAATGCTACCCCTCTATTCTGCTTTGGTGAGACCACATCTGGAATATTGTGTCCAATTCTGGGCACCACAATTCAAGAGAGAGATTGACAAGCTGGAATGTGTCCAGAGGAGGGCGACTCAAATGATCAAGGGTCTGGAGAACAAGCCCTATGAGGAGCGGCTTAGGGAACTGGGCATGTTTAGCCTGAAGAAGAGAAGGCTGAGAGGAGATATGATAGCCATGTATAAATATGTGAGAGGAAGCCACAGGGAGGAGGAGGGAGCAAGCTTGTTTTCTGCTTCCCTGGAGACTAGGACGCAAGGGAACAATGGCTTCAAACTACAAGAGAGGAGATTCCATCTGAACATTAGGAAGAACTTCCTGACTGTGAGAGCCGTTCAGCAGTGGAACTCTCTGCCCCGGAGTGTGGTGGAGGCTCCTTCTTTGGAAGCTTTTAAGCAGAGGCTGGATGGCCATTTGTCAGGGGTGATTTGAATGCAATATTCCTGCTTCTTGGCAGAATGGGGTTGGACTGGATGATGGCCCAGGAGGTCTCTTCCAACTCTTTGATTCTATGATTCTATGATTCTACGTATTTCATGTGGGCTGCAGAGCTTTTAAAGGGGGCTGAGCGGTTGCCATCCCTATAGATGTTCCTGGTGTTTGGGTGAAGGACGGGTAAAGAGCGAGACAAGATCTAAGCATCCCATGGTTTCTTCCTTCTCCGAAGGGCATCCAGTGCCTTTCATGTGGCTTTGGGACCAAGGCGGCTTCGATCTGTTCCTGTGAAACCACCATGATGGGGCAGGGAGAGCTCTGAGCTGGCAGATCTCGGAAACCCCAAAGCAAACACCACTTCTCTTCATGTTTTCGCCACTTATACCCAAGCGAAACATGTAAAAAGGGTTTGGCAGAAGGGGAAGCTTGGGTCAAGGAGGAAGCAAAACAGTCCTCTCATTGAGAGCTTCAACAGAGCTTAGCTCAAGCAAGACTTTCACTCCGGGATGTCATTCCTCCCATCTTCCCTGCTTTTCTTCTTTCGGTTCTGAGGAAGCTTTCAGGCATAGAATCATAGAATCAAAGAGTTGGAAGAGACCTCCTGGGCCATCATTCAGTCCAACCCCATTCTGCCAAGAAGCAGAAATATTGCCTTCAAATCACCCCTGACAGATGGCCATCAGCTTCCAAAGAAGGAGCCTCCAACACACTCCCTCCGGGGCAGAGAGTTCCACTGCTGAACGGCTCTCACAGTCAGGAAGTTCTTCCTCATGTTCAAATGGAATCTCCTCTCTTTGTTTGAAGCCATTGCTCCATTGCGTCCTAGTCTCCATGGAAGCAGAAAACAAGCTTTCTCCCTCCTCCTCCCTGTGGCTTCCTTTCACGTATTTAAACATGGCTATCATGTCCCCTCTCAGCCTTCTCTTCTTCAGGCTAAACATGCCCAGCTCCTTAAGCCGCTCCTCATAGGGCTTGTTCTCCAGACCCTAGTCTCCAGGGAAGCAGAAAACAAGCTTGCTCCCTCCTCCTCCCTGTGGCTTCCTCTCACGTATTTAAACATGGCTATCATATCTCCTCTCAGCCTTCTCTTCTTCAGACTAAACATGCCCAGCTCCTTAAGCCGCTCCTCATAGGGCTTGTTCTCCAGACCCTTGATCATCTGAGTCGCCCTCCTCTGGACACATTCCAGCTTAGAGTCAATATCTCTCTTCAATTGTGGTGCCCAGAATTGGACACAATATTCCAGGTGTGGTCTAACCAAGGCGGAATAGAGCATGGGGAGCAGGACTTCCCTAGATCTAGACACTAGGCTCCTCTTGATGCAGGCCAAAATCCCATTGGCTTTTTTCGCCGCCACATCACATTCCTGGCTCATGTTTAACTTGTTGTCCACGAGGACTCCAAGATCTTTTTCACACATACTGCTCTCGAGCCAGGCATCGTCCCCCATTTTGTATCTTTGCATTTCGTTTTTCCTGCCAAAGTGGAAGAAGTGGAAGCCGAGGAAGCAAAACAGTCCTCCCGTTGAGAGCTTCCAGCTCAGCTCAAGCAAGACTTTCTCTCATGGATGTCATTCCTCCCATCTTCACTGCTTTTCTTCTTTCGGCTCTCAAGAAGCTTTCAGGCATGGCAGTTTTCAAAGCCTTTTCACAATGCTGAAACTGCACGTGTGTAATGATATAGTCAGGATGCTTCCATGGCATTGACTGGACTTGAGTCTCAGGACCAGAGTGATGGATCCAGCTTTCCTTCTGTGTGATCAAACTACAAGAGAGGAGATTCTATCTGAACATGAGGAAGAACTTCCTGACTGTGAGAGCCGTTCAGCAGTGGAACTCTCTGCCCCGGAGTGTGGTGGAGGCTCCTTCTTTGGAAGCTTTTAAACAGAGGCTGGATGGTCATCTGTCAGGGGTGATTTGAATGCAATATTCCTGCTTCTTGGCAGAATGGGGTTGGACTGGATGGCCCATAGGGTCTCTTCCAACTCTTTGATTCTAGGATTCTATGATTCTATCAGTCTGTGGACAAAGTCCTCCTGGTTTCCATGGAACATCCTTGTCAAGAGAGCCTGAGAGCATTCAACTCCTTTTTGCTTCTGGGAAGGTATGAGCTACCGGGGACCCAGTGAGCAGATGCCTTATGCATGGGAAGCTGGTCTTGGGTGATTTGCCCCATGGATCCCATACTCAGCTTGGCATTTTGGGCTAGGTGGCAAATGGTTACACAGCGATTTTCCAAAATGGCGACCTCCACGTGCTGGGTGGTGCGTTCATCAATAGCAGAGTGGGAACATCCTGGAATTAGAGCTGTTTCCAATGAAGTCCGACCACATTGGAATGAATGATGCCAGTTCTTGACTCCAGCCTATGATGGGGAATTCTCACCATCAGCTTCTTCCATCTCCTCGAACAACTCCTTTGGTTTGCAGCCTTTCAAGAAAAGGAACATGAGGAGTGAGAGACAGAATGGGTGACAATGCCTGGCTCGAGAGAACTACGTGTGAAAAAGATCTTGGAATCCTCGTGGACAACAAGTTAAACATGAGCCAGGAATGTGATGTGGTGGCAAAAAAAGCCAATGGGATTTTGGCCTGCATCAAGAGGAGCATGGTGTCTAGGTCCACGGAAGTCATGCTCCCCATGCTCTATTCCGCTTTGGTCAGACCACATCTGGAATATTGTGTCCAATTCTGGGCACCACAATTCAAGAGAGATATTGACAAGCTGGAATGTGTCCAGAGGAGGGCGACTCAAATGATCAAGGGTCTGGAGAACAAGCCCTATGAGGAGCGGCTTAAGGAGCTGGGCACGTTTAGCCTGAAGAAGAGAAGGCTGAGAGGAGATATGATAGCCATGTATAAATATGTGAGAGGAAGTCACAGGGAGGAGGGAGCAAGCTTGTTTTCTGCTTCCTTGGAGACTAGGATGCGGAACAATGGCTTCAAACTACAAGAGAGGAGATTTCACCTGAACATGAGGAAGAACTTCCTGACTGTGAGAGCCGTTCAGCAGTGGAACTCTCTGCCCCGGAGGGAGTGTGGTGGAGGCTCCTTCTTTGGAAGCTTTTAAACAGAAGCTGGATGGCCATCTGTCAGGGGTGATTTGAATGCAATATTCCTGCTCCTTGGCAGAATGGGGTTGGACTGGATGATGGCCCACAAGGTCTCTTCCAACTCTAGGATTCTAGGATTCTATGATTCTATAACTTCCTGACTGTGAGAGCCGTTCAGCAGTGGAACTCTCCGCCCCGGAGGGAGTGTGGTGGAGGCTCCTTCTTTGGAGGCTTTTAAACAGAGGCTGGATGGCCATCTGTTAGGGGTGATTTGAATGCAATATTCCTGTTCCTTTGCAGAATGGGGTTGGACTGGATGGCCCAGGAGGTCTCTTCCATTCTATGATTCTATGATTCTATGACTGCTCTGGATTCCACTGGGTCCATGATCCAACCTCACACCCCTTCTGCACCTGTCAAATCAAGACCGTTCTCAGTTCAGAGCTGTAAATTGGCACATGGAGTTCGAGGACATGGAAGAGGTGGATGGTGAGGATTTCCCATCATATGGTGGAGTCAAGAACTGGCATCATCCATTACAATGTGGTCGGACTTCAGTGGAAACAGCTCCAATTCCAGGGCGACCCCACTCTGCTATTGATGAACCCACCACCCAGCAAGTGGAAAATCGCTAACCATTTGCCACCTAGCCCAAAATGTCAAGCTGAGTGTGGGATTCATGGGGGAAAATCATCCAAGACCACCTTCCCATGCATAAGGTATCCGCTCGCTGGGTCCCTCCGCTGCTCACACCTTTCCAGAAGCAGGAACGAGCCGAATGTTCTCAGGCTCTCTTGACAATGATGTGCCATGGAAACCGGGAGGACTTTGTCAACATACTGATCCCACAGGGTGAAAGCTGGGTCCATCACTCTGATCCTGAGACTCAAGTCCAGTCGATGCCATGGAAGCATCCTGACTCACCACCACCAAAGAAGACATGTGCCCAATTCTCAACAGGCAAGGTCACACTCACAGGATTTTGGGACCAGTATGGAGTCATGTGAATGTATTTCCTAGCCAAGGGGACCAGAATCCCTGGGGCAGACTAGGCTTCACTGCTGTGGAAAAGGCAGGAGGCCATCAAAACCAAGAGACAATGTGGCATGCTCACCAAAGGTGTCTTTTCTCCTTCTAGAAGGCAATGCACCAGGTCACAACTCGCCTGTTGCCTACATGGAAGAAGCATGCTCCTCTGGCTTGGACATTCTACCACATCCTCCTTATTCACCTGCCCTCACACCGTCAGACTTCCACCTCTTTCCAACAAGGAAGTTATTTTGGAAGGGCAAGCATCTTCCAGATGATGAGACCCTGATTTCTGAAATCCCAACCTGGCTTTTGGAGCAACCTGTCCACTTCTACAAGTGAGGTGTTTACAGTTGCTTCAAAAGATGGGAGAGGTGTGTGTCCCTGTGTGGCACCGATGGAGAGAAGGACTCAGAACTGGGCCAAGTTTCATTACTCTCAGTCCAAAGGAAAGGGGTCAGGGGAAATCTTGAATGAACGCCCCTTGTAAAAGAGGGAAGCAGTGTCATAGGAAACCTAGGTAGGTTTTGGGTAGGGTAGGGTAGATAAGGTTGTAATTGGGGATTACTAGACTATCTGCTTTGAACTAGATTACATGGCAGTGAAGACTCATTTTAAAATGTGGATTATCTGCTATGATAATCTGGGTGATACTTACTTAGGCGATCCCTCGTAGTCCAAGGATGATGGTCCTCCAAGAGTGGTAACTTTCCGTAGGTGGCTGTGGAGCCCTATTCTTGATCTGCATCTTCTCCCACAGTGTGGGCATTGGTTTCCAGGTGGGAGGCAGTCTCAGTCGGGGTTGGCTTGATGCACCTTCCTCTTGGCACGTTTCTCTCTTTCACCCTCCATTCGTGCCTCTTCAAAATCTGCAGCACTGGTGGTCACAGCAGACCTCCAACTGGAGCGCTCAAGGGCCAGGGCTTCCCAGTTCTCGGTGTCTATGCCAGAGTTTTTGAGGTTGGATTTGATCCCATCTTTAAATGTCTTTTCCTGCCCACCAACATTCCATTTTCCGTTCTTGAGTTCGGAATAGAGCAACTGCTTTGGGAGATGGTGAACTTTGGGCCTCTGGACAATGTGGCCAGTACAGCGGAGTCGATGGCGAAGGACCATCACTTCAATGCTGGTGATCTTTGCTTCTTCCAGCATGCTGGCGTTTGTCTGCCTGTCTTCCCAAGAGATTTGCAGGGTTTTCCGGAGGCAGCGTGGATGGAATCGTTCCAGGAGTTGCATGTGACGTCTGTAGACAGTCCACATCTCGCAGGCGTATAGCAGGGTTGGAAGGACAATCACTTTATAAACAAGCACCTTGGTATTCCTACGGATGTCCCAGTCCTCAAACACTCGCTGCTTCATTTGGAAAAATGCTGCACTCGCAGAGCTCAGGCGGTGTTGAATTTCAGTGTCAATGTTTACTTTTGAGGAGAAGTGGCTGCCAAAGGAGTGGAAATGGTCAACGTTATCTAATGTTACACCATGAAGCTGTATTTCTAGCATTGGAGAGGGATTGGTTGGTGACTGCTGGAAGAGCACTTTGGTCTTCTCGATGTTCAATGACAGGCCGAGCTTCTCATATGCTTCTGCAAAGGTGTTTAGAGTGAGTGATATGGCGGTGTTGATCCATCCTCAGAAACAGTTTGAAGGCAAGCCACAACAACAATGGGCTCAGACCAGTACAGATCTCCATGCAGGACACTCAACTGTGCTGAGGCGCACAAGGTTGTCGTTGTCATCTTGCATTAGTTTCACAAATGGAGTCCTCGTGGACAACAAGTTAAACATGAGCCAACAATGTGATGTAGCGGCAAAAAAAGCCAATGGGATTTTGGCCTGCATCAAGAGGAGCATAGTGCCTAGATCTAGGGAAGTCCTGCTCCCCATGCTCTATTCCGCTTTGGTTAGACCACACCTGGAATATTGTGTCCAATTCTGGGCACCACAATTCAAGAGAGATATTGACTCTAAGCTGGAATGTGTCCAGAGGAGGGCGACTAAAATGATCAAGGGTCTGGAGAACAAGCCCTATGAGGAGCGGCTTAGGGAACTGGGCATGTTTAGCCTGAAGAAGAGAAGGCTGAGAGGAGATATGATAGCCATGTATCAATATGTGAGAGGAAGCCACAGGGAGGAGGAGGGAGCAAGCTTGTTTTCTGCTTCCTTGGAGACTAGGACGCAATGGAACAATGGCTTCAAACTACAAGAGAGGAGATTCCATCTGAACATTAGGAAGAACTTCCTGACTGTGAGAGCCGTTCAGCAGTGGAACTCTCTGCCCCGGAGGGAGTGTGGTGGAGGCTCCTTCCTTGGAAGCTTTTAAGCAGAGGCTGGATGGCCATCTGTCAGGGGTGATTTGAATGCAATATTCCTGCTTCTTGGCAGAATGGGGTTGAACTGGATGGCCCATGAGGTCTCTTCCAACTCTTTGATTCTATGATTCTATGATTCTAAGGTTGTCGTTCTCATCTTGCATTAGTTTCACAAACTGCATTACAACATTCAGAAGGCAAGAGGATAGCCATGAGGACAGCAACAGAAGGGCATGGCCCCCCAATAAGAGTTATCTCCCCTCCCCAATGGAATTTTGCCCCACTCCCCAAATTTCTGGCATTGCAGTAACTTAAAACCTAAAAATCTTGAGCCTTTATAAATAGAGTTACCAAGGGAAGACGGGCATAAGAACTCTAAGCGTTCTTAGGTGTGAACAGTTTTCACTTTCTGAAATGCAAGAAATTAGGGGAATTAATAGAATATTTTGGGGTGGGGTGGTCAGAACCCTCCTTTGAAAAGGCAATGTCCTCCTTTTGCCACATTAGGCTGCAAAAGAGAAGTGCATTCCCGTCTGAATTAAACTCTCGTTAAAAAGATATATGCAACTCTCCTGTTTCTGAACTTCTGTGGATACAGCTGACGTCTTCTATTTGTTCTGTGCAGCCTTTCCTTATTCGAATAAGTACTTCTAGGTAAGGATAGAAAGAATGGGTTGTTGTAGGTTTTTCCGGGCTATATGGCCATGTTCTGGAGGCAATTTTTCTCCTGACGTTTCGCCTGCATCTATGGCAAGCATCCTCAGAGGTAGTGAGGTCTGTTGGAACTAGGAAAAATGGGTTTATATATCTGTGGAATGACCAGGGTGGGACAAAGGACTCTTGTCTGCTGGGTCTAGCTGTGAATGTTTCAGCTGATCACCTTGATTAGCATTCAATGGCTTGGAAGTGCCTGGGGGGAATCTTTTGTTGAGAGTGATTTTATGTGCCTGTTTGTTTCCCCTCTGTTGTTTTGCTGTTGTAATTTTAGAGTTTTTTAATACTGGTAGGCAGATTTTGTTCATTTTCATGGTTTCTTCCTTTTTGTTGAAATTCCCCACCTGCTTCTTGTGGATTTCAATGGCTTCTCTGTGTAGTCTGACATGGTGGTTGTGAGAGTGGTCCAGCACTTCTGTGTTCTCAATATGCTGTGTCCAGGTTGGTTCATCAGGTGCTCTGCTATGGCTGACTTCTCTGATTGACTTAGTCTGCAGTGCCTTTCATGTTCCTTGATGCGTTTCTCGGCGTTGCATTTGGTGGTCCCTATGTAGACTTGTCCACAGCTGCATGGTACACGGTAGGCTCCTACTTCCAACAGACCTCACTACCTCTGAGGATGCTTGCCATCGATGCAGGTGAAATGTCAGGAGAAAAACTGCCTCCAGAACATGGCCATATAGCCCGGAAAAACCTACAACAACCCAGTGATTCCGGCCATGAAAGCCTTCGACAATACGATAGAAAGAATATTAAAAACATTCCAAAGAAATAGTAGGAAAAGTGTGTGGTTTTGATTACTGACAGGAAAACCTGACAAAGGGAAATTGGGAGAGAGGAGAATCTTCACCGTAAGGAACTTTCTCTGCACAAATTTACACATTGCTTCTTTGAACATGACGCAGCATTTTCTATGCAGGAAAAAAAACCCCATAGCTTGCACAGTAAGTGCTTTTTCCTTTGCAGATCATCCTGCAAAACAAGCCATGTGTGAATTCAGCAGGCTTGTACAATCCGGATAAAACTTGACCAGTTTCGTATCCCGCCTTTCGGTGGGGGCCCCAACCCATTTTTTGGGAGACTCCCAAAATTGAGAGGGCTGATATCCGTTTTTGCTCTGGGATGCCAAAAGATCAATTTTCTTTTGGCCCGTTATGAGGGGAGGGCTTCCCAGCCTCCCTTTCCCGTCATTTTACTCTAGAGGAGAAGCACTCAGTTGCAGGCAGGTGTGTCCTTTAAGGAGACTTCTTATCTGTTTTTACTCTGGAGGAGAAGCACTCAGCTGCAGGGAGGCATGCGCTTTAAGGAGGCTTCTTACCTGTTTCTACTCTTGAGGAGAGGTGCTCATCTCCAGGCAGGCATGCGCTTTAAGGAGGCTTCTTACCTGTTTCTACTCTGGAGGAGAGACATTCAGCTGCAGGCAGGCATGCGCTTTAAGGGAGCTTTTACCTGTTTCTACTCTGGAGGAGAGGTGCTCATCTCCAGGCAGGCATGTGCTTTAAGGAGGTTTCTTACCTGTTTCTACTCTAGAGGAGAGACATTCAGCTGCAGGCAGGCATGTGCTTTAAGGAGGCTTCTTACCTGTTTCTACTCTGGAGGAGAGACATTCAGCTGCAGGCAGGCATGCGCTTTAAGGAGGCTTCTTACCTGTTTCTACTCTGGAGGAGAGACATTCAGCTGCAGGCAGGCATGCGCTTTAAGGAGGCTTCTTACCTGTTTCTACTCTGGAGGAGAGACATTCAGCTGCAGGCAGGCATGCGCTTTAAGGGAGCTTTTACCTGTTTCTACTCTGGAGGAGAGGTGCTCATCTCCAGGCAGGCATGTGCTTTTGGGAGGTTTCTTACCTGTTTTTACTCTGAAGAAGAGGTGCTCAGCTACAGGCAGGCATGTGCTTTAAGGAGGGTTCTTACCTGTTTCTACTCTGAAGGAGAGGTGCTTATCTCCAGGCAGGCATGTGCTTTAAGGAGTCTTCTTACCTGTTTCTACTCTGGAGGACATTCAGCTGCAGGCAGGCATGCGCTTTAAGAGGACTTCTTACCTGTTTCTACTCTGAAGGAGAGGTGCTCATCTCCAGGCGGGCGTGTGCTTTAAGGGGGCTTCTTACCTGTTTCTACTCTAGAGGAGAGGAACTCATCTGCAGGCAAGCACATGCTTTAAGGAAGCTTCTTACCTGTTTCTACTCTGGAAGAGAGTTGCTCATCTCCAGGCAGGCATGTGCTTTAAGGAGGTTTCTTACCTGTTTCTACTCTAGAGGAGAGACATTCAGTTGCAGGCAGGCATGCACTTTAAGGGGGCTTCTTACCTGTTTCTACTCTGGAGGAGAGGTGCTCAGCTCCAGGCAGGCATGCACTTTAAGACAGCTTCTTAGCTGTTTCTACTTTAGAGAAGAGATATTCCGTTGCAGGCAGGCATGTGCTTTAAGGGGGCTTCTTACCTGTTCCCGCTCTGGAGGAGAGACATTCAGCTGCAGGCAGGCATGCACTTTAAGGGGGCTTTTACCTGTTTCTACTCTGGAGGAGAGGTGCCCATCTCCAGGTGGGCATGTGCTTTAAGGAGACTTCTTACCTGTTTCTACTCTGGAGGAGAGGCACTCAGTTGCAGGCAGGCATGTGCTTTAAGGAGGCTTCTTACCTGTTTCTACTCTAGAGGAGAATCACTCAGCTGCAGGCAGGCATGCGCTTTAAGGGGGCTTCTTACCTGTTTCTACTCTGGAGAAGAGGCACTCAGCTGCAGGCAGGCATGTGCTTTAAGGAGGCTTCTTACCTGTTTCTACCCTAGAGGAGAGGTGCTCAGCTCCAGGCAGGTGTGCACACTTTAAGGAGGTTTCTTACCATTTTTCTACTCTAGAGGAGAGGCACTCAGCTGCAGGCAAGCACATTCTTTAAGGAAGCTTCTTACCTGTTTCTACTCCAGAGGAGACACACTCAGCTGCATGCAGGCACCTGAACTTACTCTCCCAGGCCTGCACGTCACATGCACTCTTTCTAAGGCAAGGAGGCAAGTTTTGTTTCTTACTCTAGAGGAGAGGTGCTCAACTGCAGACAGGTGTGAGTGCTTTCTCTCCCAGGCTGAACCATGCCAGCAGCTACATACACACTCTTTCAAAAACATTTGAAGGAACCTTCCCAGTTCCAGGTAAGGAAGAGTGATGATCTCCTGGAAGAGGAGAATAGTTTTCAGGGAATGAGGGTTTTGTTTTTGTTTTCTTGGAGATTAATAAAAAGATTGAACTGTGATACCAAAAAGCAGAGAAGGAGCCAAAATCGACCGGAATCACTGGGTTGTTGTAGGTTTTTTCAGGCTATATGGCCATGGGCTAGAGGCATTATCTCCTGACGTTTTGCCTGCATCTATGGCAAGCATTCTCAGAGGTAGTGAGGTCTGTTGGAACTAGGGCTGTATGGCCATGGTCTAGAGGCATTATCTCCTGACGTTTTGCCTGCATCTATGGCAAGCATCCTCAGAGGTAGTGAAGTCTGTTGCAACTAGGAAAAAGGGTTTATATATCTGTGGAATGACCAGGGTGGGACAAAGGACTCTTGTCTGCTGGAGCTAGGTGTGAATGTTTCAACTGATCACCTTGATTAGCATTTGATGGCCTGACAGTGCCTGGAGCAAACTTTTGTTGAGAGGTGATTAGATGTCCTTGTTTGTTTCGTCTCTGTTGTTGTGCTGTTGCAGAGCACGTTGAACCAACCTGGACACAGCAGATTATTTGAGAACACAGAAATGCTGGACCACACTCACAACCACCAGGTTAGATTACACAGAGAAGCCATTGAAATACACAAGAAGCAGGTGGACAATTACAACAGAAAGGAGGAAACCATGAAAATGAACAAAATCTGGCTACCAGTATTTAAAAAACTCTAAAATTACAACAGCAAAAGAACAGAGAGGAAACAAACAAGGACATCTAATCACCTCTCAACAAAAGTTTGCCCCAAACACTGTCAGGCCATTATATGCTAATCAAGGTGGTCAGTTGAAACATTCACTCCAGCAGACAAGAGTCCTTTGTCCCACCCTGGTCTTTCCACAGATATATAAACCCCTTTTCCTAGTTCCAACAGACCTTACTACCTCTGAGGATGCTTGCCATAGATGCAGGCGAAACGTCAGAAGAAAATGCCTCGAGAACATGGCCATATAACCCGAAAAAAACTACAACAACCAATAATAATAATAATAATAATAATAATACACTACTGCCATAGATGCAGGCGAAACATCAGGAGAGAATGCCTCTAGAACATGGCCATATAGCCTGAAAAAACATACAACAACCAATAATAATAATAATAATAATAATAATGATAATGATAATAATAATAATAATAATAATAATACACTACTGCCATAGATGCAGGCAAAACATCAGGAGAAAATGCCTCTAGAACATGGCCATATAGTCCGAAAAAACCTACAACAACCAATAATAATAATAATAATAATAATAATAATAATACACTACTGCCATAGATGCAGGCAAAACGTCAGGAGAAAATGCCTCTAGAACATGGCCATATAGTCCGAAAAAACTTACAACAACCAATAATAATAATAATAATAATAATAATAATACACTACTGCCATAGATGCAGGTGAAACATCAGGAGAGAATGCCTCTAGAACATGGTCATATAGCCCAAAAAAACATACAACAACCAATAATAATAATAATAATAATAATAATAATAATAATAATACACTAGTGCCATAGATGCAGGCGAAACATCAGGAGAGAATGCCTCTAGAACATGGCCATATAGCCCGAAAAAAAACTACAACAACCAATAATAATAATAATAATGATAATAATAATAATAATAATACACTACTGCCATAGATGCAGGCGAAACATCAGGAGAGAATGCCTCTAGAACATGGCCATATTGCCCGAAAAAAAACTACAACAACCAATAATAATAATAATAATGATAATAATAATAATAATAATACACTACTGCCATAGATGCAGGCGAAACATCAGGAGAGAATGCCTCTAGAACATGGCCATATAGCCCGATAAAAACCTACAACAACCCATCTCTTGGAGATTTGGGCATCCCAGTCTGATTCCAGTTTGGCATACTAGCTCAACTATACAAGTGTCAATATTAAAACAAACTTTGCATCTTTTTTGTCATTTGCACGGGATACCTAGAGCTTCTGAGGCATTCCTAGAAGAGTGAGTCATACAAGAGACATAAATTAAGCAGCAAAATCGCAACAGCTTAGAATTAATCATGCTGTTAAAGGATTTAGGCAAGCTGATACAGAACTTTTTCCAAAAAGAAAAAATAGAAAAGTAATAAAGCACCATCCCTTCCACAGAATCCTGTCTTGCAGACTGGAAGGGAGAGGAATACCGGCTAGCGACTGTAAATGGTTTAATTGGGAAATTAGAAAGAACATTCAGAAGTCTCTTTTTCTTTCGCTCTTGCTTCTTTCCTAAAAGACGTAACAAAGCAGCCAGTGTTTCAGCAACTGACAACAAAGGCATAGATGATAAAAGGCCCGTCTGTAGGATTTCTTTTAGGAGGGAGATTTACTTCGAAGACAGCGTTCCTGAACCAGTATTTTTCCCCCACGTCCATGTAAACATCATATGTAGGGAGAACATTCTTGAGACTTGCTTAAACCATGACAGCTGCATGGAGATGGGAAGCTAAACCCTATAGCTCAGTGTTCCTCATCCCTGGGGGGTCGCAAGGGGGTGTCAGAGGGGTCACCAAAGATCATCAGAAAACACAAGAAGTGGAAAAAGAGAGAAATCACCAAAGAAGAATTCAAACAAATAGCCAACACCTGTAGGGTAAAGGTCCGCAAGGCTAAAGCACAAAACGAGCTCAGCAAGTACAACTCCCAAACGTCAAGGTCTATTTTCCCCAAACTCCATCATTGTTTGAGTCCACAGTGCTCTTTGGATGTAGGTGAACTACAACTCCAAACTCAAGGTCAATGCCCACCAAACCCTTCCCATGTTTTCTGTTGGTCCTGGGGGTTCTGTGTGAGCCAAGTTTGGTTCAATTGCATCATTGCTGGAGTTCAGAATACTCTTTGATTGTAGGTGAACTATAAATCCCAGCAACTACAACTCAAATGTCAAGGTCTATTTTCCCCCAAACTCCACCAGTGTTCACATTTGGGCATATTGAGTATTCATGCCAAGTTTGGTCTGGATCTATCATTATTTGCAGAGTGTTATCTGGATGTAGGTAAACTACAACTCCAATACTCAAGGTCAATGCCCACCAAACCCTTCCAGTATTTTCTGTCAGTCATGGGAGTTCTGCGTGCCAAGTTTGGTTCAATTCCATCGTTGGTGGAGTTCAGAATGCTCTTTGATTATAGGTGAACTATAAATCCCAGCAACTACAACTCAAATGTCAAGGTCTATCTTCTCCCAAACTCCACCAGTGTTCACATTTGGGCATATTGAGTATTTATGCCAAGTTTGGTCCGGGTCTATCATTATTCGCAGAGTGTTATCTGGATGTAGGTGAACTACAACTCCAAAACTCAAGGTCAATGCCCACCAAACCCTTCCAGTATTTTCTGTTGGTCATGGGAGTTCTGCGTGCCAAGTTTGGTTCAATTCCATCGTTGGTGGAGTTCAGAATGCTCTTTGGTTGTAGGTGAACTATAAATCTCAGCAACTACAACTCCCAAATAACAAAATCAATCCCCCTTCCAACCCCACCAGTATTCAAATGTGGGCATATTGGGTATTTGTGCCAAACTTGGTCCAGTGAATGAAAATACATCCTTCATATCAGATATTTACATTACAATTCACAACAGTAGCAAAATTACAGTTATGAAGTAGCACCAAAAATGGTGTTATGGTTGGGGGTCACCACAACATGAGGAACTGTATTAAGGGGTCGCGGCATTAGAAAAGTTGAGAAACACTGCTATAGCTGTTAATATGTGTGTTTGTGGGATTTTTGTAGCATTTGTATGTTTTTGATTGTGCTGTGCCCCACCTTGAGCCATGAGGAGAGGCGGTTAGAAATAAAATTATTATTATTATTATTATTATTATTATTATTATTATTATTATTTGATGCACAACAAAATGAGTCCACAGCAAACAAGATCACTCTGCTGGCTTTTGGATTGGATCACATATCAGACACTTCCTAATTGTCCAGCAGTCACCAGCCATCCCCTCCCCAATGCCAGAGATACAGCTTAATGGTGTCACATTAGAAAATGTGGACCATTTCCGCTACCTTGGCAGCCACCTCTCCACCAAAGTCAACATTGATGTCGAAATACAACACCGCCTGAGCTCTGCAAGCGCAGCATTTTCCCGAATGAAGCAGAGAGTGTTTGAGGACCAGGACATCCGTAGGGAGACCAAGGGGCTTGTCTATAAAGCTATTGTCCTCCCAACCCTGCTCTATGCCTACGAGACGTGGACTGTCTACAGATGTCACATGCAACTGCTGGAACGATTCCATCAGTGCTGCCTCTGAAAAATCCTGCAAATCTCCTGGGAAGACAAGTGGACAAACGTCAGTGTGCTGGAAAAAGCAAAGACCACCAGCATTGAAGCGATGGTCCTCCAACATCTACTCCACTGGACCAGCCACGTTGTCCGGATGCCTGACCACCATCTCCCAAAGCAGTTGCTCTACTCCGAACTCAAGAACGGAAAACGGAATGTTGGTGGACAGGAAAAGAGATTGAAAGAAGGGCTCAAAGCCAACCTTAAAAGCTCTGGCATAGACACTGAGAACTGGGAAGCCCTTGCCATTGAGTGCTCCAGCTGGAGGTCAGCTGTGACCAGCAGTGCTGGAGATTTCGAGGAGGCACGAGTGGAGGGTGAAAGAGAGAAACGTGCCAGGAGGAAGGCGCGTCAAGCCAACCCTGATCGGGACCGCCTTCCACCTGGAAACCAATGCCCTCACTGCGGAAGAAGATGCAGAGCAAGAATAGGGCTCCACAGCCACATATGGACCCACAAGGAAACCCATAATGGAAGACCATCTTACTCGTCCAACGAGGGATCGCCTAAGTAAGTAAAGTAATTGTCTAGGACTGTGTGATGTATTGGTGAATAATGCGTGCAGATCCCCTGGAACTGTCCGTTATTATTATTATTATTATTATTATTATTATTATTATTATTATTATTATTATTGGAAACACAATACCATATACTGCCATATAATCCAGTTCAAAGTATATAATCTGGATTTTATTTGGAGGTGCAGAAAGAACCTTAGTCAGGAGCTGTTTCCAACCAGCATGCCAACCAGAGTTTGAATTCTGCAAAAGTTGGTCTGTCATCATGAGATTTGTATGGGTTTGGGGAATCCGCCAAGATCTAGTATCACTTGGGAGCCCATAGATCTTGGACGAGACCATCGCAGAAGCCTTCCAATATAGTTTTCTAGATCATTTGACATCCCCGACATCTTTGGAATGACTCTCCACAGTTGAGAATGTGTGACTCTTCCTAGCCAGCATAACCAATGGTGAGGTACTTAGACCATCAGTCCACCTTAGATTCATAGAATCCAAGAGTTGGAAGAGACCTCCTGGGCTATCATCCAGTCCAACCCCATTCTGCCAAGAAGCAGGAATACTGCATTCAAAGCACCCCTGACAGATGGCCATCCAGTCCCTGTTTAAAAGCTTCCAAAGAAGGAGCCTCCACCACACTCCGCGGCAGAGAGTTCCACTGCTGAACGGCTCTCACAGTCAGGAAGTTCTTCCTCGTGTTCAGATGGAATCTCCTCTCTTGTAGTTTGAAGCCATTGTTCCACGTCCTAGTCTCCAAGGAAGCAGAAAACAAGCTTGCTCCCTCCTCCTCCCTGTGGCTTCCTCTCACATATTTATACATGGCTATCATATCTCCTCTCAGCCTTCTCTTCTTCAGGCTAAACATGCCTAGCTCTTTAAACTGCTCCTCATAGGGCTTGTTCTCCAGACCCCTGATCTGCTCCCTCCTCCCTGTGGCTTCCTCTCACATATTTATACATGGCTATCATGTCCCCCCTCAGCCTTCTCTTCTTCAGGCTAAACATGCCCAGATCCTTAAGCCGCTCCTCATAGGGCTTGTTCTCCAGACCCTTGATCATTTTAGTCACCCTCCTCTGGACACATTCCAGCTTGTCAATATCTCTCTTGAATTGTGGTGCCCAGAACTGGACACAATATTCCAGGTGTGGTCCAATCAATGCGGAATAGATCATGGGGAGCATGACTTCCCTAGATCTAGACACTATGCTCCTATTGATGCAGGCCAACATCCCATTGGCTTTTTTTGCCGCCACATCACATTCCTGGCTCATGTTTAACTTGTTGTCCACGAGGACTCCAAGATCTTTTTCACACGTACTGCTCTCAAGCCAGGCATTGTCCCCCACTTTGTATCTTTGCATTTCGTTTTTCCTGCCAAAGTGGAGTATCTTGCATTTGTCCCTGTTGAACTTCATTTTGTTAGTTGTGGCCCATCATCTCTCTAATCTGTCAAGATCGTTTTGAATCCTGCTCCTGTCCTCTGGAGTCTTGGCTCTCCCTCCCAATTTGGTGTCGTCTGCAAACTTGATGATCCTGCCTTCTAGCACTTCATCTAAGAGTCATGAATGAAGATCCTGAGCAGGACCGGGCCCAGGATGGAACCCTGCGGATGGCACTCCACTCGTCACTTCTTTCCAAGATGAAGAGGAAGCATTGGTGAGCACCCTCTGGGTTCGTCCATTTAACCAAATCCAGCTCCACCTCACCGTAGTTTTGCCTCGCCCACCTTGGACTAGTTTCCTTGCCAGAAGGTCGTGAGGGACCAACATCTGGACATTCCCTTGTCCCCTTCAGTTGGGTTCCCACGTGAGCATTCCTTTCTTGTTGGGCACACTAAATAGAGCTGCTGGGATTTCCGGTCCAAGAAGAGCTCTTGCAGTCCAAGAAGAGCTGGAAGCCTACACGATTCTCCCCTGTGTAGGTGTGATGCTGTTGTGCAATGAGACCTGCAAAGAAGCTAAACCCATTCGTGGGTATTTCTGGGAGAAACCCAGGCCCCTCTCCGTGCCAAAAGCCCCAGATGCCTCCTTGCAGGGACCCTTCCATCTGTGCGCGTGTTACGGCCCTTGGAATGCGGGAACGGCATGCCATGGGAGGGCAGGGTACCTCCCCGATGACTTAATAGGTCAGCCCTATCTTTAAGCCTGCCATCCAAAATAGAAGCCAGCGCTTGTCGGAGCATTGCAGAAAGTTGTTGCTGTGAGCAAAAAGCACGCAGGGCTCACTAACTCTCCTTCTCATGCAGAAGCGACCAGCATACAAAATAGATACAACAAAGTTTTGCACAGCCCTAGTAAGGATAGTAAAAGTTTCCCAACTCTGGCTTAATGGAGAGCAGCCACTGCAAGCGACAGAACCAGGACTCAACTGAGTGATGTTTCCACACACATATTCCTCCCAGAGATGGACCCCAGAGCTGTAGTGAGGATGGCTTTGAGATGGGGATGTTCCTTCCAACCATCAGACTTGAGAGGAGGGGTTCTGGAGGTGCAATTCAACAATGTCAGACAGGTCACAAAAACACGATCTTGACAGATTAGAGAGATGAAAGGCCAAAACTAACAAAATGAAGTTCAACAGGGACAAATGCAAGATACTCCACTTTGGCAGGAAAAACGAAATGCAAAGATACAGAATGGGGGATAATGCCTGGCTCGAGAGCAGTACATGTGGAAAAGGTCTTGGAGTCCTCGTGGACAACAAGTTAAACATGAGCCAACAATGTGATGTGGCAGCAAAAAAAGCCAATGGGATTTTGGCCTGCATCAAGAGGAGCAGAGTGCCTAGGTCCAGGGAAGTCATGCTCCTTGTGCTCTATTCTGCCTTGGTCAGACCGCACCTGGAATATTGTGTCCAATTCTGGGCACCGCAATTGAAGAGAGATGTTGATAAACTGGAATGTGTCCAAAGGAAGGTGACTCAAACGATCAAGGGTCTGGAGAACAAGCCCTATGAGGAGTGGCTTAAGGAGCTGGGCATGTTTAGCCTGAAGAAGAGAAGGCTGAGAGGAGACGTGATATCCATGGATAAATATGTGAGAGGAAGCCACAGGGAGGAGGGAGCAAGCTTGTTTACTGCTTCCATGGAGACTAAGATGCAATGGGACAATGGCTTCAAACTCCAAGAAAGGAGATTCCATCTGAACAAGGGGAAGACCTTCTCGACTGTGAGAGCCGTTCAGCAGTGGAACTCTCTGCCCCGGAGTGTGGTGGAGGCTCCTTCTTTGGAAGCTTTTAAGCAGAGGCTGGATGGCCATCTGTCAGGGGTGATTTGAATGCAATATTCCTGCTTCTTGGCAGAACAGGTTGGACTGGATGGCCCAGGAGGTCTCTTCCAACTCTTTGATTCTATGATTCCATGATTCTATGATGCCGTCAGAGCCAAGGCCTCTTTCTCCAAGAGTGTGTGATCAGATTCATGCTGAGTGAGCTGCAGGGACGGATGCAAGCGCCTTTCGTGGTGTCTAGGAAGTGTGTCCTATTTTTAGAGCCTAATGCTTGCTCAGGTGCAGCTTCTGCGATCGCTCCGTCTGCAAAAGAACATTTGAGGAGGAAAATCAATAAACATCAAATGTCAGATATGGACTCGTAGGAGAATTGCCTCAGGCGGGCTGTTATACCACAGGCTTCTCAAAACTGTAAACAGAGGAAACGAGCCAAAGATGCCAAAAGTGTCCATGGCTCTCTCCCATGCAATGGAAACCAATATCATTGACCATGGGATTTTTTTTTGCCAGTTGTGAGAATGGAAGATATGCAATACACAATGCTTAACATGTGAAGATGTTAACCAATTTGGTTTAACCAATTCAGTGTTGTCTTCTCCTCAGATGAGCTTGGAGAAGTTACTTTTTGTACTGGTGGAGGTTAGTGGAAGTTACTGCTCAAGCAGGGAGCTTTGAGATGGTTGAACAGAATCTCTCTGAAGCTCGAGGTGCCCTTACTGCCTACTACAGCGAAACCCAGCTGATCCCTAATCCATCTAAAACACAGACATATGCTTTTCACCTTAAGAACAGACAAACATCCAGAGCTCTGAGGATTATTACCTGAGAAGGAATCCCACTGGAGCATCGCAGCGCACCCAAATACCTGGGAGTCACTCTGGACCTACAAGAAGCACTGCCTGAATATCAAGCAAAACGTTGGCGCTAGAAACAATATCATACGAAAGCTGAGTGGCACAACCTGGGGATCACAACCAGACACAGTGAAGACATCTGCCCTTGCACTATGCTACTCTGCTGCTGAGTCTGCATGCCGGGTGTGGAACACATCTCACCACGCTAAAACAGTGGATGTGGCTCTTAATGAGACATGCCGCATTATCACAGGGTGTCTGCGCCCTACACCACGGGAGAAATTACATTGTCTAGCTGGTATTTCACTACCTGACATCCACCGGGAAGTAGCAGCCAACAGTGAAAGGACCAAGGCAGAGACATCTCCAGCTCATCCCTTGTTTGGGTATCAAATGCTTTTTTACTGCCTATTACAGGGAAAACCAGCTGATCCCTAATCCATCTAAAACACAGACATATGCTTTTCACCTTAAGAACAGACAAACATCCAGAGCTCTGAGGATTATTACCTGAGAAGGAATCCCACTGGAGCATCGCAGCGCACCCAAATACCTGGGAGTCACTCTGGACCGCTATAGACCAATCTCCCTTTTCTAAGGTATATAGCTGGCCTGGATGATCTACACATGGAACTAATCAAGAACTTTGGTCCAAAAGCAAGGCGCTGCCTACTGGAGCTGATGAACAACTGCACTGCATCCTGTCAGATCCCCAAAATCTGGAGGAAAGCAAGAGTCAACGCCATCTTGAAGCCAGGCAAAGACCACAATGATCCAAAAAGCTACAGACCAATCTCTTTGTTATGCCATCTTTACAAAGTTCTGGAGAGACTTATTTTGCATAGAATTACAGAAAAAATAGACCACTGTCTGATTCCACAGTAAGCTGGCTTCAGGAAAGGCAAAAGCTGCACATCGCAAGTGCTGAACCTGACTCAGCACATAGAAGAAGGCTTTGAAAGGCAGCAGATCACAGGAGCTGTCTTCATAGACCTGTCAGCAGCCTATGGTACTGTGAACCACCTCTGCCTCCTCCTGAGAAAAATGTATAGTATCACAAAGGACGACCACCTCACCCGCCTCATAGGAAACCTGCTACAAAACAGGAGCTTTTTTGTTGAGTTCCAGGGCCAGAGAAGCAGAGGGCGGAAACAGAAGAACGGCCTGCCTCAGGGGAGCGTGCTTGCCCCATCCATGTTCTACATTTACACGAATGACCAGCCACTGCCAGAAGGGACAGAGAGCTTCATCTATGCTGATGATCGTGCCATCACCGCTCAAGCAGGGAGCTTTGAGATGGTAGAACAGAAGCTCCCCAAAGCCTTAGGTGCCCTTACTGAAAATGAACAAAATCTGGCTACCAGTATTTAAAAAACTCTAAAATCACAAGAGCAAAACAAGAGAGAGGAAACAATCAGGGACAGCTAATCACCTCTCAACAAAAGATTGCTCCAGGCACTGCCAGGCCATCAAATGCTAATCAAGGTGGTCAGTTGAAACATTCACACTTAGCTCCAACAGACAAGAGTTCTTTGTCCCACCCTGGTCATTCCACAGATATAGAAACCCTTTTTCCTAGTTCCAACAGACCTCACTACCTCTGAGGATGCTTGCCAGAGATGCAGGTGAAATGTCAGGAGAAAATGCCTCTAGAACACGGCCATATAGTTTGAAAAAACCTACAACAACCCAACAACAACACCACCAACAACAACATAGAATCATAGAATCATAGAATCCAAGAGTTGGAAGAGACCTCCTGGGCCATCATCCAGTCCAACCCCATTCTGCCAAGAAGCAGGAATATTGCATTCAAATCACCCCTGACAGATGGCCATCCAGCCTCTGTTTCAAAGCTTCCAAAGAAGGAGCCTCCACCACACTCCCTCCGGGGCAGAGAGTTCCACTGCTGAACGGCTCTCACACTCAGGAAGTTCTTCCTCATGTTCAGATGGAATCTCCTTTCAGAATATATCTGTTCTGAAACAGCCATTTCTCCAAGCTTTTAGACAACCGGGTTCCCATCTAAAGAGTTTATTATCCTGGGATTTTCTTTTTCGAAACTGCAGAAATAATACTGGGCAGGGATAAGGGAGCTGTGAGATATACGGCACCTTATCTCATTTTGAATCCCTTCCAGTTTTAGCAATCCAAAGCCTAAGATACAGATAGAGCCAGAAATGTGAAATTCAGAATAAATGATTCCGGAATGTGAGGGTCATCTTCTAATGAGCGGTCTCCCATGAACACTTAGTTGGATGGGAGTTTGGATATTCCTCTGGACCACATCCAGACCACCGAAAAGTAAACAAGGGAGAGATGAGCAAGGACTTTGCCAAGAGGTATCTCGCTCATGCAAGTGGTGGACTGAGCGATAGAACTGGCCAAGAAGGATAGCCATTGGCATTGAGCCCCCATTTCAGACATTTCAGAGGAGGCACGGTTCCAGCTGAGGTCAGCAATCGGTCGGAAGGGGGGGGGTGCCAGGGTCTGCAAACACATTAGCAAATAGCTTTGCTGGTGACTATGTCCGGCTGCATCATCAACCCAAGGACCCAACGGCAGCAATAGTCACCTACTGGAGAAAGAAGAGAGGAAGCACGAAATGTCTATAATTCTTCCAAAGAACCATGTCCAGAAGAATGGACAATATCCTACAATGACACTGATGGGTTGTTGTAGGTTTTTTTCAGGCTATATGGCCATGGTCTAGAAGCATTCTCTCCTGACGTTTTGCCTGCATCTATGGCAAGCATCCTCAGAGGTAGTGAGGTCTGTTGGAACTAGGAAAAAGGGTTTATATATCTGTGGAATGACCAGGGTGGGACAAAGGACTCTTGTCTGATGGAGCTAGGTGTGAATGTTTCAACTGACCACCTTAGAATCATAGAATCATAGAATCAAAGAGTTGGAAGAGACCTCATGGGCCATCCAGTCCAACCCCCTGCCAAGAAGCAGGAATATTGCATTCAAATCACCCCTGACAGATGGCCATCCAGCCTCTGCTTAAAAGCTTCCAAAGAGGGAGCCTCCACCACACTCCGGGGCAGAGAGTTCCACTGCTGAACGGCTCTCACAGTCAGGAAGTTCTTCCTAATGTTCAGATGGAATCTCCTCTCTTGTAGTTTGAAGCCATTGTTCCGCGTCCTAGTCTCCAAGGAAGCAGAAAACAAGCTTGCTCCGTCCTCCTCCCTGTGGCTTCCTCTCACATATTTATACATGGCTATCATCATATCTCCTCTCAGCCTTCTCTTCTTCAGGCTAAACATGCCCAGTTCCCCAAGCCGCTCCTCATAGGGCTTGTTCTCCAGACCCTTGATCATTTTAGTCGCCCTCCTCTGGACACAGACCCTTGATTAGCATATAATGGCCTGACAGTGCCTAGAGCAATCTTTTGTTGAGAGGTGATTAGATGCCTCTCAATTCTGCCGGAGTCTACTGCATATCATGCAGCTGTGGACAAGAAGTCTCCAGAGGGACCACCAAACGCAGCATTGCCCAAACACGCATTAAGGAACACGAAAGGCACTGCAGACTACTTCAACCAGAGAAGTCAACCATAGCAGAGCACCTGATGAACCAGCCTGGACACAGCATATTATTGGAGAACACAAAAGTGCTGGACCACACCAACAACCACCATGTCAGACTACACAGAGAAGCCATTGAAATACATAAGCATGTGAACAATTTCAATAGAAAGGAGGAAATCATGACAATGAACAAAATCTGTCCACCAGTATTAAAAAAACTCTAAAATTACACAGCAAAACAACAGAGAGGAAACAATAAGGGACAACGAATCACCTCTCAACAAAAGATTGCCCCAGGATAAAACTACAGACATGAATCTGGGACCAGGCATTCAGACAAGCGGGCAGATAAAGAAAGAACTTTGACGATGATTAGGAAATGATTAATGGATTAGATCCAGGCATTTAGCCGGGGGGGGGGGGGCCTTGGGGGGCTTGAGCCCCCCCCCCCCCTCGAAATTCTCATGGTGGTCTGCAAGAAGGCCTTACTGGTACATTATTTAAACTGTTATGTTTATTCATATCATGATCTGATCACCATATTCAATATATCCCATATGCATGATGGGGGTATTGGGGTAACGATACAAAAGGTTTGCTAGGCTAGACCCTCTTTCACTCGGACTCAGCCCCCCCCCCCGAATCAAACCCAGCCCCCCCCCCCCCCGAAACAAAATCCTGGCTACGGGCCTGATTAGATCTATGGAACTCTGAAAGACGAAACGCTGATCATGAGAATAGTTTTATATGATATGTTATGTACTGGTTGTTTGATTGTTTTAACTGTGATAACTGCTTTTAACTATGTTTTTGTATATGATGTGTAATTTGTATAGGCATTGAATTGTGCCTTTTTTGTAAGCCGCCCTGAGTCCTCCTTCGGGGGTTGAGAAGGGCGGGGTAAAAGTACCCAAAATAAATAAATAAATAAGTCATTCCACAGATATATAAACCCTTTTTCCTACTTCCAACAGACCTCACTACCTCTGAGAATGCTTGCCATAGATGCAGGCGAAACGTCAGGAGAGAATGCCTCTAGAACATGGCCATATAGCCCGGAAAAACCTGTTGGAACTAGGAAAATGGCTTTATATATCTGTGGAATGACCAGAGTGGGGTAAAGAACTCTTGTCTGTTGGAGCTTTGTGGGAATGTTTTAACTGACCCCCTTGATTAGGATTTGATGGCCTGGCAGTGCCTGGGGCAATATTTTGTTGAGATGTGATTAGATGTCCTTGATTGCCAGATTTTGTTCATTTTCATGGTTTCCTCCTTTCTGTTGAAATTGTCCACATGCTTCTTGTGGATTCCAATGGCTTCTCTGGGTAGGCACTTTGAATTGGACCTAGTAGCAAACCGGCAGCCAGTGGAGCTGGTTGTTAATTGCTGATTTAAATCAGATTAACAGCCATGGTTTATTTCAAAGGATCCTGGGATTCGTAGAGGGGTAGAGTGCTGAAATTCCTCTATGAAACATTCCTAGAGAACCACACCAAGCAATGAGTCCCGCAACTTCCATGGGAGAAGAGACATGATAATTAAACAGGCTGGTAAATGTCACTCTTTGCAGACCCATATTTAAGGATGTGTGGAACCCTACTGAGAAATTTCCTTGTCCAAATTCTGCCCTTAAGAATTCCTCAGATGTTTGTTTGAAGAGGAACCTGTTCTGTCGCCGCTGGGCCTGTATTTGGTTGGCTTTAAAAATAGGATGTGTGATCTTTGCCCAGAGGGAAGCCAGGGGCCTAAGGAGAAGTTCTCAGAGGTTTCCACTACAAACAGTCTTCAGATGGCTAAATAAGTACAACAAAGTCTTTTATTAATGAAATCAAACAGGAACTGCAAGGCTTTCTTGATAAAGTATTGGTTCTCTCAATCTTGTCCACAGGGGACAGGCACTATCTTCAATAACGTTTTCTTTAAAGGAAAATTCCCCTTTTCAACTTCTCCCAGGCTGACTGAAATCCAACCCTCGCTGATGTGTGCTCCACTACCGGGCCGAACTGCATCTCAAACGCCAAGTGGACCTACCAGCAAGGCAGTGGATGTTCTCCAGCTGGAGTTCTTTAGTCTTTAAAGCTCTTTTCCTGGAGTTCTTAAAGCTGTTCTCCCCTGGATTGCTTAAAGCTGTGGGAATGCTTCCCTGGCGTTCTTTCCCTGAGGATTCTTAAAGGTTTAAGCCTTTGTACAGGGGAAGTTACACACATCCTACACATTGGCTGACCTAGCTTAGACTAACTAACAAAATGGCTCACTTCCCTCCAAAGCATAAAAAGGGGGCAGGACTAGCAGGGCCGTAGCCAGAAAAAAATTTCGGGAGGGATTGAAATTTTCGGGGGGGAGGGTGAAAATTTCACGGGGGGGAGGTTGAAACCTGTCTCCTAGCTCACGCTAAAGCAAAGAGCACAGCAGGGGGCAAAGCAGCCTTCAATAGCCTGCAGCTCCACCCTTGTCAACCACCTCCACCAAGTCTGGGCTCCTTAATGAGAGCATTCAACAACACCCCCCCCCCAACTTGGTTGCTTCACTACTGTTCTGTCGCGCGCTGGGCCTGCAAATAATTGTCTTTAGAACAGGATGTGCAACCTTTGCCCAGCGGGAAGCCAGGGGGCCTAAAGAGAAGTTCTCAGAGGTTTCCACCACAAACAGTCTTTAGATGGCTTC
The DNA here is from genome assembly GCF_037176765.1 of Anolis sagrei. Classification (NCBI taxonomy): domain Eukaryota; kingdom Metazoa; phylum Chordata; class Lepidosauria; order Squamata; family Anolidae; genus Anolis; species Anolis sagrei. The sequence goes on from NC_090035.1 coordinate 2,322,062, forward strand.
AGAAGTACAACAAAGTCTTTTATTAATGAACAATAAACAGAAACTTCTCTTGTCTTCAGTAAAGTTAAGCAAATGATTCCCAGCTTTTAGGCAACTGGTGAATTCCTAATCTTGCCCACGAAGGACAGGCAACTGTCTTCAATAACTTCTTCTTTAAAGGAAAATCCCCGTTTTAACTTCTCCCAGGCTGACTGTAATCTAACCCTTACTGATGTGGGCTCCGCTACCGGGTCGAACTGCGTCTCGAACGCCGAGTGGACCTACCAGCAAGGCAGTAGATGTTCTCCAGCTGGAGTTCTTTGGTCTTTAGGGCTATTTTCCTGGAAATTCTTTGGAGACTCTTAAGACCTTTCTCCCCCGGAAGGTCTTAAGGGTTGAAGCTTTTGTATAGGGGAAGCTTGCACACATCCTATACATAAGCTTACCTTGCTGAGACTAACTAAAAATGGCTCCCTTCCCTTCCCAATTGCCCTGAGCAAGGGGCGGAACCAAAACTTAACAATGATGGACAGGTGACTTGCCCTATGACTGCAACCAAAGAAGCCATCTATCTGCAGAGTCCCTGAAACCTAGGACTGCAAGCAAACATTTAATACAAAGCAAATAAAGTTGGAGCTCCTGGTACAGCTGCACCAGAACAACTACATCGGCTATTGCTGCAAGTAAGGACAGTGTGAAAACATTGCTAATATTTGCTTGAGATGGTGCTTGCAGTTCTGGAGGGACTCTTGATTTTTTGCATCTCATAGACTTAACATGGGGATTGGGTTAACCAGCTAAAATTCATGAGTAAACCAGTTTTTTTAAAAAAAATCTGAAACATTTCGGGGGGTGGGGGGTTGAACCCCTAACCCCCCCCCCCCCCTCGCTACAGGCCTGGGGACTAGGGAACCTAATAATAATTGACAAGCAATTGACCCAATAGCTGCAAAGTAAGGAAAGCCATCTAACTGCAAAGGCATAGAACTTCAAAATACAGGGTTAGTCAAAATGAATAGGCCAATAAGAAAATTAATTTTAGACGAATGTATGTTTATTGTAACCAAACTACAGCTACGTATCGACAGATAAATTATCAAAGTTTTGTCTCACCTTCAGAGATGTTCGATATGGGCGCCCCGTGTGACACGGCAGACGTCCAAGCGATAGTCCAGTTCATTCCACATCCGTTGCAGCACATCCGACGTAATGGCATCGAATGCAGCACATATGCGCTGTTTTAAGTCGTCCAAGGTCAGCGGTAATGGAGGTCGGAACACAGTGTACATGTGTGTTGCTCAAAAAAAACTTTGATAGTTTATCTGTCGCTACGTAGCTGTGGTTTGGTTACAGTAAACATACATTCGGGTACAATTAATTTTCTTATTGGCCTATTCATTTTGACTAACCCTGTACATGCAGCAATCAACCAATAGCAAGATAAGCTGGAGCTCCTGGTGTGGCTGTCCCAGAACAAACCACAACATTTGCTCTGACTTTTACTTTTGTTCAGACCTCATCTTTTGAAAAAAAAAATACAAACAGAAAAGGAAAACAAAGCTGTAACTCTTCCCGGGATGGAATGCCGCCCAATTGTCAATTACAACCCACCAGTGGAAGAACAATCGTGCAAAACCCCGGTTCCCATAACATTTCACCCAACATTACACCGCTAATGAATTATGACTGGGTCGTTTGTCATCCTCTTCCAAAATAGCCCATGCCTATTACCCTTCATACCCACTCTCCCAACCTCAGCTTATACTCAGCACAACAAACAAGGTTTTTGTAAACTCGGCCGACTTTTCTCCCTCGGCGGGACGAGATGACAATGAGGCAGCACCATTTTTTCCTCTGAGCAAACTTGGGTGGGCTCCTCTGATCTTCTCGCAAGAGCGAGGGAATGTTTATTGGTGAACGGAGGACTAATGGCCAAGTGGTGCTTGAAGGAACTTGACTTGGGAATAGCCCGAATCTCGTGTTCCACGACCTGATACTCAGCATCGTTTAGGAAAGTAATATTCTCCCACTCACTAGAAAACTAAATAATAATATTGGCCAGGATCCTACATCTCAGATGCAATGTGTAATTCATGCAGTTTGGCACCACTTGAACTGCCTCGGCTTAATGCTTTGGAATAATGGGAACTGTAATTTGGTGAAGCCTCTCTGCCAAAGAGTGCTGGTGTCTGTCCAATTCCTGGGATTCAATAGCATTGAACTATAGCAGTGGTGTCAAACTGCATTAATTCTACGGTATAGATGCAATTGTGGTTCTAAATGCCCAATTACATGTTGTCTTCTGCTCCAATTCCCCAAACCCATCTTAACAGCCAGCAGTCACACAAAGCAATACACAGGAAGCACTGAGCCATTGCAGTTAAAGTAGTGCCAATCTCTTACTGCCTACTACAGGGAAAACCAGCTGATCCCCAACCCATCTAAAACACAGACATGTGCCTTTCATCTCAAGAACAGACAAACATCCCGAGCTCTGAAGATCACATGGGAAGGAATCCCACTGGAGCATTGCAGCTCACCCAAATACCAGGGAGGAGTCACTCTGGACTGTGCTCTGACCTACAAGAAGCACTGCCTGAACATCAAGCAAAAAGTGGGTGCTAGAAACAATATCATACGCAAGCTGACTGGCACAACCTGGGGATCACAACCAGACACAGTGAAGACATCTGCCCTTGCGCTATGCTACTCTGCTGCTGAGTACGCATGTCCAGTGTGGAATACATCTCACCACACTAAAACAGTGGATGTGGCTCTGAATGAGACATGCCGCATTATTATGGGATGTCTGCGCCCTACACCACTGGAGAAATTACACTGCTGAGCCAGTATTGCACCACCTGACATCCGCCAGGAAGTAGCAGCCAATAGTGAAAGGATCAAGGCAGAGACATCTCCAGCTCATCCCCTGTTTGGGTATCAGCCAGCACGTCAATGACTTAAAATCAAGAAATAGTTTTCTAAGATTTACAGAGACACTCGCTGGAACACCCCAGCAAGCGAGAGTCCAAAAGTGGCAGGCTCAAACCCAGAACGTCAACCAATGGCTGATACCAAATGAGAGACTCCCCCCTGGGCACACAGAAGACTGGGCGACTTGGAAGGCGGTGAACAGACTGCGCTCTGGCACCACGAGATGCAGAGCCAACCTCAAGAAATGGGGCCACAAAGTAGAATCCTCGACATGCGAGTGTGGAGAAGAGCAAACCACTGACCACCTACTGCAATGCACCCTGAGCCCTGCCACATGCACAAGGGAGGACCTTCTTGCAGCAACACCAGAGGCACTCCAAGGGACCAGATACTGCTCAAAGGACATTTAATCCACTACCAAACTCACAAATTTTGTATTTTGTCTGTTTGTTTGCTTTGTTCTGTTAGAAATGTAATATAATTGACTGGTTGCCCTGACATGACAAATAAATAACTAAGAGTCCAATATTACTAACTAAACAGTTTATTGAAGAAAAGCCAATATATAAATAGCAAAAAGGCAATACAAAAAGCAATTTCCCAAAAAGCAATAGGAAAAGCCTATTAAAAGGCAATAGTCTATACATTAGAGTTCTGTTCCAAAAGAGACAAGGTTTATGGAAAAACAAGAGTCAAAACTTAAGCATAAATCCATAACCAGGAACATAGGAACTTCTTCCAAAACATGAGTCTATGAAAATGAGCACAAAACTTTCCCAAAGAACTTAAGCATACACTTGAACGTGAAACAAGACCAAGGTGTACACCGTAACACAGTGTTGCCTGTACTAACCGATTTAGTAAACAATCTTTTAATTTAAGTACCACCAAGCCATGAAGTCATACCTTTGTCATCTGCTCTGTTGCTTCAAGGATTTCTCACTCTGTTGTCTCTCACGGAGTCTCTGCGACCTCCATAATCTTGCCCCCACTTCCTGGAGATCGAGCCTCAAACTCCTACTAACTTCATGTATGTTCCCAGAGGAAAGATCTCTCTCTCTCTTCCAGCTCCTTAACTACCATTGCAAAGGAATGACTAGGGGAAATGTTCTCCCTATCTTCTGATGCCACAGTATCTCCCTCTACGCTCTGCTCCGAAGCTGTTTCTCTCTCACCAGACACAGACTCATTCTCCCAGACAGAATCTTGATCCTCTCATTCCCCACACTGGAAAGCCCATCAGTCCTCACAAACTCTGATAGAACAATCCCCTCATCTACAGCCTCTGGCTGAACTACAAGGCTTGGACAAACTTTGGCCTTCCAGGTGTTTTGGACTTCAACTCCCACAATTCCTTCAGTACATGGATGACATCCTTCAGTATGTGGAGGACATACTCATAGCACAGGCATGGGCAAATTTCACCCTCCAAATGTTTTGGACTTCGGCTCCCTCAATTCCTTAAGTACGTGGACAACATCCTTCAGTATGTGGAGGACATACTCATAGCACAGGCATGGGCCAACTTGGGCCCTCCCTCCAGGTATTTTGGACTTCAACTCCCACAATTCCTTCAGTACGTGGTCAACATCCTTCAGTATGTGGATGACATGCTCATAGCAGAGGAATGGGCCAACTTGGGCCCTCCAAATGTTTTGGACTTCAACTCCCTCAATTTCTTCAGTATGTGGACAACATCCTTCAGTATGTGGAGGACATAGTCATAGCACAGGCATGAGCTGAGTTGGTCCCTCCAAATGTTTTGAGATTCAGCTCCCTCAATTCCTTCAGTACGTGGACCACATCCTTTAGTATGTGGAGGACATACTCAAAGAACAGGCATGGGCCAACTTGGGCCTTCCAAATGTTTTGGACTTCAACTCCCTCAATTCCAACAGTACGTGGATGACATCCTTCAGTATGTGCAGGACATACTCATAGCACAGGCATGGGCCAACTTGGGTCCTCCAGGTGTTTTGGACTTCAGCTTCCACAATTCCTTCAGTATGTGGACAACATTCTTCAGTATGTGGAGGACATACTCATAGCACAGGCATGGGCCAACTTGGGCTCTCCTTAACGTGTTTTGGACTTCAATTCCCACCATTCCTTCAGAACTTGGTCAACATCCTTCAGTACATGGACGACATACTCATAGCACAGGCATGGGCAAACCTGGGCCCTGTTTCCATGTGTTTTGGACTTCAGCTCCCACCATTCCTAACATCCTCAGGCCCTTTCCTTTCCCCCCTCAGCTGCTTAAGGAATTGTGGGAGTTGAAGTCCAAAACACCTGGAAAGCCGAAGTTTGCCCATGCCTGGTATAGACACACTCAATTGCAACTTTCCTTTCACTGCCAAGGAATGACATCATTATTTTCCATTGTTTTAACAAACATGGCATGAATCCTCCAATTTTTTTCATTATCTACTTCAAAACATTGTTGAAGTCTCATTGGAGAAGGCCTGTTTTAACATTATATACAGGGTTAGTCAAAATGCATAGGCCAATAAGCCATTCAATTGAATGGCTTATTGGCCTATGCATTTTGACTAACCCTGTGTATATATATATATATATATATATATATATATATATATATATATATATATTCTTGCTGGGCTCCAGCAGGTAACAACAAGCACATTTTTGTTTATACTGTTTCTGAAGCTAATGTATGCTATCTTTCTAGAGTAATTTTTCCAAGCTCTGATTCCACCATGAGAAAGAGAGAGATTAGCATTTCTGGCAGGGTTTAAATGGAGTGGGGAGGGAATATTGAACCTATACGGCATGTAGCAACAGCCTCGTGAAAACAGACCTAGACAAGCCGTTGAGTGACGAAGAAAAAGAGTGCATTCCTCCTGGAGTCACATCAAAATGTGAACCTTTGCTGGATCAAATCTGATACTTATTGGGATTGAGGTTCTCTTTCTCATACGAGCCAAACACATATCTAGTCTACAAGTACGACATGAGATCAAGCTCTGGCTCCAACCTGGGGATCACAACCAGGCACAGTGAAGACATCTGCCCTTGCGCTATGCTACTCTGCTGCTGAGTACGCATGCCCAGTGTGGAACACATCCCACCACGCTAAAACAGTGGATGTGGCTCTGAATGAGACATGCCGCATTATCACGGGGTGTTTGCGCCCGACACCACTGGAGAAATTACACTGCTTAGCCGGTATTGCACCACCTGACATCCGCCGGAAAGGAGCAGCCAATAGTGAAAGGACCAAGGCAGAGACATCTCCAGCTCATCCCTTGTTTGGGTATCACCAGCACGTCAACCACTTAAATCAAGAAATAGTTTTCTAAGATCTACAGAGACACTCGCTGGAACACCTCAGCAAGCGAGAGTCCAAAAGTGACAGGCTCAAATCCAGCACCTCAACCAATGGCTTACACCAAATGAGAGACTCCCCCCTGGGCACACAGAAGACTGGGTGACTTGGAAGGCACTGAACAGACTGCGCTCTGGCACCACGAGATGCAGAGCCAATCTTAAGAAATGGGGCTACAAAGTGGAATCCTCGACATGCGAGTGTGGAGAAGAATCATAGAATCATAGAATCAAAGAGTTGGAAAAGACCTCATGGGCCATCCAGTCCAACCCCCTGCCAAGAAGCAGAGCCAACCACTGACCACCTGCTGCAATGCACCCTGAGCCCTGCCACATGCACAAGGGAGGACCTTCTTGCGGCAACACCAGAGGCACTCCAAGGGGACAGAGACTGGTCAAAGGACATTTAATCCACTACCAAACTCACAAGTTTTGTATTTGTCTGTTTGTTTGCTTTGTTCTGTTAGAAATGTAATATAATGGACTGGTTGCTCTGACACGACAAATATACGGGGTGTCTGAGCCCTACACCACTAGATAAATTACACTGCTTAGCCGATATAGGGAAATCCATAGGGCCTCTCAGCCGAGGCACCCTAGGCGTCCCGCTGGGCATATAGAGACCACGTCCTGTTAATAGGCAATTGCTACAGGCCCAGCGTGTGACAGCACAATACCTATGTGAAAGGGTGCCGTAAGGAAGATGGAGCAGGCTTGTTTTCTGCTGCCCTTGAAACTAGGACTCAGTGGAGCCATGAGTTCAAATTACAGGAGAGGAGATTCCAACTGAACTTCCCGACCGTATGAGCTGTTCAACAGTGGAACTCTCTGCCAAGGAAAATAGAAGCTCTTTCTTTGGAAACCTTCAAACAGAGGCTGGATGGCCATCTGTCAGGGGAAAAGATCATGGAGTCCTCGTGAACAGCAAGTTAAACATGAGCCAACAATGTCATGCAGCAGCAAAAAAGCCAATGGGATTTTGGCCTGTATTAATAGGAACCTAGTGTCTAGATCTAGGGAAGTCCTGCTCCCCATGCTCTATTCTGCCTTGGTTAGATCACACCTGGAATCACATTGTGTCCAATTCTGGGCCCCACAATTGACAAACTTGAATGTGTCCAGAGGAGGGTGACTAAAATGATCAAGGGTCTGGAGAACAAGCCCTATGAGGAGCGACTTAAAGAGCTGGCCATGTTTAGCCTGAAGAAGAGAAGGCTGAGAGGAGACATGATGATAGTCATGTATAAATATGTGAGGGGAAGCCACAGGGAGGAGGGAGGGAGCGTCCTTTCTGCTTCCCTGAAGACTAGGATGCAATGGAATAACGCCTTCAAACTACAAGAAAGAAGATTCCATCTGAACATGAGGAAGAACTTCCTGACTGTGAGAGCCATTCAGCAGTGGAACTCTCTGCCCCGGAGTGTGGTGGAGGCTCCTTCTTTGGAAGCTTTTAAACAGAGGCTGGATGGCCATCTGTCAGGGGTGATTTGAATGCGATTTTCCTGCTTCTTAGCAGAATGGGGTTGGACTGGATGGCCCACAAGGTCTCTTCCAACTCTATGATTCTATGATTGTGCTTTTCTGGCATGGCAGGAGGTTGGACTGGAAGGCCCATGTGGTCCCCTCCAACTCTATTACTCTATGATTCGAAGGTGCCAACACAAGTTGACCTTCTCTTCGCACCCTCTTGTGTTCTGCTTCCCTGGAGACTAGCGCAATGGAACAATGGCTTCAAACTACAAGAAAGGAGATTCCAACTGAACATGAGGAAGAACTTCCTGAGGAAGAGTTCCATTCAGCAGTGGAACTCTCTGCCCCGGAGTGTGGTGGAGGCTCCTTCTTTGGAAGCTTTGAAACAGAGGCTGGATGGCCATCTGTCAGGGGTGATTTGAATGCAGTATTCCTGCTTCTTGGCAGAATGGGGTTGGACTGGATGGCCCAGGAGGTCTCTTCCAACTCTTTGATTCTATGATTCTACTGTGAGAGCTGTTCAACAGTGGAACTCTGCCCTGGAGGGAGTGTGGTGAAGGCTCCTTCTTTGGAAGCTTTTAAGCAGAGGGTGGATGGCTATCTGTCGGGGGTGATTTGAATGCAATATTCCTGTTTCTTGGCAGAATGAGGTTGGACTGGATGGTGGCCCAGGAGGTCTCTTCCAACTCTTTGATTCTATGGTTCTATGTTTAGCCTGTAGACGAGAAGGTTGAGAGCCATGTATACCTATGTGAAAGGGTGTTGTAAGGAAGATGGAGCAGACTTGTTTTCTGCTGCCCTTGAAACTAGGTCTCAATGGAGCCATGAGTTCAAATTACAGGAGAGGAGATTCCAACTGAACATTAGGAAGAACTTCCTGACTGTATGAGCTGTTCAACAGTGGAACTCTCTGCCAAGGAGGGTGGAAACCTTCAAACAGAGGCTGGATGGCCATCTGTCAGGGATACTTTGATTGTGCTTTTCCAGCATGGCAGGGGGTTGGACTGGAAGGCCCATGTGGTCCGCTCCAACTCTATTACTCTATGATTCAAAAGTGCCAACCAGGGGCGGCTCATCCATTACGCGAAGTAAGCGGTCGCAGAACACTTTTTTTGCCAGGGGCGCAGAGGCACCTCTGTAAATGCCCCTCGACCGCCACTTGAGGAGCGCCCCCCCCCCCCTCAGCTCACAACAGCCCTAGCAGTCCGGGGGGAGCCTCGGCTTCCTTGCCTCACTACCAGGCGATCCTCTTCCCAAAGGGGCCGGGCCCTTGAGCCTCGCCTCGCCCCTCTCGTTCCTGCTCCACCTGGCTACTGGGTGCACGAGCAGAGTGAGCACTCAATCGTTCTCTGTGTTCGATCCCTTCCCCATGACTGGCTCCCTTTCCTGATCCCCCGGAGCTCTCCTCTCCCCAATCCACGGGTGGGCCAAGGGGCGGAGCCGCCGCGCCTGGCCCGCTTCGGGTCCGGAGGCATGTTTGAAGACCCCAAAAGTCACCTCTTCTGATTTTCTCTTCAGCTATTGGGACCAAGAGAGAGAGAGAGAGAGAGAGAGAGAGCCCCTCCGGCTGGAGGTATCTCCCACCTCCGCTCCCTCCTTTGTTTTTGTGCCTACCTTCAGGAAAGGTGGACTTCTCCACCTCTCTCTCTCTCTCTCTAGCTCTCTCTCTCTCTCTCTCTCTCTCTCTCGGTCCCAATGGCTGAGGAGAAAGTCAGGAGAAGAGGTGACTTTTGGTGCACATGCCGGGGTCTTCAGGCACACCTCCGGACCCAAAGTGGGCCAGGTAAGGGAGCAAATGCGGCAAGTGTAGTTACTGGGATGTATAGTTTACTTACAATGAAAGAGCATTCTGAACTCCACCAATGATGAAATTGAACCAAATATGGAACACAGAACTCCCACGACAAACAGAAAATATATATCAATGATTGGTTGGGGGGGGGGGGGCGCCAAAATACTGTTTGCTTACCATTGAAAATTACCTACGGCCGCCTCTGGTGCCAACACAGGTTAACCTTCTCTTTGCACCCTCTCCACCTAGTAAATGCTTCAGCTAGAAAAGTCAGTTGGGTGAATTTAACTCTTTTCTAATTGGCAAACTTTCCATGCATGTCCAATTCCCGAAATGGAATTTGAGATGAAAGAAGGTGGGCTGTCTGTGGAAGAGATAGGACTTGAGTGTGCCTTCCCTCTGACATCTTATTTAATAGCTTCCCCTTGAAAGTGGCTTTTCCTGCGTATTGGAGATTGCTTCCACAAAGCCCATCTCAATTCACGGCGCATTCTGGAGGAACTCAGCCTTCGGAGGTTGGAGAGAGGATGCCTCCTCCCTTCTGCCCCTCCGTTACCCATTTCTGGAATGTATTCTGGTCTGGTTGCCGAGCCGTGAGGGATGCGCGAGCACATTTAATAGCTTGAAAAGGGATTGCAACTGAATCTCATTTTCCACCGTGGTAAATATGATATCTTCAGGTAATGATTGAATAGCCATGGACATCCTATTTATGTTCAAGGAGAAGGGAGCATCGGGAACTCGCTGGTACCTGCTGTGGGGAAGATAGCAGCATTTCAAAAGGCTACGGCATTGGCAAAACTAGGGCCAGGCTAAGCAGATTTGTTTACATACTTACTTAGGCGATCCCTCGTTGTCCGAGTAGGGTGGGTCCGTAGGTGACTGTGCAGCCCTATTTCTTGATCTACATCTTCTCATGTAGTGAGGGCATTGGTTTCCAGGTGGAAGATGGTCTCAGTCGGGGTTGGCTTAATGCACCTTCCTCTTGGCACATTTCTCCCTTTCGCCCTCCATTCATGCCTCTTCAAATTCTGCAGCACTGCTGGTCACAGCTGACCTCCAGCTGGAGCAGTCAAGGGCCAGGGCTTCCCACTTCTCACCGTCCATGCCAGAGTTTTTAAGGTTGGCTTTGAGCCCGTCTTTCAATCTCTTTTCCTGCTCACCGACATTCCATTTTCCGTTCTTGAGTTCGGAGTAGAGCAACTGCTTTGGGAGACGTTGGTTGGGCATCCGGACAACGTGGCTGGTCCAGCAGAGTTGATGGCGGAGGACCATCGCTTCAATATTGGTGGTCTTTGCTTCTTCCAGCACGCTGACGTTTGTCCGCTTGTCTTCCCAAGTTATTTGCAGGATTTTCTGGAGGCAGCGCTGATGGAATCATTCCAGGAGTTGCATGTGATGTCTGTAGACAGTCCACGTCTCGCAGGCATAGAGCAGGGTTGGGAGGACAATAGCTTTATAGACAAGCCCCTTGGTCTCCCTACGGATGTCCCGGTCCTCAAACACTCTCTGCTTCATTCGGGAAAATGCTGCACTTGCAGAGCTCAGGCGGTGTTGTATTTCGGCATCGATGTTGACTTTGGTGGAGAGGTGGCTGCCAAGGGAGCGGAAATGGTCGACATTTTCTAATGTTACACCATTAAGCTGTATCTCTGGCATTGGAGAGGGGGTGGCTGGTGTCTGCTGGAAGAGCACTTTGGTTTTCTCGATGTTCAGTGACAGGCCGAGCTTCATGTATGCTTCTGCAAAGGTGTTTAGAGTGGCTTGTAGATCCTCTTCTGTATGCCGTGTTCAGCCTTGCGACTGACCAGGAGTACCTCTGTCTTACCTGGATTCAATTTCAATTTGTTCGCCCTCATCCAGATCGTCACAGCAGCCAAACACCGGTTCGGGACCTGAGCAGCCCCTTAGTAGCAGGTGGGAAGGAGTGACAGAGTTGGACATCATCTGCGTACAGGTGACCCCGCACCCCCAAACTCTGGATGATCTCCCCCAGCGGTTTCATGTAGATGTTAAATGGATTCAACAGCCATTTGAGGGTTACCATAATCCTGTCTAATGTTCAGAGAAATTGTCCTCCAGGAGAAATTGCACCCAAAAGCATTGGTTACAGACGCTGCTGTTCTTCTGGGATGACTTATCAATGGGTCGAACACAACTCGAGTCATCTTCTGTAGATCTGAAGCTTTCCTCCAAATCCCTTGATTCCTTATATGGCCAAACGCTGGAAAACGAGGAGTTATTTATATCGCATTTCTTTTCTTTTCTTTTTGGATTTTGAGAGGAGAGGCTGGAATGTTTGCAGTTCAACGGGAGTGTCACGAATGAAACCGACATCTTCAAACAGCCGCCGCTTTACCCCCATCATAACCCTAGAACGTGGTGATTGGCCATTGAAATGTTTGTGGTCAGGGCTTTGCAGCCATAGGAACAGGCTCAAAAACAAATCTCAGGATCTGCCGACAAGGCAGGAGATAGTATTTATCTTCAGGCTTTATGCTAAGAAAAGACTCTGAGAGACCCTCGCCAAAGAAATGGGTTGTGCGGAGTATTTTTGGTCTGATCCTAGCTATGGTCAAGCTGTTTGCACATCTGAAGCCATTCAAAGTGGCGCATGCTCTCAACCTTATCTGGGGTGAACCCCACTCTCTCTTCCGTCTTGGGCTTAACTGTCATTTGCCGTCACATTAACAATGTGGTAAATCATGATTAATGCTAAACAAGGTTTTGCTCTTCAACAGATTGGTGAATAGGAAAGGGAAAACGAAAAGGCCCAAGGCTGTTAGGAATGGTGGGACTTGAAGTTGAAAACACTTGGAAGGCCCAAGTTGGGCCATGCCTGTGCTATGAGTATGTTGTCCACATACTGAAGGATGTTGTCCAAGTTCTGAAGGAATGGTGGGAGTTGAAGTCCAAAACACCTGGAAGGAGAACCCAAGTTGGCCCATGCCTGTGTTATGAGTATGTCATCCATGTACTGAAGTATGTTGTCCAAGTTCTGAAGGAATTGAGGTAGTTGAAGTCCAAAACTCCTGGAAGGAGAACCCAAGTTGGCCCATGCCTGTGTTATGAGTATGTCATCCACGTGCTGAAGGATTTGAGGTAGTTGAAGTCCAAAACTCCTGGAAGAGGACCCAAGTTTGCCCATGCCTTTGCTAGGAGTATGTCGTCCGTGTACTGAAGGATGTTGTCCAAGTCCTGAAGGAATGGTGGGAGTTGAAGTCCAAAACACCTGGAAGGAGAGCCCAAGTTGGCCTGTGATATGAGTATGTCATCCACATACTGAAGGATGTTGTCCAAGTTCTGAAGGAATGGTGGGAGTTGAAGTCCAAAACACCTGGAAGGAGAGCCCAAGTTGGCCTGTGATATGACTATGTCATCCACATACTGAAGGATGTTGTCCAAGTTCTGAAGGAATGGTGGGAGTTGAAGTCCAAAACACCTGGAAGGAGAGCCCAAGTTGGCCTGTGATATGAGTATGTCATCCACATACTGAAGGATGTTGTCCAAGTTCTGAAGGAATGGTGGGAGTTGAAGTCCAAAACACCTGGAAGGAGAGCCCAAGTTGGCCTGTGATATGAGTATGTCATCCACATACTGAAGGATGTTGTCCAAGTCCTGAAGGAATTGTGGGAGTTGAAGTCCAAAACACCTGGAAGGAGAGCCCAAGTTGGCCTGTGATATGAGTATGTCATCCACATACTGAAGGATGTTGTCCAAGTTCTGAAGGAATGGTGGGAGTTGAAGTCCAAAACACCTGGAAGGAGAGCCCAAGTTGGCCTGTGATATGACTATGTCATCCACATACTGAAGGATGTTGTCCAAGTTCTGAAGGAATGGTGGGAGTTGAAGTCCAAAACACCTGGAAGGAGAGCCCAAGTTGGCCCATGCCTGTACTATGAGTATGTCGTCCATGTACTGAAGGATCTTGACGAAGTTCTGAAGGAATGGTGGGGGTTGAAGTCCAAAACACATGGATGGAGAGCCCAAGTTGGCCCATGCCTGTACTATGAGTATGTCGTCCATGTACTAAAGGATGTTGTCCAAGTTCTGAAGGAATGGTGGGAGTCGAAGTCCAAAACTCCTGGAAAGAGAGCCCAAGTTTGCCCATGCCTATGCTATGAGTATGTTGTCCACGTACTGAAGGATGTTGTCCAAGTTCTGAAGGAATGGTGGGAGTTGAAGTCCAAAACACCTGGAGGGAGGACCCAAGTTTTCCCATGCCTATGCTATATGTTGTCCACATACTGAAGGATGTTGACCAAGTTCTGAAGGAATGGTGGGAGTTGAAGTCAAAAACAGCTGGAAGGAGGACCCAAGATTGCCCATGCCTGTGCTATGAGTATGTCATCCACGTACTGAAGGATGTTGACCAAGTTCTGAATGAATGGTGGGAGTTGAAGTCCAAAACAAGTGGAAGGAGAGCCCAAGTTGGCCCATGCCTGTGCTATGAGTATGGCATCCACGTACTGAAGGATGTTGACCAAATTCTGAAGGAATTGTGGGAATTGGAGTCCAAAACACCTGGAGGAAGGGCCCAAGTTTGCCCGTGCCTCATCTACGCTGTACAATTATTGATGCAATTTGACACCACTTTAAGGGCCACGACTCAATGTTATGGGAGTTGTAGTTTTACCCAATCTACAGCCTTCTCTACCCAAAATGTGGGTGCCCTGTCAATCTACAACTCCTAGGACACCTTATCATTGAGCCATGACAGGTGAGGCCATATCAAACTGCACTAATTTTGCAGTGTAGATGCACCCCCAGAGAGATGTTTCCTGGAGAACATGGAAGAAACTTGAAATGGTGGACCTCACATCTAAATGTCACTCGGTGTTGTTAGGAAGGAACATTGTTGGGGAAATCGTTTGAGAGAAAGCCGTTGGGAGATATTTTGTTCTTCAAAAATGCAACCTGTTTACTTGAATGGAAACTGCTGACCTTTTGTCTTAATGGCAGGAGATTTCTCCAAGCTGCCTCTGAGGACTTGGTCTGAGAAGGTTGGAGGCACCATTGCCCTGTTACCCTTTCCAAATGTCAGCTGCTTTTCACTTTCTGCTTGGTAGAAAACACACTCTGAAGCAGGAGGGAAACATTTCTACTCAGTTGTGCTTTTTTTGCAGCAAGAAAAGAATTAAATCTTCTATCTTCCAGATTGTTTCCAGGTAAGACAGTGTTTCTCAACCTGGGGGTCGGGATCCCCGTGGGGGTCGCGAGGGGATGTCAGAGGGGTCACAAAAGACCACCAGAAAACACACTATTTTCTGTTGGTCATGGGGGTTCTATGTGGGAAGTCTGGCCCAACTCTCCGGATATAGGTGAGCTACAACTCCCAAACTCAAGGTCAATGCCCTCCAAACCTTTCCAGTATTTTCTGTTAGTCATGGGAGTTCTGTGTGCCAAGTTTGGTTCATTTCCATCGTTGCTGGAGTTCAGAATGCTCTTTGATTGTAGGTGAACTACAAATCCCAGCAACTACAACTCCCAAATATCCGGGTTTATTTTCCCCAAACTCCACCAGTGTTCACATTTGGGCATATTGAGTATTCGTGCCAAGTTTCGTCCAGATCCATCATTGTTCGAGTCCACAGTGTTCTCTGGAAGTAGGTGAACTACAACTCCAAAAAACTCAAGGTCAATGTCCACCAGACCTTCCCAGTATTTTCTCTCCCAAACTCATCAAACCCTTCCAGTATTTTCTGTTGGTCATGGGAGTTCTGTGTGCCAAGCTTGGTTCATTTCCATCGTTGGTGGAGTTCAGAATGCTCTTTGATTGTAGGTGAACTACAAATCCCAGCAACTACAACTCCCAAATATCCAGGTTTATTTTCCCCAAACTCCACCAGTGTTCACATTTGGACATATGGAGTATTCGTGCCAAGTTTCGTCCAGATCCATCATTGTTCGAGTCCACAGTGATCGATGGATGTAGGTGAACTACAACTTCCAAACTCAAGGTCAATGCCCTCCAAACCCTTCCAGTATTTTCTGTTGGTCATGGGAGTTCTGTGTGCCAAGTTTGGTTCATTTCCATCATTGGTGGAGTTCAGAATGCTCTTTGATTGTAGGTGAACTACAAATCCCAGCAACTACAACTCCCAAATATCCAGGTTTATTTTCCCCAAACTCCACCAGTGTTCACATTTGGACATATGGAGTATTCGTGCCAAGTTTCGTCCAGATCCATCATTGTTCGAGTCCACAGTGATCGATGGATGTAGGTGAACTACAACTCCCAAACTCAAGGTCAATGCCCTCCAAACCCTTCCAGTATTTTCTGTTGGTCATGGGAGTTCTGTGTGCCAAGTTTGGTTCATTTCCATCGTTGGTGGAGTTCAGAATGCTCTTTGATTGTAGGTGAACTACAAATCCCAGCAACTACAACTCCCAAATATCCAGGTTTATTTTCCCCAAACTCCACCAGTGTTCACATTTGGACATATTGAGTATTCGTGCCAAGTTTCATCCAGATCCATCATTGTTCGATCCACAGTGATCGCTGGATGTAGGTGAACTACAACTCCCAAACTCATCAAACCCTTCTAGTGTTTTCTGTTGGTCATGGGAATTCTGTGTGCCGTGTTTGATTCAATTCCATCATTGGTGGAGTTCAAAAGGCTCTTTAATTTTAGGTGTACTATAAATCCCAGCGACTCCAGCATTACTAAATGACAAAATCAATCACCCCCAACCTTACCAGTATTCAAATTTGGGCTTATTGGCTATTTGTGCCAAATTTGGTCCAGTGACTGAAAATGCATCCTGCATATCAGATATTTATGGCTCTGGGGGGCATAAAGAATCATGTATGAAATACAGCAGACTCTCAACTAAGTGGATTGGAAGAAACCAGCTCAATGCAGTTTCTGTTTGCTTGAAAGTTACAATAAAACGTATGCTGAGCCAATACTATACCACATATTATATCCATACAATAGCCATAATATACCACGGGTAGGTAAAGGTTGTCTCCTGACATTAAGTCCAGTCATGTCTGGCTCTGGGGTGTGGTGCTCATCTCCATTTCTAAGCCAAAGAGCCAGCGTTGTCCATAGACACCTCCAAGGTCATGTGGCCAGCATGACCGCATGGAGCGCCGTTACCTTCCCGCCGGAGCGGTACCTATTGATCTACTCACATTTGCATGTTTTCAAACTGCAAGGTTGGCAGAAGCTAGGGCTGACAGCGGAAGCTCATGCCGCTCCCTGGAATCGAACCTGATACCTTTTGGTCAACAAGCTCAGCAGCTCAGTGCTTTAACCCACTGCGCCACCGGGGGGGGGGGGGCATAATATACCATACCATACATGTATTGATTAGGTTTGTACTATCTGGGTAAACCTTGATCTGTTTTTGGGAGCCTACCGTATTCAGGAAGGCAGATATCTGTCTTTGCTCTGGGATGCCAAAAGATCCATTTTCTATCGGCCCCTTCCCATCATTTTAGGCATTTAAGCTGTTTCTACTCTAGAGGAGAGGTGCTGCAGGTAGGCATATGCTTTCCTGCAGATAGGTGTATTCTTTCCTGCAGGTAGGCACATGCTTTCTCTCCTGGGCATGCACACCACACACACTCTTTCCAAGACATTTAAAGGAGGTGAGTTTTTAAAGCTGTTTCGTACTCTAGAGGAGGGGCGCTGCAGGTAGGCATCCGCTTTCTCTCCTGGGCCTATATGCCACACACTCTTCTCAAGGCATTTAAAGGAGGCAAGTTCTTAAAGCTGTTTCCCACTCTAGAGGAGAGGCACTGCATGCAGGCAGGCGCACACTTGAAGGAGGCCTCTTACCTCTCCTCTGGAGGAGAGTGTTGCATCCCAGACCAAGAAACGAGACCATAAGATTAAATCCACCACCCTGGACTGTAGGAAAAGCAATCCTTGTTTATTGATGAAAAATTGGTTACAAAAGAAAGGTAAATGCAAAGTCAAAAAGCCACAGAAAAACACAGCAGTCAGTAGAATCTCTGAACTTGAGCAAAATTTCAAAAGCCACAATACAAGAACCAGGAACCTGTTAGTCTTTTACTAACCATGAACTTGATAAATACAAGCCTCTGGATTACCGGCCATGAAACACAGGAATTCAGCCAAGGCACAGCCACAGTCCCAAACGTTGCTTGATCTAAAGAGGCACCCGGCAGGAGGCCTCTTAAACCAAAGAAGCTATTCTTTGAAACGCCCCTTGACTTTGAAGCCTGGGCCTGTCTCTCCTGTAAACGATGTGACCTTCGCAGAAACTGGGAAACATTTCTGTCTCTAACTATCTGTTCTCTTCGCTCCTCATTAAAAAACCCAGGTAGAGAGATATCACGGCTAGCTTCCAAAACATTTGCCTCCAGCTGTTGAGTTTCATTTTCATCCCCGCTGACCTCTGCATCAACAACAGATTCCACACTGTCAGGGTCAGGGAGAGCTTGCTCAGTTGGAAAAACTATCAGAGAATCCGGTTCACACAGATCAGGATCAGGCTGTACCCCAACAGAGAGACACTTGGCTGCAGGCAGGCCTGCACACTTTAAGGAGGCTTCTTGTTCTTAAAGCTGTTTCTACTCTAGAGGAGAGGCGCTGCAGGTAGGCATGCGCTTTCTCTCCTGGGCCTGCATGCCACACTCTCTTCTCAAGGCATTTAAAGGAGGCAAGTTCTTAAAGCTGTTTCTTACTCTAGAGGAGAGGTGCTGCATGCATGCAGGTGTATGCTTGAAGGAGGCCTCTTACCTCTACTCTAGAGGAGGAGCACTTGGCTGCAAGCAGGTCCACACACTTTAAGGAGGCTTCTTGTTCTTAAAGCTGTTTATACTCTAGAGGAGAGGTGCTGCAGACAGGCACACAGGCTTTCTCTCCCAGGCTTGCACCATGCCAGCAGCCACAAACTCTTTCCAACACATTTTAAGGAGGCTTCCTACTTCCAGGTAAGGAAGAACTATGACCTCCTGGAACTTTCCCTGGGCTTCTTTAAAAATCAGGGAGAGAGGAGGGAGTAAGCTTCCTTTCTGCTTCCCTGGAGACTAGGACGCAATGGAACAATGGCTTCAAACTACAAGAGAGGAGATTCCACCTGAACATGAGGAAGAACTTCCTGACTGTGAGAGCCGTTCAGCAGTGGAACTCTCTGCCCCGGAGTGTGGTGGAGGCTCCTTCTTTGGAGGCTTTGAAACAGAGGCTGGATGGCCATCTGTCAGGGGTGATTAGAATGCAACATTCCTGCTTCTTGGCAGAATGGGGTTGGACTGGATGATGGCCCAGGAGGTCTCTTCCAACTCTAGGA
This sequence comes from Anolis sagrei, assembly GCF_037176765.1. Taxonomy (NCBI): domain Eukaryota; kingdom Metazoa; phylum Chordata; class Lepidosauria; order Squamata; family Anolidae; genus Anolis; species Anolis sagrei. The sequence continues at coordinate 2,340,852 of NC_090035.1, forward strand.
TTCCAGGATTCTATGATTGCTGAACATCCTCAAGAGAGTTAAGCCTAAAGAAAGTTGCAAGGTATGTTCCAACAGACCTCTCTACCTCTGAGGATGCTTGCCATAGACGCAGGTGAAACGTCAGGAGAGAATGCCTCTAGAACATGGCCATACAGACCGAAAAAACCTACAACAACCCGTTGCATCTTCAGATATGGCAAAAACACTGGTATGCCTTATACACAGAGTAGGCGGGCACTGCTTTGATGGGGACCCATCTCTGAGCACCACAGAAACATCTAAAGACCCACAGCCAGGAGGAGGAGATCCATCACACAAGGGGTGTTTTCACAAAAAATGTATCTCTCACACATGCATGCACAATATTCTATCCCTTGAGGTTGTGAGCCCTTACATGTGAAAGCATAACTGACAGCCAAAGAACTTGGAGACCACAACCAACCCATCTGAATCACACCCACAGATCTAAATGCTGCAAAGGGGGTTCAAAGATCAACAGCTGTCATTCGGTCAAAGTTGTTTCCTTCCACCGAAGTTTCCAGATAAAAAGGAATTTAATGAAGTGGCAACAGGAACAGATGCTCGGCCCTCTTTCCACTGAATGGACAGGTTTTCTTTAACTGCTTGTATTTTTAGAATCACCAGCATGACATGTTAAGATTTTGTGTTAGATTTGAGATGCTATGGTACTACTGACATGTCTACATTCGCTGCTCCCTCCCTCCCTCCCTCCCTCCCTCCCTTCCTTCCTTCCTTCCTTCCTTCCTTCCTTCCTGTTTTTCCCCTTTGTGGAAATGTGCTGGTCCCCAAAACAAGAAGTAAATAAATCAGTGCAAATGACAAATGAGAAACGGCAATGCCCAAACTGCTGGCTTCAAAAGCATGTTGCCATGGGAATGAGGATTATGCCGGGGTAAATAATCAAGAAAACAAAGTCTTGCAGACTCCCTGGACCTATTGAAATGAGCAAGGGGAGGGGGGCCGTCTGGGTGCAGGTCTCATGGTGATGATGATGAGGATGAGGAGGATGAGAATGATGATGATGATGAGGAGGAGGAGGAGGAGGAGGAGGAGGAGGAGGATGGTGATGGTGATGGTGATGGTGATGATGATGATGAGGATGAGGAGGAGGAGGAGGATGATGAGAATGATGATGATGAGGAGGAGGATGGTGATGATGAAGATGATGAGGATGGTGATGATGATGATGATGAGGAGGAGGAGGAGGAGGAGGAGGATGGGGTTGAGGATGAGGATGATGATGATGATGATGATGATGATGATGATGGTGAGGATCATGATGAGGATGAGGATTGTGCTGGGGTAAATAATAAAGAAAACAAAGTCTTGCAGAAACCCTGGACCTACTGAAATGAGCAAGGGGAGGAGGGCAGTCTGGGTGCAGATCTCATGATGATGATGATGAGAATGATGATGAGAATGATGATGATGTGGAGGAGGAGGAGGAGGATGGTGATGAGGAGGAGGAGGAGAATGATGATGAGAATGATGATGTTGATGAGGAGGAGGAGGAGGAGGATGGTGAGGATGATGATTATGAGGAGAAGGATGAGGAGGATGGGGTTGAGGATGAGGATGATGATGATGATGATGATGATGATGGTGAGGATGATGATAAGGATGAGAATTGTGCTGGGGTAAATAATAAAGAAAACAAACTCTTGCAGAATCCCTGGAGGAGGAGGAGGAGGAGGATGGTGATGAGGATGATGATGATGAAGAAGAATGTACTACCCACCTCTCTCTGCAGCTCAAGATGGGATGCAACATCATTAAAACGAGAGATAAAGCACTATTAAAAGACATACAACAAGATGAGGAGGAGGAGGATAAGGAGGATGATGATGGGATTGAGGATGATGATGAGGATGATGGTGAGGATGATGAGAATGATGGGGATGAGGAGGAGGAGGATGAGGATGATAATGATGGTGAATGAGGATGATGATGAAGAAAAATGTACTACCCACCTCTCTCTGCAGCTCGAGGTGGGGTGCAACATCATTAAAACAAGAGATAAAGCACTATTAAAAGACATACAACAAGATGAGGAGGAGGAGGATGGTGAGGATGAGGATGAGGATGATGGTGAGGATGATGATGGGGTTGAGGATGATGATGATGAAGATAATGATGATGAGGATAATGATGAGGATGTTGGGGATGAGGAGGATGATAAAGCACTATTAAAAGACATACAACAAGATGAGGAGGAGGAGGAGGAGGAGGATGGTGAGGATGAGGATGAGGATGATGGTGAGGATGATGATGGGGTTGAGGATGATGATGATGAAGATAATGATGATGAGGATAATGATGAGGATGTTGGGGATGAGGAGGATGATAAAGCACTATTAAAAGACATACAACAAGATGAGGAGGAGGAGGAGGAGGAGGATGGTGAGGATGAGGATGAGGATGATGGTGAGGATGATGATGGGGTTGAGGATGATGATGATGAAGATAATGATGATGAGGATAATGATGAGGATGTTGGGGATGAGGAGGATGATAAAGCACTATTAAAAGACATACAACAAGATGAGGAGGAGGAGGAGGAGGAGGATGGTGAGGATGAGGATGAGGATGATGGTGAGGATGATGATGGGGTTGAGGATGATGATGATGAAGATAATGATGATGAGGATAATGATGAGGATGTTGGGGATGAGGAGGATGATAAAGCACTATTAAAAGACATACAACAAGATGAGGAGGAGGAGGAGGAGGAGGATGGTGAGGATGATGATGAGGATGATGGTGAGGATGATGATGGGGTTGAGGATGATGATGATGAAGATAATGATGATGAGGATAATGATGAGGATGTTGGGGATGAGGAGGGTGATAAAGCACTATTAAAAGACATACAACAAGATGAGGAGGAGGAGGAGGAGGATGGTGAGGATGATGATGAGGATGATGGTGAGGATGATGATGGGGTTGAGGATGATGATGATGAAGATAATGATGATGAGGATAATGATGAGGATGAGGATGATGGGGATGAGGAGGGTGATAAAGCCCTATTAAAAGACATACAACAAGATGAGGAGGAGGAGGAGGAGGATGGTGAGGAGGAGGATGAGGATGAGGATGATGGTGAGGATGATGATGGGGTTGAGGATGATGGTGAGGATGATGATGAGGATAATGATGAGGATGGGGATGATGGGGATGAGGAGGATGAGGAGGAGGATGATAATGATGGTGATGAGGATGATGATGAAGAAAAATGTACTACCCACCTCTCTGTGTAGCTCAAGGTGGGATGCAACATCATTAAAACAAGAGATAAAGCACTATTAAAAGACATACAACAAGATACATCTCCTGGAGCCTGTAATGGTGATGGAAGAACATCTGCTCTGCTGTAGCCATCTCTCCACCTGCTCAGCCAGTGTCTTCAGGCAGGACAAGTCTGAGAAGGGCCTTCAATGTGGTCTTTCTTATTTGTAGCCATTCTTAATCGTTTCTGCTAGATATGAGATAATTTTATTTATTTATTTATTTATTTATTTATTTATTTATTTATTTATGGTGTCATCAGCAACCAGACCATTGTGTTACATTTCTAACAGAACAAAACAAACAAACAGACAGATTAAAGAAAACCACAAATTTTGCAAGCTTGGAAGTTGATTAGATGTCCTTTGACCAGTCTCTGGCCCCTTGGAGTGCCTCTGGTGTTGCCGCAAGGAGGTCCTCCCTTGTGCATCATGTGGCAGGGCTCAGGGTGCATGGCAGCAGGTGGTCAGTGGTTTGCTCTTCTCCACACTCGCATGTTGGGGATTCCACTTTGTGGCACCATTTATTGAGGTTGGCTCTGCATCTCATGGTGCCAGAGAGCAGTCTGTTCAGCGCCTTCCAAGTCGCCCAGTCTTCTGTATGCCCAGGGGGAGTCTCTCATTGGGTATCAGTTCTGGGTTTGAGCCTGCCACTTTTGGACTCTTGCTTGCTGGCGTGTTCCAGCGAGTGTCTCTGTAGATCTAAGAAAACTATTTCTAGATTTAAGTCATTGACGTGCTGGCTGATTCCCAAACAGGGGATGAGCTGGAGATGTCTCTGCCTTGGTCCTTTCACTATTGGCTGCTACTTCCCGGCGGATGTCAGGTGGTGCAATACCGTCTAAGCAGTGTAATTTCTCCAGTGGTGTAGGGCGCAGGCACCCCGTGATAATGCAGCATGTCTCATGAAGAGCCACATCCACTGTTTTAGTGTGGTGAGATGTGTTCCACACTGGGCATGCATACTCAGCAGCAGAGGAGCATAGTGCAAGAGCAGATGTCTTCACTGTGTCTGGTTGTGATCCCAAGGTTGTGCCAGTCAACTTTCGTATGATATTGTTTCTAGCGCCCACTTTTTGCTTGATGTTCAGGCAGTGCTTCTTGTAGGTCAGAGCACGGTCCAGAGTGACTCCCTGGTATTTGGGTGCGCTGCAATGCTCCAGTGGGATTCCTTCCCAGGTGATAATCCTCAGAGCTCAGGATGCTTGTCTGTTCTTCAGGTGAAATAATATATTGAAATAAGAGATGATGAGACACACAGATACAACTGCAGGATTCACCGTGGTAGACGAAGAACAAGAAAAGTAGAAGAGAACGAAAAGAGTGGAAGGAGAAGGAACAAGATTAGTGGCTTAGTTTTTAGTACTTCTCAATTGCAGCTGAACAATTTGCACAAAGATGTTAACCAGTTGCTAAGAAACCATAGAGAACCTGGCACTGATTTGACCTCCGTCGCCAGAGCTGACCCATTAGTACAAAACAGAAAACAACATCTCTGTTGACGCGTTTATTTAATAAGAGAGGAATAAATAGACCAGCTCCTTTGGCAAAGACGAAGGTCTGTTGATGGGCCCGTGCATGCATTGCATGGGGCCCTATGTTTTGACCCCATAGGTGCCCATTTGAAACCTTGATGATCGTAGGAGGTCCCAATCTTCAAGAAGGGAAAAAAGGATGACCCAAACAATTGCCATCCGGTCAGCCTCACGTCGATATCAGGCAAGATTCTGGAAAAGATTGTTAAGGAAGCGGTCTGCAAATACTTAGAAACAAAAGCAGTCATTGCTAATAGTCAACATGGATTTATCAAAAACAAGTCATGCCAGACTCATCTGATCTCTTTTTTCGATAGAGCTACAAGCTGGGTAGATGCGGAGAATGATGCCGTGGATGGAGCGTGTCTGGATTTCAGGAAGGCCTTCTTTGACAAGGTCCCCCATGACCTTCTGGCAAGGAAACTAGTCCAATGTGGGCTTGGCAAAACTACGGTGGGGTGGACCTGGAATTGGTTAAGTGGACGAACACAGAGAGTGCTCACCAATGCTTCCTCTTCATCTTGGAAAGAAGTGACAAGTGGAGTGCCACAAGCAGGGTTCCGTCCTGGGCCCGGTCCTGATCAGGATCTTTATTAATGACTTAGATGAAGGGCTAGAAGGCAGGATCATCAAGTTTGCAGACGACACCAAATGGGGAGGGAGAGCCAAGACTCCAGAGGACAGGAGCAGGATTCAAAACCATCTTGAGAGATTAGAGAGATGATGGTCCAAAACTAACAAAATGAAGTTCAACAGGGACAAATGCAAGATACTCCACTTTGGCAGAAAAAACGAAATGCAAAGATACAGAATGAGGGACAATGGTGCCTGACTCGAGAGCAGTATGTGCGAAAAACATCTTGGAGTCCTCGTGGACAACAAGTTAAACATGAGCCAGGAACGTGATGTGGTAGCAAAAAAAAAAAAAAAAACAATGGGATTTTGGCCTGCATCAAGAGTAGCCTAGTGTCTAGATCCAGGGAAGTAATGCTCCCCATGCTCTATTCTGCTTTGGTTAGACCACATCTGGAATATTGTGTCCAATTCTGGGCACCACAATTCAAGAGAGATATTGAGAAGCTGGAATGTGTCCAGAGGAGGGCGACTCAAATGATCAAGGGTCTGGAGAACAAGCCCTATGAGGAGCGGCTTAGGGAACTGGGCATGTTTAGCCTGAAGAAGAGAAGACTGAGAGGAGATATGATAGCCATGTATAAATATATGAGAGGAAGCCACAGGTAGGAGGGAGCAAGCTTGCTTTCTGCTTCCCTGGAGACTAGGACGCAATGGAACAATGGCTTCAAACTTTGCAAACCCAAAAGCCTTGTGGCTGCTTTAACAGCAATGCACTGGGAGCTCCCAACAGACACTCCAATTAACAAGTGATTTTGTAATCGAGGCTGATTTTGAGAGGGTCTCCCCAGTAAGAGAGACCCCGAGGACCGCACCAAAGAGGGTCCCTAAACCTTGGTGAGAACAGGGAAGTCGAATTCCAGCGATAAAAATATTAAAAATAACATAAATCCCACCAAAGCGGAAGAAGATGGCGACCGAGGCTCTTTATTAGCGATTCAGTTGAGATCGGATGCAATTGTGGGAATATTTCCACCACAAGCATGCCAACACAGAGTTTACAAGCATTTTTATATCCAAAATACAGGAAAACATTTCAAATTTCCTGCACGCCCCTCCCCGCCCAGCTTCTTGCTGATTGGTTGACAGTTTGAACAGCTGGGAGGAGGCTTGGCGGCCCGCCTCGCTCTGGGCCAATCAGCAGGCTTCCCCGCCTCTGGGGAGCCAATCCGGACGCTCCTCTCGCTTCCAAGGATGGACGAATCAGGGAAGAGGAGGCGGGACGATTACGAACAATGGGAAGTGATGAGATTATCACTTTGTCGGCCAGCTGGAACATTGAGGCATTGTTTGGTCGGCAAAACTTGATTACATTAAGAAAAGTTTTCCTGTCCTTGATCGGAAAAGGTGTGCCTATCAATGGGTTAGTGGAAGAAGTAAACAGAGCTGGGCGAGAGGCCGAATGCAGTCCTAGTTTGAGCTGTCTGTTGGGGCACATTTCATCAGTTTATCCCAATGGTGGCTTCCAGGAACTGCGGAACTCTCTGCTGCAGCTCAACCCAACTTGGGGGCGGGGGCCCTTGATGTCAGTTTGGTCTCCTTTTTGTTATGACCCATTGAAGCTGTATACAAACATTGCAGGCGGCAGCAATGAGAGGAAGAGAAAATGCACATTTCCCCCACCAAACGCAATGTCTGTTTCCAGAAGCCAAACCCAGTCCAGACTAAAGACGTGAAATTCCAATTACATCAAGAGCAGACAGCTGCATGTTCTGATAAAGCAACCCTTGAATGCCTTCTCCTTCTTCCCTTCTCTCTCTCTCTCGCTCTCGCTCATTTCCACGCTGTCTGTGGAGGCAAAATAATATAATTTCTTTTATTGGCAGCCATCAAGGCAATAATTTGGGAAGCCACATTAGACACACAGAGGGACAAAAAAACCTTGCAGCGTGAGATAAAGCTGGAGGAAACGACTTGGAGGACGTGTTGGCGGTGGGAGCCAGGCCGAGCGTGTGACGGGGTCCGGTTGAAATGGCACGACGCCTCCTCGGCAGATTTGCTCCGCAAATTAGCAAATCAGACAGTGTCTGAAAGGAACAGGTTGCTGTTGGCTTATTGTCATTCCGGTCGTCCCTCCGCATGGGCCGGTTGGACTTTTGGAGATTTCACTTCATTTATTTATTTGTTTGTTGTGTCAGAAGCAAATGGAGAATACAGTTATAATTTATAGGAAAAACACAAACAAAGTTACAAACTTGGCATGATGCTCAATGTCCTTTGACCAGACGCTGGCCACTTGGAGTGCCTCTGGTGTGGCTGTGAGAAGGTCCTCTGTTGTGCATGTGGCAGGGCTCAGGCCTCATTGTAGTAGGTGGTCAGTGGTTTACTCTTCTCCACACTCGCATGTCATGGACTCCACTTGGTGGCCCCATTTCTTTAGGTTGGCTCTGCATCTTGTGGTGCCAGAGCGCAGCCTGTTCAGTGCCTTCCAAGTCGCCCAGCCTTTTGTGTGCCCAGGAGGGAGTCTCTCATCTGATATCGGCCACAGATTGAGGTTCTGGGTTTTAGCCTGCCACTTTTGGACTCTTGCTTGCTGCAATATCTCTGTAGATCTTAGGAAGCTGCTTCTTGATTTAAGGTGTTGGTGTGCTATCTGACATCCTAACAGAGGATGGGACATTTTCCTGCCTCTCTTCTTCGTAAGAGATTTGCAGGATTTTTCGGAGGCAGCACTGATGGAATCATTCCAGGAGTTGCATGTGACATTTATAGACAATCCATGGTTCGCAGGCATATAGAAGGGTTGGGAGGACAATAGCTTTATAAACAAGCCCCTTGGTCTCCCTACGGACGTCTTCCATCACGCTGACATTTGCCCACTTGTCTTCCCAAGAGATTTGCAGGACTTTTCGGTGGCAGCACTGATGGAATCATTCCAGGAGTTGCATGTGACATCTATAGACAGTCCATGTTTCGCAGGCGTATAGCAGGGTTGGGAGGACAACAGCTTTCTAAACAAGCCCCTTGGTCTCCCTACAGATGTCTTCCAGCACGCTGACATTTGTCCGCTTGTCTTCCCAAGAGATTTGCAGGATTTTTCGGAAGCAGCGCTAATGGAATCATTCCAGGAGTTGCATGTGGCATCTATAGACAGTCCACGTTTCGCAGGCATATAGCAGGGTTGGAAAGACAATAGCTTTATAAACAAGCCCCTTGGTCTCCCTACGGATGTCTTCCAGCATGCTGACATTTGTCCGCTTGTCTTCCCAAAAGATTTGCAGAACTTTTCGGAGGCAGCACTGATGGAATCATTCCAGGAGTTGCATGTGACATCTGTAGACAGTCCACGTTTCGCAGGCATATAGCAGGGTTGGGAGGACAGTGGCTTTATAAACAAGTCTTTTGGTCTCCCTATGGATGTCCCGGTCCTCAAACACTCTCTGCTTCATTTGGAAAAATGCTGCACTCGCAGAGCTCAGGCAGTGATGCATTTCAGAGCCAATGTTGACTTTGGTGGAGAGGTGGCTGCCAAGGGAGTGGAAATGGTCCACATTTTCTAATGTTACACCATTAAGCTGTATCCCTGGCATTGGGGAGGGATTGGTTGATGACTGCTCGACAAGCACTTTGGTTTTCTCAATGTTCAGTGAGAGGCTGAGCTTCTTGTATACTTCTGCAAAGGTGTTTAGAGTGGCTTGTAGGTCTTCTTCTGAATGCACACAGACGACATAGCCATCAGCATATTGGAATTCTATAACAGATGTTGTTGTGACCATGCTTTTGGCTTTCACGTCTCACAGGTATATAGCAGGTTTGGGAGGACAACAGCTTTATAGACAAGCCCCTTGGTCTCCCTACGGATGCCCCGGTCCTCAAACAGTCTGTGCTTCATTCGGAAAAATGCTGCACTCGCAGAGCTCAGGCGGTGATGCATTTCAGTGTCAATGTTGACTTTGGTGGAGAGGTGGCTGCCAAGGGAGCGGAAATGGTCCAAATTTTCTAATGTTACGCCATTAAGCTGTATCTCTGGCATTGAAGACGGATTGGCTGGTGACTGCTGGAAGGTAGATAAATGACTTTGCTCCATACTACGAAATGCTTCTGGCTGTCTTCATAGACTTGTCAGCAGCCTATGATACTGTGAACCACCGCCTCCTCCTGAGAAAAATGTATAATATCACAAAGGACGACCACCGCACCCGCCTCATAGGAAACCTCACCTGCTACAAAACAGGAGCTTTTTTGTTGAGTTGCAGGGCCAGAGAAGCAGATGGCGGAAACAGAAGAACGGCCTGCCTCAGGGGAGCGTACTTGCTCCATCCATGGTCAACATCTACACAAATGACCAGCCACTGCCAGAAGGGACAGAGAGCTTCATCTATGCTGATGATCGTGCCATCACCACCCAAGCAGGGAGCTTTGGGGTTTTAGAACAGAAGCTTTCTGAAGCTCTAGGTGCTCTTACTGCCTATGACAGGGAAAACCAGCTGATCCTCAACCCATCCAAAACACAGACATGTGCCTTTCATCTCAAGAACAGAGAAGCATCCCGAGCTCTGAGGATTATTACCTGGGAAGGAATCCCACTGGAGCATTGCAGCGCGCCCAAATACCTGGGAGTCACTCTGGACCGTTCTCTGACCTACAAGAAGCCCTGCCTGAACATCAAGCAAAAAGTGGGCGCTAGAAACAACATCATACAAAAGCTGACTGGCACAACCTGGGGATCACAACCAGACACAGTGAAGACATCTGCCCTTGCGCTATGCTACTCTGCTGCTGAGTACGCATGCCCAGTGTGGAACACATCTCACCACGCTCAAACAGTGGATGTGGCTCTTAATGAGACATGCCGCATTATCACGGGGTGTCTGCGCCCTACACCACTGGGGAAATTACACTGCGTAGCCGGTATTGCACCACCTGACATCCGCCGGGAAGAAGCAGCCAATAGTGAAAGGACCAAGGCAGAGACATCTCCAGCTCATCCCCTGTTTGGGTATCAGCCAGCACGTCAACAACTTAAATCCAGACATAGTTTTCTTAGATCTACAGAGACACTCGCTGGAACACCTCAGCAAGCGAGAGTCCAAAAGTGGCAGGCCCAAACCCAGCACCACAATCCATGGGTGATACCCAATGAGAGACTCCATCTGGGCACACAGAGGACTGGGTGACTTGGAAGGCGCTGAACAGACTGCGCTCTGGCACCACGAGATGCAGAGCCAACCTCAAGAAATGGGGCCACAAATTGGAATCCACGACATGCGAGTGTGGAGAGGAGCCAACCACTGACCACCTGCTGCAATGCAACCTGAGCCCTGCTACATGCACAAGGGAGGACCTCCTTGCAGCAACACCAGAGGCACTCCAAGGGGACAGAGACTGCTCAAAGGACATTTAACCAACTACCAAACTTGCAAATTTTGTATTTTGTCTGTTTGTTTGTTTGTTTTGTTCTGTTAGAAATGTAATACAATGTTATGGCTGCTGATGACACGATAAAAAAAATACGAAATGCTTTTGCTCAAGTGCATCCACCTTATCATTTGCCAGCATCCACAGTTCTATCTTTGCCACTGTAGATGAATATCAGCAGAAATCCAGGGAGAGCGTACAGGGTGTTTAAGTAAATGGTTGTAAGAATGGCAACCAAAAAGAGAGAGAGAAACAACATTTGCGGAAATATAAATCAGAGGCGGCCGTCAAGTTCTACATTATGAGACAAAGGTCAGCGAAGGTTCACCAAGAGAAAAGGCTCCTCTGAAATATGAAATGACACCAAAGGGTTTTCTTCCCGCTTGCGGCCCTTGGAAACAGATGGCGGGTGCAGCATTTGTGACATCACAAGTTGCAGCAAGCCTGCCCATTCCTCCCCTTCATTCCTTCCTCACTTCAGAGGTTTTGCTCTGTAGCGAGTTGCTGCCGATCATTTCAAGTCCTTCAAAAGTCCTTTCTCAACCTGGGGGTCAGGACCCCTTGGGGGTTGCGATGGGGTGTCAGAGGGGTCACCAAAAACCATCTGAAAACAAAGTATTTTCTGTTACCAATGAGGATTCTGAGTGGGAAGTTTGGCCCAATTCTATCACTGGTGGGGTTCACAATGCTCTTTGATTGTAGGTGAACTATACATCCCAGCAACTACAACTCCCAAATGTCAAGGTCTATTTTCCCCAGACTCCACCGGTATTCACATCTGAGCATATTGAATGTTCGTGCCAAGTTTGGTCCAGATCCATCATTGTTTGAGTCTACAGTACTCTCTGGATGTAGGTGAACTACAACTCCCAAACTCAAAGTCAATGCCCACCAAACCCTTCCAGTATTTGCTGTTGGTTGTGGGAATTCTGTGTGCCAAGTTTGGTTCAAATCCATCATTGGTGGAGTTAAGAATGCTTTTTGATTGTAGGTGAACTATAAATCCCAACAACTACAACTCCCAAATGTCAAGGTCTATTTTCCCCAAACTCCACTGGTGTTCACATCTGAGCATATTGAATGTTCATGCCACGTTTGGTCCAGATCCATCATTGTTTGACTCCACCGTGCTCTGTGGATGTAGGTGAACTACAACTCCCAAACTCAAGGTCAGTGCCCACCTAAACCCTTCCAGTATTTGCTGTTGGTCATGGGAGTTTTTTGTACCAAGTTTGGTTCAAATCCATCATTGGTGGAGTTCAGAATGCTCTTTAATTGTAGGTGAACTATGCATCCCAGCAACTACAACTCAGAAATATCAAGGTCTATTTTCCACAAACTCCACCACATTAGAGCATATGGAGTACTCATGCCAATTGTAGTCCAGATCATTGTTTGAGTCCACAGTACTCTCTGGATGTAGGTGAACTACAATTCCAAAACTCACAGCCATTGCCCACCAAACCCTTCCAGTATTTGCTGTTGGTTGTGAGAGTTCTGTGTGCCAAGTTTGGTTCAATTTCATCATCGGTGGAGTTCAGAATGCTCTTTCATTGTAGGTGAACTATAAATCCCAGCAACTACAACTCCCAAGTGTCAAGCTCTGCTTTCCCCAAACTCCACCAGTGTTCACATTTGGGCATATTGAGTAATACTATCCCAGCCAAATTTGGTCCAGATCCACCATTGTTAGAATCCACAATGCTCTCTGGATGTAGGTGTTGGTCATGGGAGTTCTGTGTGCCAAGTTTGGTTCAGTTCCATTGTTGATGGGGTTCAGAATGCTCTTTGATTGTGGGTGAACTATTAATCCCAGCAACTACAACTCCCAAATATCAAGGTCTAGTTTCCCAAACTCCACCAGTGTTCACATTTGGGCAGATTGAGTATTTGTGCCAAGTTTGGTCCACATCCATCATTGTTTGAGTCCACAGTACTCTCTGGATGTAGGTGAACTACAACTCCCAAACTCAAGGTCAATGCCCACCAAACCCTTCCAGTATTTTCTGTTGGTCATGGGAGTTCTGTGTGTCAAGTTTGGTTCAATTTCATTGTTGGTGGAGTTCAGAATGCTCTTTGATTGTAGGTAAACTATAAATCCCAGCAACTACTACTCTCAAATGTCAAGGTCTATTTTCCCCAAACTCCATTCGTGTTCACATTTGTTCATATTGAGTAATAGCATCCCTGCCAAGTTTGCTCCAGATCCATCATTGTTTGAGCCCAGAGCTCTCTGGATGTAGGTGAACTATAACTCCAAAACTCAAGGTCTATTTTCCCCAAACTCCACCATTGCTCACATTTGGGTGTATTGGGTATTTGTGCCAAATTTGGTCCAGTGTATGAAAATACACCCTGAATATCAGATATTTACATGACGATTCATAACAGGAGCAAAATTTCAGTGATGACATAGCAACGAAAATAATGTTCTGGTTGGGGGTCAACACAACATGAGGAACTGGATTAAGGGGTTGTGGTATTAGTAAGGTGGAGATACACTGGGTTAACTGCTAAACGTTTGAAGCCTTGGACTGACCACTCTGACTAATGGAGGACTGAAGAGAAAGGCCGTAACTTGAGCCGTGTCTGGCTGGCTCAGCTCTGTGGGAATCCATGTGCGTTTCACGTGGGACACGCTGGATGCATTTACTTCCCTTCCATCCTTGGAAGCAAAACAAACCAATTTTCGAGGGTTCTCCGGCTCACTAATTGGGGAAACTGTCTGATATCAAATGCTTGGCATATTTTGCAAAGTGAAAGGCCTCCTTACACAACGTAAAGCATGGCTTTGTTTCTGTTTCGGGGGGGAAAAGGGTTGTTGATTGTACATTGAACAGCAAAGAGGGAAACCAATCTCATTGTGCCACTGGTTTCCAATACAATTTGGGGAAAATGTCTCTGGGAAGCTGGAAAAACAGGTGTGCTTCCCAGCTCCATTACACAATGCCACTTGAAAGAGTCTGAGAAGTAAGATTGTATTTATCATATCAGAAGCAAAGCGAAGATAGAGTTGTGATCTATTGGAAAAGAACACAAACAAAGTTTGCAAACTTGGCATTCTATTAAATGTCCTTTGAGCAGAAGCTGGCCACTTGGAGTGCCTCTGGTATGGCTGTGAATAGGTCCTCCATTGAGCATGTGCCAGGACTCAGGCCGCATTGTAGTCCGTGATCTGTGGTTTCCTCTTCTCCACACTTGCATGTCGCAGAGTCCACTTTGTGGCCCCCTTTCTTAAGGTTGACTCTGCAATTCATGGTGTTCAGCACCTTCCAAGTCGCCCTATCTTCCAGGAAGGAGTTTCTCATCCGTACTCAACCTCTGATTGAGGTTCCCAGGTTTTCGCCTGCCATTTTTTGACTCTTGCTTGCTGAGGTGTTGCTGCGAGTCTCTCTGTAGATCTTAAGAAGCTATTTCTAGATTTAAGGTGTTGGCATGTTGGCTGATATTTGAACGCGGATGGGCCGGAGATGTCACTGCCTTGGTCCTTTCATTTTAGGCTGATACTTCCCAAACAAATAGGTGGTATAACAGTATAATTTATCCAGCAATGTTGGCCGTAGCAATCCTGTGATAATATGGCATGTCTCATTACGTGTGAAAAAGATCTTGGAGTCCTCGTGGACAACAAGTTAAACATGAGCCAACAATGTGATGTGGCGGCAAAAAAAGCCAATGGGATTTTGGCCTGCATCAAGAGGAGCATAGTGTCTAGATCTAAGGAAGTAATGCTACCCCTCTATTCTGCTTTGGTTAGACCACACCTGGAATATTGTGTCCAATTCTGGGCACCACAATTCAAGAGAGATATTGACAAGCTGGAATGTGTCCAGAGGAGGGCGACTAAAATGATAAAAGGTCTGGAGAACAAGCCCTATGAGGAGCGGCTTAAGGAGCTGGGCATGTTTAGCCTGAAGAAGAGAAGGCTGAGAGGAGATATGATAGCCATGTATAAATATGTGAGAGGAAGCCACAGGGAGGAGGAGGGAGCAAGCTTGTCTTCTGCTTCCCTGGAGACTAGGACGCAAGGGAACAATGCCTTCAAACTACAAGAGAGGAGATTCCATCTGAACATGAGGAAGAACTTCCTGACTGTGAGAGCCGTTCAGCAGTGGAACTCTCTGCCCCGGAGTGTGGTGGAGGCTCCTTCTTTGGAAGCTTTTAAACAGAGGCTGGATGGCCATCTGTCAGGGGTGATTTGAATGCGATTGTCCTGCTTCTTGGCAGAAAAGGGTTGGACTGGATGGCCCAAGAGGTCTCGTCCAATTCTTTGATTCTATGATTCTATGAACATAAACAAAGTTTGCAAACTTGGCATTCTATTAAATGTCCTTTGAGCAGAAGCTGGCCACTTGGTGTGGCTTTGAGAAGGTCCTCCACTGTGCATGTTGCAGGGCTCAGGCTGCATTATAGTCAGTGGTCTGTGGTTTGCTCTTCTCCGCACTCTCATGTCATGGACTCCACTTTGTGGCCCCATTTCTGAAGGTTGGCTCTGCATCTCGTGGTGCCAGAACGCAGCCTGTTCAGTGCCTTCAAAGTTGTCCAGGGGGGAATCTCTCATCCCATATCAGCCATGGCTTGAGGTTCTGGGTTTAGCCTGCCACTTTTGGACTCTTGCTTGCTGAGGTGCTCCTCTGAGCGTTTCTGTAGATCTTAGGAAGCTATTTCTTGGTTTAAGACATTGGCTTAAGTCTTTTCAGTGCCTTCCAAGTCACCCCATGTTCTGTGTGGCCAGGAGGGAGTCTCTCATTCGGTTTTAACCACTAATTGAGGTTCCGGGTTTTTTGCCTGCCACTTTTGGACTCTTGCTTGCTGAGGTGCTTCTATGAGTATCTCTGTAGATATTAGGAAGCTATATCTTGGTTTAAGACGTTGGCTTAAGTCTTTTCAGTGCCTTCCAAGTCCCTTCGGGATTGTGGCCCAGCTGGCTGAGTGTCAGCTGCATTAAGATCACTCTGACCAAAAGGTCATGAGTTCGAAGCCAGCCCGGGTTGGAGTGGGTTTCCAACCAATTGTGTGTAGCCTGTTGTCGACCTTTGCAACCCGAAAGACAGTTGCATCTGTCAAGTAGGAAAATTCGGTACCACCTTAAAGTGTGGGGAGGCTAAATTAACTGATTTATGAGGCCATAAAGAAGACTCCAGCAAAAGCATTCCAGCGGGGAAGCATGCGGGGAATGCGGAAGTGCTTCATCAGCGTCGCAGATGGACGATGAAAGCGACAGCTCCCCTGGCGGCCAGAATAGGTTAAATAGCCTCTGTCTATGTCTGTATATGGTTCTTGTGGGTTTTTTCGGGCTATAGGGCCATGTTCTAGAGGCATTTCTCCTGACGTTTCGCCTGCATCTATGGCAAGCATCCTCAGAGGTAGTGAGATCTGTTGGAGTTAGGACAATGGGTTTATATATCTGTGGAATGGCTGGGGTGGGGCAAAGAGCTCTTCTCTGCTGGAGCTAGGTGTGAATGTTTCAACTGACCACCTTCATTAGCATTTGAAGGCCTGCCTGAGCCTGGGAAAATCTTTTGTTGAGAGGTGTTAAGATGTGCCTGGTTGTTTCCTCTCTGCTGTTTTGCTGTTGTAATTTTAAAGTTTGAGGATGCTTGCCATTGATGCAGGCAAAACGTCAGGAGAAATGCCTCTAGAACATGGCCCTATAGCCTGAAAAAACCCACAAAAACCTAGTGATTCCAGCCATGAAAGCCTTCGACAATACATATAGTCCAGAGGACAGGAGCAGAATTCAAAACGATCTTGACAGATTAGAGAGATGATGGGCCAAAACTAATAAAATGAAGTTCAACAGTGACAAATGCAAGATACTCCACTTTGGCAGAAAAAATGAAATGCAAAGATACAGAATGGGGGGGGGGGGTGCCTGGCTCGAGAGCAGTGCGTGTGAAAAAGATCTTGGAGTCCTCGTGGACAACAAGTTAAACATGAGCCAACAATGTGATGTGGCGGCAAAAAAAGCCAATGGGATTTTGGCCTGCATCAAGAGGAGCCTAGTGTCTAGATCTAGGGAAGTCCTGCTCCCCATGCTCTATTCCGCTTTGGTTAGACCACACCTGGAATATTGTGTCCAGTTCTGGGTACCACAATTCAAGAGAGATGTTGACAAGCTGGAATGTGTCCAGAAGAGGGTGACTAAAATGATCAAGGGTCTGGAGAACAAGCCCTATGAGGAGCGGCTTAAGGAGCTGGACATGTTTAGCCTGAAGAAGAGAAGGCTGAGAGGAGATATGATAGCCATGTATAAATATGTGAGAGGAAGCCACAGGGAGGAGGAGGGAGCAAGCTTGTTTTCTGCTTCCTTGGAGACTAGGACGCGGAACAATGGCTTCAAACTACAAGAGAGGAGATTCCATCTGAACATGAGGAAGAACTTCCTGACTGTGAGAGCCGTTCAGCAGTGGAACTCTCTGCCCCGGAGTGTGGTGGAGGCTCCTTCTTTGGAAGCTTTTAAGCAGAGGCTGGATGGCCATCTGTCAGGGCTGCTTTGAATGCAATATTCCTGCTTCTTGGCAGAATGGGGTTGGACTGGATGGCCCCTGAGGTCTCTTCCAACTCTTTGATTCTATGATTCTATGATATGTCTGTATATGTTTGTACGTCAAAAATTGGCATTGAATGTTTGCCATATATGTGTACACTGTAATCCGACCTGAGTCCCCTGCGGGGTGAGGAGAAGGGCGGAATATAAAAGCTGTAAATAAATAAATACATAAATAAGGGTCACATTTCCAAATGGCTACGGAGAATAGCTGGTACCACACCAAACTACAAATCCCATGGTTTTTGAAATCACTTTTTCCTATCCATCCCACCACTTAAAGCACAAAATTGAGGGAAGGCATAATAGCGGAAGAAGGGGAGTGCGTGCATGTCATAAAGTACCTGACAAACTGTTGCCGAATCTCAGGATATACGAGCCCGAATTTGCTGAATTGGCACGGTCTGTGCATGCTCCGCTGCCAAGGGAGTCATGGGAGAGTGGCTGTTTTGATGCGCAGGAAATGACTTGCTGAGGATAGCACAACAGCCTCCTTCTCCGGAGTGTTATTATTTATTTGTTGTGATAAATGGGGCCAGGACTGGGTTTCCATCTGCCTAACATTCCCTTCCAAGATATGGCATGGGCTCAATGACATGGCCAAGGAGTATAATGTGGGGATGAGAGAGAAAGGTTGTGTATCCCTCCTCCACAATGCTTGTGACCAGAAGTGTTTGGAATTTTTCTGAATTTTGGAATGCAAGTTGACTTCCACACGACTCCTCTGCATGAACCAGAAGGGAATTCAGCCCAGCTGCCATTTGCTAAAGTCATTTGTCCCCATGTTCAGCCTCCTCTTACTTGTAAGTTTTCACCAGACAATGCCAGCTCATGGATACCACATCAGTGCATCACGGTGAGCATGTGAAGGTCCATAATTGCAATCATAAGGCATAATCATCTTAAGGAAACTCATGGATGAGGGTCACCAAAGCTTTGTGTAACAACAGAAGAGACACAGTAGATGTTCAATGTATTGTCAAAGGCTTTCATGGCCAGAATCACTGGGTTGTTGTAGTTTTTTTCGGGCTGTATGGCCATGTTCTGGAGGCATTCTCTCCTGACGTTTCGCCTGCATCTATGGCAAGCATCCTCGGAGGTAGCGAGGTCTGTTGGAACTAGAAAAAGGGGTTTATATATCTGTGGAATGACCAGGGTGGGACAAAGGACTCTTGTCTACTGGAGCTAGATGGGAATGTTTCAACTGACCACCTTGATTACCATTTGATTGCCTGGCAGTGCCTGCAGCAATCTTTTGTTGAGAGGTGATTAGATGTCCTTGTTTGTTTCCTCTCTGTTGTTGTGCTGTTGGTTTCCTGAGGCCAACGAGGTCATTCAGAGGTGACACCCAAAACGCAATTGTCAGCAGCTCAATGCCATTTTATATAGAACAATCCCATTCTGATCAGCTTTGAAAGGAAGCAGAGATCTGAGTAGCAATTTTGCTTGAAACTTCCAAGGAAGCCAAAGGATTGTCAGGTTCCTTTCAGATATCCTGGTACTGAACGTGCCTTAGGGCTTGCAGCCTCAGATATATAATTACGGGGAAGCGCTTCATCCAATCTGCAATTTCCCATTCCTTTGAAGGTAAAAATCTTGGACTGGCACTGATACGGCACATGCCTTTACATGCTGGCTCTCGCGTTTTGGGAGAAGTATGTTTCTTCGAAAGGAACGTTGTTTTCCTTAAGGCTGAAACCCTATCAATTCCCTACTTACCTGGATGCAGACCCAAGTACCTTCTGGGACTTAGTCTTGAATAGATAACCATGGCTATAAACCTGCTTGCATTCAACCAAGAGGCATGCATTTGGGACATTTCCCCCACTACGGCATACAGTTGAGCCTCCATCCTTGCAGGTTTAACTTTTGAGGATTTGGTGATTGTTGGGTTGGATTAAGGAATGTCTAGGTTCTTCAGTCCATCTCCAGAACTTGACCTTAATGTAGTGATAGAGAACCTAGAGCAGTGTTTCTCAACTTTCCTAATGCCACAACCTCCTTTTCTTCCCTTCTTTCCCTTTCCTTCTTCCTTTCTTTCCTTTCTTCTTTCTCTACTTCTTTCCTTCCTTCCTCCCTCCCTTCGCTTTTTGTTTCCATGTTTCTTTCTCTCATTCCTTATTCCCTTCCCACTCTCCTTCTCTCCTTTCTTTCTTCTCTACCTCTTTCCTTTCTTCCTTCGCTTTTTGTTTCCATGTTTCTTTCTCTCATAGAATCATAGAATCATAGAATCATAGAATCAAAGAGTTGGAAGAGACCTCCTGGGCCATCATCCAGTCCAACCCCATTCTGCCAAGAAGCAGGAATATTGCATTCAAATCACCCCTGACAGATGGCCATCCAGCCTCTGCTTAAAAGCTTCCAAAAAAGGAGCCTCCACCACACTTCGGGGCAGAGAGTTCCACTGCTGAACGGCTCTCACAGTCAGGAAGTTCTTCCTCATGTTCAGATGGAATCTCCTCTCTTGTAGTTTGAAGCCATTGTTCCATTGCATCCTAGTCTCCAGGGAAGCAGAAAACAAGTTCTCTCCCTCCTCCCTGTGGGTTCCTCTCACATATTTATACATGGCCCTCATCATATCTCCTCTCATCTTTCTCTTCTTCAGGCTAAACATGCCCAGCTCCTTAAGCCGCTCCTCATAGGGCTTGTTCTCCAGACCCTTGATCCTTTGAGTTGCTCTCCTCTGGACACATTCCAGCTTGTCAATATCTCTCTTTAATTGTGGTGCCCAGAATTGGACACAATATTCCAGGTGTGGTCTAACCAAGGCGGAATAGAGCATGGGGAGCATGACTTCCCTAGATGTAGACACTATTGATGCAGGCCAAAATCCCATTGGCTTTTTTTGCTGCGACATCACATTGTTGGCTCATGTTTAACTTGTTGTCCACGAGGACTCCAAGATCTTTTTCACACGTACTGCTCTCGAGCCAGGCCTCATCGTCCCCCATTCTGTCTCTTTGCATTTCGTTTTTTCTGCCAAAGTGGAGTATCTTGCATCTGTCCCTGTGGAACTTCATTGTGTGAGTTTTGGGCCATTCATCTCTCTAATCTGTCAAGATCGTTTTGAATCCTGCTCCTGTCCTCTGGAGTCTTGGCTCTGCCTCCCAATTTGGTGTCGTCTGCAGACTTGATGATCCTGCCTTCTAGCCCTTCATCTCAGTCATGAATGAAGATCCTGAGCAGAACCAGGCCCAGGACAGAACCCTGCTTGTGGCCCTCCACTCGTCCCTTCTTTCCAGGATGAAGAGGAGGAAGCCTTGGGGAGAATCACCCTCCAGGTTCGGCCATTTAACCAATTCCAGATCCACCTCACCGTAGTTTTGCCTCGCCCACCTTGGACTAGTTTCCTTGCCAGAAGGTCATGGGGGACCTTGTCAAAGAAGGCCTTCCTGCAATCCAGGTACGCTACATCCACGGCATTCCCCGCATCTACCCAGCTTGTAACTCTATCGAAAAAGAGTTACTTACCCTACTTACCGGATGCAGAGCCAAGTACATTCTGGGACTTATTCTTGAATAGACAACCATGGCTATAAACCTGCTTGCATTCAACCAAGAGGCACACATTTGGGACATTTCCCCCACTACGGCATACAGTTGAGCCTTCATCCTTGCAGATTTAACTTTTGAGGATTTGGTGATTGTTGGGTTTGATTAAGGAATGTCTAGATTGGGTTGTTGTAGGTTTTTCCAGGCTATATGGCCATGTTCTGGAGGCAATTTTTCTCCTGATGTTTCGCCTGCATCTATGGCAAGCATCCTCAGAGGTTGTGAGGTCTGTTGGAAGTAGGAAAAATGGGTTTATATATCTGTGGAATGACCAGGGTGAGACAAAGGACACTTGTCTGCTGGAGCTAGGTGTCAATGTTTCAGTTGATCACCTTGATTAGCATTCAAGGTGAAATCCACAAGCATGTGGACAATTTCAACAGAAAGGACGAAACCATGAAAATGAACAAAATCTGGCTACCAGTATTAAAAAACTTAAAAATTACAGCAGCAAAACAACAGAGGGGAAACAAACAGGCACATAAAATCACTCTCAACAAAGGATTCCCCCCAGGCACTTTCAAGCTATTGAATGCTAATCAAGGTGATCAGCTGAAACATTCACAGCTAGCCCCAGCAGACAAAAGTCCTTTGTCCCACCCTGGTCATTCCACAGATATATAAACCCATTTTTCCTACTTCCAACAGACCTCTCTACCTCTGAGGATGCTTGCCATAGATGCAGGCGAAACGTCAGGAGAAAAATTGCCTCCAGAACATGGCCATATAGCCCGGAAAAACCTACAACAACCCAGTGATTCCAGCCATGAAAGCCTTCGACAATACAATGTCTAGGTTCTTCAGTCAATCTCCAGAACTTGACCTTAATGTAGTTATAGAGAATCTGGAGCAGTGTTTCTCAACTTTCCTAATGCCGCAACCTCCCTTTCTTCCCTTTCTTCCCTTCCTTCCCTTTCTTTCTTTCTTTCTCTCCTTTCTTCCTTCTCTACCTCTTTCCTTCCTTCCTTCCTTCGCTTTGTTTCCATGTTTCTTTCTCTCATTCCTTATTCCCTTCCCGCTCTCCTTCTCTCCTTTCTTTCTTCTCTACCTCTTTCCTTCCTTCCTTCGCTTTTTGTTTCCATGTTTCTTTCTCTCATTCCTTATTCCCTTCCCGCTCTCCTTCTCTCCTTTCTTTCTTCTCTACCTCTTTCCTTCCTTCCTTCGCTTTTTGTTTCCATGTTTCTTTCTCTCATTCCTTATTCCCTTCCCGCTCTCCTTCTCTCCTTTCTTTCTTCTCTACCTCTTTCCTTCCTTCCTTCGCTTTTTGTTTCCATGTTTCTTTCTCTCATTCCTTATTCCCTTCCCCCTCTCTTTCTCTCCTTTCTTTCTTCTCTACCTCTTTCCTTCCTTCCTTCGCTTTTTGTTTCCATGTTTCTTTCTCTCATTCCTTATTCCCTTCCCCCTCTCTTTCTCTCCTTTCTTTCTTCTCTACCTCTTTCCTTCCTTCCTTCGCTTTTTGTTTCCATGTTTCTTTCTCTCATTCCTTATTCCCTTCCCGCTCTCCTTCTCTCCTTTCTTTCTTCTCTACCTCTTTCCTTCCTTCCTTCGCTTTTTGTTTCCATGTTTCTTTCTCTCATTCCTTATTCCCTTCCCGCTCTCCTTCTCTCCTTTCTTTCTTCTCTACCTCTTTCCTTCCTTCCTTCGCTTTTTGTTTCCATGTTTCTTTCTCTCATTCCTTATTCCCTTCCCCCTCTCTTTCTCTCCTTTCTTTCTTCTCTACCTCTTTCCTTCCTTCCTTCGCTTTTTGTTTCCATGTTTCTTTCTCTCATTCCTTATTCCCTTCCCCCTCTCTTTCTCTCCTTTCTTTCTTCTCTACCTCTTTCCTTCCTTCCTTCGCTTTTTGTTTCCATGTTTCTTTCTCTCATTCCTTATTCCCTTCCCGCTCTCCTTCTCTCCTTTCTTTCTTCTCTACCTCTTTCCTTCCTTCCTTCGCTTTTTGTTTCCATGTTTCTTTCTCTCATTCCTTATTCCCTTCCCGCTCTCCTTCTCTCCTTTCTTTCTTCTCTACCTCTTTCCTTCCTTCCTTCGCTTTTTGTTTCCATGTTTCTTTCTCTCATTCCTTATTCCCTTCCCCCTCTCTTTCTCTCCTTTCTTTCTTCTCTACCTCTTTCCTTCCTTCCTTCGCTTTTTGTTTCCATGTTTCTTTCTCTCATTCCTTATTCCCTTCCCGCTCTCTTTCTCTCCTTTCTTTCTTCT
The DNA here is from genome assembly GCF_037176765.1 of Anolis sagrei. Classification (NCBI taxonomy): domain Eukaryota; kingdom Metazoa; phylum Chordata; class Lepidosauria; order Squamata; family Anolidae; genus Anolis; species Anolis sagrei. The sequence goes on from NC_090035.1 coordinate 2,363,984, forward strand.
CTACCTCTTTCCTTCCTTCCTTCACTTTTTGTTTCCATGTTTCTTTCTCTCATTCCTTATTCCCTTCCCGCTCTCCTTCTCTCCTTTCTTTCTTCTCTACCTCTTTCCTTCCTTCCTTCGCTTTTTGTTTCCATGTTTCTTTCTCTCATTCCTTATTCCCTTCCCCCTCTCTTTCTCTCCTTTCTTTCTTCTCTACCTCTTTCCTTCCTTCCTTCGCTTTTTGTTTCCATGTTTCTTTCTCTCATTCCTTATTCCCTTCCCCCTCTCTTTCTCTCCTTTCTTTCTTCTCTACCTCTTTCCTTCCTTCCTTCGCTTTTTGTTTCCATGTTTCTTTCTCTCATTCCTTATTCCCTTCCCGCTCTCCTTCTCTCCTTTCTTTCTTCTCTACCTCTTTCCTTCCTTCCTTCGCTTTTTGTTTCCATGTTTCTTTCTCTCATTCCTTATTCCCTTCCCGCTCTCCTTCTCTCCTTTCTTTCTTCTCTACCTCTTTCCTTCCTTCCTTCGCTTTTTGTTTCCATGTTTCTTTCTCTCATTCCTTATTCCCTTCCCCCTCTCTTTCTCTCCTTTCTTTCTTCTCTACCTCTTTCCTTCCTTCCTTCGCTTTTTGTTTCCATGTTTCTTTCTCTCATTCCTTATTCCCTTCCCCCTCTCTTTCTCTCCTTTCTTTCTTCTCTACCTCTTTCCTTCCTTCCTTCGCTTTTTGTTTCCATGTTTCTTTCTCTCATTCCTTATTCCCTTCCCCCTCTCTTTCTCTCCTTTCTTTCTTCTCTACCTCTTTCCTTCCTTCCTTCGCTTTTTGTTTCCATGTTTCTTTCTCTCATTCCTTATTCCCTTCCCGCTCTCCTTCTCTCCTTTCTTTCTTCTCTACCTCTTTCCTTCCTTCCTTCGCTTTTTGTTTCCATGTTTCTTTCTCTCATTCCTTATTCCCTTCCCGCTCTCCTTCTCTCCTTTCTTTCTTCTCTACCTCTTTCCTTCCTTCCTTCGCTTTTTGTTTCCATGTTTCTTTCTCTCATTCCTTATTCCCTTCCCGCTCTCCTTCTCTCCTTTCTTTCTTCTCTACCTCTTTCCTTCCTTCCTTCGCTTTTTGTTTCCATGTTTCTTTCTCTCATTCCTTATTCCCTTCCCGCTCTCCTTCTCTCCTTTCTTTCTTCTCTACCTCTTTCCTTCCTTCCTTCGCTTTTTGTTTCCATGTTTCTTTCTCTCATTCCTTATTCCCTTCCCCCTCTCTTTCTCTCCTTTCTTTCTTCTCTACCTCTTTCCTTCCTTCCTTCGCTTTTTGTTTCCATGTTTCTTTCTCTCATTCCTTATTCCCTTCCCGCTCTCCTTCTCTCCTTTCTTTCTTCTCTACCTCTTTCCTTCCTTCCTTCGCTTTTTGTTTCCATGTTTCTTTCTCTCATTCCTTATTCCCTTCCCCCTCTCTTTCTCTCCTTTCTTTCTTCTCTACCTCTTTCCTTCCTTCCTTCGCTTTTTGTTTCCATGTTTCTTTCTCTCATTCCTTATTCCCTTCCCCCTCTCTTTCTCTCCTTTCTTTCTTCTCTACCTCTTTCCTTCCTTCCTTCACTTTTTGTTTCCATGTTTCTTTCTCTCATTCCTTATTCCCTTCCCGCTCTCCTTCTCTCCTTTCTTTCTTCTCTACCTCTTTCCTTCCTTCCTTCGCTTTTTGTTTCCATGTTTCTTTCTCTCATTCCTTATTCCCTTCCCGCTCTCCTTCTCTCCTTTCTTTCTTCTCTACCTCTTTCCTTCCTTCCTTCGCTTTTTGCTTCCATCCTTCTCTTTCCTTCTTTCCTTTGCTCCCTCTTTCCTTCCCTTTTTCCTTCTCTCCTTTCTCTACCTCTATCCTTCCTTCCTTCGCTTTTTGCTTCCATCCTTCTCTTTCCTTCTTTCCTCCCCTCCCGCTTTCCTACCTTCCCTTTTTTCCTTCTCTCCTTTCTCCACCTCTTTCCTTCCTTCCTTCGCTTTTTGCTTCCATCCTTCCTTCTCTTTCCTTCTTTCCTTCCCTCCCTCTTTCTCTCCTTCCTCCACTCCCTCTTTCCTCCCCTTTTTTCCTTCTCTTTTTCTCTACCTCTTTCCTTTCTTCCTTCCTTCCTTTCTCCCCTTCCTTCCCTCCCTTCCCTTTTTTCTATATTACCATTTAGCTTTTCATAATTTAGCTTTTGGGGGGTTTTAAGTCCTGTCCACTTTTAAGTGGGGGGTTATGAGTGATGGTCACTCCTTGGGTTAGTAAGTGTCCAGTGGACAAATTTGGTGTCAATTCATCCAGTGGTTTTTGAGTTCTGTTACTCCCACAAATGAACACTACATTTTTATTTATATAGACTAGCCATCCCCTGCCACGCATTGCTGTGGCCCAGTCTGTGTATATGTGTTTTGTGTGTGTATATATGTGTGTATATGTGTGTATTTATATATCTGTGCATATGTGTATTTATGTGGTTATGCACCTGTGTTGTAATGTATTTTTTTTAGCTTTTTAAGTCTCTTCCGTTGTGTTTTTCACTGTTTTTATGAGTGACTGTGTCCAAACCTTCCCTCCCTCGTTCTTTCCTTTCTTTCTCTCCTTCCTTCCCTCCCTCTTTCCTTCCTTCCCTCTTTTTCTTTTCCTTCTTCTTTCCCTTTATCTTTCTTCCTTCTTTACCTGTTTCTTTCTTCCCTTCCTTTGCTCTTTGGTTCCATCCTTCCTTCTCTCTTTCTTTCCTTCCTTCCCTCCTCCTTTCCCTCTTTCTATCACTCCTTCTCTCCTTCCTTCCTTCCTTCCTTCCTTCCTTCCCTCTCTCTTTCTTTCCTTCTTTCACTTTTTTATTTCCTTCTCTCCTTCCTTCACTACCTTTCTTTCCTTCTCTCCTTCCCTCCTTCTTTCCCTCTTTCTTTCCCTCCCTCCCTCCCTCCCTCCCTCCCTCCCTCCCTCCCTCCCTCCCTCCCTCCCTCCTTCCTTCCTTCCTTCCTTCCTTCCTTCCTTCCTTCCTTCCTTCCCCCTTTCTGTGTATATGTGTTTTGTGTGTGTATATATGCATATATGTGTGTATATATTTGTGTACGTGTGTTTGTGTATATATGTGGTTCTGTACATGCATTGTAATGGGTCTTTTGTTTCTTGGCTTTTAACTCTCTTCTGCTGTGTTTTTCAATGTTTTTATGAGTGATGGACATTTGCTGGCCTGAGAGGTGTCTTGTGTCCAAATTTGATGTCAATTAGTTCAGTGGTTTTTGAGTTATGTTAATCCCACAAATGAACATTACATTTTTATTTATATAGATTGTAATTACTTGGGCTTGACCGCCCCAAGTCCCTTCGGGGAGATGATGGCGGAATAGAAATATATTATTATTATTATTATTATTATTATTATTATTATTATTGTGCTGGTACAACTGTACCAGAAGTTCCCACTTTATTTGCCTTGTATTAAGTGTTTGCTTGCAGCCCAGGGCTTGGGATTCTGCAGAAGGGTGGCTTCCTGTTAAAGTTTGCAGTTATAGGGCAGGCCACCTGTCCATCATCGTTAAGTTTGGTTCCGCCCCCTGTTCAGGACAATTGTGAAGGGAAGGGAGCCATTTTCAGTCAGTCTCAGCAAGGAGAGTCTATGTACAGGACGTGTACAGACTCCTCCTGTACAAAGGCTTCAACCCTTAAGACCTCCCGGGAGAGAGCAAAAGGATTCCCAAAGATTCCCAGAGAAACAGCCCTAAAGCTCTGAGGAATTTCGGAGGGAAAAACAGCTTTGAATATCGAAGAACTCCAGCTGAAGTGACTACAGGCCTACTGGTAGGTCCACTCGGTGCTTTGAGACGCAGTTCAACCCGGTAGTGGAGCCCACATCAGTTAGGTTTAGGTTCACAGTCAGCCTGGGAGAAGTTTGGAAAGGGATTTTCCTTTAGAGCAGTGTTTCTCAACCTTCCTAATGCCGCGACCCCTTAATGCAGTTCCTCATGTTGTGGTGACCCCCAACCATAACATTATTTTGCTACTTCATAAGTTTAATTTTGCTCCTGTTGTGAATCATAATGCAAATATCTGATGTGCAGGATGTATTCTCATTCACTGGACCAAATTTGGTACAAATACCCATTAGTCCCAAATTTGAATACTGGTAGGGTTGGGGGTGGGGATTGATTTTGTCATTTGGGAGTTGTAGTTGTTGGGATTTATAATTCACCTACAATCAAAGAGCATTCTAAACTCCACCAACGATGGAATTGAACCAAACTTGACACACCGAACTCCCACAGCTAACAGAAAATGCTGGAAGGGTTTGGTAGGCATTGACCTTGAGTTTGGGAGTTGTAGTTCACCTACATCCAGAGAGCACTGTGGACAATGATGGATTTGGACCAAACTTGGCACAAATACTCAGTATGCTCAAATGTGTTTGGGGGAAATAGGCCTTGACATTTGGGAGTTGTAGTTGCTGGGATTTATAGTTAACCTACAATGAAAGCACATTCTGAACTCCACCAATGATAAAACTGGGCCAAATTTCCCACACATAACCCCTACGACCAACATAAAATACTGTGTTTTCTGATGGTCTTTGGTGACCCCTCTGACACCCCCTGGTGACCCCTCCAGGGGTCCCAACCCCCAGGTTGAGAAACACTGCTTTAGAGTAAAAGTAACAGTTAGAAGCCACCAGTTGCACAAAGGCCTGGGAGCATTTGTTTAACCTTTTGAAGACAAAGGACGTTTCTGTTGATTGTTCACCAATAAAAGACTTTGTTATATTTCACAAGCCCTCTAAAGACTGTTTATGGTGAAAATCCTTACGAATTTCTCTTCGGGCCCCCTGGCTTCCCGCTGGGCTAAAGTTGCACGTCCTGTTTTAAAAGCAATTCGTTTCAAGCCCAGCGCGCGACACAACAATTATTATTATTATTATCATTATTATTATTATTATTAATAATAATAATAATAATAATAATAATAATAATCTGCCATGCTATAATGACAATAGATACATTTTAAAGTTAGGTGGTGTGACGATTTGTAAATTTTATTCCTTTGGTTATGTGTAATTTAAACAGTAGTTTAGGGATGGTAAGTATGGGGGATTATGTTTTGTTGGAGATGGTGGCTTGGCGTTAGCTGAGTTGCCATAGCAACAGGGGCGGAGCCAACTGCCTCTTCACGGGGCAGCTGTTTTTTAAGAGTCAGTCAGTAAGCCGGTGAGCTACTGGGAAGACTGAGTCTCTGGGTGGAGATTCAGGGAATGTGTCTGTAGCCGGTGTGCTATAGGGAAGACTGAATCTCTGGGTGGAGATTCAGGGAATTAATTGGTGACCAAAGTGGTTGCAGAGAAGGACCCGGTAGTGATAGAACTACAGAGGGTTGTTGATTCTGAGTTAAGAATCAAGGTTTGGCTGGGTTTGAGCCTGCTGTGCCTGCTGTGAAACCTATTGAAGTCTGTGCCTGAGATTACTCATGAAACCTTACCAATGTAACCAATCAAGATTTGTGCCTCTTGTGAAGAAACAGTTAAACATGTTATACTCCTGTTAAAATAAACTTGTTACTGTTTTCCTCAAGCTTGCCTGATACAGTTTCTCCTAAGTTGAACAGCCTGCATAAGTAAAGTCAAGCCAGGGACAGTAAACGCTACGCTATCAAATGAATAAAACCTTCTGTAATTAATAGTCCCTTTATAAAATAGCTCCTAAGCTTATATTGATCGTTACCCGGCTTCCCTCACAGATTAGGTGGCAGTAAGTTTTAACCACACTCCTTCACAGGTGGGCTTTCACGGCTAGAAAAAGATGTCCGTAAAGGCCCGATATCGCCGTCTGCTCCTCCCGCCTTCCCTTTGTTGTGATCCTTGTTCTGGTTCAAGAAGACATCGCAGGCTTTCTCGGGTATATAAAACCATTAATTTTAGGTTAAAAAATACAAACTTCACCTTTACAAAAGACACTTGTTTGGTTGAATACACATAAAGCATAACTTTGTTTTTAATACCAAAAATAAAGAATTTTAGGCTTCCCGGCCAGGGCCGTCCCCGTGCCGCAGTGACATCGTACAATATGGACAACAAGAAGACTTTTTACATCTCACACAGCTTTACACATGTGAAAGAGCCAAAGGGATTCATTCGTCAAGGGAGGAGAACAGCCATGGCGAGCACAATATCCCTCGTCGTGGGCAATTGGTATATATCTCAGAAAGAAAGAACGAACAAACGAAAAAAGGAAAGAGAAAAGGATGCTTCTGGCTTGCATACAGGCGAAGGTTGCTTATGCACATCAATTGTTTTTCGTAATGTTTTCTTTAAAACAGTGACTTTCAAATTGTCCTCAGGTGACCTTTCCCACGTGGATTTGTTTGCCACGAATCTTTGGAGTTAACGGCCATAGAACTGCCTCACGTTGCTGCGGATTCTGGGTACATTCAAGACACACAAAGGTTAGCATCCTATTGTTTAGTCACTGCTAAAATAGACTTGTGCAACTAAGCATCTATTCAAGACAGGTAAATCTCACCTGTTGTACAGGTCGACTCTTCATCTTGTTGAGTTACCTTCCAATCATTTCCAATTTAAGGCAAGAATTGCTCAAAGGGGAATTATCATAGCATATGGATCTACATGGCCACATCGTCCACTTTCAGAATGCAGACTATTTTATTAATTATTATCTGTAATTGAGGATGCGCCTTTTATTTCTGTAATGTGTTGTTTTATGTTAATTAATATTGTTATTGGGTTGTTGTAGGTTTTTTCGGGCTATATGGCCATGTTCTAGAGGCATTCTCTCCTGACGTTTTGCCTGCATCTGTGGCAAGCATCCTCAGAGGTAGTGAGGTCTGTTGGAACTAGAAAAATGGGTTTATATATCTGTGGAATGACCAGGGTGGGACAAAGGACTCTTGTCTGCTGGAGCTCGGTGTGAAGGTTTCAACTGACCACCTTGATTAGCATATAATGGCCTGAGAGTGCCTAGAGCAAACTTTTGTTGAAAGGTGATCAGATGTCCTCAGAGGTAGTGAGGTCTGTTGGAACTAGGAAAAGCGGTTTATATATCTGTGGAATGACCAGGGTGGGACAAAGGACTCTTGTCTGCTGGAGCTCGGTGTGAATGTTTCAACTGACCACCTTGATTTGCATACAATGGCCTGACAGTGCCTAAAGCAAACTTTTGTTGAGAGGTGATTAAATGTCTTTGTTTCCCCTCTATTGTTTAGCTGTTGTAATTTTTGAGTTTTTTAATACTGGTAGCCAGATTTTGATAATCTGGATTATATGACAGAGTTGATCCACCCTACTTTAACATTCAACCCACAATTTGCTCTAAGGAAGGCATGAGCAAACTTCACCCCTCCAGGTGTTTTGCAGTTTAATTTCTACAATTTTTTTAGTACATGGACGACATCCTTCTGCACATGAATGACACACTCATAGCCCAGGCATGGGCCAACTTGGGTCCAGGTGTTTTGGACTTCAGCTCCCACAATTCCCAACAGCCTCAGACCCTTTTCTTTTCCCTCTCAGCTGGAAAGGAAAGGAAAGGAAGGAAGGGGCCTGAGGCTGCCAGGAATGGTGTGAGTTGGAATCCAAAACACCTGGAGAACCAAAGTTTGCCCATACCTGGTCAGGTTTAACACCAAGATTTAGATATTCAACAAACACAAACCATCCGACAATACTGCCCATAACATTAAATGAAATGTGTGTCCCAAAATGCCTCTGACCCCCCAACGTTTGCAAAAAAGATCAGTAGTGGTAGAGATACTGTTGTCTTCCATTCCTGTTCTGTTTTGGATCATCCTTCCCACGTCTTGGGGGGCTTCCAGACAGTACCAAATTGTGGGGCAAAAAAAACCCCGGGAGCTGAGAACAGGTCCACACACAGTCCTGTTGATCCCAGGATTTCCGCCTGTGACTTCCAGACTTACTGCTTCATTATGGGATTTCGAAGCCTGAAAGATGGCACAGATGCAAATATGTGCATCGTTAGTTCTAATTTTCTCAGTTCTTGTGGGTTTTTTCGGGCTATATGGCTATGTTCTAGAGCAGGGGTCAGGAACCTTCGGCTCTCCAGGTGTGGTGGACTTCAACTCCCACAATTCCTTGAGGCTCGGCATTCACCCCAAAGGCTTACCTTGGCCTCAAGGAATTGTGGGAGTTGAAGTCCACCACACCTGGAGAGCCAAAGGTTCCCCATGCCTGTTCTAGAGGCATTTCTCCTGACGTTTCGCCTGCATCTATGGAAGCATCCTCAGAGGTGAGGTCTAATTTTGTTCCTGGGTTATACATATTGGTACCTCATTGCTTTTATCCCGAATAGATGGCAAAAGTTGGCTAGAAGGGGGAAACATTTTGTCCTGGCAAGAGACACTTCATCCTCCACACATTTAATGAAGTTTGTGGCACACAAATAATGTTTGTGGAGTAGGACCACTACTTTCAAAGTCGGGACTACACTCTTAAACAGGAACGGATACTTTCAAGCCAGGAAAAGAACTTCGTCATTATTATCTGAGGCTGCATGGTCATCTATCCAGACAGGTTCGGTTGTGTACTTGTGCCTGGGATCAATGAGGTGATGTTCCTGGATTACACATGCCTGTTCTTTGTAGGTTTGTTTGATTAAAAAATGGTTCAAAACACGTTTCGGATGTAAGGGGCACCAGTGGTTCGATTCTGGTTTAAAACTGGCTTCTCTGGCTTGAGGCAGAAGCGGGGAAAGCAAAGAAAGGAAACTCCTTCCTTCTCTGGTTTAAAACTGGCTTCTCTGGCTTGAGGCAGAAGCAGAGAAAGAAAAGGGAGGAAATTCAGCCTTCCTTGGTTTAAAACTGGCTTCTCTGGCTTGAGGCTGAAGTGGGAAAAGCAAAGGGAGGAAACTCCTTCCTTCTCTGGTTTAAAACTGGCTTCTCTGGCTTGAGGCTGAAGTGGGGAAAGCAAAGGGAGGAAACTCCTTCCTTCTCTGGTTTAAAACTGGCTTCTCTGGCTTGAGGCTGAAGTGGGGAAAGCAAAGGGAGGAAACTCCTTCCTTCTCTGGTTTAAAACTGGCTTCTCTGGCTTGAGGCAGAAGCGAGGAAAGCAAAGGGAGGAAATTCAGCCTTCCCTGGTTTAAAACTGGCTTCTCTGGCTTGAGGCAGAAGCGGGGAAAGCAAAGGGAGGAAATTCCTTCCTTCTCTGGTTTAAAACTGGCTTCTCTGGCTTGAGACAGAAGCAGGGAAAGTAAAGGGAGGAAATTCAGCCTTCCCCGGTTTAAAACTGGCTTCTCCGGCATGAGGCGGAAGTGGGGAAAGCAAAGGGAGGAAATTCCTTCCTTCTCTGGTTTAAAACTGGCTTCTCTGGCTTGAGGCAGAAGCGAGGAAAGCAAAGGGAGGAAACTCCTTCCTTCTCTGGTTTAAAACTGGCTTCTCTGGCTTGAGGCAGAAGCGGGGAAGGAAAAGGGAGGAAATTCCTTCCTTCTCTGGTTTAAAACTGGCTTCTCTGGCTTGAGGCAGAAGCGGGGAAAGCAAAGGGAGGAAATTCAGCCTTCCCTGGTTTAAAACTGGCTTCTCTGGCTTGAGGCAGAAGCGGGGAAAGCAAAGGGAGGAAATTCCTTCCTTCTCTGGTTTAAAACTGGCTTCTCTGGCTTGAGACAGAAGCAGGGAAAGTAAAGGGAGGAAATTCAGCCTTCCCCGGTTTAAAACTGGCTTCTCTGGCTTGAGGCGGAAGTGGGGAAAGCAAAGGGAGGAAATTCCTTCCTTCTCTGGTTTAAAACTGGCTTCTCTGGCTTGAAGCAGAAGCGGGGAAAGCAAAGGGAGGAAACTCCTTCCTTCTCTGGTTTAAAACTGGCTTCTCTGGCTTGAGGCAGAAGCGGGGAAGGAAAAGGGAGGAAATTCCTTCCTTCTCTGGTTTAAAACTGGCTTCTCTGGCTTGAGGCAGAAGCGGGGAAAGCAAAGGGAGGAAATTCCTTCCTTCTCTGGTTTAAAACTGGCTTCTCTGGCTTGAGGCAGAAGCGGGGAAAGCAAAGGGAGGAAATTCCTTCCTTCTCTGGTTTAAAACTGGCTTCTCTGGCTTGAGGCAGAAGCGGGGAAAGCAAAGGGAGGAAATTCAGCCTTCCCTGGTTTAAAACTGGCTTCTCTGGCTTGAGGCAGAAGCGGGGAAAGCAAAGGGAGGAAATTCCTTCCTTCTCTGGTTTAAAACTGGCTTCTCTGGCTTGAGACAGAAGCAGGGAAAGTAAAGGGAGGAAATTCAGCCTTCCCCGGTTTAAAACTGGCTTCTCTGGCTTGAGGCGGAAGTGGGGAAAGCAAAGGGAGGAAATTCCTTCCTTCTCTGGTTTAAAACTGGCTTCTCTGGCTTGAGGCAGAAGCGGGGAAAGCAAAGGGAGGAAACTCCTTCCTTCTCTGGTTTAAAACTGGCTTCTCTGGCTTGAGGCAGAAGCGGAGAAGGAAAAGGGAGGAAATTCCTTCCTTCTCTGGTTTAAAACTGGCTTCTCTGGCTTGAGGCAGAAGCGGGGAAAGCAAAGGGAGGAGATTCCTTCCTTCTCTGGTTTAAAACTGGCTTCTCTGGCTTGAGGCAGAAGCGGGGAAAGCAAAGGGAAGAAATTCAGCCTTCCCTGGTGTAGAGATGTGTTCATTATAAAGTGTTATTTATAATGTGTTTAAACTGTATTTATAATGTTTGTTATAGAGTGTTTAATGTACTGTGTTGAATCTGTATTTATGTATTACATTTATTGCCATGGCCTAGCTGTGAGGGATAGGTTGCCATGGTGACAAGACAAGGCAGCAGAGGAGGTGGGCGGAGCTAAAGGAGTAAAAGGTTTGAAAGTGGCAGTTAAGCTCCAGTCCGGTGGAGGAGACCCGGAGAAGAGCAGAGCCAGTTAAGGGCTCTGGAAAATAGCAGAGTCAAGAAAGGACTCTGGGGAAAGTAGTTTAGTCCGGTGGAAGAGACCCGGGGAAGAGGAGAGCCAGTTAGGGCTCTGTTGTGAAGCTGTGAGAATTCAGTAGTTCCTAGAATTTGTGAATATTTCTTCAGCAAGAGAGCTGAAGGTGTTACCTTGTTAGATTGCTTAGGTTAAAGGAATCTAACAGAGGGGGTTTTCAGGATTGCCAGTAAGGAAAGACTGGTGATCAGTGGTTTGTTCCGAGTATAGGGCAAACCGTGTGGATATTCACAATAGGGAACTCTGAAATAGTATAAGCACTTCACTAAAGAAGGAGTTTGTAGATTTGTAACATTCAGAAGCCTGAAAGTATCTCAAACCAGCCATTTTGTAACATCAAGCCTTGTGCCAAGTTCAAATTCTCAAAACTGCAACAATTACGTTCTGTTAACAATAAAACTTGTTCTCTTTGTATTTCAAACCTGCCTCCTCCATTGCTTCTATGCTTGGTGCATTCCACACTACCAAAATCACCTCACAACACAACTAAGGATAAACAGAGACATAAACCAGCGTCTCTAAACATATTGGTGGCAGCTTAATTGATATTTATGAAGAAGGTTCCTCACAGAATATTGGTGACATTAAAGAAGATTAATACTTCCTCACATAATTTTTGGTGGCATCTAGTGGGATTAGCGCTGCTTCTTTACATTTTTGTTGACAAGCGGTGGGATTAACGCTTCTTTACACCTGGTTTAAAACTGGCTTCTCTGGCTTCAGGCAGAAGTGAGGAAAGCAAGTGGAGGAAATTCCTTCCTTTCCCGGTTTAAAACTGGCTTCTCTGGCTTGAGGCAGAAGCGGAGAAAGAAAAGGGAGGAAATTCCTTCCTTCTCTGGTTTAAAACTGGCTTCTCTGGCTTGAGGCAGAAGCAGGGAAAGCAAAGGGAGGAAATTCAGTCTTCCCTGGTTTAAAACTGGCTTCTCTGGCCTGAGGCAGAAGCAGGGAAAGCAAAGGGAAGAAATTTGTTTCTTCCCCGGTTCAAAACTGGCTTCTCTGGCTTGAGGCTGAAGCGGGGAAAGCAAGGGAGGAAATTTGTTCCTTTCCCGGTTTAAAACTGGCTTCTCTGGCTTGAGGCAGAAGTGGGGAAAGCAAAGGGAGGAAATTCCTTCCTTCTCTGGTTTAAAACTGGCTTCTCTGGCTTCAGGCAGAAGTGGGGAAAGCAAAGGGAGGAAACTCCTTCCTTCTCTGGTTTAAAACTGGCTTCTCTGGCTTCAGGCAGAAGTGAGGAAAGCAAAGGGAGGAAACTCCTTCCTTCTCTGGTTTAAAACTGGCTTCTCTGGCTTCAGGCAGAAGTGAGGAAAGCAAAGGGAGGAAACTCCTTCCTTCTCTGGTTTAAAACTGGCTTCTCTGGCTTCAGGCAGAAGTGAGGAAAGTAAAGGGAGGAAACTCCTTCCTTCTCTGGTTTAAAACTGGCTTCTCTGGCTTCAGGCAGAAGCAGGGAAAGCAAAGCGAGGAAATTCCTTCCTTCCCTGGTTTATAACTGGCTTCTCTGGCTTGAGGCAGAAGCGGGGATAGCAAAGGGAGGAAATTCCTTCCTTCCCTGGTTTAAAATTGGCTTCTCTGGCTTGAACCGAGGCCAGGGACCAGAATAATTTCCGACTCACTTCCTGAGTCGGAAGAAAAATGGCGAGACTAGCTTTGGAAGGGCAAAGAGAATTCCAGTTTCCTAAAAAGTTCAAAATTGCTTCAAAAATGTAATTTTTCCTAATTTAGTTCACCTCTAGCTCCTCATGCGGGGACGTGAGAGAAGCCTCCTACAAGGATAGTAAAACATCAAAACATCTGGGCATCCCCTGGGCAACGACCTTGCAGATGGCCAATTCTCTCACACTAGAAGCAACTTGCAGTTTCTCAAGTTGCTCCAGACATGGGGGGGGGGGAAAAGGATACAACCAATCAGAAACCAACATGTATGACCCAGGAACAAACCAATGTAAAATATCCCATGTTTTCAGATTGTAGGAACATGCAGAGATTCGAATATCCGCATTTTCCGGCCAGAACTGGGATATTCCTGCAATAGAAAATCATGTATTTTTGGAGTGTGGGGACATGCAGAGATTCGAATATCCGCATTTTCCGGCCAGAACTGGGATATTCCCGCAATGGAAAATCCCGTATTTTCGGAATGTAGGGACATGCAGAGATTCGAATATCCACATTTTCCGGCCAGAACTGGGATATTCCCGCAATGGAAAATCCCATATTTTCGGAGTGTCAGGACATGCGGAGATTCGAATATCCGCATTTTCCGGCCAGAACTGGGATATTCCCGCAATGGAAAATCCCGTATTTTCAGAGTGTAAGGACATGCAGAGATTTGAATATTCAACCGCATTTTTCGGCCAGAACTGGGATATTCCCGCAATGGAAAATCCCGTATTTTCGGAGTGTAGGGACATGCGGAGATTCGAATATCCGCATTTTCCGGCCAGAACTGAGATATTCATGCAATGGAAAATCCCGTATTTTCGGAGTGTAGGGACATGCAGAGAGATTCGAATATCCGCATTTTCCATCCAGAACTGGGATATTCATGCAATGGAAAATCCCGTATTTTCGGAGTGTAGGGACATGCAGAGAGATTCGAACATCCGCATTTTCCATCCAGAACTGGGATATTCCCACAACGGAAAATCTTTGTAGCAATTCTTTCCTCGTTTTCAGCGAATGTTTTGATCCGGGGACTCCAGGGATAATGGTATTGTGTGGATGGGCCCCTGGTGACACTTTGAAAACCACTGTTTTAAACCAATCGGCGTGGCAACGTGGGCAGCGACATAAACCAAGAAACCTGTTAAAAATTATGCATAGGTATACCATTTTTATTTTAATACATCTCATTCGTGTCGCATCCCGCCAGGAGACATTGCCGTTACTGCTCTGTGTGCCGTGTTTCCTCCACCACCATCACCACCTCCACTTTCTCCTCCTCTTCCTCGCTATTGCCTTCTTCTCTATGGGTTATTGGTAAATGTAGTCCAAAAGGGATAATAAAAAGCTAGGCAAAGAGTAAAAAGAAAGCTTAATAATAATAATAATAATAACTTTATGGTGTGTAAAAAAACAAAACAAAACAAAACATCCACTTAAGGCGACCCAGAAGGATTTCGTTTCTCGTTTTTTTCCCCCCATATAGACTTTTTAAAAACACCACCAAAAGCCAGAAACCGCACTGTTTCGGTAGTGTCTGCCGTGGCATCGGATACATTCCTGCTCTTTGCTTTGTGTGTGTGAGTATGTGTGTGTGTGCCTCGGCAGCCTCCACTCCGTCAGCGTCCATCCATCTCCACCAAGAATGCAGGCACATCGCTTGACCACAACAAACAGAAAGGATAAAGCACCATGGACTGCTCTCTTCGAAGAGGAAATCCGCACTTCACCGAGTGTCCCTTTTCCCTTCTTTCGTTTCTTTCTCTTTTTTTCGTGTTGCTGGAGTCCTTTTCCGTTACGTGCACCCGCCTCGTCTTCGGACGGGGAAACTCCGTCTTGTTTCGTCGTCGAGTGCTACAATACTTGCTTTGATGTGGTATTAAACAAATGTACATTGTCTCTTTTGTTCTCGCGAAGGGTGTCGTGTGTCTCTCTCTCTTTCTCTCTCTCTTTTTCTCCCTCCCTCGTTTGTTTATGTTAAGCCAGTTTGTCTTTTGGGTTCTCCCGGGGAGGAGAACCAACGAAGTATACAGTCAATGAAGCACCATACACAGTAGGTTCAGGAATGTAGCAAACCATGTACATCCATGTCCCAGAGAGAAAACGTCTTCGAGCTTATTTTCACCTTACGTCTGCAAACAGAAAGGAAAGAGAGGAAGGTTATGATGGACATAGGCCAAGTCTGACTTTTCTCTTCCAGATACCCTCCATATAACCCAGTGGTTCCCAACCTGTGCTCCATGGACCACCAGTAGTCCACAAGAACTAAAATATGGTCCACAACCTCACCGTTACTACACGGTTGTAACGAGAGCGACTGGTCTCGCAAAACCCTCTTATAGTGTCAAGGTTTATTGAATACAGTTTTCTGTGAGCAAGCAGAAATGCATATGTTCTGTATCAGAAACTACAGCTGATGTGGTCTATCCAATGCAGTTTTCTCAATCAGCACCTCAAATAACCAAACCGAATCTAAAGCTGATCAAAAACTGATTCGAAACCTTTTTATGGTACTAATTTTGGAGAGTGGGCCCTGGTCAAAGTGGTCCCTGGTCAAAGTGGTCCCTGGTCAAAATGGTCTCTGGTCAAGTAGTCCCTGGTCAAGTGGTCCCTGGTGAAAATGACCGCTGGTCAAAGTGATCCCTGGTCAAGTGGTTCCTAGTCAAGTGGTGCCTGTTACAATGGTCCCAGGTCAAAGTGGTCTCTGGTCAAGCGGTTCCTAGTAAAGTGGCCCCTAGTAAAGTGTCATAACCCTGATCAAGTTGTCCCTGGGCAAGTAGTCCCTGGTCAAGGGGTCCCTGGTGGAAATGACCCCTGGTCAAAGCGGTCCCTAGTCAAGTGGACCCTGGTCAAAATGGTCCCTGGTCAAAATGGTCCCTGGTCAACTGGTCCCTGGTCAAGTGGTTCCTGGCCAAGGGGTCCCTAGTCAAGTGGACCCTGGTCAAAATGGTCCCTAGTCAAAATGGTCCCTGGTCAAAGTGGTCCCTGGACAAGTAGCCCGTGATCAAGTGGTTCCTAGCCAAGGGGTCCCTGGTCAAGGGGTTCCTGGTGAAAATGACCCCTGGTCAAAGTGATCCCTGGTCAAGTGGTCCCTGGTCAACTGGTCCCTGGTCAAGTGGTTCCTGGCCAAGGGGTCCCTAGTCAAGTGGACCCTGGTCAAAATGGTCCCTAGTCAAAATGGTCCCTGGTCAAAGTGGTCCCTGGACAAGTAGCCCGTGATCAAGTGGTTCCTAGCCAAGGGGTCCCTGGTCAAGGGGTTCCTGGTGAAAATGACCCCTGGTCAAAGTGATCCCTGGTCAAGTGGTCCCTGGTCAACTGGTCCCTGGTCAAGTGGTTCCTGGCCAAGGGGTCCCTAGTCAAGTGGACCCTGGTCAAAATGGTCCCTAGTCAAAATGGTCCCTGGTCAAAGTGGTCCCTGGACAAGTAGCCCGTGATCAAGTGGTTCCTAGCCAAGGGGTCCCTGGTCAAGGGGTCCCTGGTGAAAATGACCCCTGGTCAAAGCGGTCCCTAGTCAAGTGGACCCTGGTCAAAATGGTCCCTGGTCAACTGGTCCCTGGTCAAGTGGTTCCTGGCCAAGGGGTCCCTAGTCAAGTGGACCCTGGTCAAAATGGTCCCTAGTCAAAATGGTCCCTGGTCAAAGTGGTCCCTGGACAAGTAGCCCGTGATCAAGTGGTTCCTAGCCAAGGGGTCCCTGGTCAAGGGGTTCCTGGTGAAAATGACCCCTACCAAAGTGATCCCTGGTCAAGTGGTCCCTAGTCAAGTGGACCCTGGTCAAAATGGTCCTTGGTCAAGTGGTCCCTGGTCAAGTAGTCCCTAGTCAAATAGTCCCTGGTCAAAGTGGTCCCTGGTCAAGTGGTTCCTGGTCAAGTGGGCACTGGCCAAAGTGGTCCCTGGTCAAAATGCTTCCTGGTAAAAGTGGTCCCTGGAGAAGTAGTCCCTGATCAAGTGGTTCCTAGCCAAGGGGTCCCTAGTCAAGTGGGACCTGGTCAAGTTGTCACTGGTCAAAGTTGTCCCTGGTCAAAAGAAACATTGGGAACCACTGTTAGAACCAAATAATTCCTAAGTGGAAATAATTTGGAGAAGTTTATTATAGTGCAGACATAAGCAAATTTTGGTCCTCCCTCCAGCTGTTTTGTACTACAACTCCCACAATTCCTAACAGCCCATGCCTAACCAGGGTGGGACAAAGAACTCTTGTCAGACTACACAGAGAAGCCACTGAAATCCACAAGCATGTGGACAATTTCAACAGAAAGGAGGAAACCATGAAAATGAACAAAATCTGGCCACCAGTATTTAAAAACTCTAAAATTACAACAACAAAACAACAGAAGGGAAACGATCAGGGACATCTAATCACCTCTCAACAAAAGATTGCCCCAGGCACTGCCAAGCCCTCAAATGCTAATCAAGGTGGTCAGTTGAAACATTCACACCTAGCTCCAGCAGACAAGAGTCCTTTGTCCCACCCTGGTCATTCCACAGATATATAAACCCTTTTTCCTAGTTCCAACAGACCTCACTAACTCTGATGACGCTTGCCATAGATGCAGGCGAAACGTCAGGAGAGAATGCCTCTAGAACATGGCCATATAGCCCAAAAAAACCCTACAACAACCAATAATAATAATAATAATAATAATAATATATTATTATTATTATTATTATATTATAATATTAATATAATATAATATATAAATAATGGAGCCCATATAAACAACGGCGCTCCATGCAGTCATGCCAGCCCCATGACCTTGGAGGTGTCTATGGACAACGCCGGCTCTTCGGCTTAGAAATGGAGATGAGCACCACACCCCAGAGTCAGACATGACTGGACTTAATGTCAGGGGACTACCTTTACCTTTACCTATATAAATAATATATAATATATATATAATATTTATTATATTATGTTATAATATTATAATATATGATATAATATATATAATATAATATTATAATATAATTAATAATATAATATAATATAATATAATATAATATATATAATATATTTATATAAATATATTATATAAATATAATATAGTTATATAAATATAAATATAATATAGCCTGAGAAAACCTACAACAAATTATATATATAATATATATAATATATTTATTATATTATATTATAATATAATATATAATATAATAATATAATATGTATAATATATTTATATAAATATATTATATAAATATAAATATAAATATAAATATAATATAGCCCAAAAAAATCTACAACAAATTATAGATATAATATATATAATTATTATATTATAATATAATATTATAATATAATATATAATATAATATTATAATATAATATATATAATATATTTATATAAATATAATATAGCCCGAAAAAACCTACAACAACCCATAATAATAGATTGCCATATAATACAGATTATCAAATCAGACAATTCAAATTATCTGCTCTGGACTGGATGATATGAGTCTAGACTACCATATAATCCAGTTCAAAGCAGATAATCTGGATATGGCAATGTAGATCCAGCTTGAGCAGAGCCTAGGAGCGACATACATTGAGATGTTACAGCCAACTACCAGCAAGCAGCACCGTTTGCATTTTGATTCATTCGACCATCATTGCAGAAGGCCTCGTTCCCCCAGGAATCAACGATAATTAAGAGAAGAGTCGGGGACAGAAGGTGGAAATCGTGTAAATACAAGATAGCCAAAAGCAAGGATTCGAATCAGTGATTAGGAAGGAGAGTGGGAGCAGTTGATTGTGTTTCCCATTCCTTGTGAGATTAGGGGTCGCTTCAGCGCACAGATCCTACCTGGTCACCACCAGCAGTATTTTTATGAGGGTTTTAACTTTTTTCGTTTCCGTTTTTTACTTTTCCCCCTTCCTGTTGGCATAAGGGCAAGGTAAATAAAAGCCTGGGTGAAGGCAATGCATTGCTTAGTTTAGTTAAAAGAAAAATACAGCATTTTCATTCTTACTTAATTATTATTTATTTATTATTTCGAATACTTGCAGAAGTGAGGAAACCACGGCAATCCACATATTATGTTGTCAAAGTCTTTCATGGTCAGAATCACTGGAACAGCTCGGTAGGCTGTTAGGAATGGTGGGAGTTGTAGTCCCAAACACCTGGAGGCAGGACCATAGCCAGGATTTTGATTGGGGGGGGGTGCTGTTTGATTCGAGAGGGTGCTGAGTTTGATTGGGGGGGGGGGCTGAGGATGTACCCTAGCAAACATTTTGTATGTCAGACTGTAGGTTTTACATAGCAATATTAAATGATCACTCACAAGCCAGTTTTGCTTGGAAATGAATATATTGCTTGTTGACTCCTGACATTGTATCGTTATCCCAGTACCCCCTTCAATCCCTCTCCAATGCCAGAGATACAACTTAATGGTGTAACATTAGAAAATGTGGACCATTTCCACTCCCTTGGCAGCCACCTCTCCACCAAAGTCAACATCAACACCAAAATACAACACCACCTGAGCTCTGCGAGTGCAGCATTTTTCCGAATGAAGCAAAGAGTGTCTGAGGACCAGGACATCTGTAGGGAGACCAAGGGGCTTGTTTACAAAGCTATTGTCCTCCCAACCCTGCTATATGCTTGCGAGACGTGGACTGTCTACAGACGTCAACACTGCCTGAATTCTACGAGTGCAGTATTTTTCCAAATGAAGCAGAGAGTGTCTGAGGACCGGGGCATCCGTAGGGAGACCAAGGGGCTTGTTTATAAAGCTATTGTCCTCCCAACCCTGCTATACGCCTGCGAAACGTGGACTGTCTATAGACATCAACACTGCCTGAGCTCTGTGAGTGCAGCATCTTTCCGAATGAAGCAGAGAGTGTCTGAGGACCAGGACATCCATAGAGAGACCAAAGAGCTTGTTTATAAAGTTATTGTCCTCCCAACCCTGCTATATGCCTGCGAAACGTGAACTGTCTACAGACGTCAACACTGCCTGAACTCTGCGAGTGCAATATTCTTCCGAATGAAGAAGAGAGTGTTTGAGGACTGGGACAAACTAGTCCAATGTGGGCTAGGCAAAACTACGGTGAGGTGGATCTGGAATTGGTTAAGTGGACGAACACAGAGAGTGCTCACTAATGCTTCCTCTTCATCTTGGAAAGAAGTGACAAGTGGAGTGCCGCAGGGTTCCGTCCTGGGCCCGGTCCTGTTCAACATCTTTATTAATGACTTAGATGAAGGGCTAGAAGGCATGATCATCAAGTTTGCAGACGACACCAAATTGGGAGGGATAGCCAACAGTCCAGAGGACAGGAGCAGAATTCAAAACGATCTTGACAGATTAGAGAGATGGGCCAAAACTAACAAAATGAAGTTCAACAGTGACAAATGCAAGATACTCCACTTTGGCAGAAAAAACGAAATGCAAAGATACAGAATGGGGGACGCCTGGCTCGAGAGCAGTACGTGTGAAAAAGATCTTGGAGTCCTCGTGGACAACAAGTTAAACATGAGCCAACAATGTGACGTGGCGGCAAAAAAAGCCAATGGGATTTTGGCCTGCATCAAGAGGAGCATAGTGTCTAGATCTAAGGAAGTAATGCTACCCCTCTATTCTGCTTTGGTTAGACCACACCTGGAATATTGTGTCCAATTCTGGGC
This sequence comes from Anolis sagrei, assembly GCF_037176765.1. Taxonomy (NCBI): domain Eukaryota; kingdom Metazoa; phylum Chordata; class Lepidosauria; order Squamata; family Anolidae; genus Anolis; species Anolis sagrei. The sequence goes on from NC_090035.1 coordinate 2,384,131, forward strand.
GCCACAATTCAAGAGAGATATTGACAAGCTGGAATGTGTCCAGAGGAGGGCGACTAAAATGATCAAGGGTCTGGAGAACAAGCCCTATGAGGAGCGGCTTAGGGAACTGGGCATGTTTAGCCTGAAGAAGAGAAGGCTGAGAGGAGATATGATAGCCATGTATAAATATGTGAGAGGAAGCCACAGGGAGGAGGGAGCAAGCTTGTTTTCTGCTTCCTTGGAGACTAGGACGCGGAACAATGGCTTCAAACTACAAGAGAGGAGATTCCATCTGAACATGAGGAAGAACTTCCTGACTGTGAGAGCCGTTCAGCAGTGGAACTCTCTGCCCCGGAGTGTGGTGGAGGCTCCTTCTTTGGAAGCTTTTAAACAGAGGCTGGATGGCCATCTGTCAGGGGTGATTTGAATGCAATATTCCTGCTTCTTGGCAGGGGGTTGGACTGGATGGCCCATGAGGTCTCTTCCAACTCTTTGATTCTGATTCTACATCTCTAGGGAGACCAAGATGCTTGTTTATAAAGCTATTGTCCTCCCAACCCTGCTATATGCTTGTGAGATGTGGATTGTCTACAGACGTCAACACTGCCTGAGCTCTGCAAGTGCAGTATTCTTCTGAATGAAGCAGAGAGTGTTTGAGGACCGGGACATCCGTAAGGATACCAAGGTGCTTGTTTGTAAAGCTATTGTCCTCACAACCCTGCTCTATGCCTGTGAAACGTGGACTGTCTACAGTTGTCACATGCAACTCCTGGAACGATTCCATCAGCGCTGCCTCCGGAAAATCCTGCAAATGTCTTGGGAAGACAAGCGGACAAACGTCAGCATGCTGGAAGAAGCAAAGACTACCAGCATTGAAGCGATGGTCCTCTGCCATCAACTCCGCTGGACCGGCCACGTTGTCCGGATGCCCGACCACCGTCTCCCAAAGCAGTTGCTCTACTCCGAACTCAAGAACGGAAACCGGAATGTTGGAGGACAGGAAAAGAGATTGAAAGATGGGCTCAAAGCCAACCTCAAAAACTCTGGCACTGAGAACTGGGAAGCCCTGGCCCTTGAGCCCTCCAGCTGGAGGTCAGCTGTGACCAGCAGTGCTGTAGAATTTGAAGAGGCACGAATGGAGGATGAAAGGGAGAAGTGTGCCAAGAGGAAGGTGCGTCAAGCCAACCCCGACTGAGACCGCCTTCCACCTGGAAACCAATGCCCTCACCGTGGGAGATGTAGATCAAGGATACGGCTCCACAGCCACCTACGGACCCACAAGTACTGCTTCTGGAAGACTACCCTACTCTGCCAACGAGAGATTGCCTAAGTAAGTAAATAATGGGATATATTGAGCATGGTGATCAGATCATGATATTTATTTATTTATTTAGAGGTTTTATATACCGGTCTTCTCACCTCAACGAGGGACTCAGGCCAGTTTACAACATGTATGCAAATGACAATAATATACAAAAACAACACCTTGGTCATTCCACAGATATATAAACCCTTTTTCCTAGTTCCAACAGACCTCACTACCTCTGAGGATGCTTGCCATAGATGCAGGCAAAACGTCAGGAGAAAATGCCTCTAGAACATGGCCATATAGCCCGGAAAAAACCTACAACAACCCAATCAAAGAACAGTCTGTGTCCCAGCAATGATACAACTGGGCCATACTTCCCATACAGAACCCCCATGACCAACAGACATCTGCAAACCAGATCAACAATTGGGTCACACCGTCTACAGAAAACCCACACACACAGATAGATCTCTACATAAAAACTCCAACCATCACCCAAGACAAAAAAGAAGCACAATCAAAGCCTTGGCAGACCGTGTAAAAAGAATCTGCGAAGCCCACCTCCTCCAAGATGAACTGAACCACCTCAACTGGGCTCTCCAGGCCAAGGGAGACTCTACCTCAGACATCAGAAGAGCTGCAAGACCACCGAGAAGAAGCCACGAGAGTCAAGATGAAGACCCACCCAGAGCGAAAGGGTTCTTGCCAGACATCAAGGGAACCACTGACTGCAGAGGGAAGCTGATGAGGAAACACAACAGACAAACTATCTACAGATCCACCAAGAAAATCCAACCAATGCTTCATTCAGCAAAGGACAAGAGGGATCCTCTCACCTCTGCAGGAGTCTACCGTATCCCATGCAGCTGTGGACAAGTCTACAGAGGGACCACCAAACGCAGCATTGCCCAAACACGCATCAAGGGACAGGAAAGGCACTGCAGACTACGTCAACCAGAGAAGTCAGCTATAGCAGAGCACCTGAGGAACCAGCCTGGACACAGCATTTTATTATTTGAGAACACAGAAATGCTGGACCACTCTCACAACTACCATGTCAGACTACACAGAGAAGCCATTGAAATCCACAAGAAGCATGTGGACAATTTCAACAGAAAGGAAGAGACCATGAAAATGAACAAAATCTGGCTACCAGTATTAAAAAACTCTAAAATTTTAACAGCTAAACAACAGAGAGGAAACAACCAGGCACAGATTAACACCTCCCAGCAAGAGATTTTCCCAGGCTCAGGCAGGCCTTCAAATGCTAATGAAGGTGGTCAGTTGAAACATTCACACCTAGCTCCAGCAGACAAGAGTTCTTTGCCCCACCCCAGCCATTCCACAGATATATAAACCCATTGTCCTAATTCCAACAGACCTCACTACCTCTGAGGATGCTTGCCATAGATGCAGGCGAAACATCAGGAGAAATGCCTCTAGAACATGGCTCTATAGCCTGAAAAAGCCCACAAGAACATAGACAATATTGTGTTTTTTGATAGTCTTTGGTGACCCCTCTGACACCCCCTCACGACCCCACCAGGGGTCCTGACCCCCAGGTTGAGAAACACTGATTTAGGCCTTTATAGGCTAGCCAGCACTTTGAATTGTGCCCGGTAGCAAACTGGCAGCCAGTGGAGTTGGCGCAACAGAGGAGTTGTATGCTCCCTGAATGCCACTCCTGTTAGTAACCTGGCTTCCACCCGCTGGACCAATTGAAGCTCCCAAACAGTCTTCAAAGGCAGCCCCACGTAGAGAGTGTTGCAGTAGTCTATACGGGATGTAACCAAAGTGTGGACTACCGTGGCCACGGAATGGATATAGAAGGTATATGTAAGGGATGTATGTTGTTGTTTATTCATTCAGTTGCTCTTTGCTCCAAAGTGTGGTGGACCCTCCTTCTATGGAGGCTTTGAAACAGAGGCTAGATGGTCATCTGTTGGGAGGGCTTTGAACAGATTTTCCTGCATCTTGGCAGAATGGGGTTGGACTGGATGGTCCATAGGTTCTCTTCCAACTCTAGGATTGTATATAAAATGGGGAGAGGGGGGTATCTGGAATTAAATAAAATTTCATCATCATCATCATCACCATCACCATCATATCCGACGGGCCACCACTGAGAAGGACCTGTAATGGGATTGTACTGGATTGTCCATGAGGTCTCTTCCAACTCTAGGATAAAGGGTGGAGGGGGTATTTGGAATTAAATAAATTTTCACTAGAACGTTTCTCCATCATCATAATTACCATCATATCCGACGGGTCACCACTGAGAAGGCCCCGTCTCTCGTTCCCAACATTGAGAAAAACTGAAGCCACCCCGTTTTTGCCCACACCAAATGTACACCCTCCTTGCATGCACCCCACTTACCAGTTTCTTCTTCTCGAAAATCTGAATTAGAATTTGACGACGTACAGGTGCACTCCATATGCTCTTCTAGCTTTACCAGGACTTCTTTTAATTTTGGCTTTTTTCTAACATATTCCACTTTTGCCACCTGTGGTTTGAGGGGGAAAAAACAAAGGCCCATTAAGCATGATGTTACACAAAACAAGGCTTCTGGAGAGAGGGCATTCATGTCCCTATTTTAATATTTTCCAAGGTTAGAAAACAGATAAAGCTTGTATTCTCTGAGGAATCCCCTTTGGGGTGACACCTTCTGCTCTCAAGAATTCAATGCCTGAACGTTGCTTAAGTTGCATTGACCGACTGCGCACGTTTCCATACTTTGCACTTTAACAACACAACCGTTCAATGCTAAGGATTCCCACCAAAATGGAACTGTAGAGGAGAGTCTACTGAACAAGCCAGTACCTGCTGCATACCAGTACTGCCATCTGCTGAGGAGTTACCAAGGTGGAGGCATTACTTTTCATTCAATCCTCGTAAAACACAGAAGTCATAGAATCATAGAAACATAGAATCAAAGAGTTGGAAGAGACCTCCTGGGCCATCCAGTCCACCCCCATTCTGCCAAGAAGCAGGAATGTTGCATTCAAATCACCCCTGACAAATGGCCATCCAGCCTCTGTTTCAAAGCTTCCAAAGAAGGAGCCTCCACCACACTTCCTCCGGGGCAGAGAGTTCCACTGCTGAACGGCTCTCACAGTCAGGAAGTTCTTCCTCATGTTCAGATGGAATTTCCTCTCTTGTAGTTTGAAGCCATTGTTCCATTGCGTCCTAGTCTCCAAGGAAGCAGAAAACAAGCTTGCTTCCCTCCTCCTCCCTGTGGCTTCCTCTCACATATTTGTACATGGCTATCATATCTCCTCTCAGCCTTCTCTTCTTCAGGCTAAACATGCCCAGCTCCTTAAGCCGCTCCTCATAGGGCTTGTTCTCCAGACCCTTTATCATTTTAGTCGCCCTCCTCTGGACACATTCCAGCTTAGAGTCAATATCTCTCTTGAATTGTGGTGCCCAGAATTGGACACAATATTCCAGATGTGGTCTAACCATAGCGGAATAGAGCATGGGGAGCAGGACTTCCCTGGATCTAAACACTACGCTCCTCTTGATGCAGGCCAACATCCCATTGGCTTTTTTTGCCGCCACATCATATTCCTGGCTCATGTTTAACTTGTTGTCCACGAGGACTCCAAGATCTTTTTCACACATACTGTTCTCGAGCCAGGCATTGTCACCCATTCTGTCTCTTTGCATTTCATTTTTTCTGCCAAAGTGGAGTATCTTGCATTTGTCACTATTGAACTTCATTTTGTTAGTTTTTGGCCCATCTCTCTAATCTGTCAAGATCCCTTTGAGTTCTGCTCCTGTCCTCTGGAGTATTGGCTATCCCTCCCAATTTGGTGTCGTCTGCAAACTTGATGATCCTGCCTTCTTGCCCTTCATCTAAGTCATTAATAAAGATCCTGAAGAGGACCGGGCCCAGGACGGAACCCTGCTGATGGCACTCCACTTGTCACTTCTTTCCAAGATGAAGAGGAAGCATTAGTGAGCACTCTCTGTGTTCGTCCACTTAACCAATTCCAGATCCACCTCACCGTAGTTTTGCCTAGCCCACATTGGACTAGTTTCCTTGCCAGAAGGTCATGGGGGACCTTGTCAAAGAAGGCCTTCCTGAAATCCAGACACGCTCCTTCCACGGCATCATTCCCCGCATCTACCCAGCTTGTAACTCTATCGAAGAAAGAGATCAGGTGAGTCTGGCATGACTTGTTTTTGATTAATCCATGTTGACTATTAGCGATGACTGCATTTGTTTCTAAGTGTTTGCAGACCGCTTCCTTGACAATCTTTCCCAGAATCTTGCCCGGTATCGACGTGAGGCTGACCGGACGGTAGTTGTTTGGGTCGTCCTTTTTTCCCTTCTTGAAGATTGGGACCACATTGGCCCTCCTCCAATCTGCTGGAACTTCTCCCGTTCTCCAAGAACTCTCAAAGATGGTTGCCAATGGTTCCGAAATGACTTCCTTCCGTTAGTTCCTTCAGTACTCTTGGGTGGAGTTGATCCGGCCCTGAAAGGGGACTTGGACTCATTTAGAGCAGCCAGGTATTTAGAGTGTGCTTTTCACCTTCAGAACAGACAAGCATCTCGAGCCCTGACGATGACCTGGGAGAGAATCCCACTGGAGCATTGCAGCATATTTATTTATTTACCTTATTTATATCCCGCCTTGCTCTACCCTGAGGGGGACTCGAGGCAGCTTACAATCGCACCTCCACAATGCCACATCAATTAAAATATAAGTTAAACATTAAAACATAAGTATAATAAAAATACATTTCAATGAATCACGTCATCCAGAGTCATCGACTAAAGGCCAGTCCATAGTCAAATTGCACATATTCCATAATAACATTCCTGCACTGCTCCATTTTTCAAACGCCTGCTCCGAGAGCCAGGTTTTGACTTTCATTCTAAACACTAAGAAGGGGGGGGGGGGGCTGTCCTGATATCACTAGGGAGGGAGTTCCACAGTCGAGGGGCCACCACTGAGAAGGAAGGCCCTGTCTTGCGTAGAAGGTGGGACCGAGAGCAGGGCCTCCCCAGACGATCTTAATCTCAGAGTAATCTCTCTTTCTCTCTCTTCATGAAGCCAAACAAACCAGGAATAAAAACCACACAACATCAATTAAACCAAAATTCCTCCAAGTCAGTGGTTCTCAACCTGTGGGATCCCAGATGTTTTGGCCTTCAACTCCCAGAAACCCTAACAGCTGGTCAACTTAAGGCCAAAACTCCTGGGGACCCACAAGTTGAGAACCACTGCAAAGCAGACAGTAATAATCTCCCAATACGAACAAGAGCACGAGGCCCGGAGGCTGCTCCCTTGAAGATCTGAAGCCTTGGACTCTCGCTCTGGAGCTCCCTCTGCTGCTTGCTCTTAATTCAAAGTCCTCCTCATATGTCAAAGCAAAACCCAGGCTGAGCACCAACTCTTAACTCAAAATGCAACGCAATGCAAAGATACAGAATGGGGGACGATGAGGCCTGGCTCGAGAGCAGTACGTGTGAAAAAGATCTTGGAGTCCTCGTGGACAACAAGTTAAATATGAGCCAGGATTGTGATGCAGTGGCAAAAAAAGCCAATGGGATTTTGGCCTGCATCAAGAGGAGCCTAGTGTCTAGATCCAGGGATGTCATGCTCCCCATGCTCTATTCCGCTTGGTGAGACCACACCTGGAATATTGTGTCCAATTCTGGGCACCACAGTTCAAGAGAGATATTGACTCTAAGCTGGAATGTGTCCAGAGAAAGAGGGTGACTCAAATGATCAAGGGTCTGGAGAACAAGCCCTATGAGGAGCGGCTTAAGGAGCTGGGCATGTTTAGCCTGAAGAAGAGAAGGCTGAGAGGAGATATGATAGCCATGTAGAAATATGTGAGAGGAAGCCACAGGGAGGAGGAGGGAGCAAGCTTGTCTTCTGCTTCCCTGGAGACTAGGACACAATGGAACAATGGCTTCAAACTACAAGAAAGGAGATTCCATCTGAACATGAGGAAGAACTTCCTGACTGTGAGAGCCGTTCAGCAGTGGAACTCTCTGCCCCGGAGTGTGGTGGAGGCTCCTTCTTTGGAAGCTTTGAAACAGAGGCTGGATGGCCATCTGTCAGGGGTGATTTGAATGCAATATTCCTGCTTCTTGGCAGAATGGGGTTGGACTGGATGATGGCCCAGGAGGTCTCTTCCAACTCTAGGATTCTAGGATTCTATGATTTTATGCTCTTAATTCAGACTTTGTATTTCTAGGTGCAAAGATGAGTGCAGACGCAGACTGTGGCAAGGAAATCAGAAGACGCTTCCTTCTTGGGAGGAGAGCAATGTCCAGTCTCGATAAAATAGTAAAGAGTAGAGACATCAGACTGGCAACCAAGATCCATTGCCTGGTCAAAGCCATGGTCTTCCCTGTAGTCACCTACGGATGGGAGAGCTGGACCTTCGGGAAGGCTGAGCGAAGGAAGAGAGAGGCTTTTGAGCTGTGGTGTTGGAGGAAAGTGCTGAGAGTGCCTTGGACTGCGAGAAGATCCAACCAGTCCACCCTGCAGGAAAGAAAGCCCGGCTGCTCATTGGAGGGAAGGAGACTAGAGACAAAGTAGAAGTCCTTCGGCCACATCATGAGGAAACAGGAAAGCTTAGAGAAGGGAATGATGCTGGGGAAAATGGAAGGCAAAAGGAAGAGGGGCCGACCAAGGGCAAGATGGATGGATGGCATCCTTGAAGTGACTGGACTGACCGTGAAGGAGCTGTGGGTGGTGACTGCCGACAGGGAGCTCTGGCGTGGGCTGGTCCATGAGGTCACGAAGAGTTGAAGACGACTGAACGAATGAACAACAGCAACACTTTAGAAACGAAGCACCAATGCTCTCCAGTTTTGTAATAAGTTTTGAACCATTTTTTATGGATTGCACATGCCTAACAACAACAACAATAACAACAGCAGCAACAACAACAACAACAACAACAACAACAACAACAACAACAAGGATACTAGAAACAAAGCTGAAGTCCTTTGGCCACATCATGAGGAGGGAGCAAAGCCTAGAGAAGGGAATGATGCTGGGGAAAATGGAAGGCAAAAGGAAGAGGGGCCGACCAAGGGCAAGATGGATGGATGGCATCCTTGAAGTGACTGGACTGACCGTGAAGGAGCTGTGGGTGGTGACGGCCGACAGGGAGCTCTGGCGTGGGCTGGTCCATGAGGTCACGAAGAGTCGAAGACGACTGAACGAATGAACAACAACATGCTCTTAATTTGAGATGCTCTTAAGTCAAGGTTCCATTGCAGTATGGTTTCTGAAGGGGAAAGGAAGGGCTGAAGAAGTTGGATGAAGGGTTGGTGGCCAGACTGGTCTTGGTTGGCGATTCTTGGCATTGTACCCTTGCTCTGGCTATGATGGGAATCAAACTAAACAAATATTCTTTATGCACTTTGCAATCTGTTCCCTTCACTAAACTCTGGAGCATCTAGAGTTGCCCAAGCACATGGCGAGCTAAGCAGCCAATGCAGCTGTGATTATTTATATCTGCAAAGCCTCACTGTCAGAGGAGCAAATGCCATCCAAAGAGGTGGGGCAGGCAGAAGCCAAACAGATTGGCCATAAACACCCTACAGAGGAAGCAAAGTAAAAGTCTTGAATGCCCACAGATAACTAGAAATGAAGGAATTTGAAGGGTCATTTCATCTTTTTTTCCCCCGTTGCCGAACAGGTGGTATTCAGCAGCTGCCCACACATTAAAATGTCCAATGCAATTTCCAGCAGAAAGTTGTGCTGCACTCCACAGAGGAAAGCAAGAGCTAAGCAAAGTATCAACAACACAAATAACAACGAAGCAACAGCCAAGAATCTCTTATCGCCCTGGCGCAGCTGAATGGGTTCTCTGACCAGAACTGTTTGGAAGCAAGATATTGCAATTCCATTGCCTTCAAGGTGGAAAATCGTGAATGTCAACTAGTTATTCTGAGAAGCCTGTTCTGTCTTAACCGTGCAGAAGATTACATGCTTTCCACACACACAAAAAAGACCCTAGACCAGTGGTTCTCAACCTTTCTAACACCGGGACCCCTAAATATGGTTCCTCATGTTGTGGTGACCCCCAATCATGTTGTGGTGACCCCCAACCTTGCCTGCCTTGGATGGCAAGAGTACGAGGCAAGCGAGGCAGGATTTGCACGAGGCCAGGCCTCGTGCGGAGGACCCTTCGCTGGATGACTAGAGTGTGAGGCGGGCTTTGCACGAGGCCAGGCCTCGCGTGAAGGAGCCCTCACCTGGCCCACGCCCTTGGGGCGGGGCCAATGGAGGTGGCCTCACGACCCCTCCGAAATGGCCGGGCGACCCCTCTGGGGGTCGTGACCCCCAGGTTGAGAACCACTGCCCTAGACCACTCCTCTATAATAGATGGACCCCTAACACGAATGGAAAATAGAGTAATTTGGCTTAACCCATCCTACCTTTTAACATATGGATGACATGTCATAGGTAGTCATTCCATTATCCCAAACTTGTTATCACCTCAGCACCTGAGGGATGGTAGGTGGAGTGTGTGCATGTTTGTGGGCTTGGAAAGTCACCCCTTTTCCCCTTCCCTTCCTCTCCTTCAGAAAATACTTCTAAAAGATAAATAATAATAACAATAATCCCAGGTGACAACAGGAGTGAAGCAGGAAACAGAAGGAAACAACTGGAAAAGCTGACACGATATGAGGATTTAAAGATCGAACTGCAAAGACTCTGGCACAAGCCAGTCAAGGGGGTCCCAGTGGTGATGGGCACACTGGGTGCAGTGCCGAAAGACCTTGGCCTGAACTTAAACACAATCGGCACTGACAAAACTACCATCTGTCAGCTGCAAAAGGCCACCCTACTGGGATCTGCACGCATTATTTGTCGATACAGCACACAGTCCTAAAGTGTCCGACATGTGATCCAGTATAACAATCAGCATAGTGATTTTGCTTACTAATCTTGTTGTGTTTCAAATAATAATAGTCATCCCAGGCCCAAGGAAGGAAGAGCAATGATCTAGAGCTCAGTGGAGCTATCCTTTCTGGACTACCTTAAAAATCCCCCCTCTTGCCTGCAATCTCCTTTCTGCTTAGGGTTTTGTTTCCTTAAAACTGTTTCTACTTTCTACACCAGAGGAGAGGTAGTCTTCTCTTTTTTGAGTGGAAAGTAAAAACAGCTTTAAGGAAGCAACACCCCAAACAGAAAAGAGATTGCAGGTAAGAGGGGGGATTTTTAAGGTAGTCCAGGAAGGATAGCTCCACTAAGCTCCAGGTCATTGCTCTCACTTTCCTGGGCCTCCTTAAAATGCCTTGGAAAACTGGGAGAGAAAGCGTGCCTGCCTGCCTCTCCTCTAGAGTAGAAACAGCTTTAAGAAGCGTTAAACCTGGTCTCCTCCTCTACAAACAGAAGGAAAAGGATCCAGAGAGTTGTAAGCTTGATGCTTTTTTTGAATCCAGGTCTTAATGAAGGATATGGAAGAGGAGCCTGTGGAAAGTCCCCCTTACAATGGGCTGGAGAGGGTGCTTTCTCAACCCCGTTGCTGACACCCAGGCTCCCTTGAAGGGAAGAAAGGAAGAAAGGAAGAAAGGAAAGGCTCCCAGGAATGGAAGGGGAGCCTCATAAGTTCCCCATTTCTGCCATTCCACTTTTTCGGAATAATGAAAACACCCATTCGGCAGCATGTCTGTTTTCGGGAAGCATGTGAAAGCAGATATGGGGGGCTTCCAATATGTGACAAGCAGAAAAACATAGCAATTCACCCAAAATGCACAAGCCTACTGGTCATCATACCAAGACAATGGAAAGCTGAAATTCAACCCAACTTTGCAGTCACGTTGGGTGGTGGCAAGTGACTGATCACCCTGTGAGCAAAGTTCACGGTCCTTTTTATCAACCAAGTGGCTGGAGAACTCATATTTGCAACATTTTCCAAAGCTGTCCGTTTCCCACGAAGAAAGGTTTACAGCAGGCTGTGGTCCCCAAGGATGGGTTGCTCCAAAGGTCAACCATGGGTTGAAGAAAGACATTTCTGAGCTTCCTCTGGCATGAGCTAGAAGGCTTTCTGAGGTCAGAGCTTGGAGGGAAACGCAAGGCGAATCTGAGTCACCCAACATCAAAGGATGACTAATCCATCCCTTTGACAGCAACACAACACTGATTAAATCCACTACAATCACAAGATGGAACCACCATCATAAAGGAAGAACTTTGATATCAGTGTCAGATGATGGAATAGTGTTGCAGAAAATGACAGATGAACCAGAATGCCTTCAAGACATTTCCAGTCTTCGGTGATCCTAAGGCCAACCTGTCATGGTTTTGAGGTGGGATTTCTTCAAACGAGGATCACCATTGCCTTCTTCTGAGGCTGGGAGATCATGACTTACCCCTGGTCACTGAGGGAAATGCGTGAGCAGAAGTTCAAACCATGGTTTCCAGAGGAGATGAACTAGTGTGTCTTCAAGACATTTCCAGTCTACGGTGACCCTAAGGCCAACCTGTCATGGTTTTGAGGTGGGATTTCTTCAAAAGAGGATCACCATTGCCTTCTTCTGAGGCTGGGAGATCATGACTTACCCCTGGTCACTGAGGGAAATGCGTGAGCAGAGGTTCAAACCATGGTTCAACCTCTGCATCAGGCTAGAAGATGGACGTGTTTTGAGATTCTATATAAACAACACGGAATCAATACGCAAGTGCCATCAACCCCAGAAAAATGGTCAAAACCAATTCACAAGGAACACAAACTAGACTTGATCATCTACCATCTCTGCCATGCCAAACTGGTGCTCAAGAAATTTGGTATTTCCAAGCTGCGGCATCCCCTTCAATTGCTCCAACTCAACAATCTCATGTTTTCAGCTGCATTAACAATGTCATCGTTTCTGTCTGTTCCTCTCACTTTCACCATTTCTCCTCCACTTTCAAGTGCTGCAAACTGATTGAAAAAATGCAAAAGTACTTTCCCCCATTAAGACAGTGGGGCAGAGAGAGCAGGGTTTTTCATCTTCCCTGCATCTGCTAGTTTGATTTTCCATGAGTGTGTGTGCGTGTATGGGTGTGTGTATGTCTTTTTTTACGACAAATGCTGTCGCTAGGTAAAGTGGCCCTCTGTGGTGCCACTGGATTAGCTGTTGCTAAGTGAGGAATTGCCTACTGCCAGGTGAAGTAGCCCTGTGTAATGCAACTGGGTTGGCTGTTGGTAGGTAAAGTGGCCCCAGTGTGATGCCACCAGATTGCCTGTTGATAGGTGAGGGATTGCCTGTTGCTAGGTGAAGTGGCTGTCTGTGGTACAACTGGATTGCCTGTTGCTGGTGATGCCACTGGATTGGCTGTTGCTGGGTGAAGTGGCCGTCTGTGGTAACACTTGATTGGCTGTTGCTAGGTGATGCCACTGGATTGGCTGTTGCTGGGTGAAGTGGCCGTCTGTGGTACCACTTGATTGGCTGTTGCTAGGTGATGCCACTTGATTGGCTGTTGCTAGGTGATGCCACTGGATTGGCTGTTGCTGGGTGAAGTGGCCGTCTGTGGTACCACTTGATTGGCTGTTGCTAGGTGATGCCACTGGATTGCCTGTTGCTAGGTGAAGTGGCTGTCTGTGGTAGCACTGGATTGCCTGTTGCTGGTGATGCCACTGGATTGGCTGTTGCTGGGTGAAGTGGCCGTCTGTGGTAACACTTGATTGGCTGTTGCTAGGTGATGCCACTGGATTGGCTGTTGCTGGGTGAAGTGGCCGTCTGTGGTACCACTTGATTGGCTGTTGATAGGTGATGCCACTTGATTGGCTGTTGCTAGGTGATGCCACTGGATTGGCTGTTGCTGGGTGAAGTGGCCGTCTGTGGTACCACTTGATTGGCTGTTGCTGGTGATGCCACTGGATTGGCTGTTGCTGGGTGAAGTGGCCGTCTGTGGTAACACTTGATTGGCTGTTGCTAGGTGATGCCACTGGATTGGCTGTTGCTGGGTGAAGTGGCCGTCTGTGGTACCACTTGATTGGCTGTTGCTAGGTGATGTCACTGGATTGGCTGTTGCTGGGTGAAGTATCCGTCTGTGGTACCACTTGATTGGCTGTTGCTAGGTGATGCCACTGGATTGGCTGTTGCTGGGTGAAGTGGCCGTCTGTGGTACCACGGATTGGCTGTTGCTAGGTGATGCCACTGGATTGGCTGTTGCTGGGTGAAGTATCCGTCTGTGGTACCACTTGATTGGCTGTTGCTAGGTGATGCCACTGGATTGGCTGTTGCTGGGTGCAGTGGCTGTCTGTGGTACCACGGATTGGCTGTTGCTAGGTGATACCACTGGATTGGCTGTTGCTGGGTGAGGGATTGCTTGTTGCTAGGTGAAGAGGCCCTCTGTGATGCCACTGGATTAGCTGTTGCTGGGTGCAGTGGCCCTCTGTGACACCACTGGATTGGCTGTTGCTAGGTGAGAAGTTGCCTATTGTCGGGTGAAGTGGCCCTCTGTGATGCCACTGGAATGGCTGTTGATGGGTGAGGGATTGCCTGTTACTAGGTGAAGTGGCTCTCTGTGATACCGCTGGATTGCCTGTTCCTAGGTGAAGGATTGCCTGTTGCAAGGTGAAAGATTGTCTCCTATGTTGTTTAATATCTACATGAAGCCGCTGGGGGAGATCATCCGGAGTTTGGGGGTGCGGGGTCACCTGTACGCAGATGATGTCCAACTCTGTCACTCCTTTCCACCTGCTACTAAGGAGGCTCTTCAGGTCCTGAACCGGTGCTTGGCCGCTGTAACGGTCTGGATGAGGGCGAACAAATTGAAATTGAATCCAGGCAAGACAGAGGTCCTCCTGGTCAGTCGCAAGGCCGAACAGGGCATAGGATTACAGCCTGTGTTGGATGGGGTCCCACTCCCCCTGAAGACGCAGGTTCGCAGCTTGGGTGTGATCCTGGATTCATCGCTGAGTCTGGAACCCCAGGTTTCGGCGGTGACCAGGGGAGCATTCGCACAATTAAAACTTGTGCGCCAGCTGCGCTCGTATCTTGGGAAGTCTGACTTGGCCACGGTAGTCCACACACTGGTTACATCCCGTATAGACTACTGCAACGCTCTCTACGTGGGGTTGCCTATGAAGACTGCTCGGAAGCTACAAATGGTCCAACGATCGGCAGCCAGGATGGGAACAGGAACGGCACTCAGGGAGCATACCACTCCTCTGCTGCGCCAGCTCCACTGGCTGCCAATTTGCTACCGGGCACAATTCAAAGTGCTGGCTTTAGCCTTTAAAGCCCTAAACGGTTCTGGCCCGACCTATCTGTCCGAACGCATCATCCCTATGAACCAGTTAGGACATTAAGATCGTCCGGGGAGGCCCTGCTCTCGATCCCGCCAGCCTCACAAGCACGGCTGGCGGGGACAAGAGACAGGGCCTTCTCAGTGGTGGCCCCCCGGCTGTGGAACGCCCTTCCCGCAGACGTTAGATTGGCCCCCTCCCTGCTGGTGTTCAGGAGTAGAGTAAAGACCTGGCTCTTTGAACAGGCGTTTAATTAAGCAGTGCAACCAAATGATTGATCTTGGAACTTGGAATAATGGACGAGGAGATCGGATTATGATTTTACTGTTGAGACGTGATGGATTAGTTATATAGATGTATAGATGCTATACTGATGTTCTGTTGTATTGTTATATTGATGTAGTTGATTTAGTCTCTGTTTTAAATGCTAATGTTGTGCACCTTGTATATTGTCCTGGCTGTGAACCGCACTGAGTCGCCTATGGGCTGAGAGAGTGCGGTATACAAGTAAAGTAAATAATAAATAAATAAATAAACAAAGATTGCCTGTTGCGAGGTGAAGTGGCCCTCTGTGATGTCACTGAGAAAGAAAGGTGACATGCATACGAAAGGAAGAGAGCTAGGAAGTAAAGGGAAGAGTCACAAAGGGATCGTGCACCACCATTGCCAGAGCGATGCCATCGACACATGGCGAGTGAGGCCTCCTCAGAGCTGGAGAAGGGGGAAAGTAGGTGGTCAGTGTTCCCAAGGGCAATCCTGTGTATATACGCTAGTCCTCATGTCGACCACTCTGATGTTGCTTTGCCCCATGTGTCCTGCTTTTCACCTGTGAAATACGGGAGAGTATGCCATCCACTGCTCACCCCCTTCTTATTTATTTTCAGAACATCTTCGCTGGTGGGACTCGTAGACAAAAGCCAGAGTGGTGTCAAGTCGATAATTTCCTGAGATGTAACTGGCTCCCAGCTTGGACCCACTAGCTCTGCACTGTCCTCGTTTTCTTGGGGAGGGTTTATTCCAGCGAACACTTTCGAGAAGTGCTCGGCCCATCTCTCTAGGGAGATATCTGCTCTGGGTGGTTCCTGGGGGTAGTTTGTTTTGTTTACTATTGACCAGAATTTCTTGGTGTCGTTTGATTGTGATGCCTCCAGCAGCTGCTTCCAGTCAGCTATGATGCGTGCCTTATGTTTTTGGCCCATAAGGAGCTGGAGCTGTTGCTTAGACTCTCTAATTGTTATAAGAAGGAGGGTGTTTGAAGTGGTGCGATAGCCATTGTAAAGTGAGCGAATCTGTTTATTTATCATTATGCACTCTTTATCGAACCAGTTTTTTGGTTTGGTGGTAGGTTGCTTCAAAGTTCTTTGCCCGTCATATAGTTTCGAAGAGATAAATTTGACAAGGGATTCATACCCAATGATTGCCACCTCGCAATCTGAGCTTTCGATAATCCTAGCTTCCATGGACATTGCTTCGTTAGAGCTTAATAAGTTGAGGCACATCTCCTTCCTCCTTTCATTCCACTTCAGTCTAGTATGTTGTTGATGTGATTGTTCGGGAGCAAGGAAATTACCTTGCTCTAAATCCAGGGTGAGGAGGAGGGGGAGATGATCACTTAGTAAATAGTTTCCTACAGCAAATGAGTCAATGCTGCTTGTCAAAGAGGGAGAGATCAAAAGATAGTCTATCACACTGGAACCTCTTGAAGACACAAAGGTATATTCGTCCGCGTTGGGAAATTGGATAAGCCCATTTAGCCAAAATAGGTTAAGCTGTGTGGCCATTTTGAGCAAGCATTTCCCGGCTTGGTTGCATACTTGGTCTTTAGAGTGTCGGGCTTCTGGAGTTAGTAAGGAGTAGAAGGGGTCTTCATCCAAGCCCTCCTCTCTCATCAGGTTCTCCAGGCTAGCCCCCACCCTAGCATTGAAGTCGCCCGCAATAATAAAATCACAAGAGGGATTTTCGGACTTTAAGCCAAATATGAAGGATGTTAGTTTGTCCCAGTGGTTGGCTGTTTCGTTTTTCCCCATGCTGCTTGGGATGTAGGTGTTGACAAGAACGATTTTTCTTGATGCGAGAGTTAGCCGGACTGCTTGTGCCAATGGTGGGAGGTTTGTTAGACTGGAGGCAGCTATGTTTGATACGGGAGGGTATGCCATCCACTGCTCACCCCCTTCTTATTTATTTTCAGAACATCTTCGCTGGTGGGACTCGTAGACAAAAGCCAGAGTGGTGTCTAAAGCCATCCAAAGGAATCCAAACCTTAATCGAGTGCATAAAATTGATTTAGGGGCAAAGGGGGGGGGGGGACACTTCCTGTGCCAACTTTGCAACAACAACAAGAAACCACCAAGAGAAACAAAAACGTCAGCATCTCCCGTATGATGGAATGTCTTTTAAAAGGCCTTTTCTTTGAGATGGATTAAGAGCGGTGTGATGGAATGACGGGCGAAGGGAACGAGCCATTCCGAAAGGGCCGCAAGGGTCAGGCCCGGCATTCCCTCGAGGTGGAAATAGACAACACAAAGTCAGCGGGACACAAAAGCAACAGCTGAGAGCGCAAGGGGGGTTGTGTAAAGTGGCTCAAGGAGCGAGAGCAGGATTACCTGGCGTTGCATCGGGGGAGAAAGGAATGAGCGGACGGGGGCTTTGGGGAAGACAAGAGCGGACTTACAACATCCATTCATCCTCCGGAAAAGGCGGAACAGAAGGCTGCATCTTAACACCAGGACAAGGGAGAATGGCCTGAGTGGACGGCAAAGATACGCAGGGATCAAGTTCCCAAAAGGCAATTTGCTAAATGGAAGGCGCTCGTTTATTTAGCTGCTAATAGCAAACTGCCAAGAGCTGTTAATTCGGTTTTTTCCCCCAACTTGATGCCTTCCTTAGGAAGCAACATCTATCATTCCAATCTGGCTCTGGATGACAAGACGTGTAGTCTCCAAAACATGCCAAGCAGATCCAGTATTCCTGCATGGATTCCATGCTTCACAAACATCTACGGTACTTAATCTGCTTACTCATACCCTTGGTATATACTTCTTACCTACAAGAAGCACTGCCTGAATATCAAGCAAAAAGTGGGTGCTAGAAACAATATCATACAAAAGCTGACTGGCACAACCTGGGGATCACAACCAGACACAGTGAAGACATCTGCCCTTGCGCTATGCTATTCTGCTGCTGAGTACGCATGCCCAGTGTAGAGGACTTCACAAACATCTACGGTACTTAATCTGCTTAATTATACCCTTGGTATATACCTCTTACCTGCAAGAAGCACTGCCTGAACATCAAGCAAAAAGTGGGCGCGAGAAACAATATCATACGAAAGCTGACTGGCACAACCTGGGGATCACAACCAGACACAGTGAAGACATCTGCCCTTGCGTTATGCTACGCTGCTGCTAAGTATACATGCCCAGTGTGGAACACATCTCACCACACTGAAACAGTGGATGTGGCTCTTCATGAGACATGCCGCATTATCACAGGATGTCTGCGCCCTACACCACGGGAGAAATTACACTGTCTAGCCGGTATTGCACCACCTGACATCCGCCGGGAAGTAGCAGCCAATAGTGAAAGGACCAAGGCAGTGACATCTCCAGCTCATCCCCTGTTTGGGTATCAGCCAGCACGTCAATGACTTAAATCTAGAAATAGTTTTCGAAGATCTACAGAGACATTTACTGGAACACCTCAGCAAGCGAGAGTCCAAAAGCGGCAGGCTCAAACCCAGAACCTCAACCAGTGGCTGATACCAAATGAGAGACACACAGAAAACTTGGCGACTTGGAAGGCGCTGAACAGACTGCGCTCTGGCACCACGAGATGCAGAGCCAACCTCCAGAAATGGGGCCACAACGTGGAGTCCATGACATGCGAGTGTGGAGAGGAGCAAACCACTGACCACCTACTGCAATGCACCCTGAGCCCTGCCACATGCACAAGGGAGGACCTTCTCAGAGCCACACCAAAGGCACTCCACGTGGCCAGATACTGGTCAAAGGACATTTAATCAACTACCAAGCTTGCAAGCTTTGTGTTTTGTCTGTTTGTTTGTTTGCTTTGTTCTGTTAGAAATGTAATACAATTGACTGGTTGCCCTGACATGACAAATAATTTTTTATTTTTATGGGTGCATTGTCATGACGTTCAGGCATTTTATGTATTGTCGAAGGCTTTCATGGCCGGAATCACCCTTAATACATTTCCTCATGATGTGGTGACCCCCAACCATAACATTATTTTCGTTGTTACTTCATAAACTGTAATTTTGCTACTGTTATGGCCCAAAGCAGTTGCTCTCCTCCGAACCCAAGAACGGAAAACGGAATGTTGGTGGGCAGGAAAAGAGATTGAAAGATGGGCTCAAAGCCAACCTTACAAACTGTGGCGTAGACACTGAGAACTGGGAAGCTCTGGCCCTTGAGCGCTCCAGCTGGAGGTCAGCTGTGACCAGCAGTGCTGCAGAATTTGAAGAGGCACACATGGAGGGTGAAAGAGAGAAACGTGCCAGGAGGAAGGCACGTCAAGCCAACCCTGTCCGAGACCGCCTTCCACCTGGAAACCAATGACCTCACTGTGGGAAAACACGTGGGTCAAGAATTGGGCTCCACAGACAGCTACGGACCCACCACCAAGACACCGAACTTGGAGGACCATCATCCTTGGACTACGAGGGATCGCCTAAGTAAGTAAGTAAGTAAGTAAGTACCTGATATACAAGATTTTTTAAATTCCCTGGACCAAATTTGGCACAAATGCCCAATAAACCCCAATTTGAATACTGATGGGGTTCAGGAAAGGATTGATTTTGTCATTTGGGAGTTGTAGTTGCTGGGATTTATAGTTCACCTACAATCAAAGAGCATTCTGAACTCCAATGATGGAATTGAACCAAACTTGGCACACAGAACTCTTATGACCAACAACAAATATTGGAAGGCTTTGGTGGGCATTGACCTTGAGTTTGGGAGTTGTAGTTCACCTACATCCAGAGAGCACTGTGGACTCAAACAATGATGTATCTATATGGACCAAACTTGACACAAATACTCAATATGCCCAAATGTGAACAGTGATGGATTTTGGAGGAAATAGACCTTGACATTTGGGAGTTGTAGTTGCTAGGATTTATAGTTCACCTACAATCAAAGAGCATTCTGAATCTCACCAACGATGGAATTGAACCAAACTTGGTATATAGAACTCCCATGGTCAACAGAAAATACTGGAAGGGCTTGGTAGGCACAGACCTTGAGTTTTAGAGTTGTAGTTCACCTACATCCAGAGATCACTGTGCACTCAAACAATGATGGATCTGGACCAAACTTGGCACGAATACTCAATATGCCCAAATGTGAACACTGGTGGAGTTTGGGGAAAACAGAATCTTGACATTTGGGAGTTGTAGTTGATGGGATTTATAGTTCACCTACAATCACAGAGCATTCTGAACCCCACCAACGATGGAATTGGGCCAAACCTCTCACACCGAACCCCCACGTGGGCCACAGCAATGCGTGGCAGGGGACGGCTAGTAAAAGTATTTAAAAACACAATGGATTAAAACAATAACATTAATTATATAATCATATTTGTTTCCATTATCATAACAGTCATCATATGGTCCAATTCAATGTCCAAAGTGCCGTTGTGCCTGCTAGACAAAAGCCTGGTTCCAAAACCATGATTTCTGTTTTTTTCCTAAAGGAAAGAAGGGAGGATGCCGATCTAATCACACTGGGGAGCAAGTTCCACAAGCGGGGGGTCACTACTGAAAAGGACCTGTCCTTCGTCTCCAGCAGACGCATTTGCGAGGCCAGAGGGACCGAGAGCAGGGTCTCCCCGATGGATCTTAAACTACGAGGCAGAATGTAGTAAACTACCCTGGTGGATTGTAAACTACGAGGAGGAATATGGTTGTCAATTCCACAAGCGTGGGGTCACCACTGAGAAGGCCCTGTCCCTCGTCCCCAGCAGACGCGTTTGCGAGGCCAGTAGGACCGAGAGAAGGATCTTAAACTACGAGGTGGAACGTAGTAAACTACCCCAGTGGATCGTAAAGTACGAGGCGGAATATAGTTGCCAATTCCACAAGCGTGGGGTCACCACTGAGAAGACCCTGTCCCTCGTCCCCAGCAGACGCGTTTGAGAGGCCAGTGGGACCGAGAGCAGGGTCTTCCCGGTGGATCTTAAACTACGAGGCGGAACGTAGTAAACTACCCTGGTGGATCTTAAACTACGAGTCGGAATGTAGTAAACTACCCCCATGGATTGTAAACTACGAAGGGGAATATGGTTGCCAATTCCACAAGCGTGGGGTCACCACTGAGAAGGCCCTGTCCCTTCTCCCCAGCAGATGCGTTTGCGAGGCCAGTGGGACCAAGAGCAGGGTCTCCCCAGTGGATCTTAAACTACGAGGCGGAACGTAGTAAACTACCCTGGTGGATCGTGAACTACAGGGTGGAATATAGTGGCCAATTTCACAAGCATGGGGTCACCATTGAGAAGGCCCTGTCCCTCGTCCCCAGCAGATGCGTTTGCGAGGCCAGTGGGACCGAGAGCAGGGTCTCCCCAGTGGATCTTAAACTATGAGGTAGAACATTGTAAACTACCCCGGTGGATCGTAAACTACGGGGTGGAATATAGTGGCCAATTCCACAAGCTTGGGGTCACCATTGAGAAGGCCCTGTCCCTCATCCCCAGCAGACACATTTGCGAGGCCAGGGGGACAAAGGGCCTCCTCAATGGATCATAAACTATGAGGTGGAACAAAGTAAACCACCTTGGTGGATCGTAAACTACGAAGCGGAATATGGTTGCAAATTCCACAAGTGTGGGGTCACCACTGAGAAGGCTTTGTCCCTCATCCCCAGCAGACACGTTTGCGAGGCCAGTGGGACCAAGAGAAGGGCCTCCCCAGTGGATCCTAAACTACGAGGCTGAATGTAGTAAACTACCCTGGTGGATCATAAACTATGGGGTGGAATATAGTGGCCAATTCCACAAGTGTGGGGTCACCACTGAGAAAGCCCTGTCCCTCGTCCCCAGCAGATGCATTTGTGAGGCCAGTGGGACCGAGAGAAGGATCCTAAACTACGAGGTGGAACGTAGTAAACTACCCCGGTGGATCGTAAAGTACGAGGCGGAATATGGTTGCCAATTCCACAAGCGTGGGGTCACCACTAAGAAGGCCCTGTCCCTCGTCCCCAGCAGACGCGTTTGCAAGGTCAGTGGGACTGAGAGCAGGGTCTCCCCAGTGGATCTTAAACTACAAGGCGGAACGTAGTAAACTACCCCCGTGGATTGTAACTATGAGGTGGAATATGGTGGCCATACAAGACCCAGTGTCCCTAGCTCACGCCCCGCGATCCAACGGCATGATGCCTCTCCTAATGAGGTATATTCCCAGCCAAAGCAGGCTTAAGGAGCCCTACACTATGATCTCACCATCTTGTTTCTTGTGAGGAAACAAGGGAGGTCTTTTCAACCTCCTTCCCAAAGTCAACTTTGACATCAGCTCGAAAGAGAATCCCAGAAAGAGAACAAGAGGCGCTCTCAGCTCTCTGGTGGGAAGAAGCCGAGCAGATCCCGTCCTCCAACCCTCTCCACCTCCTGCCTGACCCCAAAAGAGGATCTTCTGGATTATGGGACACACTGCGGGCCATTCATCTCCAAAGATAGGAATGCCAACGAGCTCGTGGAACAATTAACTAACTATATCAAAGGACTGACTGGAAACAAATATGGATTTTCAGTTTGGAAATGACTGGAAGTGACCGTGAGGCCAGGCAGCCTTTCTCTACAAAGATTACTTTGGTCCTGTTTTAATTAACTTTGAGAACGGGGAGGATTTTCTCAAGACCTCTGGAGCACAACAGTTTGTGTAAAATGTGGGTTGATATAGATCACAGCAATCGGACTTTGCTTGCTGTAAATACAAGAGTCTTAACATCAACTGATAACATGTTTCTTCCTATTTCGCGTCGACTGGCATCCCAAGAATGGTAACTCCACTTGTGTGAACCCAAAGGGTCCGTTGGAGTCCATTTAGGACCGTCTGGTTGACCTCGCTCATTGCTCTTTACCAACTTGGAAAGGAAGTTCCCCATCCTTAATAGCATATCATAGAATCATAGAATCATAGAATCAAAGAGTGGGAAGAGACCTCCTGGGCAATCATCCAGTCCAACCCCATTCTGCCAAGAAGCAGGAATATTGCATTCAAATCACCCCTGACAGATGGCCATCCAGCCTCTGTTTAAAAGCTTCCAAAGAAGGAGCCTCCACCACACTCTGGGGCAGAGAGTTCCACTGCTGAACGGCTCTCACAGTCAGGAAGTTCTTCCTCATGTTCAGATGGAATCTCCTCTCTTGTAGTTTGAAGCCATTGTTCCATTGCGTCCTAGTCTCCAGGGAAGCAGAAAACAAGCTTGCTCCCTCCTCCTCCCTGTGGCTTCCTCTCACATATTGATACATGGCTATCATATCTCCTCTCAGCCTTCTCTTCTTCAGGCTAAACATGCCCAGTTCCCTAAGCCGCTCCTCATAGGGCTTGTTCTCCAGACCCTTGATCATTTTAGTCGCCCTCCTCTGGACACATTCCAGCTTGTCAATATCTCTCTTGAATTGTGGTGCCCAGAATTGGACACAATATTCCAGGTAAAGTGGTCTAACCAAAGCAGAATAGAGCATGGGTAGCATGACTTCCCTGGATCTAGACACTATGCTCCTCTTGATACAGGCCAAAATCCCACTGGCTTTTTTTGCCGCCACGTCACATTCCTGGCTCATGTTTAACTTGTTGTCCTCGAGGACTCCAAGATCTTTTTCACACGTACTGCTCTCGAGCCAGGCGTTGTCCCCCATTCTGTATCTTTGCATTTCATTTTTTCTGCCAAAGTGGAGTATCTTGCATTTGTCACTGTTGAACTTCATTTTGTTAGTTTTGGCCCATCTCTCTAATCTGTCAAGATCGTTTTGAATTCTGCTCCTGTCCTCTGGAGTATTGGCTATCCCTCCCAATTTGGTCCCGTCTGCAAACTTGATGATCATGCCTTCTAGCCCTTCATCTAAGTCGTTAATAAAGATGTCGAACAGGACTGGTTCAGTTCAGTATTTCTCAACCTGAGGGTTGGGACCCCTGGAGGGGGGGGGTCATGAGGGGGTGTCAGAGGGGTCGCCAAAGACCATCAGAAAATACAGTATGTTTTGTTGGTCATGAGAAGTTTGGCCTGATTCTATCATTGGTGGAGTTCAGCATGCTCTTTGATTGTAGTTGAACTATACATGTTCTGGAACAGCTGTTCCAGGAGCTCCAATTTTATTTGCTTTGAATTAAATGTCTGTTTGCAATCCCAGGCTTGGGATTTTGCAGCAGGGTGGCTTCCTGTTATAGTTTGCAATCATAGGGCAAGCCACCTGTCAATTATCGTTAGGTTCCCTGGTCCTGCCCCTTTTTGAGTTTTGGAGAGAATAGGAGCCTTTTTGAGTCAGTTCTCACAGAGAAGCCTTTCGCACAGGACATGAAACCAAGAGCTCCTGTAGAAAGCTTCGTCTTCTATGGCTTGGCCGGGGAGATATACAGCCTACAGCTTAGCCAGGGAGAAAAGGCCCCACAGCTTGGCTGTGGATTTTGCAGCCTTACAGCTCCTTTGCTGAGGGACTACATGCCAGCCATCACAGCAATCCTGAATTCCTTCTTTTCCCCTGGAAGTCTACAAAGCTCTGCTTGGTAAGGGTCGCTCACATAAGTCAGATGCAGTTGGTACCGGGTGCAGGGGCTCCACGCCAACAGAGGCAAAGACGGACTGCCCAGATTAGAGGTTAAGGATTTTCCCCTTAGTTAGTATACAGTTATGAAGATAGTGCCTGTTCCCAGTGGACAAGATTGAAAGAGCCAATAGACCAGTGGTTCTTAACCTTCCTAATGCCGTGACCCCTTAGTACAGGTCCTCATGTTGTTGTGACCCCCAACCATAATGTTATTTTCGTTGCTACTTTACAACTGTAATTTTGCTACTGTTATTTTCAGTCACTGGACCAAATTTGGCACAAATACCCAATAAGCCCAAATTTGAATACTGGTAAGGTTGGGGGTGATTTTGTCATTTGGTAATGCTGGAGTCGCTGGGATTTATAGTTCACCTTAAATCAAAGAGCCTTTTCAACTCCACCAATGATGGAATTGAATCAAACTGGGCACGCAGAATTCCCATGACCAAGAGAAAATACTGGGAAGGTCTGGTGGACATTGACCTTGAATTTTTTGGAGTTGTAGTTCACCTACTTCCAGAGAACACTGTGGAGGAGGGAGCAAGCTTGTTTTCTGCTTCCTTGGAGACTAGGACGTGGAACAATGGCTTCAAACTACAAGAGAGGATATTCCATCTGAACATTAGGAAGAACTTCCTGACTGTGAGAGCCGTTCAGCAGTGGAACTCTCTGCCCCGGAGTGTGGTGGAGGCTCCTTCTTTGGAAGCTTTTAAGCAGAGGCTGGATGGCCATTTGTCAGGGGTGATTTGAATGCAATATTCCTGCTTCTTGGCAGAATGGGGTTGGACTGGATGGCCCAGGAGGTCTCTTCCAACTCTTTGATTTCAATGATTCTATGATTCTATCTATGACTCAAGCAATGATGGATCTGGATCAAATTTGGCACAAATACTCAATATGCCCAAATGTGAACACTGGTGGAGTTTGGGGAATATAAACCTGGATATTTGGGAGTTGTAGTTGCTGGGATTTGTAGTTCACCTACAATCAAAGAGCATTCTGAACTCCACCATTGATGGAAATGAACCAAACTTGGCACACAGAACTCCCATGACCAACAGAAAATACTGGAAGGGTTTGGAGGGCATTGACCTTGAGTTTGGGAGTTGTAGCTCACCTATATCCAGGGAGTTGGGCCAGACTTCCCACATAGAACCCCCATGACCAACAGAAAATAGTGTGTTTTCTGGCTCCACCAGTGTTCACATTTGCACATATTGTGTATCCATGCCAAGTTTGGTCCAAATCCATCATTGTTTGAGTCCACAGTGCTCCATCATCACAGCCTGCAAAGAAACTATTGGATATCAAACCAAGAAACATCAAGATTGATTTGACGAAAATGACAACGAGATCCAACAACTAATTGACAAGAAAAGGAAAGCCTGCCAAACGTGGCAGAGAGACGTAAAATGTGCTGCTAAGAAAAAGATCTACGCCAGTGCAAAAGCTGAGGTCCAAAGAAGAACAAGAGAACTCAAGAACATCTGGTGGACAAAGAAAGCTGAAGAAATCCAACCCCTGGCAGATACCCATGATGCTCAGGGATGTTTCAAAGCCACAATCGTCATCTACCAAGAAACCATGGCATACAGCATCTACGCTCATCAGATGGAACCAAACTCATGAAGGACCAAAAAATCAATTGGAAAGAACACGACCAAAGCCTCCTGAACCGCAGCTCCAATGTGGCCAAATAGGTTCTCTCACAAATCCCGCAACAACAAACCAGGGATGAGCTTGCAGCACTGCCTAGTCTGGAAGAAGTCAGCAATGCCATCAGCCAATGAAAAAATAACAAAGCCAGCGGACCTGATGGGATCCCTGCTGAAAAATTTAAAGAGGGAGGACCTGAGCTGACACACCAACTCCACCAGCTCATAGAAAAAGTGTGGGTGACCGAGAAAATCCCAGCAGACTTCAAGGATGCCACCATCATCACCCTCTTCAAAAAAGGGGAAAGAACAGACTATGGAAACTATCGAGGTCTCTCCCTCCTAACCTCAGCTGGGAAAATCCTCGCAAGAATCCTTGCAAACCACCTTCTGCCCCTCTCAGAAGACACCCTCCCAGAATCCCAGAACGGCTTCCACCCCTCCAGAGGAACCGTGGACATGATCTTCACTGCACGACAGCTCCAAGAAAAATGCAGAGAACAAAATCAACCTCTGTACATGGCATTCATTGACCTTGCAAAGGCATTCGACACAGTGAATCGCAGCGCTCTCTGGACCATCCTCCACAAAATCGGGTGCCCAAGCAAATTTGTGAACATCCTGCGGCTCCTCCTTGATGACATGATGGCAACAGTCTTGGACAGCAATGGCTCCCAAAGTGACCCATTTAAGGTGGAATCAGGTGTCAAATAGGGATGTGTTATTGCCCCAACTTTATTCTCCATCTTCATCGCTATGATACTTCACCTTGTTGATGGGAAGCCAAAACCAAGGTCACAACAGCATCTGTTATAGAACTCCAGTATGCTGATGACAACGTCGTCTGTGTGCATTCAGAAGACCTACAAGCCATTGTTTTCCCTCTGTTGTTGGACACAGGATATTATCTGAGAACACAGAAATGCTGGACCACTCTAACAACCACCATGTCAGACTACACAGAGAAGCCATTGAAATCCACAAGCATGTGGACATTTTCAACAGAAAGGAGGAAACCATGAAAATGAACAAAATCTGGATCCCAGTATTAAAAAACTCTAAAATTACAATAGCAAAACAACAGAGAGGAAACAAACAAGGACATCTAATCACCTCTCAACAAAAGATTGCCCCAGGCATTGCCAGGCCATCAAATGCTAATCAAGGTGGTCAGTTGAAACATTCACACCTAGCTCCAGCAGAGAAGAGCTCCTTGCCCCACCCTGGTCATTCCACAGATATATAAACCCTTTTTCCTACTTCCAACAGACCTCACAACCTCTGAGGATGCTTGCCATAGATGCAGGCGAAACGTCAGGAGAGAATGCCTCTAGAACATGGCCATATAGCCCAAAAAAACCCCTACAACAACCCAAAAATCATGCAGTCTCAATCTGATCCAGCATTCCAAATGGAAATTTGCTTTGAGATAAGAGCAATTTGAGTTAAGAGTGCAGCCAAAGAATGAATTAAACTCTTAACTCAAGGCACAACTGTATATCCCCCAAGAGACCTGATGAAACGCCAACCCTGAGTTCCCTTCGAAAGCCCGGTAACTCAACCAAAAGCAGAAGGACTCCAAGATTGAACAAGCTTCTGCTGCATCGATGCTGCTTGCGCTTGCAAAACCTTTCCGTTTGCTCTTCAGCTAGAAGGTTAATTAGATCGCCCTCAATCCTCCCTTGCTCTCAAAATAAATGTTTGCCAAGCATATTGCTGTGAGGAAAAAATAAAAGGAGGAGCATATTTGAAAACACGATTGAGGCCTGAAGATGAATAACATCTGAAATGTCAGAACAGCATTCTCGCCTTCAACACGCAACATAGAATCCTAGAATCCTAGAGTTGGGAGAGACCTCCTGGGCCATCCAGTCCAACCCCATTCTGCCAAGAAGCAGGAATATTGCATTCAAATTACCCCTGACAGATGGCCTTCCAACCTCTGTTTAAAAGCTTCCAAAGAAGGAGCCTCCACCACACTCCAGGGAAGGCAGAGAGTTCCACTGCTGAACGGCTCTCACAGTCAGGAAGTTCTTCCTCGTGTTCAGATGGAATCTCCTTTCTTGTAGTTTGAAGCCATTGTTCCACATCCTAGTCTCCAGGGAAGCAGAAAACAAGCTTGCTCCCTCCTCCCTATGACTTCCTCTCACATATGTATACATGGCTACCAGGTCTCCTCTCAGCTTTCACTTATGCAGGCTATGTCAGTGGCATCTCCGCACAGCAAAGCAAGGAAACACATCGATCACAGTCTCCTTTAGGCTATAAACTAATTTATTGTACAACTATTTACATTAGAAGCTAAGCATATCGTAAAACTGCTTCTTCTCCATCCGGCAGCTACATCGCAAACACAGAACACGCTGTTATCAGCATTAGTCCACACCTCCTGCATTCCAGAGTGACGTATGACATACGACACACTACGCTGCATCCATTGCTCTCTGCACAAAGATTTATGACCTCTCTAGGAATGCACATAACATTGCATTTTTAAACATACAAACACACTTTGAAATCTACATTATACATTTCAAAACACATTAACAGGCTAAACATGCCCAGCTCTTTAAGCCGCTCCTCATAGGGCTTGTTCTCCAGACCCTTGATCATTTGAGTCCCCCTCCTCTGGACACATTCCAGCTTGTCAATATCTCTCTTGAATTGTGGTGCCCAGAATTGGACACAATATTCCAGGTGTGGTCTAACCAAAGCAGAATAGAGCATGGGGAGCAGGACTTCCCTGGATCTAGACACTCGGCTCCTATTGATGCAGGACAACATCCCATTGGCTTTTTTTTGCTGTTATTATTTTGTTGTTGTTGTTGTTGTTGTTGTTGTTATTATTATTATTAATCTCCTTGAATTTTCATGCCCAGATCTGGACACAATATTATAGAGAAGAAGAACAAGATGATGATGGTGATGATGATGATTATTATTATTACTAGCCGTCCCCTGCCACACGTTACTGTGGCCCAGTCTGTGTACATGTGTTTTGGGTGTGCATCTATGTGTTTATGTGTGTGTATATATTTGTGTTTGCATATATATGTGGGTGTATATATGTGCGTGTGTATATATTTGTGTGTTTATATGTGTACATGCATATTGTGTATATGTGTGTGCTTGTCTATATGCATATTTGTGTGTATATATGTGTGCATGTGTATATATGTATATGTACATGTATAAGTGTGTATATGCGTATATTTGTGTGTGTTGAGGCTCAGCGTCTTGGCAGCGAATCTACTACTACCAGTTGCAGGAGACAGAGGAGTGATGCTGAGTCAGAGCTGGATCAGCGTCCGCTGAAGTGCATTCGTGAAATCATTTTGGCCCCGAGCGATTCGGAGGACTTTGCAGGGTTCGGCCCTGAGGAGCTAATAGAGTCAGATTACCGGAGAGTAAAGCATGTTGCCAGTGAGTCTGACAGTGATGATGACACCCTGAGTAAAAGGCTTAAAGATACAGCTGACAATTCCAGTTCAGGGGAACTGGAAGCCAGTGAGGGAGAAATGGAGGAGGAACTGGATTGGACTCTTGTTAAGAACATTAGGGACATATGCACTCAAGCCACGTCCAGTGACGAGTTCGAAGGGTTCCACGATACATGGAAGGCAGTTTCATCTGGGCAGGATCAGGAATTGGATCAAAGATGGCAGCGTCGTTGGCGTGGTAATGAAGAAGCAGCTGAGGGAAATGATCCAGATGCTAGTGATGAAAGCCAATCAAGTGATAGTGACTCTCAATAAATTGGGAGCGCTGGGATGTGTAACTTTGCAGAAGACAAAGTGTTGTTTGTGTGCTTTGTGCTGCCTAACCTCTGTTTGGGTCCCTGGTATCCAGCTATCCTGCCTTGTGTGTCTTGACTTCGGAACCGTGCTACGTGAGTGACTTCATCCTGCCCCTGACCTTGGAATCGTCTTTGGACTACGCAACTGTTTACTGGACTTTGTTATTGCTCTGAACTCTGCTTGATTAAGAAGCTGTTTTGATTTTGTGTTTGCCACACGCTCATGTTAACTCCTGCTTTCCTTTTTTGCTGAGCTCAAGTCCTGGAAGATCCAGCGGCTTATCTCTTTTTTTGTTTACTTGCCTGAAGGCTCTTTTGTTTTGTTAATTAGCACTGCTGTTAAGTGCTCTTACTGATAGAGACTCATTAAAGGCTTCTGTTAACCCTTCAACTGCTGTGTGAGACAATCTCTGGTACCTGAGTCACAACAGTGTGTGTTTGTGCATATATGTGTGTGTGTATATAAATGTGTGCATGTGTATATGAGTGTATGTGTATATGTATATATTAAGGCAGGGCGGTTTCGTTCGTTAATTTCGTAATTCGTTATTAATTCGTTATTTTTTTTATAACGAAGCGATATTGAACCATTCAGGAGCAACTAAAAATCGAAACGAATTTTTCAATTCGTTTTGTAATTGGTTCGTAATCCTTTCATAATCGTTTCAAAATTGTTTCGTTATTATTTCCGTATGTCTGGTGCAAGTTTTATAGCTGTTATTTGTTTTACCAGTGATAAAAAAATAAATTATCACACCAGCAGTCAACAACAGAGGGAGAGGGAAGCTTCAGAAGTTCCCCCTGTCCCATTTGAAGATGGTTTTTAGCATATTGCGCAATCGTGTCCGCCATTAACGAATCGATTCGTAATTGTTTTGTATTTGTTTCGTAATTGTTTTGTAATTTACGAAATTTTGTAAATATCAAACTTTTTTAAAGAAAAATTTCGGAATTCTTTTAAAAAACGAAACGTAAAACGCCCTAAAAACGAATCAATTTTAGAAACAATTTTTTCCGTCGTTGCCCAGCCCTAGTGTTTATGTGTGTGTATATATTTGTGTATTTGTGTGTTTATATGTGTACATGCATATTGTGTATATGTGTGTGCTTGTCTATATGCATATTTGTGTGTATATATGTGTGTGACAGCAAATCCTAGAGAAGATAATTATGCTGGGGAAAGTGGAAGGCAAAAGGAAGAGGGGCCGACCAAGGGCAAGATGGATGGATGGCATCCTTGAAGTGACTGGACTGACCTTGAAGGAGCTGGGGGTGGTGACGGCTGACAGGGAGCTCTGGTGTGGGCTGGTCCATGAGGTCACGAAGAGTCGGAGACGACTGAACGAATGAACAACAACAACAACAACATGTGTGTATGTATGTGTGCATGTGTATATGTACATGTATAAGTGTGTATATGTGTATATCTGTGTGTGTTTGTGCATATATATGTGTGTGTGTATAAATGTGTGCATGTGTATATGAGTGTATATGTATATATGGTGTTGGGGGGGGTTAAGTCTGTTCTGCTGGGGTTTTGTGTGTGTGTGTGCATGTGTTTAGGGGTTATGGACACTTGTTGGTCTGTTAGGGGTATAGTGTCCAAATTTGGTGTCAATTCGTCCAGTGGTTTTTGAGTTATGTTAATCCCACCAATGGACATTACATTTTTATTTATATAGATTTATGTATTTATTTATATTCTGCCCTTCTCCAACTCAGAGCGGATCACAGTGTAAACAGATACCGGCAAACATTCAGTGCCTTTGAAACACAAGGAAGCACAAATACACAGGCAAAGGCAAAGGCTTCCCCTTTCATCTCCAGCTTTGGAAGATGTGGCCAAACCAGGAGAGAGTGGTGCTACGTCTTCCCTGCGCCTTCCAAGCCCTTCTCACCTTAACGTTTCTGTGGTGTATCCTCGAGGGCTGGCATTTCACACTGCTGGTGTTGCAGCAGCCCGTGCAGCGCTTCACCTCGACGCACGGCGGCCAGATCAGAAAGTTCGCAGACGTCGGGTCGATCTGACTCCGCGGGATCTCATAGATAACTGTTCGTGTTTTGCAGACCGCAGGAATCGCTTCCTCTGGAAAAGGAATGAGAGAGAGATGGATTAGCAACATCTTTTTTTCCTTTGGAAATAGCTCACAAGGGCCCATCTACGCTGCCACATAATGCAAATTAATTGTATTGTGCCAGATTACATGGCAGTGTAGACTCATATAATTCAGTTCAATGCAATTCATGTTGGAAATAGCAACTTTCTCAAGCCTCCATTATTTATTTGTTATGTATATAATTGTTTTCTGTATTGCATATGTGTATATTGGTCTGCAGTTTTTCTTTAACTCTATGTTGTGGGAGGGGCTGCAGGTCATGTGATCAGAACGGGGATTGTTCAGGACTCAGACTCCATTTTAGGACAGTATTGCTTTCAGGCGCCAGCAAGAACAGTATGCTTAGAGACTTCAATGTAGGAACAGTATGCCAAGAGACTTCAATGTAGGAACGGTATGCTTAGAGACTCCATTGGACTTTCAAACTAGATGGAGACTCTATAAGACTCTCATAACAGAGAGATGCTTTATTTACTATTTACTTTATTTGTATTCTGCCCTTCTCAGCCTTCAGGCAACTCAGGGCGGTTTACAGAGGCAACTATTCGATGCCCAAGATTTTGGACTACTGATTCTAAGAAATGATCAGAACTGGGATTTTTCAGGACTCAGACTCCATATTAGTATTGTTGTTGTTGTTGTTGTTGTTATTATTATAGAACTGTTTTGCTTTCAGGCTCCAGCAAGAACAGAATGCTTAGAGACTTCAATGTAGGAACAGTATGCTTAGAGACACCATTGGACTTTCAAACTAGACGGAGACTCTATAAGACTCTCAGAACAGAGAGATGCTTTATTTACTATTAACTATATTTGTATTCTGCCCTTCTCAGCCCTCAGGCAACTCAGGGCGGTTTACAGAGGCAACTATTCGATTCCCAAGACTTTGGACTACTGATTCTAAGAAATGATCAGAACTGGGATTTTTCAGGACTCAGACTCCATATTATTATTATTATTATTATTATTAATATTATTATCATTATCATTATCATTATCATTATTATTATTATTATTTTAGAACTGTTTGGCTTTCAGATGCCAACAAGAGCAGTATGCTTAGAGACTTGAATGTAGGAACAGTATGCTTAGAGACTCCATTGGACTTTCAAACTAGATGGAGACTCTATAAGACTCTCAGAACAGAGAGATGCTTTATTTACTATTTACTATATTTGTATACCACCCTTCTCAGCCTTCAGGCAATTCAGGGTGGTTTACAGAGGCAACTATTCGATTCCCAAGACTTTGGGCTACTGATTCTAAGAAATGATCAGAACTGGGATTTTTCAGAACTCAGACTCCTTATTATTATTATTATTATTATTATTATTATTTTAGAACTGTTTTGCTTTCAGGCGCCAGCAAGAACAGTATGCTTAGAGACTTGAATGTAGGAACAGTATGCTTAGAGACTCCTTTGGACTTTCAAACTAGACGGAGACTCTATAAGACTCTCAGAACAGAGAGATGCTTTATTTACTATTTACTATATTTGTATTCTGCCCTTCTCAGCCCTCAGGCAACTCAGGGTGGTTTACAGAGGCAACTATTCGATTCCCAAGACTTTGGACTACTGATTCTAAGAAATGATCAGAACTGAGATTTTTCAGGACTCAGACTCCATTTATTATTATTATTATTATTATTATTATTATTATTGAACTGTTTTGATTACAGACGCCAGCAAGAACAGAATGCTTAGAGACTTGAATGTAGGAACAGTATGCTTAGAGACTCCATTGGACTTTCAGACTAGACAGAGACTCTAAGACTCTCAGAACAGAGAGATGCTTTATTTACTATTTACTATATTTGTATACCGCCCTTCTCAGCCCTCAGGCAACTCAGGGTGGTTTACAGAGGCAACTATTCGATTCCCAAGACTTTGGACTACTGATTCTAAGAAATGATCAGAACTGGGATTTTTCAGGACTCAGACTCCTTATTATTATTATTATTATTATTATTGAACTGTTTTGCTTTCAGACGCCAGCAAGAACAGAATGCTTAGAGACTTCAATGTAGGAACAGTATGCTTAGAGACACCACTGGACTTTCAAACTAGATGGAGACTCTATAAGACTCTCAGAACAGAGAGATGCTTTATTTACTATTAACTATATTTGTATACTGCTCTTCTCAGCCTTCAGGCGATGCAGGGCGGTTTACAGAGGCAACGATTCGATTCCCAAGACTTTGGACTACTGATTCTATGAAATGATCAGAACTGGGATTTTTCAGGACTCAGACTCCTTATTATTATTATTATTATTATTTTAGAACTGTTTGGCTTTCAGACGCCAACAAGAGCAGTATGCTTAGAGACTTGAATGTAGGAACAGTATGCTTAGAGACTCCATTGGGCTTTCAAACTAGACAGAGACTCTAAGACTCTCAGAACAGAGAGATGCTTTATTTACTATTTACTATATTTGTATACCGCCCTTCTCAGCCCTCAGGCAACTCAGGGTGGTTTACAGAGGCAACTATTCGATTCCCAAGACTTTGGACTACTGATTCTAAGAAATGATCAGAACTGGGATTTTTTCAGGACTCAGACTCCTTATTATTATTATTATTATTATTATTATTATTATTATTGAACTGTTTTGCTTTCAGACGCCAGCAAGAACAGAATGCTTAGAGACTTCAATGTAGGAACGGTATGCTTAGAGACACCACTGGACTTTCAAACTAGATGGAGACTCTATAAGACTCTCAGAACAGAGAGATGCTTTATTTACTATTAACTATATTTGTATACTGCTCTTCTCAGCCTTCAGGCGATGCAGGGCGGTTTACAGAGGCAACGATTCGATTCCCAAGACTTTGGACTACTGATTCTATGAAATGATCAGAACTGGGATTTTTCAGGACTCAGACTCCTTATTATTATTATTATTATTATTATTATTATTATTTTAGAACTGTTTGGCTTTCAGACGCCAACAAGAGCAGTATGCTTAGAGACTTGAATGTAGGAACAGTATGCTTAGAGACTCCATTGGGCTTTCAAACTAGACAGAGACTCTAAGACTCTCAGAACAGAGAGATGCTTTATTTACTATTTACTATATTTGTATACCGCCCTTCTCAGCCCTCAGGCAACTCAGGGCGGTTTACAGAGGCAACTATTTCGATTCCCAAGACTTTGGACTACTGATTCTAAGAAATGATCAGAACTGGGATTTTTCAGAACTCAGACTCATTATTATTATTATTATTATTATTATTATAGAACTGTTTTGCTTTCAGGCGCCAGCAAGAACAGAATGCTTAGAGACTTCAATGTAGGAACAGTATGCTTAGAGACTCCTTTGGACTTTCAAACTAGACAGAGACTCTATAAGACTCTCAGAACAGAGAGATGCTTTATTTACTATTTACTATATTTGTATTCTGCCCTTCTCAGCCCTCAGGCAACTCAGGGCGGTTTACAGAGGCAACTATTCGATTCCCAAGACTTTGGACTACTGATTCTAAGAAATGATCAGAACTGGGATTTTTCAGAACTCAGACTCCATATTATTATTATTATTATTATTATTATTATTATTATAGAACTGTTTTGCTTTCAGGCGCCAGCAAGAACAGAATGCTTAGAGACTTCAATGTAGGAATAGTATGCTTAGAGACTCCTTTGGACTTTCAAACTAGACAGAGACTCTATAAGACTCTCAGAACAGAGAGATGCTTTATTTACTATTTACTATATTTGTATTCTGCCCTTCTCAGCCCTCAGGCAACTCAGGGTGGTTTACAGAGGCAACTATTCGATTCCCAAGACTTTGGGCTACTGATTCTAAGAAATGATCAGAACTGGGATTGTTCAGGACTCAGACTCCATTTATTATTATTATTATTATTATTATTATTTTAGAACTGTTTTGCTTTCAGACATCAGCAAGAACAGAATGCTTAGAGACTTCAATGTAGGAACAGTATGCTTAGAGACTCCATTGGACTTATTATATTGGTTTTGAATTGTATGTATTTTGTTTTCTTGTTTTGTTGTGCTTTTGTGTTGTATTGTGTGTACTATATTGATGGGTGTGGCCTCATATAAGCTGCACCGAGTCCCCCTGGGGAGATGGAGCGGTGTATAAATAAAGTTGTTGTTGTTGTTGTTGTTGTTGTCGTTGTTGTTGTTGTTGTTGTTGTTGTTATGCATTCAAAGAGAATCTGCAAGAAGTCCTTGAAGCCCAGGTGTGTTGGTCATGATCTCATGGCCTCTTGGTCAGGCTTGGACTTAAATTAAGTGGTGTTTACTTGGTGTCTCTCAGAGGAGACAACTTTGCCACAAGATTTAGGTTCCTCTCGCGGCTCTCAAGTTCATGATTCAAGTTTCCTGTGTTTGCCTATGTTCCTGGAAGGGTTTGCCTTGGACAAAGTTCCAGTTTTCATGCCTCTGATTTTGACTCTTGATTTCATGTACTTTGCCATTTTGGGACCACTGATCCAATGCTATTTTGTAGTTTCGTTTCTACTGCTGTTTTGGGAAATGCCCTTTCTTCCCTTTGTCCCTGCTTTTCTTAACACACTCCTGTAGTTAGGACTACTGAAAAGGTGTCTCAAGGCGGTCCTGTTCAACATCTTTATTAATGTCTTAGATGAAGGGTCAGAAGGCATGATCATCAAGTTTGCAGATGACACCAAATTGGGAGGGAGAGCCAAGACTCCAGAGGACAGGAGCAGGACTCAAAACGATCTTGACAGATTAGAGCGATGAAGGGCCAAAACGAACAAAATGAAGTTCAACAGTGACAAATGCAAGATACTCCACTTTGGCAGGAAAAACGAAATGCAAAGATACAGAATGGGGGACGATGAGGCCTGGCCGAAGAGCAGGATGTGTGAAAAGGATCTTGGAGTCCTCATGGACAACAAGTTAAACATGAGCCAACAATGTGATGTGGCGGCAAAAAAAGCCAATGGGATTTTGGCCTGCATCAAGAGGAGCATAGTGCCTAGATCTAGGGAAGTGATGCTACCCCTCTATTCTGCTTTGGTTAGACCACACCTGGAATATTGTTTCCAATTCTGGGCACCACAATTCAAGAGAGATATTGACAAGCTGGAATGTGTCCAGAGGAGGGCGACTCAAATGATCAAGGGTCTGGAGAACAAGCCCTATGAGGAGCGGCTTAAGGAGCTGGGCATGTTTAGCCTGAAGAAGAGAAGGCTGAGAGGAGATATGATAGCCAAGTATAAATATGTGAGAGGAAGCCACAGGGAGGAGGAGGGAGCAAGCTTGTTTTTTGCTTCCTTGGAGACTCGGACGCAAGGGAACAATGGCTTCAAACTACAAGAGAGGAGATTCCACCTGAACATGAGGAAGAACTTCCTGACTGTGAGAGCCGTTCAGCAGTGGAACTCTCTGCCCCGGAGGGAGTGTGGTGGAGGCTCCTTCTTTGGAAGCTTTTAAGCAGAGGCTGGATGGCCATTTGTCAGGGGTGATTAGAATGCAATATTCCTACTTCTTGGCAGAATGGGGTTGGACTGGATGGCCCAGGAGGTCTCTTCCAACTCTTTGATTCTATGATTCTAAGGCTTGTGTGTTACTGTTTATATGTGAGTTATATTAATTGTATTGTTTTTGCTTGTTGTTTTTTGTTTTGTTGATGTGTTGTCGGGCTTGGCCTCATGTAAGCCGCTCCGAGTCCCCTTGGGGAGATGGTGGCAGGGTATAAATAAAGTAGTAGTAGTAGTAGTAGTAGTAGTAGTTGTTGTTATTATTATTATTATTATTATTATTATTATTATTATTATTATTAGAGTGGAACAAATACGTCCATTCAGTCCTTGAAAATGGTCGAATTGAATCACGACAACAGGACAAACCTTTCCTCACGCTGCTCTGTGAACGTGCTGCAACATGAAAAATATGAATGCAAAGAATGTTCGGCGCATGTCAACCTAGGAGACTATTACGACTGACTTGCAGAAAGGAGCAGATAATGAACTTGCAAACCTCTTTGGGTTTGCAAGTCCGTTTCCCTTACTCGAACCAACCCTGAATCCCGTCCATTGACCATTGCTGCCCAGTTGCAACCTTGTAGTTACTTACCAACGCTTCTTTTCCTGCGGATGGACCTGGGGTGGTTTTCTTGCACGTGTTTGGCAGAATGAACGCTGTGAGATATCAAGTTTGTCTCCGAAATGTCGTCATATCCTAAAAACAAAGAAATAGAGTGTTTAGAATCACCTCCAAGAAGCACCAAATGAAACTGTTTCAAATAATTGCGTGTTTGGAAACTGTTTACTTTTGCCAAAGAGTCATTGATCTTGGGATGCCAGAGCGCATCCCATTCAGGGCCTTCTAAATAATACCCAGTGTTCTCTGTAACACAGGAAGTAAGGAATCTCTCATTTGGTAACAGCCATGGATTGATGTGCTGGGTTTTAGCCTGCCACTTTTGGACTCTTGCTTGCTGAGGCATTCCTGCAAGTATCTTTGTGGATCTTAGGAAGCTATTTCTTGATTGAAGGCATTGGTGTGCTGTGTACTGTCGAAGGCTTTCATGGCCAGAATCACTGGGTGGTTGTAGGTTTTTTCGGGCTATATGGCCATGTTCTAGAGCAGTGGTTCTCAACCTGGGGGTCGGGAACCCTGGAGGGGTCATGAAGGAGTGTCAGAGGGGTCACCAAAGACCACCACAAAACACACTATCTTCTGTTGGTCATGGGGGTTCTATGTGGGAAGTCTGGCCCAACTCTCTGGATATAGGTGAGCTACAACTCCCAAACTCAAGGTCAATGCCCTCCAAACCCTTCCAGTATTTTCTGTTGGTCATGGGAGTTCTGTGTGCCAAGTTTGGTTCATTTCCATCGTTGGTGGAGTTCAGAATGCTCTTTGATTGTAGGTGAACTATAAATCCCAGCAACTACAACTCCCAAATATCCAGGTTTATTTTCCCCAAACTCCACCAGTGTTCACATTTGGGCACATTGAGTATTTGTGCCAAATTTGATCCAGATCCATCATTGCTTGAGTCTACAGTGTTTTCTGGAAGTAGGTAAACTACAACTCCAAAAAACTCAAGGTCAATGTCCACCAGACCTTCCCAGTATTTTCTCTTGGTCATGGGAATTCTGTGTGCCCAGTTTGATTCAATTCCATCATTGGTGGAGTTCAAAAGGCTCTTTGATTTAAGGTGAACTACAAATCCCAGCAACTACAACTCCCAAATATCCAGGGTTATTTTCCCCAAACTCCACCAGTGTTCACATTTAGGCATATTGAGTATTTGTGCCAAATTTGATCCAGATCCATCATTGCTTGAGTCCACAGTGTTCTCTGGAAGTAGGTGAACTACAACTCCAAAAAACTCAAGGTCAATGTCCACCAGACCTTCCCAGTATTTTCTCTTGGTCATGGGAGTTCTGTGTGCCATGTTTGATTCAATTCCATCATTGGTGGAGTTCAAAAGGCTCTTTGATTTAAGGTGAACTATAAATCCCAGCAACTCCAGCATTACCAAATGACAAAATCAATCACCCCCAATTCCACCAGTATTCAAATTTGGGCTTATTGGGTATTTGTGCCAAATTGGGTCCAGTGACTGAAAATACATCCTGCATCTCAGATATTTACATGACAATTCATAACAGGAGCAAAATTACAGTTGCAAAGTAGCAACGAAAATAACATTATGGTAGGGGGTCACCACGACATGAGGACCTGTACTAAGGGGTCACGGCATTAGGAAGGTTAAGAACCACTGGTCTAGAGGCATTTTCTCCTGACGTTTCGCCTGCATCTATGGCAAGCATCCTTTGAGGTTGTGAGGTCTGTTGGAACTAGGAAAATGCGTTTATATATCTGTGGAATGACCAGGGTGGGACAAAGGACTCTTGTCTGCTGGAGCTAGGTGTGAATGTTTCAACTGACCTCCTTGATTAGCATACTGTGCCTGGAGCAAACTTTTGTTGAGAGGTGATTAGGAAACCATGAAAATGAACAAAATCTGGCTAGCAGTATTGAAAAAAACTCTAAAATTGCAATATCACAACAACAGAGAGGAAACAAACAAGGACATCTAATCACCTCTCAACAAAAGATTGCTCCAGGCACTGCCAGGCAATCAAATGCTAATCAAGGTGGTCAGTTTAAACATTCACACCTAGCTCCAGCAGACAAGAGTCCTTTGTCCCACCCTGGTCATTATTCCACAGATATATAAACCCATTTTCTTTGTTCCAACAGACCTCACAACCTCTGAGGATGTTTGCCATAGATGCAGGCGAAACGTCAGGAGAGAATGCCTCTAGATCATGGCCATATAGCCCGAAAAAACCTACAACAACCTAGTAACAAGCCGTTCGGATACATTCCAATGCAGTAACAAGCCTTTCACAATAGTAACAAGTTATTTACTCCTTAACCAGTTCATGATAATCTATGTATATAATAAAAGTCAGTGTTTGTATGCGGAGGACGGTGTATGTGCCACTTTCGCACGCCACTGTGACCAGCATGGGTGACAGACCTGGACCAAACTTGGCACACATAACCTCCATGACCCCCTTTACATCCTGGTGAGGTTTGGGGGGGGGGGGGGGGAAGGGCAGACAAAGGTTGATGGGATTTGTAGTACTTTCAAACCCATCAGTTCCCACAGACCACTGTGGCCCCCAACAAGGACAGATAAAGACCAAACTTGGCACACGGAGCCCCCATGTCCTACTCTACATCCCACTGCTGTTTGGAGGAGGGTGGGCCATGGATGATGGGATTTGCAGTACATCCACTCACTTCCCAAGATCGCTGCCACCCTCATCCAGTGACTAATCAAGACCAAACTTGGCACACAGAGCCCCCATGACCCACTCTACATCCTGGTGCAATTTGGTGGAGGATAGACCACAGATGATGGGACTTGAAGCACCTTCACTCACTTCCCAAGACCGCTGCAACCCTCATCCAGTGACTAATCAAGACCAAACTTGGCACACAGAGCCTCCATGACCCACTCTACATCCTGGTGCAGTTTCAAGGAGGATGGACCACAGATGATGGGACTTGAAGTACTTCCACTCGCTTCCCGAGACTGCTGTGACACTCATCCAATGACTGATCAAGACCAAACTTGGCACACAGAGCCCCCATGACCAACTCTACATCTTGGTGCAATTTGGTGGAGGATAGACCACAGATGATGGGACTTGAAGTACCTTCACTCATTTCCCGAGACTGCTGCGAACCTCATCCAATAACTGATCAAGACCAAACTTGGCACACAGAGCTCCCATGACCCACTCTACATCCTGGTGTGGTTTGGTGGAGGATGGACCACAGATGATGGGACTTGAAGTACTTCCACTCACTTCCCAAGACTACTGTGACACTCATCCAATGACTGATCAAGACCAAACTTGGCACACAGAGTCCCCATGAACCACTCTACATCCTGGTGCACTTTTGAGGAGGACAGACCGTGGATGATGGGACTTCAAGTACCTCCACTCCCTTCCCAAGACTGCTGCAACCCTCATCTAATAACTGATCAAGACCAAACTTGGCACACAGAGCCCCCATGACCCACTCTACATCCTGGTGCACTTTTGAGGAGGACAGACCATGGATGATGGGACTTCAAGTACCTTCACTCACTTACTGAAACCACTGCCACCCTCATCCAATGACTGATAAAGACCAAACTTGACACACGGAGCCCCCATGACCCACTCTATATCCTGCTGCTGTTTGGAGGAGGGTGGACCATGGATGATGGGACTTCAACTACCTTCACTCACTTCCTGAAAACAATGCAACCATCATCTAATGACCAATAGTGACCAAACTTGGCATACAGAACCGCCATTACCCACTTTCTATAATAACCCGGGCAGCGCCGGGTCCCCAAGCTAGTAAACAATAAACAATAAAAATTATAAACACAGTCATAAAGTAACATTCCAATAAGCACAATCACAACAACAATGGGCGGGCCACATGTACAGGATAAAACAATTAAAAGACACTAATGAGATAAAACACCCAGAGTTGTGATAATAATAAACTATTCAGTGTTACATTTAAATACGGGTGGAAGCAGGAACACATTTCTTCACAGATGCATTACTTGTTTTTGAGTTTTTTAAACTCCAGCACTTGTCCGCTCTGAAACGGACACACAGCTGATTTAAAGGAAGCACGAATGGAAAGCAGTTAGAACTCTCCGAAACTCTTTATTTTAGACTTTATATTCTTAAAGAGAGCTTGAATTGAGGAAAAAGAGATATCCAGTGGATTTTCTTTTTAATTCACTCCGTAATGCGCTGGACCTCATATGCGCACATGCTAATCTGCTTATGTTTATATTAAGATATTAAGATAAGACCAGCCAATCCCTCTCCAGTGCCAGAAATACAGCTTAATGGTGTAACATTAGAAAATGTGGACCATTTCCACTCTCTTGGCAGCCACCTCTCCACAAAAGTCAACATTGACACTGAAATACAACACCGCCTGAGCTCTGCGAGTGCAGCATTTTTCCAAATGAAGCAGAGAGTATTTGAGGACCGGGGCATCCATAGGACGCAATGGAGCAATGGCTTCAGACTACAAGAGAGGAGATTCCACCTGAACATGAGGAAGAACTTCCTGACTGTGAAAGCTGTTCAGCAGTGGAACTCTCTGTGGTGGAGGCTCCTTCTTTGGAAGCTTTGAAACAGAGGCTGGATGGCCATCTGTCAGGGGTGATTTGAATGCAATATTCCTGCTTCTTGGCAGAATGGGGTTGGACCGGATGGCCCAGGAGGTCTCTTCCAACTCTTTGATTCCATGACTCTATGATTCTATTATTCCCCCAGGCAGGAAGCAGCCAGGCTTTGAAGCTGCAAAGCCATTCAATGCGAAACCAAGCCGGTCAATTGCAACATCCATGCTTGCCTCCGACAGACAAGGGTTCTTTCTCCTTCCTTGGACATTATTCCACGGATAGATAGAAACAGAAATAAAAATAGAAATAGAAATAGAAATAAAAATAGAAATAAAAATAAAAAAAAATAAAAAATGGAATGTTCATTTGTGGGATGAACAGAACTCAAAAACTACCGGATGAATTGACACCAAATTTGGACACAATACACTTATCAAGCCACCAAGTGACCATCACTCATAAAAACACTGAAAAACACAGCAAAAGAGACTTAAAAAGCCAAAAAAAACCCAAAAAATACATTACAATGCATGAGCAAAACCATGGTGCGTCCCACACCACTGGAGAAATTACACTGCTTAGCCGGTATTGCACCACCTGACATCCGCCGGGAAGTAGCAGCCAACAGTGAAAGGACCAAGGCAGAGACATCTCCAGCTCATCCCCTGTTTGGGTATTAGCCAGCACGTCAAGAAATAGTTTTCTAAGGTCTACAGAGACACTCGCTGGAACACCTCAACAAGCGAGAGTCCAAAAGTGGCAGGCTCAAACCCAGAACCTCAACCAATGGCTGATACCAAATGAGAGACTCCCCCCTGGGCACACAGAAGAAGACGGGGCGACTTGGAAGGCGCTGAACAGACTGCGCTCGGGCACCACGAGATGCAGAGCCAATCTTAAGAAATGGGGCCACAAAGTGGAATCTTCGACATGCGAGTGTGGAGAGGAGCAAACCACTGACCACCTGCTGCAATGCACCCTGAGCCCTGCCACATGCACAATGGAGGACCTTCTTGCAGCAACACCAGAAGCACTCCAAGTGGCCAGATACTGGTCAAACGACATTTAACCAACTACCAAACTCACAAGTTTTGTACTTTTCTGTTTGTTTGCTTTGTCCTGTTAGAAATGTAATACAATGTTCTGGTTGCTCTGACACGACAAATAAAATAATATATATATATATTTATATGCGCAAACATACATA
Source organism: Anolis sagrei (assembly GCF_037176765.1). Taxonomy (NCBI): domain Eukaryota; kingdom Metazoa; phylum Chordata; class Lepidosauria; order Squamata; family Anolidae; genus Anolis; species Anolis sagrei. The sequence continues at coordinate 2,427,863 of NC_090035.1, forward strand.
TATACACATATACACAAACGTATACACATACACACACACAAAACACAAATACACAAACTGGGCCACAGCAACACGTGGCAGGGGACAGCTAGTGTTTGTATACATGTGTGTGTATGTATATATGTGTGTGTGTAATACAATGTTCTGGTTGCTCTGACACGACAAATAAAATAAAATAATATATATATATATATATATGCGCAAACACACATATATACACATATACACAAACGTATACACATACACACACACACAAAACACAAATACACAAACTGGGCCACAGCAACACGTGGCAGGGGACAGCTAGTGTATGTATACATGTGTGTGTATGTATATATATGTGTGTGTGTGCGTGTGTATATATATACATATATATGTATATATGTGTGTGTTTATATATATATATATATATCACATTCCAAAGATAAGGCAGGAGTGAGGAAAGATTTAAAGGCACAGTACACACTTTCTTTTTTGGCTAGCTATAAGGAAGGGGCTATAAGGTCATGATTTACATACGGCTTTGTATATCCTCTCTCTCTCTCTCTCTCTCTCTCTCTCTTTTATGATTGACTACCCCTCTCCCGAAGGGGAAGGTGAAACCCCCTTCCACACTCCATCATTGCCAGGAGGCAAAAACCCGCGAAACAGCGAATCCACCAAAAGCGAACCGCAAAGTAGTGAGGGAACACTGTATTCTCCTTTGTGGATTCAGGACCTATTACCTAAGATTTACAGAGACGCTTCCTTGTTTGCATGCTGCAAGTCGTCTCTGGTTTCTTCTGGATTGAGAGAATCAGCCGTCTGCGAAGACGTTGCCCAGGGGACGGCTCTTAATGAGACATGCCGCATTATCACGGGGTGCCTGCGCCCTACACCACTGGAGAAACTGCACTGCTTAGCCGGTATTGCACCACCTGACATCCGCCGGGAAGTGGCAGCCAATAGTGAAAGGACCAAGGCAGAGACATCTCCAGCCCATCCCCTGTTTGGGTATCAGCCAGCACGTCAACGACTTAAATCTAGAAATAGTTTTCTAAGATCTACAGAGACACTCGCTGGAACACCTCAGCAAGCGAGAGTCCAAAAGTGGCAGGCTCAAACCCAGAACCTCAACCAATGGCTGATACCAAACGAGAGACTCCCTCCTGGGCACACAGAAGACGGGGCGACTTGGAAGGCGCTGAACAGACTGCGCTCTGGCACCACGAGATGCAGAGCCAACCTTCAGAAATGGGGCCACAAAGTGGAATCCTCGACATGCGAGTGTGGAGAAGAGCAAACCACTGACCACCTGCTGCAATGCACCCTGAGCCCTGCCACATGCACCAGGGAGGACCTTCTTGCGGCAACACCAGAAGCACTCCAAGTGGCCAGATACTGGTCAAAGGACATTTCATCAACTCTCATACTCACAAATTTTGTAATCTGCTTGTTTGCTTTGTTCTGCTAGAAATGTAATATAATTTGACTGGTTGTTCTGACACGACAAATAAATAACAGAGACGCTCACTGGAACACCTCAGCAAGTGTGCCGTCGCGCCTGGGGGCTATAAATCTTAGTGAAAGAAACATGGACGTGGCATCTTTTCCCCAGGGGATTGCTTCTTGCCCTCCTTTAGAGAACTAGAACTCTCAAGGATCAAGACACTATAGATAACTCGAAATAGTCTTTATTGTTCACAATGAGTTACCTTCCTTGGGCATAAACTTGATGTTTCAACAGGGGTAAAGAAAATATACGTTACAGTCTCTGAAGTCTTGGTTCCAAGGAGTTTTTCAGCTGAGAAGCTTTCCAAGTTCCCTCTTTCCCAATGGCTGTGAAAGCATGAACATTCACAACCCCAGTCCAATGACCTATGTTTGAAAGCACAAAGTCTTCCTCTTAGAATCATCGAATCATAGAATCAAAGAGTTGGAAGAGACCTCATGGGCCATCCAGCCCAACCCCATTCTACCAAGAAGCAGGAATATTGCATTCAAATCACCCCTGACAGATGGCCAGCTAGCCCCTGCTTAAAAGCTTCCAAAGAAGGAACCTCCACCACACTCCGGGGCAGAGAGTTCCACTGCTGAACGGCTCTCACAGTCAGGAAGTTCTTCCTCATGTTCAGGTGGAATCTCCTCTCTTGTAGTTTGAAGCCATTGTTCCATTGCGTCCTAGTCTCCAAGGAAGCAGAAAGGAAGCTTGCTCCCTCCTCTCTTGAAGCCACTCCTCATAGGGCTTGTTTTCCAGAGTCAAAGCACCCCCAACAGATGGCCATCCAGCCTCTGTTTAAAGTCCTCCATAGAAGGAGCCTCCACCACACTCCAGGGCAGAGAGTTCCACTGCTGAACGGCTCTCACAGTCAGGAAGTTCTTCCTCATGTTCAGATGGAATCTCCTCTCTTGTAGTTTGAAGCCATTCCTCCATTGCGTCCTAGTCTCCAGGGAAGCAGAAAACAAGCTTGCTCCCTCCTCCTCCCTGTGGCTTCCTCTCACATATTTATACATGGCTATCATATCTCCTCTCAGCCTTCTCTTCTTCAGGCTAAACACGCCCAGCTCCCCAAGCCGCTCCTCATAGGGCTTGTTCTCCAGACCCTTGATCATTTGAGTCGCCCTCCTCTGGACACATTCCAGCTTGTCAATATCTCTCTTGAATTGTGGTGCCCAGAATTGGACACATTATTCCAGGTAAAGTGGTCTAACCAAAGCGGAATAGAGCATGGGGAGCATGACTTCCCTAGATCTAGACACTAGGCTCCTCTTGATGCAGGCCAACATCCCATTGGCTTTTTTTGCCGCCACATCACATTGTTGGCTCATGTTTAACCTGTTGTCCACGAGGACTCCAAGATCTTTTTCACACGTACTGCTCTCAAGCCAGGTGTCCCCCATTCTGTATCTTTGCATTTCGTTTTTTCTGCCAAAGTGGAGTATCTTGCATTTGTCCCTGTTGAACTTCATTTTGTTAGTTTTGGCCCTTCATCTCTCTAATCTGTCAAGATCGTTTTGAATTCTGCTCCTGTCCTCTGGACTATTGGCTATCCCTCCCAATTTGGTGTCGTCTGCAAACTTGATGATCCTTCCTTCTAGCCCTTCATCTAAGTCATTCATGAAGATCCTGACCTATGACCGGGCCCAGAGGGGAACCCTGTGGATGGCACTCCGCTCGTCACTTCTTTCCAGGATGAAGAGGAGGAAGCCTTGGGAAGAATCACCCTCTGGGTTCGTCCATTTAACCAATTCCAGATCCACCTCACCGTAGTTTTGCCTCGCCCCCATTGGACTAGTTTCCTTGCCAGAAGGTCATGGGGGACCTTGTCAAAGAAGACCTTCCTGAAATCCAGGTACGGCCTTCAACTGGACTCAAAAGTCATCTGGTGACTGACCTGGCTTCAACACCCCTTTGAAGGCAATCATAAGGCTGAGGTTGCCCTCAATGAAAATGCCCCTTCCCTATACTCTCTTGTTTTCTCTCTCTGGAAGCAACTCTTCAATGTTTCAAACAGAAATCTCTGTGCTGGTACGGCTATACCAGGAGCTCCAACTTTATTTTCTTTCTGTTATCTGTTTGCAGTCATAGGGCAGGCCTCCTGTCCATCATAATTAAGCTTTGGTTCCGCCCCTTGTTCAGGGCTCTGGGAGGGAAAGGAGCCATTTTTTGGGCAGTCTCACATAAGGAAGCTAAGCTATAGGATGTAGACCAGCTCGTCCCGTAGAAAAGCTTCTTTTCCCAAGAGCATCCAGGGGAACAGACCATCCAGGGAAACAGAAACAGAAATTCCAGGGGGAAGGTCCCAAGGCTCTGGCGGAGAGCTCACAGCCTCTCAGCCTCACAGCAATCAGGGGGAAAACAGCCCTGAAGTTTCAAAGAATCTCTGAGGGGGGATAGCATTACAGATCCACGGAACTCCAGCTGAAATATCTTCAAGCCTCGGCTGGTAGGTCTACTCGATACCCAGACGCATTTGGAATCGGAAGTAGGACCCACACTGATGAGGCATAGATAGTAAACAGCCTGGGAGAGGTTAAAAAGGGTTTTTCCCTACAGAGAAGGTTCAGTTAATCAAAGTCAGGTACCAATCCATTGAGGACTAGACTAAGAAAGCCTTGAAGTGTTGTTTGAACCATTGAAGATTTGTTGTTTGTTCCATAATAAAGACTTTGTTGCGTCATTAAAGACTCTAAAGACCATCACTTCAGAAAAATCCCTGGGAACCTTTCTTTGAGGCACCTTGGCTTCCCGCTGGGCTTAAAGTATACGTCCTATAGAAAAGTACAGCTGTTACAGGCCCAGCGCACGACAGAACAATCTCTCCCAATTTGGAGATCTGTTGTTTAAAAAAAAAACCAAAGAAGCTGAGAACCAAATCTGACATGCCGAGCATGTGTTCTACCTCTGGATTATGGTCCCTCTCCAAAGCAAACAGTGAGAACACACACAAGCGTACATTTCTCCAAGGCACTCTTATCAGGGAGAGTGTTGAGCAAACAAATGCTTATCGAGACACATCCGGGGTCACTCCAGGGCTGCGTTCATAAGTAGAAATCGCATCTCAGGAAGGAGAAAATTACTTCTACAACCTGTTCCAGGAACTTCTATATCTCTGCACAACTCACACTTTCTGCACATCACACTGAGTTTCTTTATCAACCATCAAATGTTCTCCATGTTTGGAAACTCGGAGGCACACATCGAGGCATGGATTCATAGAATCATAGAATCAAAGAGTTGGGAGAGACCTCATGGGCCATCCAGTCCAACCCCATTCTGCCAAGAAGCAGGAACACTGCATTCAAATCACCCCTGACAAATGGCCATCCAGCCTCTGCTTAAAAGCTTCCAAAGAAGGAGCCTCCACCACACTCTGGGGCAGAGAGTTCCACTGCTGAACGGCTCTCACAGTCAGGAAGTTCTTCCTCATGTTCAGATGGAATCTCCTCTCTTGTAGTTTGAAGCCATTGTTCCGCGTCCTAGTCTCCAAGGAAGCAGAAAACAAGCTTGCTCCTTCCTCCCTATGACTTCCTTTCACATATTTATACATGGCTATCATATCTCCTCTCAGCCTTCTCTTCTTCAGGCTAAACATGCCCAGTTCCCTAAGCCGCTCCTCATAGGGCTTGTTCTCCAGACCCTCAATATCTCTCTTGAATTGTGGTGCCCAGAATTGGACACAGTATTCCAGATGTGGTCTAACCAAAGCAGAATAGAGCATGGGGAGCATGACTTCCTTAGATCTAGACATTATGCTCCTATTGATGCAGGCCAAAATCCCATTGGCTTTTTTTGCCGCCACATCACATTCCTGGCTCATGTTTAACTTGTTGTCCACGAGGACTCCAAGATCTTTTTCACACGTACTGCTCTCTTTTCATACCCAAGCTCCAACTGCTTCAGTCACGCTGGAGTTTTCCGAGTCCTCTTCCTCCTCCTGCCCATCACGCTTCCAAAAGGGGAGGCCCAAAGGTCTGCAGATCCCAGAGCAGAGCTTTCCAAAGTTTTCATGTTGCGGACATGCTTTTGAGACATGCCTCCTTTTGTGACACTCTCTTTCAGTTTTCCTCCCAAGTCAGAGGTTAAACCAACCCCTTCATGCAATATCTATATAAATAAAAATGTAATGTTCGTGGGTTGTTGTAGGTTTTTTCGGGCTATATGGCCATGTTCTAGAGGCATTCTCTCCTGACATTTCGCCTGCATCTATGGCAAGCATCGTCAGAGGTAGTGAGGATGCTTGCCATAGATGCAGGCGAAACATCAGGAGAGAATGCCTCTAGACCATGGCCATATAGCCTGAAAAAACCTACAACAACCCAGTGATTCCGGCCATGAAAGCCTTCAACAATACAAATGTGGGATTAACATAACTCAAAAACTATCAAATGAATTGACACCAAATTTGGACACAAGACACCTCTCAGGCCAACAAGTGACCATCACTCCTAAAAACACTGACAAACACCGTGGAAGAGCCGTAAAAAGCCAAAAAAAGGCAAAATTTACATTACAGCACATGTGCAAAACCACGCACATATATGCAAACACGTATATATACACATATACACAAGGAGGGAAGGAAGGAAGAGAAAGAAGGAGAGAAAGAAGGAAAGAAAGGTAGAGAAGGAAGTCAGGAAGGAAGGAGAGAAGGCAATAAAAAAGTGAAAGAGAGAGGGAAGGAAGGAGAGATGGAACGAAAGAGGAAGAGGGAGGGAAAGAAGGAAAGAGACAAGGAAGGATGGAACCAAAGAGTGAAGGAAGTGAAGAAAGTAACAGCTAGAGAAGGAAGAAAGAAGAAGGGAAAGAAAAAGAGGGAGGGAAGGAAGGAAGGAGGGAAAGAAAGAAGGAGAGAGAGAAAGGGAGGGAAAGTTGGCCACAGCAAGGTGTGGCGGGTACAGTTAGTATCTATATAAATAAAAATGTAATGTTAGTTTGTGGGATTAACGTAATTCAAAAACCACTGAGGGAATGGACCCCAAATTTGGACACTACACCCTTAACAGTCAACGAGTTGACCATCACTCAAAAATCCCTCCCAAAATATAATTGGGGGGGGGGGGGGCTAAATGACAATACAGCGCATGCGCGAAAATGACATCTCCCAGCATCCTCTTTAGGGGAGGAGGATGCTCCAAATGCACTGCTTCCAAGCTGCAAGCTTGCTTCTCCTTGGATTTCTTTGAAAGCATCCCAATCTGTACATATTTCCTATTTCTGGACTGCAACTCCCAGCAATCCTCCAGATAGATAAGATAGATAAATTAGATAGAGAGGTAGGTAGATCGATTGATCAGGAGGACTGCTGGGAGTTACAGTCAGGGAATGGTATAGAACAGTGTTTCTCAACCTTCCTAATGCCGTGACCCCTTAGTAGAGTTCCTCATGTGGTGGTGACCCCCAACCATAACATTATTTTCGTTGCTACTACATAAATGCAATTCTGCTACTGTTATGAATCGTCATGTAAATATCTGATATGCAGGATGGATTTTCATTCACTGGACCAAATTTGGCCCAAATACCCGATACGCCCAAATCTGAATACTGGTGGGGTTGGGGGGATTGATTTCGTCTATTTGGGAGTTGTAGTTGCTGGGATTTATAGTTCACCTACAATCATAGAGTATTCTGAAGTTCACCAACAATGGAATTGAACCAAACTTGGCACACAGAACTCCCATGACCAAGAGGAAATACTGGGAGGGTCTGGTGGGCATTGACCTTGAATTTTTGGAGTTGTAGTTCACCAGAGAGCACTGTGGATTCAGAGATTCAGAGTCCAGAGAGCACTGTGGATTCAAACAATGATGGATCTGGACTAAACTTGGCACAAATACTCATTATCCCCAAATGTGAACACTGGTGGAGTTTGGGGAAAATAGACCTCAGCATTTGGGAGTTGTAGTTGCTGGGATTTATAGTTCACCCACAATGAAATAGCATTCTGAACCTCACCAACGATAGAATTGGACCAAACTTCCCACACAGAACCCCCATGACCAACAGAAAAGACGATGTTTTCTGATGGTCTTTGGCGACCCATCTGACACCCCTCGCGACCCTCACAGGGGTCCTGACCCCCAGGTTGAGAAATACTGGTATAGAAGGAAGAGAAGAGAGAAAGAAAAGTGGAGGGGAAGGTAGGAAGGAAGGAAGGAAGGAAGGAAGGAAGGAAGGAGGGAGGGAGGGAGGGAGGGAGGGAGGGAAGGAAGGAGGGAAGGAGGGAAGGAGGGAAGGAAGGAAGGAGGGAAGGAAGGAGGGAAGGAGGGAAGGAAGGAAGGAAGGAAGGAGGGAAGGAGGGAAGGAGGGAAGGAAGGAAGGAAGGAAGGAAGGAAGGAAGGAAGGAAGGAAGGAAGGAAGGAGGGAAGGAGGGAAGGAAAAAAGAGAAGGAAGGAAAAAGGGAGGGAAGGAGAGAGGGAAGGAAGGAGAGAATGAATGAATGAATGAATGAATGAATGAATGAATAAGGGAGGGAGGGAGGAAGGGAGGGAGGGAAGGTTGGCCACAGCAACGCGTGGCGGGTACAGCTAGTATCTATATAAATAAACATATAATGTTCGTTTGTGGGATTAACATAACTCAAAAACCACTGTATGAACTGATACCAAATTTGGACATAAGACACGTATCAGGCCAACAAGTGACCATCACTCGTAAAAACACTGAAAAACACAGCAGAAATGACTTTAAAGGACTAAAAAGCAAAAAAAAAATGCTACAGCACATGCGCAAAAATGACTCCCCCTGACAAACAAAATGCACAATAGTATAATTACACTCGCTTCCAGACTACAGCTCCCAGCATCCCCTAGACAAGGCCCTTTAGGAGAGGAGGAGTATCCAAATGCATTGCATCCAAGCTTCAAGCTCTCTTCTCCCTTGATTTCTTGGAGAGCCTCCCAATCCCTGCAGATTCCCAATTTCCTATTCCTGGACTGCAACTCCCAGCAATCCTCCAGATAGATAGATGAGATAGAGATAGATAGGTAGGTAGATAGATTGATCAGGAGGACACCTCCCTCCAGGTATTTTGGACCTCAACAACATGGGTATGCAGATGATCCCTCGATTGACTGAAGTGTCCAGTTCTGGCTGTTAGGAATGGTGGGAGTTGGAGTCCAAAACACCTGGAGGGCCCAAGTTTGCCCATGCCTGGTCTCCAATGTCGATGCACAGATGTACAGACGTGGCTTCTGCTCGCACATGGCATGTGTGATTAATCTAACCTTTTGCCAGGAAGGCCGAAGCCTGGAAAGTCAGTAGCTGACATGTTCAGAGATAGGCAGGAGAGCTAAGAGGCAAGAGGGAGGAGTCAGCCGACTCCTGATTGGTTAGAGCAGTCAGGGGAGGAGTCAGCTTTGAGAGGGAAAAAAGGCTGTGTCTTTTGACAAGCTAGGGAGTAGAGCTTTAAACATCGAAGAGTGTAGAAGTATATTTAGCTGTGAAGAATTTAGACAGGGAAGGGAAACTTTTGAAGTAAGCCTTGGGAATTAGAGCATAGGGAAGGCAAAGATTCCTTGATCACTGTACATAGGAGAGTCAGTGAAGGGAAGCCTGTTTGCTCTGTGAGGCAGTCAGTGGGCTGTTCTCAGGGACACACTGTGTCAGTGTAGTGAACAGTGTGAGACAAGGAACTCACAGGGAACAAAAGTTAAAGTCTTAAAAGAAAGACTGCTTGTCTAAACAGTTAAACCTCAAGAAACTACATTACGCTTTTGTACCACTCTTATTAAGAGTTGATTTGTTCACCACGTTTAAAATAAACCTGTTTGCATTTCATCTTTAAACTGGTGTCTGCCTCGGTCTGTCACACTCAATAGACCTCTGCTAGCTTAAAGAAAACTAATTTCAGTCCAGTCAGCAAGAGAAGCAGCAACTACAGAAGAACCAAGGGCTTGAACAAACTTTGCCTATTTCACATTCCCACTTATGTTTTCTTCAGACATTAAGTGAGGTGGTGGCGGCGAAACTACCAATTACATCAGTAATTAACATCGTTAATTCAGTTGGTCACTTGATAATAATATTGAGGTGGGATAACCGAGGCTTTCCCCCTTGCTATGGTCATTTTATTATCGTTAGAGTAGTGTCCAGCTGAACGTTAACATCTTCACACTGTTGGGCAGTGGTGTGGGATTGTTTGTCCCCCCTGCCCAAGAGAACGCTGATCTTTGTTACATTGGTGGGCAGAGGCGAGATTGCTTGTCCCCTCTGCCCAAGCTGTCGTTGATCTCCTTTATAGCATGCATCCCAGGCAAAGCTTCTCACATCCAGGCCAAATAAGCAAACAATCATGAAGTGAGTAAGCATTGTAAGGCACTTCAGATATTTCTGGAGTGTTTGCTCTATGGAAAACTCATTGGTGGACACAACTCTCATGTATGCAAACATCTCAGTTCCTTTGCATTTCAAAGGAGCATTTTCAGATGATGGGAAGCGGAAAACTCATCAGCACTTTCACAATATCTGTCTGTTCCTGGCGACAATATTTAAATCATCTTTTGATTCTCATTCCAAAATTTCCCCTCATTACAAAGGAAAGGTGGCTGCCATTTCCAGGCACAGATCCATTGTTTACAAGCCCAGAATGCTGGATGTCTTAATGCTTTTGTTCAATTTCTGTCCCACTTTCCTCCTGGAAAAAGGACTCAAGACAAGTCATAACCACTTAAAACACAGTATAATTTAAGAAAACTATTAATGCAAACATGTGAAATAATTAAACCACGGTTTTGTTAATAAAAATAGATTTAAGTCTGTGCTGGTATGGCTATATCCGGAGCTCCAACTTTATTTTCTTTCTGTTATCTGTTTTGCAGTCATAGGGCAGGCCTCCTGTCCATCATAATTAAGCTTTGGTTCCGCCCCTTGTTCTGGGCTCTGGAAGGGAAAGGAGCCATTTTTTGGGCAGTCTCACACAAGGAAGTTAAGCTATAGGACATAGACCAGCTCGTCCTGTAGAAAAGCTTCCTTTCTCAGGAACATCCAGGGGAATTAACCATCCTGGAGAAAGGTCCCAAAACAGTGTTTCTCAACCTGGGGGTCGGGACCCCTGTGGGGGTCACAAGGGGGTGTCAGAGGGGTCGCCAAAGACCATCAGAAAACATAGTATTTTCTGTTGGCCATGGGGGTTCTGTGTGGAAATTTGGTCCAATTCTATCATTGGTGTGGTTCAGAATGCTATTTCATTGTGGGTGAACTATAAATCCCAACAACTACAACTTCCAAATGGCAAGGTCCATTTTCTCCAAACTCTACCAGTGTTCACATTTGGGCATATTGAGAATTTGTGCCAAGTTTGATCCAGATCCATCATTGCTTGAGTCCACAGTCTGGATATAGGTGAACTACAACTCCAAAAACTCAAGGTCCACCAGACCTTCCCAATATTTTCTCTTGGTCATGGGAATTAGAATCATAGAATCAAAGAGTTGGAAGAGACCTCATGGGCCATCTAGTCCAACCCCATTCTGCCAAGAAGCAGGAATATTGCATTCAAATCACCCCTGACAGATGGCCATCCAGCCTCTGTTTCAAAGCCTCCAAAGAAGGAGCCTCCACCACACTCCGGGGCAGAGAGTTCCACTGCTGAACGGCTCTCACAGTCAGGAAGTTCTTCCTCATGTTCAGATGGAATTTCCTCTCTTGTAGTTTGAAGCCATTGTTCCATAACGTCCTAGTCTCCAGGGAAGCAGAAAGGAAGCTTGCTCCCTCCTCCTCCCTGTGGCTTCCTCTCACATATTTATACATGGCTATCATATCTCCTCTCAGCCTTCTCTTCTTCAGGCTAAACATGCCCAGCTCCTTAAGCCGCTCCTCATAGGGCTTGTTCTCCAGACCCTTGATCATTTTAGTCGCCCTAAGTGTTTGCTTACTCTATTGTGAATGAATGTTTTGGTATGCAGCTTTCCCTTTACTATAAATTTATTGGGGTTCTGGGAGGGGCTGCAGACCACATGGTCAGATCGGGGACTGCTCAGAGCTCAGACTCCATATTAGAACACAGAAAGATCATTAAGACTTTAAACTGTTAGGAACAAACTCATGTTGCTGTTGATTATAAGAAGGATAATCCCACAAGCCACTCTAAACAACTTCACAGAAGCATACAAGAAGCTCAACCTCTCACTGAACATCGAGAAAACCAAAGGGCTCTTCCAGCTGTCACCAGCCAATCCCTCTTCAGTGCCAGAGATACAGCTTAATGGTGGAACATTAGAAAATGTGGACCATTTCCGCTCCCTTGGCAGCCACCTCTCCACAAAAGTCAACATCGACACTGAAATACAACACCACCTGAGCTCTGCGAGTGCAGCATTTTCCCAAATGAAGCAGAGAGTGTTTGAGGACCGGGACATCCGTAGGGAGACCAAGGGGCTTGTTTATAAAGCTATTTCCTCCCAACCCTGCTCTATGCCTGTGAGATGTGGACTGTCTACAGACGTCACATGCAACTCCTGGAACGATTCCATCAGCGCTGCCTCTGGAAAATCCTGAAAATCTCTTGGGAAGACAGGCGGACAAACGTCAGCGTGCTGGAAGAAGCAAAGACCACCAGCACTGAAGCGATGGTCCTCTGCCATCAACTCCGCTGGACCATCAACTACAACTCCCAAATGTGAAGGTCTATTTTCACCAACCTCCACCAGTGTTCACATTTGGGCATATTGAGTATTTGTACCAGGTTTGGTCTGCATCCATTATTGTTTGAGTCCACAGTGCTCTCTGGATGTAGGTGAACTACAACACTCAAGGTCAATGCCCACCAAACCCTTCCAATATTTTCTGTTGGTCATGGGAGTTCTGTGTGCCACGTTTTGTTCAATTCCATAGTTGGTAGAGTTCAGAATGCTCTTTGATTGTAAGTGAACTATAAATCCCAGCAACTACAACTCCCAAATGACAAAATCAATCCTCCCCCCAACCCCATCGGTATTCAAATTTGGGTGTATTGGGTATTTGTGCCAAATTTGGTCCAGTAAATGAAAATACATCCTGCATATCAGATATTTACATTATGATTCGTAGCAGTAGCAAAATTACAATTATAAATAGCAATGAGAATAATTTTATGGTTGGGGGTCACCACAACATGAGGAACTGTATTAAGGGGTTGTGGCATTAGGAAGGTTGAGAAAACTGGTCTAATGGCTTCTGCTTCTACTGGCGTCTGAAAGAATATAGTGTTTCTAAAATGGAATCTGAGTCCTGAGCAGTCCCAGATCTCATAATCAGCTGTCCATGGTCTAAAAGCATCTCTCTGTTCTGAGAGTCTACTAGAGTCTCTGTTTCTACATTGAAAGTCTAATGACTTCTGCTTCTACTGGCATCTGAAAGCATACAGTTTCTAAAATGGAGTCTGAGTCCTGAGCAGTCACAGATCTCATAATCAGCAGTCCATAGTCTAAAGCATCTCTCTGTTCTGAGAGTCTACTAGAGTCTCTGTTTCTACATTGAAAGTCTAATGGCTTCTGCTTCTACTGGCTTCTGAAAGCATATACTGTTTCTAAAATGGAGTCTGAATCCTGAGCAGTCACAGATCTCATAATCAGCAGTCCATAGTCTAAAGCATCTCTCTGTTCTGAGAGTCTAGTACAGTCTCTGTTTCTACATTGAAAGTCTAATGGTTTCTGTTTCTACTGGCTTCTGAAAGCATATACTGTTTCTAAAATGGAATCTGAGTCCGGAGCAGTCACAGATCTCATAATCAGCAGCCCATAGACTAAAGCATCTCCCTGTTCTGAGAGTTAACTAGAGTCTCTGTTTCTACATTGAAAGTCTAATGACTTCTGCTTCTACTGGTGTCTGAAAGCATATACTATTTCTAAAATGGAGTCTGAGTCCTGAACAATCCCAGATTTGATCACATAGTCTGCAGCCCCTCCCACAACATAGAGTTAAGGAAAACTGCAAACCAATATACACATATACAATATAGAAAACAATTATATACATAACAAATAACTAATGGAGGCTTGAGAAAGTTGCTGTTTCGAACACTATGAAACTCTGGATAAACTAGGCCTCGTCATGCTCCTCTGCCTAAGCTTCCTTACAAGGAGACTGAACATGAGAGAGAACAAATCATGCACACCGCTTAGAAGAAGGAATCAATATGGATGCATTATAGAAATGAGAGTCAAAGGAGACTACTAGGTCGGTCGGAATGGCCAAAATACAGCAACTTACTAATGAAGAAAGAAGGGGAAATACATCTAAAACCACGAGAGGAAAAGACAATTCAACACAAAAACATTACGTGGTTCCAGTTCTTACAAATCAAAGAACACTTTAACAAAGACTCAAAGATAGGATTTACAGATAAGGAAGACTTCTGGGAACCCTTGATAAAGAACAGAAAGAAGATCATAACCAAGATCTACTCAAAACTATTAGAATGGTCAACTGAGACCGAATTAATAAAGGAATATATGATCAAGTGGGCCAGAAACATTGGAAGATCAATAAACCTAAGAGAATGGGAACAAACATGGAAACTGAAACTAAAATACACGTACTCATCTGACCTGAAAGAGAATTGGTACAAAATGTTCTTCCGATGGCACATGACCCTACAGAAACTTGGACTAATGTATAAAAACACCCAAAACAAATGCTGGAAGTGCCAAACCCAAGTGGGAACATTCTACCACATGTGGTGGTCATGTACTAAAGCTAGAAAATATTGGAAAACAATACAGGAGGCCTCTCAAAAGATCCTGCAAACAACAATACAATTAAAACCAGAATACTTCCTTCTCGGCATTACGGACAAAGACATCCGCTTGAAAGAAATAAAGACAAACTATTCACTTTCCTGTCAACAGCAGCAAGGACAACATACGCCAAGAAGTGGAAACTAAAGGAACTGCCAACCAAAGAAGAACAGGAAGCTAAGGTTTCTGAAATAATGGACATGGATTTATTAACATACTATCTTAAAGACCCAGAAGGCAAGCCAATAAACCCAACAGACTGGACCCTCTTCAAAAATTACATGGAATCACAACGAAACCCACGAAGACTTGATACCCCCGAGTGAGTACAAGTGACAGAAATGAAAACAAGAAATCAGAGACTTGGAAAATCCAAAAAAGAAGTGACCAATATTAAACAAAAACGCGGCACTAGAGTGATGACCAAGACTACCCAGGGAAAATAAAGGCGGAAGTCAACAAAAAGAAACAGTTTCTAAACTATTTTTTTAACTGTCACATATCTGTCCCTTTTCCGCCTTTTTTCTCTCCCACTACTTTTCTCTCCCCCCCCCTTGTTTCTCATCCTCCCCCCTTTTTTTTCCCTCGCCACCCCCCTGCTTCTTTATTGCCCCCTATTCTTGATGCTCGAATGCGTCCATCCCCTACCCCCAAGCCTACCCTTGCCTACCTCCACACCTATCCACTAGCTTCCCTTTCCTTTTTCTAAGAATTCTAGTGTTTTTTAATGTTTGTAAGCAAAACTACAATAAACATATTTTTTTTAAAAAAAAAGAAAGAAAAGAAATGAGAGTCTTTAGGTAAAAGGAAAATGTAGTATAAGTGAGATTTTTTTTGTCATGTCAGGAGCGACCTGAGAAACTGCAAGTTGCTTCTGGTGTGAGAGAATTGGCCGTCTGCAAGGACATTGCCCATGGGATGCCCGGATGATTTGATAAGTGAGATGGAAAACTCAAAAGGTGGGGGCATGTGTTGCTTAACTAGCATGACATAGAGAATCTTCTTGGGGGGTTTTACAAACAAAATGCCGTGGTGCGAGCTTGTCCTCCGCATAGCAACCTCTACCAATGCGACCTCCACCAATGCGCTCCTCTTTACCTTCGTCTCCCATTCCTCCAGGGAAGGAAAAAACCCTCAAATAGCTTTAGAACGAGCTGCAACCTGCCTGTGAAGGAACCAATCTTTCTCAGAGAGAGCCGTAACCTTTCCGAGTGGCATCTGAGAAAGGACTGCAGGCTCTGGGACCGTATCCAGACATGTCCTGTGCCTTAAATAATCTGACCGCATGGGTTCAAGGGCCATGAGAAAAAGCCAAGAGAGAAAACTTGGCGTTGCACTTATCAGGCGGCAACAACACACCAAGGGAAGAGGAGTTTGCCTTGGTCGAGGGAGGAGGGCAGGACAGCCAGAGTTTCCACCAAAATAGGCTTCCAAACAAGAGGCTGGTTTGATTCCTTTGCATTTGCAAGAATCTTTCTTTTCTTTTCTTTTCTATAGTAATCTTTATTAGGCTTTTGATTATACATATTTCAAAGGGTGGGATAATGGGGTATGGGGTATGGGATACGGGGTGTGGGGGAAAAGGGGGAAGGGGAGGGGGGAAAGGGGGATAAAGGTGGGGTTTGGGGACGTAAAGGGATGTAGGGGGATTGGCGGTTACTTCCCGCCAGTCTTCCGGGATCTTCCATTGTCATTGTGTTTTACTTTCTTCTTTCTTGCCAGCATCGACTTCTGTCCTTTACCTTTGTTCATAGGCTAGACAGATCTATGTGAAGCGGAACGCCTTCGTTTTTAATAAAGTCTATATATCCTTTCCAAGTTGTTTCTTTGTACTTTCCTTTGAGCCTCTGTGAGAGGTTGTCCATTTGTATGATGTCCAATACTTTTATAGTCCATTCTTCCAGGGTTGGGATCTCTTTCCGTTTCCATACCTTAGCGAGGAGCAATCTTGCGGCCGTACTGAGGAGGAAGCATATCTTTTCTTGATTCTTATCTAATTTTGTATTCGTAATGCCTAATAGGTATGTTTCTGGTGCTTGGGGAAATTTAATTTTCATTATTTTTTGGGTTGCTTTATGTATTTCCTTCCAGTATTTTTTAACCAAATTACAGGACCACCACTGGTGGAAAAAAGTTCCCTTTTCTTTCCCGCACTTCCAACACATGTTTGACCCATTTTTATTAAATTTTTCTAGTTTTACAGGGGTATAATACCATCGAAAAAACATTTTATACCAGTTTTCGCATAGATCACTGGCTTCTGTATATTTTAATTTAGTCATCCAAATTTCTTCCCATTGTTTTATTAAAATATTGTGTCCCAGATCTTTTGCCCATTTCACCTGGCATTCTTTTATTTGTTCTTCCTCTGTATTCCACAAAAGTAATTGTTGGTAGAGGATTTTTATTAGCTTGTTCTTTTTCTTCATAACCATTTCCCATATGGTGATGAATATGGGCAAGAATCTTTATTTTCTAAGGCTTTGCAAAACAATGGGATGCTTCACTGCAAGGATCAGCAGTCAATGATCTATATAAATAAAAATGTAATGTTCGTTTGTGGGATGAACATAACTCAAAAACCACTGGAAGAATTGACACCAAATTCGGACACAAGACATCTACCAGGCCAACAACTGACCATCTATATATATAAAAATGGAAAGGGTGTTCAACGGGACAGCAAAACGCAAATAAAACCCCGACGAAAACTCACCAAATTTGCCGTGCGCATACCTCAACCCACAAGGTATGCACAACACTCATCAAAATTCCAAACAACATTTCAACAAACTCACAATTACAAAAACCAACTGAGCATGCACAGTGTCCAGGGGAGGAAGTACACACGCAATGCACTCTGGGAACTGTAGTTCTAGAACGCGGCCTGCTCTCGCGAACGGAGAAAGAAAGGAAGGAAGGGAGGGAGGGAGGGAAGTTGAGAAGGTATATGAAAGAAGAAAGGTAGGAAAGAAAGAATACAGAGAGAGAAGGAGGATGGGAAAGAAGGAAGAAAGGAAGGAAGGAGGAAAGGAAAGGAAAGAAAGACAGAAAAGAAGAAGAAGGGGAAGGGAAGGTGTCAAAAGGAAGGAACGAAGGAAGGAAGGAAGGAAGGAAGGAAGGAAGGGGAATTTGGGAAGGAGAAAAGAGCAAAAAAGCAAAGGAAGAAGAGAATGGGAGGGAAGAAAAGAAAGAAAGAAAAGGAAGTCTGGAAGTCAAGAGCGAAGGAAGAAAAGAGATAGAGAGGGAAGAAAGGAGAGAAAGAGGAAGGAAAATAAAAAGGGAGGAGGACGGAAAGAGGAAGAGAAGGAAGGAGGAGAGAAGGAAAGAAAAGGGGAAGGGAGGAAAGACGGAGCAAAGGAAGAAGAGAAAGAAGGAGAGAAAGAGGGAGGGAAGGAAAGAAATAAAGAGAAGGAAGGATGGGAGCAAAAAGCTAAGGAAGGAAGTAAACAGGTAGAGAAGGAAAAAAGGAAAGAAGAAAAGGAAATGAAGGAAGGAGTGAAAGAAGGAGAGAAAGAGGGAGAGAAGGTTGGCCACAGCAACACGTGGCGGGTAAAGCTAGTTACTCATAAAATCACTGAAAAACACAACGGAAGGGACTTAACAAGCAAACCCCCCCCCCCCAAAAAAATACATTACAATGCATGCGCAAAACCCCATATATACAAAAAACTGTCCCAAGCCCATAGCACGTCCAAAAGCAGAAGATTAAGTCAGAACGAGATGTCCATCCAAAAACAATCCAAAGTCAGAATGGAGTCCGCACTTACAGGAATCCAGTCTTTAAAACACTTTAAAATTCTGACTTCGGATTGTTTTTGGATGGACATCTCATTCTGACTTAATCTTCTGCTTTTGGACGTGCTATGGGCTTGGGACGGTTTTTTGATAATATAATATAATATAATAATATAATATAATATAATATAATATAATATAATAATATAATATAATATAGTTTTATCACACCAACAGTCAACAACAGAGGGAGAGGGAAGCTTCAGAAGTTCTCCCTGTCCCGTTTGGAGGCTTTTTTCACGTATTGCGCAATCGCGTCCGCCATTAACGAATCGATTCGTATATTTACGAAATTTCGTAAATATCGAAAATTTGAAATCTGAAATTTCGGAAATCCTCTCAGATTAGAAACGCGGGCGCCCCCTAAATACGAAACGAGTTTAGAACCAATTTTTTTCTTGATCAACCAAGCCTAGTAGATTGATCAATCCGGAGGACTGCTGGGAGTTGCAGTCCAAGAATAGGTAGAGAAAGAAGAAAGGGGAGAAAGAGGGAAGGGAAAGAAAAGGAGGGGAAGGAAGGGAAGAGGAAGAGAAAGAAGGAAGGAGAGAATGAAAGAAAAAAGGGAAGGAGGGAAGGAAAGAGGGAAGGAAGGAAGGAAGGAAGGAAGGAAGGAAGGAAGGAAGGAAGGATGGAAGGGAAAGAAAAAGGGGGGTGGAAGGAGGGGAAGAGAATGAGAAAGAAGGAAGGTGAGAATGAAAGAAAAAAAGGAAAGGAGGGAAGGAAAGAGGGGAGGGAGGGAGGGAGGGAGGGAGGAAAGAAGGAAGGAAGGAAGGAAGGAAGGAAGGAAGGAAGGAAGGAGGGAAGGAAGGAAGGGAAGAGGGAAGGAAGGAAGGAAGGAAGGAAGGAAGGAAGGAAGGAAGGAAGGAGGGAGGGAAGAGGGGAGGGAGGAAGGGAGGAAAGAAGGGAGAGAGGGAGAGAGGAAAAAGAGAAGGGAGGGAGGGAGGAAGGAAAGAGGGAAGGAAAGAGGGAGGTAAAAGGGAAGGGAAGGAGAGAGGAAGGAAAGAGGGAAGGAAGGAAAGAGGGAAGGGAGGAAAGAGGGAAGGAAGGAAGGAAGGAGGGAAGGGAGGAAGGAAGGAAGGAAAGAAGGAAGGGAGGGAGGAAAGAGGGAGGGAGGAAAGAGGGAAGGATGGAAGGAAGGGAAGAGGAAAGAAAGAGGGAAAGGAGGGAGTTAGAGGGAAGGAGGGAGGAAAGAGGGAAGGAAGGAAGGAAGGAAGGAAGGAAGGAAGGAAGGAAGGAGGGAGGGAGGGAGGGAGGGAAGAAGGAAGGAAGGAGGGAGGGAAGGAGGGGAGGAAGGAAAGAGGGAAGGGAGGGAGGGAGGAAAGAGGGAAGGAAGGAAAGAGGAAGGGAAGGGAGGGAGGGAGAGAGGGAGGAAAGAGGCAAGGAAGGAAGGAGGGAGGGAAGAAGGAAGGAAGGAAAGAGGAAAGGAGGGGAGGAAAGAAAGAGGGAAGGGAGGGAGGAAGGAAGGAGGGAAGGGAGGGAGGAAGGAAGGAATGAAAGAGTGAAGGAAGGGAGGAAGGAAGGAAAGAGGGAAGGGAGGGAGGAAGGGAGAAAGGAAAGAGGGAGGGAAGGAAGGAAAGAAAAAGGGAAGGAAGGAAGGAAGGAAGGAAGGAAGGAAGGAAGGAAGGAAGGAAGGAAAGAGGGAAGGAAGGGAGGAAAGAGGGAAGGGAGGAAGGTAGGAAGGAAGGAAAGAGGGAAGGGAGGGAGGAAAGAGGGAAGGGAGGAAGGTAGGAAGGAAGGAAAGAGGGAAGGAAGAGAGAAAGAAAGGAGGAGAGAAAGAGGGAGGGAATGTTGGCCACAGCAACGCGTGTCAGGTACAGCTAGTACAGAATGAAATACTTCCACTGCAGGATGTAGTTAAAGCTCGAAAATACCCCGATGTCAGCATGCCACGCAGCAGGAATGCGCTTTGAATGCTCAGGGGCGAGATAACACACTAAAAGAAGCCCAAATTAAAGACACCTCGACCTTGTGGTTTGCAAAACAACAACGCACACACATATCCTATGTTTCTAGGGAGCTGATGCCTGTATGCCAAACATTTCCCACACCTGACGGTCCCTCCAGTGGGCGGAGGGCTGATTCCCGGGGTCCTTTTATAACACGGCAACCAGAGCCTTGTGTATGCGCCGGGAAGAAAAGCACGCATGATGCAGCAAAGGCACTGGGAAGCCGGCCAGGCGCTGCCAAGCGACCAAGTACTACAAGCACACTCCTCTCATGTACGGCTCCAAGGAAGGAGCTTCTGCCTAAGCGTTGCACACTGTTCCAAACACAACCAGTTGAAATATAAAAACAATCCCATGTAAACAACATCAAAACAATATGGCTGAGAAAAAGAACAGAGGTGTTGCCTCCCATCTTGCTTTACGCAGTCTCTGGTCTGGCTTGCGACGAGTGGCAAGGACACACTAGGCACTTACTACTGCTTGTAGTACTGCCATACTATCGCCATTTCTATGTAAAATTGGGATTTCCCAATTTGACTTGAACACACCTCTCATTAATATGCACACTCACACACAACCACACTCAGAAAACGGGAAATCCAGCCAGGAAAATCACACACAGAGAGAACAACACTGGAGAAGTCCAGACAGGAAACAATTAGGGCCAGCTAGCACCTCCCAACAAAGGATTCCCCCCAATAGGAAGCAGCCAGGCATTGAAGCCGCAAGGCTATTCAATGCTAATCAAAGTGGCCAATGGCAACATTCACACTTGCCTCCAACAGACAAGAGTTCTGTCTCCCACCCTGGACCTTTCACAGCCAGGCTTTGAAGCTGCAAGGACATTCAATGCTAATCAAGCTGACCAATGGCAACATTCACACTTGCCTCCAACAGACAAGAGTTCTGTCTCCCACCCTGGACCTTCCACAGCCAGGCTTTGAAGCTGCAAGGCCATTCAATGCTAATCAAGGTGGCCAATTGCAAGATTCACACTTGCCTCCAACAGACAAGAGTTCTTTCCCCCACCCTGGACCTTCCACAGCCAGGCTTTGAAGCTGCAAGGCCATTCAATGCCAATCAAGGTGGCCAATGGCAACATTCACACTTGCCTCCAACAGACAAGAGTTCTGTCTCCCACCCTGGACCTTCCACAGCCAGGCTTTGGAGTTGCAAGGCCATTCAATGCTAATCAAGGTGGCCAATGGCAACATTCACACTTGCCTCCAACAGACAAGAGTTCTTTCTCCCACCCTGGACCTTCCAAAGCCAGGCTTTGAAGCTGCAAGGCCATTCAATGCTAATCAAGGTGGCCAATGGCAACATTCACACTTGCCTCCAACAGACAAGAGTTCTTTCTCCCACCCTGGACCTTCCAAAGCCAGGCTTTGAAGCTGCAAGGCCATTCAATGCTAGTCAAGGTGGCCAATGGCAACATTCACACTTGCCTCCAACAGACAAGAGTTCTTTCTCCCACCCTGGACCTACCACAGCCAGGCTTTGGAGTTGCAAGGCCATTCAATGCTAATCAAGGTGGCCAATGGCAACATTCACACTTGCCTCCAACAGACAAGAGTTCTTTCTCCCACCCTGGACCTTCCAAAGCCAGGCTTTGAAGCTGCAAGGCCATTCAATGCTAATCAAGGTGGCCAATGGCAACATTCACACTTGCCTCCAACAGACAAGAGTTCTGTCTCCCACCCTGGACCTTCCACAGCCAGGCTTTGGAGCTGCAAAGCCATTCAATGCTAACCAAGGTGGCCAACGGCAACATTCACACTTGCCTCCAACAGACAAGAGTTCTTTCTCCCACCCTGGACCTACCACAGCCAGGCTTTGGAGTTGCAAGGCCATTCAATGCTAATCAAGGTGGCCAATGGCAACATTCACACTTGCCTCCAACAGACAAGAGTTCTTTCTCCCACCCTGGACCTTCCAAAGCCAGGCTTTGAAGCTGCAAGGCCATTCAATGCTAATCAAGGTGGCCAATGGCAACATTCACACTTGCCTCCAACAGACAAGAGTTCTTTCTCCCACCCTGGACCTTCCAAAGCCAGGCTTTGAAGCTGCAAGGCCATTCAATGCTAGTCAAGGTGGCCAATGGCAACATTCACACTTGCCTCCAACAGACAACAGTTCTGTCTCCCACCCTGGACCTTCCACAGCCAGGCTTTGGAGCTGCAAAGCCATTCAATGCTAACCAAGGTGGCCAACGGCAACATTCACACTTGCCTCCAACAGACAAGAGTTCTTTCTCCCACCCTGGACCTACCACAGCCAGGCTTTGAAGCTGCAAGGCCATTCAATGCTAATCAAGGTGGCCAATGGCAACATTCACACTTGCCTCCAACAGACAAGAGTTCTTTCTCCCACCCTGGACCTTCCACAGCTAGGCTTTGGAGCTGCAAGGCCATTCAATGCCAATCAAGGTGGCCAATGGCAACATTCACACTTGCCTCCAACAGACAAGAGTTCTTTCTCCCACCCTGGACCTTCCACAGCTAGGCTTTGGAGCTGCAAGGCCATTCAATGCCAATCAAGGTGGCCATTTGCAACATTCACACTTGCCTCCAACAGACAAGAGTCCTTTCGCCCACCCTGGACATCATCATCATCATCATCATCATAGAAGAAGACAATTGGGACACCTTCCACAACATTAGCATAACCTTGCTCAAAGTTATGGAATCCTAGGAGCTGTAGTTTTCCAAGAACCTTTGCTCTCTCTGGACATCTTTCTCCCACCCTGGACATCATTGCACAGATATATAAACCCCACTTGCCTCGTTTCCAACAAACCGCACAATCTCTGAGGATGCCTGCCATAGATGTGGGTGAAACGTCAGGAGAGAATGCTTCTGGGGCTATTTTCATGCTGGGAGAGGCAGCGAGCGGGAATCCTACTAGTAAGGGCAAGAATCAGCCTCCACCTCCTCAATAAGTTAAGTGAGTTTAAATTACTTTGAACTAGGAATAGCACAATGGGTGCCGGCAGGTCTGCTGACCGAAAGGTTGGCGGTTCAAATCCGGGGAATGGGGTGAGCTCCCATCTGTCAGCTCCAGCTTCCCATTTGGAGGCATGAGAGAAGCCTCCCACAAAGATGGTAACACCTCCAGGCGCCCACTGGGGAACATCCTTGCAGACGGCCAATTCTCTCACACCAGAAGCAACTTACAGTTTCTCAAGTCATTCCTGACATGAAAAAAAATCCTATCCAGAGAGCACTGTGGACTCAAATGATGAATCTTGTCATGAAGACTCAATACACTCACTGGTGGAGTTTGGGGGAAATCGATGTTGACATTTGGGGGTTGTAGTTGCTGGGATTTATAGTTCACTTACAATCAAAGAACATTCCAAATCCCACTAACGATAAAATTGGGCCAAACTTCCCACAAAGAGCCTCTATGATCATCAGAAAATATTAGAAGGATTTGGTGGGCATTGACCTTGAGTTCGGGAGTTGTAGTTCACTTACATCCAGAGAGCACTGTGGACTCAAACAATGATGGATCTTGGCATGAAGACTCAATACCCCTAATTGTGAACATTGCTGGAGTTTGGGGGAAATCGATGCTGACATTTGGGGATTGTAGTTGCTGGGATTTATAGTTCACCAACTATCAAAGAACATACTGAATCCCACCAACGATAAAATTGGGCCAAACCTCCCAGGAAGAACCCCCATGACCAATAGAAAATACTGGAAAGGTTTGGTGGGCTTTGACCTTGAGTTTGGGAGTTATAGTTCACCTACATCCAGAGACCACTGTGGACACAAACAATGATGGATCTTGGCATGAAGACTCAATACACCCAAATGTGAACATTGGTGGAGTTTGGGGAAAATAGACCTTGACATTTAGGAGTTGTATTTACTGGGATTTATAGTTCACCTACAATCAAAGAGCATTCTGAACCCCACCAATTATGGATTTGGGCCAAACTTGGCAGGCAGAACTCCCATGACAGAAACAGAAAATACTGAAAGGGTTTGGTGAGCATTGACATTGAGTTTGGGAGTTATAGTCCACCTACAGTCAGAGAGCACTGTGCACTCAAACAATGATGAATCTGGACCAAACTTGGCAGGAATACTCAATATGTTTAAATGTAAACACTGGTGGAGTTTGGGGAAGACGGGGCACCATTTTTTCCTCCTACAATCATAGAATCCTAGAGTTGGAAGAGACCTCATGGGCCATCCAGCCCAACCCCATTCTGCCAAGAAACAGGAAAATCACATCCAAAGCACCCCAACAGATGGTCATCCAGCCTCTGCTTGAAAGCCTCCAAAGAAGGAGCCTCCACCACACTCCGGGTAGAGAGTTCCACTGCTGAACAGCTCTCACAGTCAGGAAGTTCTTCCTAATGTCTTCCTATGGTTGAAATATCAACTGGAAGGAAGCCTCCAAAGAAGGAGCCTCCACCACACTCTGTGGCAGAGAGTTCCACTGCTGAACGGCTCTCAGAGTCAGGAAGTTCTTCCTAATGTCTTCCTATGGTTGAAATATCAACTGGAAGGAAGCCTCCAAAGAAGGAGCCTCCACCACACTCTGGGGCAGAGAGTTCCACTACTGAACGGCTCTCACAGTCAGGAAGTTCTTCCTAATGTCTTCCTATGGTTGAAATATCAACTGGAAGGAAGCTTCCAAAGAAGGAGCCTCCACCACACTCTGGGGCAGAGAGTTCCACTGTTGAACGGATCTCACAGTCAGGAAGTTCTTCCTAATGTCTTCCTATGGTTGAAATATCAACTGGAAGGAAGCCTCCAAAGAAGGAACCTCCACCACACTCTGTGGCAGAGAGTTCCACTGCTGAACGGCTCTCGGATTCAGGAAGTTCTTCCTAATGTCTTCCTATGGTTGAAAGGGGAGGGATTGAGCAGGGGAGCAAAAGAGCGCACTCGTCCCTTGGGTGCTCTCAGGGTTTTGTCACCATTTCCTTTCTCGCCTTCGCTTGAACCGCACTCTCTCTCTCTCTCCATCCACCCACCGCAGGAGACCTTGACGGATGCCTTTAATTTCCAACTTTCCGAATCTTTCTTCCGATGTGCGGCGACACGAGACGCGCCTACAAAGGACACCTATGCCCAGTGAAACCAATTAGAGATCGTCAACAGCGCCTGGCACATCAGAAAATAAACATGTGAGGCCGGTCCTCAAAGACAGTGCCCAGAACCCAATTTCTCACGTTGCTAACCTTGGTACCGAGATGGAAAAACAAGCAGTGGAGTTCAACAATGCAACAGGAAGATTTTTAATTAGGCAAGACCCTACTCTGCAATGTTTTTGGAAGGAGAGGAAAACATGGTTTTTGAAACAGGCAGGCCTTGGACAATGCCTGAGACATAGTTTCTCAACCTGGGGGTCGGGACCCCCGAGGGAGTCACAAGGGGGTGTCAGAGGGGTCGCCAAAAAACATCTGAAAACTCAGTATTTTCTGTTGGTTATTATTATTATTATTATTACTACTATTAGTCGTCCCTTGTGGGAGGCTTCTCTCATGTCCCTGCATGAGGAGCTGGAGCTGATAGAGGGAGCTCATCCGCCTTTCCCTGGATTCGAACCTGCGACCTGTCGGTCTTCAGTCCTGCTGGTCCTGTTGGTCATGAGGGTTCTGTGTGGGAATCTTGGCCAAATTCTATCATTGGTGGTGTTCAGAAAGCTCTTTGATTGTAGGTGAACTATAAATCCCAGCAACTACAACTCCCACCAAACCCTTCTAGTGTTTTCTGTTGGTCATGAGGGTTCTGTGTGGGAATCTTGGCCCAATTCTATCGTTGGTGGGGTTCAGAATGCTCTTTGATTGTAGGTGAACTATAAATCCCAGCAACTACAACTCCCACCAAACCCTTCTAGTGTTTTCTGTTGGATATGGGAGTTCTGTGTGCCAAGTTTGGTTCAATTCCATCATTGGTGGTGTTCAGAATGCTCTTTGATTGTAGGTGAACTATAAATCCCAGCAAATACAACTCTCAAATCTCAAGGTTTATTTTCACTTCGGGCATATTGGGTACTCGTGCCAAGAATTGTGCAGATCCATCCTTGTTTGAGTCCACGGTGCTCTCTGGATGTAGGTGAACTACAAGTCCCAAACTCAAGGTCAATGCCCACCAAATCCTTCTAGTATGTTCTGTTGGTCATGGGAGTTCTGTGTGCCAAGTTTGGTTCAATTCTATTGTTGGTGGGGTTCAGAATGTTCTTTGATTGCAAGTGAACTATAAATCCCAGCAACTACAACTCTCAAATCTCAAGGTTTATTTTCCCCAAACGCCACCAGTGTTTACATTTGGACATATAGGTATGCATGCCAAATTGGGTCCAGATCCATCCTTGTTTGAGTTCACAGTGCTCTCTGGATGTAGGTAAACTACAACTCCCAAATTCAAGGTCAATGATCACCAAATCCTTCTAGTATATTCTGTTGGTCATGGGAGTTCTGTGTGGGAAGTTTGGTTCAATTCCATCGTTCGTGGGGTTCAGAATGCTCTTTTGATTGTAGGTGAACTATAAATCCTAGCAACTGCAACTCCCAAATGACAAAATCAATCCTCCCCAGAACCCCACCAGTATTCAAATTTGGGTCTTTGTGCCTAATTGGGTCAAGTGAATCAAATATGTAGATATGTAGATTGGATATTTACATGATTCAGAGCAGTAGCAAAATCGCAGTTATGAAGTAGCAACGAAAATAATGTTATGGTTGGGGGTCACCACCACATGAGGAACTGGATTAAGGGGTCGCGGCATTAGGAAGGTTGAGAAACACTGCCCTAAAGTATGTCCTAAAAAACCCAAACAGGTCGAGAAGGTTCCTTACCTGTTTGGAAACACCTGGGGGTGGCTATTCTAATGGCAGCCATGGAGGGTGCAACCCCCTAAGGCAGGCATGGGCAAACTTGGGCCCTCTAGGTGTTTTGTACTTCAATTCCCATCATTCCTAACAGTCCCAGGCCCCTTCCTTTTCACACTGAGGCCTCTCTCCCACTGAGGCCCCTATTCCACTGAGGTCTCTCTCCCACTGTGGCCTCTCTCCCACTGAAGCCTCTCTCCCACTGACGTCTCTCTCCCACTGAGGCCTCTTTCCCACTGAGGTCTCTCTCCCACTGTGGCCTCTCTCCCACTGATGTCTCTCTCCCACTGAGGTCTCCCTCCCACTGAGGCCTCCCTCCCACTGAGGCCTCTCTCCCACTGAGGCCTCTCTCCCACTGACATCTCTCTCCCACTGAGGCCTCTCCCCCACTGAGGCCTCTCTCCCAGTGAGGCCTCTCTCCCACTGGGGCCTCTCTCCCACTGAGTCCTCTCTCCCACGGCCTCTCTCCCACTGAGGCCTCTCTCCCACTGAGGTCTCCCTCCCACTGAGGCCTCTCCCACTGAGGCCTCTCTCGCACTGAGGCCTCTCTCGCACTGAGGCCTCTCTCCCACTGAGGTCTCCCTCCCACTGAGGCCTCTCTCCCACTGAGGCCTCTCTCCCACTGAGGCCTCTCTCCCACTGAGGCTTCTCTCCCACTGAGGCCTCTCTCCCACTGAGACCTCTCTCCCACTGAGGCCTCTCTCCCACTGAAGCCGCTCTCCCACTGAGGCCTCCCTCCCTCTCAGGCCTCTCTCCCACTGAAGCCTACCTCACAATGACAGCTCTCTCAGACTGATGCCTCACTCACTGAGGTGTTTCTCTGAGTCTGACTGCTACTAAGCTACCTGCTTATATTGAACTGCTTAAGCGGCTGAGGGAAAGCAAGCGGTCTGAGACTGTTAGGAATTGTGGGAGTTGAAGTCCAAAACACCTGGAGGGAGGGTCCAAATTTACCCACGATTTAAACGTCTGAAGATTAATGGACTCGAGAGACTTCCTCTTGCTAGGCCGACTTCAAATAAGAGTGCCTCCCAAAGAATGCACAGGAAGGGCGGCCAGGTAAACATCCCAGGCTTCTCTCAGTCACTTGTCTGTGTGTTGACAGCACAACCACAAGTGGGGAAAACAACAAGGGAAAGGGAAGACGTGGATTGCGATGGGGATGAGTCACACCCCGGAGGGCCTGCGTTTCCTTTGAAAGGTGCAGAAGAAGGAGGCACCTGGGCTGGCTTCTCTTCTCATCTGGCTGCACACCTGAGGCGCTCCACGATTTCGTGACCGCAGGCTCTGCTGGGTGTGATTCCCGGGGAAAGCAAAAGCAACACAAGGGTTGGCTTATTTGCAGAGCGAGTCGGGCGTGAGCTCCACTGTTCACACACGCCAGGTGTCAGGCAGGTCGCAGTCCGCAGCTCATGCGAAAGGTGCATGCAAATGGGCTTGGGAGCAGAAAGGACCGAGGATAGATCTATCTATCTATCTATCTATCTATCTATCTATCTATCTATCTATCTATCTATCTATCTATCTTTCTATCTATCTATCTATCTATCTATCTATCTATCTTTCTATCTATCTATCTATCTATCTATCTATCTATCTATCTATCTTTCTATCATTATATGTATCTATCAGTCTATCTATATATTTATCTATCTTCCTATCTATCTATCTATCTATCTATCTATCTATCTATCTATCGGTCAATCAATCAATCAATCTAGTTATGTATCTATCTGTCTATCTGTCTATCTATCTATCTATCTATCTATCTATCTTTCTTTCTATCATTATATGTATCTATCAGTCTATCTATATATTTATCTATCTTCCTATCTATCTATCTATCTATCTATCTATCTATCTATCTATCGGTCAATCAATCAATCAATCTAGTTATGTATCTATCTGTCTATCTGTCTATCTGTCTATCTGTCTATCTATCTATCTATCTATCTATCTATCTATCTTCTTACCTTCCTATCTCTCTCTCTCTCTCTCTCTATCTATCTATCTATCTGTCGATCAACCAATCTCTCTAGTTATGTATCTATCAGTCTATCTATCTCCTTACTTTCCTATCTATCTATCTATCTATCTATCTATCTATCTATCTATCATCTTCCTATCTATCTATGTATCTATTTTCTGATCTATCTATCTATCTATCTATCTATCTATCTATCTTGCTATCTATCTGTCTACCTCTCTCTGTCTCTCTCTCTCTATCAATCTTCTTATCTTCCTACCTCTCTCCCTCTCTATCTATTTATGTTCTTATCTCTCTATCTCTCTATCTCTCTATCTACCTATCTTCTCTATTTATCTACCTACCTATCTATCACCCTTCACTATTTTCCTATGTGTCTGTCTGTCTGTCTGTCTGTCTGTCTATCTATCTATCTATCTATCTTCCTATCTTCCTATCTTCCTATCTATCTATCTACCTACCTACCTCTCTCTCTCTCATCTCCCTCCCTGTGTGCCCCTCTCTGCCCCTGGGGGTGCCTTCTCCTCCTTCTATCTATCTATCTATCTATCTATCTATCTATCTATCTATGTTGTTGTTGTTCATTCCTCAGGTCATTTCTGACTCTTCGTGACCTCATGGACCAGCCTGCGCCAGAGCTCCCTGTTGACCGTCACCACCCCCAGCTTCTTCAAGGTCAATCCAGTCACTTCAAGGATCCCATCCATCCATTTTGCCCTTGCTTGCATGCTGGTCGCTTCTGTGGCGAGAGAATCAGCCGTCTACGAAGATGTTGCCCTGGGGATCTACGAAGACATAACCTGGGGATCACAACCAGATACAGGGAAGACATCCGCCCTTGCGTTATGCTACTCCGCTGCTGAGTACGCATGCCCAGTGTGGAACACATCTCACCACGCTAGGACAGAGAGTTTCCTCTATGCTGATGATCGTGCCATTACTGCTCAAGCAGGGAGCTTTGAGATGGTTGAACAGAAGCTCTCCGAAGCTCTAGGTGCCCTTACTGCCTATTGCAGGGAAAACCAGCTGATCCCTAATCCATCTAAAACACAGACATGTGCCTTTCACCTTAAGAACAGAGAAGCATCCCGAGCTCTGAGGATTATTACCTGGGAAGGAAGGAATCCCACTGGAGCATTGCAGCACACCCAAATACCTGGGAGTCACTCTGGACCGTGCTCTGACCTACAAGAAGCACTGCCTGAACATCAAGCAAAAAGTAGGCGCTAGAAACAATATCATACAAAAGCTGACTGGCACAACCTGGGGATCACAACCAGACACAGTGAAGACATCTGCCCTTGCACTATGCTACTCTGCTGCAGAGTATGCATGCCCAGTGTGGAACACATCTCACCACGCTAAAACAGTGGATGTGGCTCTGAATGAGACATGCCGCATTATCACGGGGTGTCTGCGCCCTACACCACTGGAGAAATTACACTGCTTAGCCGGTATTGCACCACCTGACATCCGCCGAGAAGTAGCAGCCAATAGTGAAAGGACCAAGGCAGAGACATCTCCA
The DNA here is from genome assembly GCF_037176765.1 of Anolis sagrei. Taxonomy (NCBI): domain Eukaryota; kingdom Metazoa; phylum Chordata; class Lepidosauria; order Squamata; family Anolidae; genus Anolis; species Anolis sagrei. Next base: position 2,458,177 of record NC_090035.1, read on the forward strand.
GCTCTTCCCCTGTTTTGGTATCAGCCAGCACGTCAATGACTTAAATCAAGACATAGTTTTCTAAGATCTACAGAGACACTCGCTGGAACACCTCAGCAAGCGAGAGTCCAAAAGTGGCAGGCTCAAACTCAGAACCTCAACTAATGGGTGATGCCAAATGAGGGACTCCCCCCTGGACACACAGAGGACTGGGTAACTTGGAAGGCGCTGAACAGACTGCGCTCTGGCACCACGAGATGCAGAAATGGGGCCACAAAGTGGAATCCTCGACATGCGAGTGTGGAGAAGAGCAAACCACTGACCACCTGCTGCAATGCAACCTGAGCCCTGCCACATGCACAATGGAGGACCTTCTTGCGGCAACACCAGAGGCACTCCAAGGGGCCAGAGACTGGCCAAAGGACATTTCATCAACTACCAAACTCACAAATTTTATATTTTGTCTGTTTGCTTGCTTTGTTCTGTTCGAAATGTAATATAATTGACTGGCTGCCCTGACACGACAAATAAATAAATCTTGCCCTTGGTTGGCCCCTCTTCCTATATGTATGTGTGTGTGTGAAAAGCAAAAATAAATCCTGGAAACAGGTGGGTGGGTGTGGCCCAGGTGAGTCCATAGCACATATACACACACTTGAACAAACACGTCACAGAGGCCAGGCACAGAAGTTAATGATTTAATCAATGCCATCGCAATATTTTGCCATTAACTCATTTCCAAGATGTGGTGAACCTATCGCAGCCATTTCCTGGCAAGATGTGTTAATCATAGCCAATATCTAGAATCATAGAATCCTAGAATCAAAGAGTTGGAAGAGACCTCCTGGGCCATCATCCAGTCCAACCCCATTCTGCCAGGAAGCAGGAATATTGCATTCAAAGCACCCCTGACAGATGGCCATCCAGCCTCTGCTTAAAAGCTTCCAAAGAAGGAGCCTCCACCACACTCTGGGGCAGGGAGTTCCACTGCTGAACGGCTCTCACAGTCAGGAAGTTCTTCCTAATGTTCAGATGGAATCTCCTCTCTTGTAGTTTGAAGCCATTGTTCCGCGTCCTAGTCTCCAAGGAAGCAGAACACAAGCTTGCTCCCTCCTCCTCCCTGTGGCTTCCTCTCACATATTTATACATGGCTATCCTATCTCCTCTCAGCCTTCTCTTCTTCAGGCTAAACATGCCCAGCTCCTTAAGCCGCTCCTCATAGGGCTTGTTCTCCAGACCCTTGATCATTTTAGTCGCCCTCCTCTGGACACATTCCAGCTTAGAGTCAATATCTCTCTTGAATTGTGGTGCCCAGAATTGGACACAATATTCCAGATGTGGTCTAACCAAAGCAGAATAGAGGGGTAGCAGTACTTCCTTAGATCTAGACACTATGCTCCTATTGATGCAAATGTATTGATCTAATACATTTAAACCCAAATATGTCTTAGATTGCAAGCAAGGACTCTAAACTCCCATGGATTTGGATGATCCGTCTCCAAGCATGCCCAACTCTAGATCCAACACACAAATGCCTCTGGTTGCAATACTTAAAGGAAAGGCAAGCGAAACATACAGCTTAAGAAGGAACCACGGTTCCTTGTTCGGAGGAAAGGTAATATTTAACACATTGTTATTCCTGCAGAACCGGAATTATTATGTTAGTACTATCAACAGAGGATTGGATCACATGGCAAGACACAAGGTGTTTACAAGTCAAACGAAGCCAGCTCCGCTCCTTGCGAACTGAATAAGCCATCAAACAACAAACGGATGGGATTTTTAATCAAATTGTGGTTGGGCAACCTTTTGGGCAACGAATGAGATAATAAGGAGATATCATTGGTCATACACAGCATCTGCACAAATGACCAGCCACTGCCAGAAGGGACAGAGAGTTTCATCTATGCTGATGATCGTGCCATCACCGCTCAAGCAGGGAGCTTTGAGATGGTTGAACAGAAGCTCTCCGAAGCTCTAGGTGCTCTTACTGCCTATTACAGGGAAAACCAGCTGATCCCTAATCCATCGAAAACACAGACATGTGCTTTTCATCTCAAGAACAGACAAGCATCCCGAGCTCTGAGGATTATTACCTGAGAAGGAAGGAATCCCACTGGAGCATTGCAGCGCACCCACATACCTGGGAGTCACTCTGGACCGTTCTCTGACCTACAAGAAGCACTGCCTGAACATCAAGCAAAAAGTGGGTGCTAGAAACAATATCATACGAAAGCTGACTGGCACAACCTGGGGATCACAACCAGACACAGCGAAGACATCTGCCCTTGCGCTATGCTACTCTGCTGCTGAGTATGCATGCCCAGTGTGGAACACATCTCACCACGCTAAAACAGTGGATGTGGCTCTGGATGAGACATGCCGCATTATCACGGGGTGCCTGCGCCCTACACCACTGGAGAAATTACACTGCTTAGCCGATATTGCACCACCTGACATCTGCCGGGAAGTAGCAGCCAATAGTGAAAGGACCAAGTCAGAGACATCTCCAGCTCATCCCCTGTTTGGGTATCAGCCAGCACGTCAACGACTTAAATCTAGAAATAGTTTTCTAAGATCTACAGAACACCTCAGCAAGTGAGAGTCCAAAAGTGGCAGGCTCAAACTCAGAACCTCAACCAATGGCTGATACCAAATGAGAGACTCCCCGCTTGGACACACAGAGGACTGGGTGACTTGGAGGGCATTGAACAGACTGTGCTCTAGCACCACGGGATGCAGAGCCAACCTCAAGAAATGGGGCCACAAAGTGGAATCCACGACATGAGAGTGTGGAGAAGAGCAAACCACTGACCACCTGCTGCAATGCACCCTGAGCCCTGCCACATGCACAATGGAGGACCTTCTTGCGGCAACCCCAGAGGCACTCCAAGGGACCAGAGACTGGTCAAAGGACATCAAATCAACTACCAAGCTTGTAAATTTCATGTTTTGTCTGTTTGTTTGTTTTGTTGTGTTAGAAATGTAATACAATTGACTGGTAGTCCTGACACGACAAATAAATATTGGTCATACACTGTTGGAGCTTCTAGAAATAGAAGTTGTCATCTGGGCTTTCCCCCCACAGTGATCTAGTCCGGCAATTAAACCGTGTAACCGTAATTAACCAACATTCACAGTTCATTCATTACGCGCAGAGTATACACCCCTTTAACAACCTTAACATTAACAACCTTAGATATGTGGATGATACCATGGCCGAAAGCGAGGAGCTGAGGAGCTTTCTCACTAAGGTGAAAGAAGAAAGCGCAAAAGCTGGGATCCAGTTAAACATTTAAAAAACCAAGATTATGGCAACAAGAATGATTGACAACTGGGAATCATTATGTCATTTGGGAATTGTAGTTGCTGGGATTTATAGTGCACCTACAAGCAAAGAGCATTCTGAACTCCATCAACAATGGAATTGAACCAAATTTGGCACACAGAACTCCCATGACCAACAGAAAATACTGGAAGGGTTTGGTGGGTATTGACCTTGAGTTTGGGAGTTGTAGTTCACCTACATCCAGAGAGCACTGTGGACTCAAACAATGATGGATCTGGACCAAACTTGGCACGAATACCCAATCTACCCAAATGTGAACACTGGTGGAGTTTGGGGAAAATAACATTTGACATTAGGGAGTTGTAGTCACTGGGATTCACAGTTCACCTACAATCAAAGAGCATTCCGAACCCCACGAACGACAGAATTGGGCCAAACTTCCCACACAGAACCCCAATGACCAACAGAAAATACTCGAGGCCATCCAGTCCAACTCCCTTCTTCACCAGGGCAAGAAAACGTAATCAAAGCCCTCCTGACAAAGGGCCATCCAGCCATAAATATAGATAGATATGATTCAAACACACAGATATAGTATCATAGATTTGAAAGGGACCCCGAAAGAAGGACAATGATATGTTGCATGTTCCAGAGTAGGCAAAGCAGCCATTCTCCACATCAACACTGACAAACAAACAGCAAGGAAACCATTTACCCACAAACATAAAGAAATTACATATATTAGAAACCAAAACTTTCTCATTACTTTATTTTCCAGATCAACAGACTGGGCCACAGCAATGCCTGGCAGGGGACAGCTAGTCTCGATAAAATAGTCAAGAGTAGAGACATCAGACTGGCAACCAAGATCCATTGCCTAGTCCAAGCCATGTTCTTCCCTGTAGTCACCTACGGATGTGAGAGCTGGACCTTCGGGAAGGCTGAGGGAAGGAAGAGAGATGCTCTTGAGTTGTGGTGCTGGAGGAAAGTGCTGAGAGTGCCTTGGACTGAGAGAAGACCCAACCAGTCCATCCTTCAGGAAATAAAGCCCGACTGCTCAATTGCAAACATTCACACTTGTCCCCAGCAAACAAGGGTTCTTTCTCCCACCCTGAACATCATTCCACACATAGATAGATAGATAGATAGATAGATAGATAGATAGATAGACAGATAGATAGACAGAGAGTCCACTTGTCTCATTTCCAAAAGACCGCTATGCCGATACTCTCACTGACTGACTTTGCAAGTGCAAGGCTCTTCAATGCAAAATCAAACTAGTCAATTGCAACATGATTGACTTTGCAGCTTCATGGCCACTCAATGCTAACCAAGGTGGCCAATGGCAACATTCACACTTGCCTCCAACAGACAGGAGTTCTTTCCCCCATCCTGAACATTATTCCAGAGATAAATATAGATATAGATATATATACACACAGTCCACTTGCCTCATTTCCAACAGACTTCTATGCAGGTACCCCCACTGATTGACTTTGCAGGTGCAAGGCTATTCAATGCAAAACCTAGCTGGTCAATTGCAACATGATTGACTTTGCAGGTGCAAGGCAATTCGATGCTAATCAAGTTAGCCAATGGCAACATTCACACTTGCCTCCAACAGACAAGTGTTCTTTCTCCCACCCTGGACATTATTCCACAGATATAGATATAGATATATATACACACAGTCCACTTGCCTCATTTCCAACAGATTTCTATGCAGGTACCCTCACTGATTGACTTTGCAGCTGCAAGGCTATTCAATGCAAAACCAAGCTGGTCAATTGCAACATGATTGACTTTGCAGCTTCATGGTCACTCAGTGCTAACCAAGCTGGCCAATGGCAACATTCACACTTGCCTCCAACAGACAAGAGTTCTTTCTCCCACCCTGGACATTATGCCACAGATATATATAGATATAGATATATATACACACAGTCCATTTACAGATAGTTAGTTATAGATAGATAGATAGATAGATAGATAGATAGATAGAGTACACATGCCTCCTTTCCAACAGACCTCTATGCAGATACCCTCACTGATTGACTTTGCAGCTGCAAGGCTATTCAATGCAAAACCAATTTGCCACATTCCCACTTGCATCAAGCAAACAAGAGTTCTTTCTCCCACCCTAGACATTATTCCAGAGATAGATAGATAGATAGATAGATAGATAGATAGACAAAGTCCACTTGCCCCATTTCCAACAGATCTCTATGCAGATACCTCCCTGATTGAGTTTGCAGCTGCGAGGCTATTTAATGCAAAAACCAAGCTGGCCAATGGCAACATTCATACTTGCTTCAAGCAGACAAGAGTTCTTTCTCCCACCCTAGACATCATTCCAGAGATATATATACACTCCACTTGCCTCATTTCCAACAGATCTCTATGCAGATATCCTCCCTGATTGACTTTGTAACACCTCAGGGTTAGATCAGCCCAGACGGAAGTGCCCAGATGAGGAAGAGGAGTGTGGAAATCACAGAGGAAAGGAGGGAGGATGCTTCCACTTTGGTCCTGCCTCTTTTCCCCCCTTTTCTTCCTCCTCCTCCTCCTCCTCCTCCTCCTCCTCCTCCTCCTCCTGCCTTTCTCACTGATTGCGAATGGAGAGAGAGTTGGGGAAATGCATCCTTTAATGCATAGAATCCTAGAGTTGGAAGAGACCTCATGGGCTATCATCCAGTCCAACCCCATTCTGCCAAGAAGCAGGAATGTTGCATTCAAATCACCCCTGGCAGATGGCCATCCAGCCTCTGTTTCAAAGCTTCCAAAGAAGGAGCCTCCACCACACTCCCTCCGGGGCAGAGAGTTCCACTGCTGAACGGCTCTCACAGTCAGGAAGTTCTTCCTCATGTTCAGATGGAATCTCCTCTCTTGTAGTTTGAAGCCATTGTTCCATTGCGTCCTAGTCTCCAGGGAAGCAGAAAGGAAGATTGCTCCCTCCTCCCTAGGACTGTCTCACATACCTATACATGGCTATTATATCTCCTAAGCCAGTGTTTCTCAACCTGGGGGTCGGGACCCCTGTGGGGGTCGCAAGGGAGTGTTAGAGGGGTCACCAAAGACCATCAGAAAACATAGTATTTTCTGTTGATCATGGGGGTTTTGTGTGGAAAGTTTGGTCCAGTTCTATTGGTGGGGTTCAGAATGCTATTTCATTGTGGGTGAACTATAAATCCCAACAACTACAACTCCCAAATGGCAAGGTCTATTTTCTCCAAACTCTATCAGTGTTCACATTTGGGCATATTGAGTATTTGTGCCAAGTTTGATCCAGATCCACGACTGCTTGAGTCCACAGTGTTCTCTGGAAGTAGGTGAACTACAACTCCAAAAAACTGAAGGTTAATGTCCACCAGACCTTCTCAGTATTTTCTGTTGCTCATGGGAATTCTGTGTGCCAAGTTTGATTCAATTCCATCATTGGTGGAGTTCAGAAGGTTCTTTGATTTTAGGTGAACTATAAATCCCAGCGACTCCAGGATTACCAAATGACAAAATCAATCACCCCCAACCTCACCAGTATTCAAATCTGGGCGTATTGGGTATTTGTGCCAAATTTGTCCAGTGACTGAAAATACATCCTGCATATCAGATATTTACATTACGATTCATAACAGTATGAAAATTACAGTTGTCAAGTAGCAACGAAAATAACATTATGGTTGGGGGTCACCACAACATGAGGAACTGTATTAAGGGGTCGCGGCATTAGGAAGGTTGAGAACTACTGTCCTAAGCCTTTCTCACATCCATCTGCTGAGATGTTTGATGGTAGAATGAAAAGAAAGCACTGTCCTCTTCCCCAGGAAGGGGCGGAGTCAAACAATTGAGCAGGGGGAGCAATTCAACAGGTGCAAAATAACATTGATTGACAGCTATAGGTAACCAAACAATTTAGCTATACATACACATACAAGTGGGGCCCGACGCGCCCTCACAAGCAATAACATACAAAAAGCCTCATTGATTTTTTTTCTATGAGATTCTGGCGGCGCAGCTTGTCTGTCTCGCTCAGGGCTTTAAAAATCACCCTTAGAACAAGCTTAGAAAAGGAACAAAAAAACCCAATTCGAAAGACAGGTGTGAATAACAAGGCAGAGAAGGAGAAGGACTCCGCTGGATGGTAATCTCAGGTCCTAACAGATACGGACTGGAGGGTTTTGGTGACACCATGTGAACACTGCGGCAGCTCAAGGCTATGGGATCCTAGGAGTAGGAAAAGGAGAGGGGTGAAGTAGCAACAAAAATAATCTTATGGTTAGGGGTCACCACAACATCAGGAACCATATGAAGGTGGAGAAACACTGCATTAAAGGCAGGTAAAAAGGTAAAGGTTGTCCCCTGACGTGAAGTCCAGTCGTGTCCGACTCTGGGACTCTGGTGCTCATCTCAATTTCTAAGCCAAAGAGCTGGCGTTGTCCGTAGACACCTCCAAAGTCATGTGGTCTCCATGACTGCATGGAGCGCCGTTACCTTCCTGCTAGAGCGGTACCTATTGATCTACTCACATTGGCATGTTTTCGAGCTGCTAGGTTGTCAGAAGCAGCCCATCTGCAAATCTCTGACCTGTGTCACTAAGTCAAACAAAACTCCACTTTAACTCCAATCTATATAAATAAAAATGTCATGTTCGTTTGTGGGATTATCAGAACTCAAAAACCACTGGACGAATTGACACCAAATTTGGACACAAGACACCTCTCAAGCCAACGAGTGACCATCATTCATAAAAATACTGGAAAACACAGCAGAAGAGACTTAAGAGGCCAAAAAAAATTCATTACAAGACATGCACAAAACCACACACACACACACACACATATATATATGCAAACACACATATACACAAATATATACACACACAAAACACATATACACAGACTGGGTCACAGCAATGCATGGCAGGGTACGGCTAGTCTATATAAATAAAAATGTAATGTTTGTTTGTGGGACTACAATCCAAGAGCATTCTGAACTCCACCAATGATGGAATTGAACCAAACGTGGCACACAGGACTCCCATGGCCAACAGAAAACACTAGAAGGGTTTGGTGGGCATTGAACTTGAATTTGGGAGTTGTAGTTCACCTCCATCCAGAGAGCACTGTGGACTCAAACAATGATGGATCTGGACCAAACTTGTCATGAATATTCCATATGCCCAAATATGAACACAGATGGAGTTTGGGGGAAATAGACCTTGGCATTTGGGATTTGTAGTTACTGGGATTTATAGTTCACCTACAATCAAAGAACATTCTGAACCCCACCAATGATGGAATTGAACCAAACTTGGCACACAGGACTCCCATGACCAACGGTAAACACTAGAAGGGTTTGGTGGGCATTGACCTTGAGTTTGGGAGTTGTAGTTCACCTACATCCAGAGAGCACTGTGGACTCAAGTAATGATGGATCTGGACCAAACTTGGCATGAACATTCCAAGTGCCCAGATATGAACACAGATTGAGTTTGGGGAAAATACACCTTGATATTTGGGAGTTGTAGTTGCTGGGATTTATAGTTCACCTACAATCAAAGAGCATTCTGAACTCCACCAATGATGGAATTGAACCAAACGTGGCACACAGGACTCCCATGACCAACAGAAAACACTAGAAGGGTTTGGTGGGCATTGACCTTGAGTTTTGGAGTTGTAGTTCACCTACATCCAAAGATCACTGTGGACTCAAACAATGATGGATCTGGACCAAACTTGGCATGAATGTTCCATATGCCCAGATACGAACACAGATGGAGTTTGGGGAAAATACACCTTGACATTTGGGAGTTGTAGTTACTGGGATTTATAGTTCACTTACAATCAAAGAGCCTTCTGAACCTCACGAACAACAGAATTGAGGCAAACTTCCCACACAGAATCCCCATGACCAACAGAAAATACTTAAGGCCATCCAGTCCAACTCCTTTCACCAGAGCAAAAAAGCATAATCGAAGCCCTCCTGACAAAGAGCCATCCTGCCATAGATATATAGAGAGATATATGATTCACACACAGAGAGATATAGTATCATAGATTTGAAAGGGACCCCTGAAGAAGGACAATGATATGTTGCATGTTCCAGGGTGGGCAAACCAGACACTCTCCACATCCACACTGACAAAGAAACAGCAAGAAATACTGTTTACCCACAAGTATCAAGACATGACATATATCAGAAACCAACACTTTCTCATTACTTTATTTTCCGGATCAATAGACTGGGCCACAGCAACGCGTGGCAGGGGATGGCTAGTACATTATAAACCACAACCCAATGAACATTTTTGTTGTCTTTACAGGGAAAAAATAGCTAGGTGTGTTGTTTTCATAAGAAACATGCAGGGAGGCCAATAGTGAGAGCCCTTCAGCGATTCAGTGTTGTTTCTTTACAAAGCCAAAGCCAGAGTTCAGCTGAAGTTGGCAACCAAAAGCACACCAACACCCAAGTCTTCGCTCTTAGGTGCTTCTAAAACCCGGGGAAATCCTACCTGCAAAACAATATCATACGAAAGCTGACTGGCACAACCTGGGGATCACAACCAGATACAGTGAAGACATCTGCCCTTGCGCTGTGCTACTCTGCTGCTGAGTATGCATGCCCAGTGTGGAACACATCTCACCACACTAAAACAGTGGATGTGGCTCTGAATGAGACATGCCGCATTATCACGGGGTGTCTGCGCCCTACACCACGGGAGAAATTACACTGCTTAGCCGGCATTGCACCACCTGACATTCACCGGGAAGTGGCAGCCAATAGTGAAAGAACCAAGGCAGAAACATCTCCAGCTCATCCCTTGTTTGGGTATCAGCCAGCACGTCAATGACTTAAATCAAGACATCGTTTTCTAAGATCTACAGAGACATTCGCTGGAACACCTCAGCAAGCAAGAGTCCAAAAGTGGCAGGCTCAAACCCAGCACCTCAATTCATGGGTGATACCAAATGAGAGACTCCCCCCCTGGGCACACAGAGGACTGGGCGACATGGAAGGCGCTGAACAGACTGCGCTCTGGCACCACGAGATGCAGAGCCAACCTCAAGAAATGGGGCCACAAAGTGGAGTCCACGATATGCGAGTGCGGAAAGGAGCAAACCACTGACCACCTGCTGCAATGCACCCTGAGCCCTGCCACGTGCACCATGGAGGACCTTCTTGCAGCAACACCAGAGGCACTCCAAGGGGCCAGATCCTGGTCAAAGGACATCTAATCAACTACCAAGCTTGCAAACTTTGTGTTTTGTTTGTTTGTTTGTTTTGTTCTGTTAGAAATGTAATACAATTGTCTGGTTGCCTGACACGATAAATAAATACAGAAAGACATTACATATATCAGAAACCAACACTTTCTCATTACTTTATTTTCCTGATCAGTAGACTGGGCCACAGCAACATGTGGCAGGGGATTGGCTAGTACATTATAAATCACAACCAAAATAACATTTTTGTTGCCTTTACCAAAAAAAAAAATAATAGCTAGTTGTGTTGTTTTCATTAGAAACATGAGGGAGGCCAATAGCGAGAACCCTTCAGTGATTCAGTGTTGTTTCTTTAAGAAGCCAAAGCCAGAGTTCAGCTGAAGTTGGCAACCAAAAGCACACCAACACCCAAGTCTTCGCTTTTATGTGCTTCTTGCTTTGCAACCCTAAAACCAGGGGAAATCCTACCTGTAAAACAAATGAGGCCTATATTGTGCCAGCCCGTTTGGAATTCTCTTTGCGATCTGGATTGAACGACTAGAAGAAACCTTTCCACACATTTACACACTGATGTCCAATTCTGGGCATCACAATTGAAGGAGATGTTGACTCTAAGCTGGAATGTGTCCAGAGGAAGAGGGTGACTCAAAGGATCAAGGGTCTGGAGAACAAGCCCTATGAGGAGCGGCTTAAGGAGCTGGGCATGTTTAGCCTGAAGAAGAGAAGGCTGAAAGGAGACATGACTAGGACGCAATGGAGACCACTTTACCTGGAATATTGCGTCTAATTCTGAGCACCACAATTGATGGAGATGTTGACTCTAAGCTGGAGTGTGTCCAGAGGAAGAGGGTGACTCAAAGCATGAAGGGTCTGGAGAACAAGCCGTATGAGGAGAGGCTTAAAGAGCTGGGCATGTTTAGCCTGAAGAAGAGAAGGCTGAGAGGAGACATGACTTGGACGCAATGGAGACCACTTTACCTGGAATACTGTGTCCAATTCTGAGCACCACAGTTGAAGGGAGATGTCGACTCTAATTTGGAGCGTGTCCAGAAGAAGAGGGTGACTCAAATGATCAAGGGTCTGGAGAACAAGCCCTATGAGGAGCGGCTGAAAGAGCTGGGCATGTTTAGTTGTAGTTCACTAATGCCAAAAAGGAAGAGAAGGACAGACGGAGAGATCTTAAGCTTTCTCTGCCAAAAGGGTTCCTAAGAACACCAGAAATACATGTTTCCTGATGGTCTTCAGCGACCCTCCGCCCCAGGTTCAAACTGTAGAATTAATTCAGTTTGAATCCACTCTGATTGCCATGCCGCAACCTACAGAATCTCAGGAGTTGTTGTTTTGCAAGCCTTTCGCCTTCTCTGTCACTTCACCAAACCACAACTTCCAGCATTCCATTCCATGGAGCCATGGCTCTTACAGTAGTGTCAACCCGCATTCATGCTACAGTGCAGATGCATCCCTAGTCATTATTTATGGCGCATGCTGTCGTCCATTAGTCAGCCTTTTTGAGATGGCAGTCCTAAAAATAGAGGAGTATGTTGACCTCCTTAGATACCGTCACACATTTCTGTTTCGAGATAGACATGTCTACAAGAGACTGCCAAAAGCTAGTTTCGTCTGAATCTTTTCTGTACAGCTGCAGCAACAAGAGATAGATATATTGTCGAAGGCTTTCATGGCCAGAATCACTGGGTTGTTGTAGGTTTTTTCAAGCTATATAGAATCATAGAATCATAGAATCAAAGAGTTGGAAGAGACCCCATGGGCCATCCAGTCCAACCCCATTCTGCCAAGAAGCAGGAATATTGCATTCAAATCACCCCTGACAGATGGCCATCCAGCCTCTGCTCAAAAGCTTCCAAAGAAGGAGCCTCCACCACACTCCGGGGCAGAGAGTTCCACTGCTGAACGGCTCTCACAGTCAGGAAGTTCTTCCTAATGTTCAGATGGAATCTCCTCTCTTGTAGTTTGAAGCCATTGTTCCGCGTCCTTGTCTCAAAGGAAGCAGAAACCAAGCTTGCTCCCTCCTCCCTGTGACTTCCTCTCACATATTTATACATGGCTATCATATCTCCTCTCAGCCTTCTCTTCTTCAGGCTAAACATGCCCAGTTCCCTAAGCCGCTCCTCATAGGGCTTGTTCTCCAGACCCTTGATCATTTTAGTCGCCCTCCTCTGGACACATTCCAGCTTGTCAATATCTCTCTTGAATTGTGGTGCCCAGAATTGGACACAATATTCCAGGTGTGGTCTAACCAAAGCAGAATAGAGGGGTAGCATTACTTCCTTAGATCTAGATATGGCCATGTTCTGGAGGCATTCTCTCCTGACGTTTCGCCTGCATCTATGGCAAGCATCCTCAGAGGTAGTGAGGTCTGTTGGAACTAGGAAAAGGGGTTCCTGACGATTCGCCTGCATCTATGGCATTCGTGTTTGGACAATGCTGCGTTTGGTGGTCCCTATCTAGACTTGTCCACAGCTGCATGGTATACCGTACCCCATGCAGCTGTGGACAAGTCTACATAGGGACCACCAAACGCAGCGTTGCCCAAACATGCATCAAGGAACATGAAAGGCACTGCAGACTACTTCAACCAGAGAAGTCACCTCCTCCAAGATGGACTGAACCACCTCAACTGGGCTCTCCAGGCCAATGGAGACTCCACCTCAGACATTGGAAGAGCTGCAAGACCACCGAGAAGAAGCCACGAGAGTCAAGACGAAGATCCACCCAGAGGAAGTGTTCTTGCCAGACATCAAGGGAACCACTGACCGCAGAGGGAAGCTGATGAGGAAACACAACATACAAACAATCTACAGACCCACCAAGAAAATCCAACAGATGCTCCGTTCAGCAAAGGACAAGAGGGATCCTCTCACCTCTGCAGGAGTCTACCGTGTCCCATGCAGCTGTGGACAAGAAGTCTCCAGAGGGACCACCAAACGCAGCATTGCCCAGACACGCATCAAGGAACATGAAAGGCACTGCAGACTCCTTCAACCAGAGAAGTCAGCCAGAGCAGAGCACCTGATGAACCAACCTGGACACAGCAGATTATTATTGGAGAACACAGAAATGCTGGACCACTCTCACAACCACCATGTCAGGCTACACAGAGAAGCATTGAAATCCACAAGCATGTGGACAATTTCAACAGAAAGGAGGAAACCATGGAAATGAACAAAATCTGGCTACCAGTATTAAAAAACCCTAAAATTAGAACAGCACAACAACAGAGAGGAAACAATCAGGGACAGTGAATCACCTCTCAACAAAAGATTCCCCCAGGCTCAGCCAGGCCTTCAAATGCTAATGAAGGTGGTCAGTTGAAACATTCACACCTAGCTCCAGCAGACAAGAGTCCTTTGTCCCACCCTATCATTCCACAGATATATAAACGCTTTTTTCCTAGTTCCAACAGACCTCACTGCCTCTGAGGATGCTTGCCATAGATGCAGGCGAAACGTCAGGAGAAATGCCTCTAGAACATGGCCATATAGCCCGGAAAAAACTCACAAGAACTGAGTGATTCCAGCCATGAAAGCCTTCGACAATACAAAAAAAACAAACATTACAACACATGTGCAAAACCACACATATATATGCAAACACACATATACACATATATATACACACAAAACACATGTCCCAGTTCAAAGCAAATATCATAGGCTTTTCTGCCTTTATATTCTAGGATAAACGGTTATGTGGAAGGACCCTGAGTCTACACTGCCACATAATCCAGTTCAATGTGGATTTTATACAGCTGTGTGCAAGGGGCCCTGTTCTACACTGCCATATAATCCAGTTTAAAGCATGTAATCTGGATTTTATAAGGCAGTGTAGAAGGGCCCCCAGTGCAGACCCAATCCCGTTTTCTATAGCCTCCTAGGAGCTGTAGTTTCCAAAGGTCTTAAGCCTTCTCTGCCAAAACAGTGGTGGTGTCTCACCAAACTACAAACTCGATTCTATGGCATTAAGCTGTGACAGATAAAGTGGCGTCAAAATGCATTAATTCCACATAGTTGTAGATCAGGAATGGGTAAACTTCGGCTCTACCAGCTGTTAGGAATGGTGGAAGTTGTAGTCCAAAACACCTGGAGGGCCCAAATTTGCCCATGCTTTCTCAACAACAAGATGATCTCGATCTCTGTTCATGGGCATCCTGAGCCCAAGTTTGCCCATGCCTGCTCAACAACAAGATGATCTCGATCTCTGTTCATGGGCATCCCGGGCCCAAGTTTGCCCATGCCTGCTCAACAACAAGATGATCTCGATCTCTGTTCATGGGCATCCCGGGCCCAAGTTTGCCCATGCCTGCTCAACAACAAGATGACCTCGATCTCTGTTCATAGGCCTCCCGGGCCCAAGTTTGCCCATGCCTGCTCAACAACAAGATGATCTCGATCTCTGTTCATGGGCATCCCGGGCCCAAGTTTGCCCATGCTTGCTCAACAACAAGATGATCTCGATCTCTGTTCATGGGCATCCCGGGCCCAAGTTTGCCCATGCTTTCTCAACAACAAGATGATCTCGATCTCTGTTCATGGGCATCCCGGGCCCAAGTTTGCCCATGCCTGCTCAACAACAAGATGATCTCGATATCTGTTCATGGGCATCCCGGGCCCAAGTTTGCCCATGCTTGCTCAACAACAAGATGATCTCGATCTCTGTTCATGGGCATCCCGGGCCCAAGTTTGCCCATGCCTGCTCAACAACAAGATGATCTCGATCTCTGTTCATGGGCATCCCGGGCCCAAGTTTGCCCATGCCTGCTCGACAACAAGATGATCTCGATCTCTGTTCATGGGCATCCCGGGCCCAAGTTTGCCCATGCCTAGTCGACAACAAGATGATCTCGATCTCTGTTCATGGGCATCCCGGGCCCAAGTTTGCCCATGCCTGTTCGACAACAAGATGATCTCGATCTCTGTTCATGGGCATCCCGGGCCCAAGTTTGCCCATGCCTGCTCGACAACAAGATGATCTCGATCTCTGTTCATGGACATCCCGGGCCCAAGTTTGCCCATGCCTGCTCGACAACAAGATGATCTCGATCTCTGTTCATGGGCATCCCGGGCCCAAGTTTGCCCATGCCTAGTCGACAACAAGATGATCTCGATCTCTGTTCATGGGCATCCCGGGCCCAAGTTTGCCCATGCCTGCTCGACAACAAGATGATCTCGATCTCTGTTCATGGGCATCCCGGGCCCAAGTTTGCCCATGCCTGCTCGACAACAAGATGATCTCGATCTCTGTTCATGGGCATCCCGGGCCCAAGTTTGCCCATGCCTGCTCAACAACAAGATGATCTCGATCTCTGTTCATGGGCATCCTGGGCCCAAGTTTGCCCATGCCTGCTCAACAACAAGATGATCTCGATCTATGTTCATGGGCATCCCGGGCCCAAGTTTGCCCATGCCTGCTCGACAACAAGATGATCTCGATCTCTGTTCATGGGCATCCCGGGCCCAAGTTTGCCCATGCCTGCTCGACAACAAGATGATCTCGATCTCTGTTCATGGGCATCCCGGGCCCAAGTTTGCCCATGCCTGCTCAACAACAAGATGATCTCGATCTCTGTTCATGGGCATCCTGGGCCCAAGTTTGCCCATGCCTGCTCAACAACAAGATGATCTCGATCTCTGTTCGGTTATGAGTACGGTGGGGGTTTAGTGGCCAATGTGGACAAGCCCACAGAGCACTACAATGCCTCGCCAAGCTACAGATCCCAGCATTATTCCACAGGATGCAGCCATGGTGTTGAAAATGAAATAATGAATTGTGCCAGATTAGCTTGGGAGGCTCTTCTCTTCCTTCTCAACAGGTGCCTTGGACACACATGGTTCTCTGCGCAAACACACACCAACGCAAGGAGATGCCTGCACCGAGTGGCCCATCTGCAGAGGAAGAATGCTAACAAATCCCCTCCCAAGGCTGGGCGAGGCCGGCGGTGGTGATAAGGGCTGGAGGACAACACGTCCTGCCCTGGGAAAGGCTGCTGTTGTGTTCCTCCCGTCTCTCCTCTTGCTTCCTGGGGTGAGGAGGAGTTGCCGGCCAAGGTCTTCTCCATCGAGTTGGAACGTGAGAAGCCTGGGATGCAGGACTTCTCTGCAACGGGCAGCAGATCATGAAGATTGTGAAGGAGGGCCATAAAAGGATATGGCCTTTTTATTAGAGTGTTGTACTTTTGCTGCTCGGCATCTAAAAAAGCGCGGATAGGTTTGTGGAATTGTGTAGCCCAGTGTTTCTCAACCTTCCAAATGCCATGACCTGTTAATACAGTTCCTTATGTTGTGTTGACCCCCGACCATAACATTATTTTTGTTGTGTTGTTGTGTTGTCCAACCTCTGAGGATGCTTGCCATAGATTCAGGCAAAATGTCAGGAGAGAATGCTTCTAGAACATGGCTATATAGCCCGAGAAACCCGAGAAACCTACAACAACCCATTATTTTTGTGGAATTGTGTAGCTCAGTGTTTCTCAACCTTCCGAATGCCATGACCCGTTAATACAGTTCCTTATGTTGTGTTGACCCCCAACCATAACATTATTTTGGTTGTGTTGTCCCAAGGCCTCACAACCTCTGAGGACGCTTGCCATAGATGCAGGCGAAATGTCAGGAGAGAATGCTTCTAGAACATGGCTATATAGCCCAAAAAACCTATAACAACTCATTATTGTTGTGGAATTGTGTAGCCCAGTGTTTCTCAACCTTCCAAATGCCATGCCTACAGTTCCTTATGTTGTGTTGACCCCCAACCATAACATTATTTTGGTTGTGTTGTCCAAGGCACCACAACCTCTGAGGATGCTTGCCATAGATGCAGGCGAAATGTCAGGAGAGAATGCTTCTAGAACATGGCTATATAGCCCGAGAAACCTACAACAACTCATTATTGTTGTGGAATTGTGGAGCCCAGGGTTTCTCAACCTTCCGAATGCTATGACCCGTTAATACAGTTCCTTATGTTGTGTTGACCCCTAACCATAACATTATTTTGGTTGTGTTATCGAAGGCCTCACAACCTCTGAGGATGCTTGCTATTGATGCAGGCGAAATGTCAGGAGAGAATGCTTCTAGAACATGGCTATATAGCCCGTTAATATAGTTCCTTATGTTGTGTTGACCCCCAACCATAACATTATTTTGGTTGTGTTGTCCAAGGCCTCACAACCTCTGAAGATGCTTGCCATAGATGCAGGCAAAATGTCAGGAGAGAATGCTTCTAGAACATGGCTATATAGCCCAAAAAACCTATAACAACTCATTATTGTTGTGGAATTGTGTAGCCCAGTGTTTCTCAACCTTCCAAATGCCATGCCTATAGTTCCTTATGTTGTGTTGACCCCCAACCATAACATTATTTTGGTTGTGTTGTCCAAGGCCTCACAACCTCTGAAGATGCTTGCCATAGATGCAGGCAAAATGTCAGGAGAGAATGCTTCTAGAACATGGCCATATAGCCTGAAAAAACCTGCAACAACCCATTATTTTTTGTTGCTACTTCGCAACTGTAATTTTGTTGTTACTTTGTAACTATAATTTTGCTACTGTTTTGAATCGCAATGCAAATATCTGATAAGCAGGATGTATCTTCCTTCACTGGACCAAATTTGGCACGAATATCCAATACACCCAAATCTGAATACTGGTGGGGCTGAGGAACTGATTTTGTTATCTGGGAGTTGTAGTTGCTGGGATTTATAGTTTACCTACAATCAAAGGGCATTCTGAACTCCACCAATAATGGAATTGAACCAAACTTGGCACACAGAACTCCCTTGACCAATAGAACATACTGGAAGGGTTTGGTGGGCATTGACCTTGAGTTTAAGAGTTGTAGTTCACCTACATCCAGACAGCACTGTGGACTCAAACAATGATGGATCTGGACCAAACTTGGCACAGATACTCAATATGTTTAAATGTAAACACTGGTGGAATTTGGTGAAAATAGACCTTGACATTTGGGAGTTGTAGTTGCTGGGATTTATGGTTCACTTACAATCCAAAAACATTCTGAACCCCACCAATGATAGAATTGAACCAAACTTGGCACACAGAATATCCATGACCAACGGAAAATACTGGAAGGGTTTGGTGGACATTGACCTTGAGTTTGGGAATTGTAGTTCACATACATCCAGGGAGCACTGTGGACTCAAAGAATGATGGATCCGGATCAAATTTGGCACAATTACTCAATATGCCCAAATGTGAACACTGGTGCACTTTGGGAAAATAGACCTTGACATTTGGGAGTTGTAGTTGCTAGGATTTCTTGTTCACCTACAATCAAAGGGCATTCTGAACTCCACCAACAATGGAATTGAACCAAACATGGCACACAGAACTCCCACGACCAACAGAAAATACTGGAGGGGTTTGGTGGGCATTGACCTTGAGTTTTGGATTTGTAGTTCATCTACATCCAGGGAGCACTGTGCACTCATACAATGATGGATCTGCACCAAACTTGGCACGAATACTCAATATGCCCAAATATGAACACTGGTGGAGCTTGGGGAAAATAGACCTTGACATTTGGGAATTTTAGTTGCTGGGATTTATAGTTCACCTACAATCAAAGAGCATTCTGAACCCCACCAATGATAAAATTGGGCCAAATTTTTCCACACCGAATACCAATGACCAACAGAAAATACTGTGTTTTCTGATGTGACATCTCCAGCCCAACCTTTATTACAGTGGTTCTCAACCTGAGGCTCCCCAGATGTTTAGGCCTTCAACTCCCAGAAATCCTAACAGCTGGTAAACTGGCTAGAATTTCTGGGAGTTGTAGGCCAAAACACCTGGAGACCCACAAGTTGAGAATCACTGCTTTAATCGGGTATCAGACAGCACACCAACACCTTAAATCAAGAAACAGCTTCCTAAGATCTACAGATGAAAACCTCAGCAAGTGAGAGTCCAAAAGTGGCAGGCTCAAACCCAGAACCTCAATCAATGGCTGATACCCAATGAGACCCTGGGCACACAGACTTGGAAGGTGCTGAAAAGGCTGCACTCTGGCACCACGAGTTGTAGAGCCAACCTTCAGAAATGGGTCCACAAAGTGGAGTCCACGACATGGAAAAAGTGAAGGAAACACTGAGCAGCATTCTGTGGACACAGATACTAAAAGACAAGGGAGTTACGGAAGGATGGGAATTTCTCAAGAGTGAAATACTCAAGGCGCAATTGCAAACCGTGCCAACAAAGAGAAAAAATAGGCCAAGTGCAAAGAAGCCAGAATGGATGTCCAAAGAACTTCTAACTGTGCTAAGACACAAAAGAGACATGCACAAGAAGTGGAAAAAGGGAGAAATCACCAAAGAAGAATTCAAACAGCCCAAAACAGCCCGAATTCATATAGCCCGAAAAAAACCACAAGAACTGAGAATTCAAACAAATAGCCAACACCTGTAGGGAAAAGGTCCGCAAGGCTAAAGCACAAAACGAGCTCAGGCTTGCCAGGGACATTAAAAACAATAAAAAGGGATTCTTTTCTTATGTCAGTAGAAAGGGGAAAAACAAGGAGGCGATAGGACCTCTTCGAGGAGAAGATGGGGCAATGCTGACAGGGGATGGTAGGGAAAAGGCAGAACTACTTAATGCCTTCTTTGCCTCGGTCTTCTCACAAAAAGAAAGTCATCTTCAACCTCAGCAAGATGGAGTGGATGAGGGATTTGAGGACATCCAACCCCAAATTGGATGGGTGATTTGAATGCAATATTCCTGCTTCTTGGCAGAATGGGGTTGGACTGGATGGCCCATGAGGTCTCTTCCAACTCTTTGATTCTATGATTCTATGATTCCATTCTATGATCTACAGAGACACTCGCTGGAATACCTCAGCAAGCAAGAGTCCAAAAGTGGCAGGCTCAAACCCAGAACCTCAATCCATGGCTGATACCCAATGAGAGACTCCCCGCTGGGCACACAGAAGACGGGGCGACTTGGAAGGTGCTGAACAGGCTGTGCTCTGGCACCACGAGATGCAGAGCCAACCTTCAGAAATGGGGCTACAAAGTGGAGTCCATGACATGCGAGTGGGGAGAAGAGCCAACCACTGACCACCTACTGCAATGCAACCTGAGCCCCTGAGCAACCTGAGCTACTGGTCAAAGGACATTTAATCAACTACCAAGCTTGCAAACTCTGTTATGTCCGTTTCTTAAAAATTTGTTTAAAATGTAATACAATTGTCTGGTTGATACTAACACGATAAATAAATACCACTCTGGTGGGAAGGTAACAGCGCTCCATGCGCTCTGGTACCACGACATGCAGCACATCAAACGACTTAAATAAAGAAATAGTTTTCTAAGATCTACAGAGACACTCACTGGAACATCTCAGCAAGCGAGAGTCCAAAAGTGGCAGGCTCAAACCCAGAAACTCAATCAATGGCTGAGACCGAATGAGAGATTCCCTCCTGGGCACACAGAAGATGAGGCAACTTGGAAGGTGCTGAACATGCTGTGCTCTAGTACCACGAAATGCAGAGCCAACCTTCAGAAATGGGGCCACCAAGTGGAGTCCACGACATGCGAGTTTGGAAAAGAGTAAACCACTGAGCACCTACTACAATGTGGTCTGAGCCCTGCCATATGCACAAGGGGGGACCTTCTTGGAGAGGCACTCCAAGTGGCCAGCTTCTGCTCAAAGGACATTGAGCATCATGCCAAGTTTTCAACTTTGTTTGTGGTTTTTCTATACATTACAACTGTACCCTCAATTTGCTTCTGACACTATAAATATAATTGCTACTGGAAAAGTTGCACAACGAGGGATTAATGAAGACCGGATTAGGACAAAGGCAAAGGGTCTCCTGCAGTTCTCACTCATCTCCCCCTCTTTGGGTCTCTGGGTTGGAGAACACAGGCATGCACTTGGGGAAAATCTGGATCCTTGTGTTCAAGAATGTGTTGGAGAATGACCGCCCACGCCGAGTGCTTGCGGCAATGTTCCACACTTAGCGGCACAGGAGTTGCTTCGGCATATGGATTCCAATGAGTGCAAAGTGGTCCCTAGTACAAGGCATTCCCATCTGAAGTCTCAGAGAGATTACTATGGCACGAGTGTCACAGGACTCGGCGCAGGCCGTGCACACCATGAGAATGTTCTGCTCCAGTGCTCAAGGAACGTCTCCGTACGAAAGCAAACCACTTTCGGGGATGCTTGCCATAGATGCAGGCGAAACGTCAGGAGAAATGCCTCTAGAACATGGCTCTATAGCCCGAAAAAACCCACAAGAACCTAGCAAACCACTTTGTTGCCCTGAGAGTAGGAACGCCAAACCTCGACCCACACAACGCACAGACCAACAAGCACAACTTTCTAAATGTATCTCCAACACAGCTCACACCAAACCAGATGCAAGGAATACTCTCAGACTTATCATAGAATCATAGAAACAAAGAGTTGGAAGAGACCTCCTGGGCCATCCAGTCCAACCCCATTCTGCCAAGAAGCAGGAATATTGCATTCAAATCATCCCTGACAGATGGCCATCCAGCCTATGTTTAAAAGCTTCCACAGAAGGAGCCTCCACCACACTCCCTCCTAGGCAGAGAGTTCCACTGCTGAACAGCTCTCACAGTCATAGAATCATAGAATCATAGAATCAAAGAGTTGGAGGAGACCTCCTGGGCCATCATCCAGTCCAACCCCATTCTGCCAAGAAGCAGGAATATTGAATTCAAAGCACCCCTGACAGATGGCCATCCACCCTCTGCTTAAAAGCTTCCAAAGAAGGAGCCTTCACCACACTCCGGGGCAGAGAGTTCCACTGCTGAACGGCTCTCACAGTAGAATCATAGAATCAAAGAGTTGGAAGAGACCTCCTGGGCCATCATCCAGTCCAACCCCATTCTGCCAAGAAGCAGGAATATTGCACTCAAATCACCCCTGACAGATGGCCATCCAGCCTCTGCTTAAAAGCTTCCAAAGAAGGAGCCTCCACCACGCCCTGGGGCAGAGAGTTCCACTGCTGAATGGCTCTCACAGTCAGGAAGTTCTTCCTCATGTTCAGGTGGAATCTCCTCTCTTGTAGTTTGAAGCCATTGCTCCATTGCGTCCTAGTCTACCATTTCTTGTCCCAGCATTGAATGTTTGCCTTATATATGCTGTGCTCCGCCCTGAGTTCCCTTCGGGGTGAGAAGGGTGGAATATAAATATTTTGAATAAATAAATAAATAATGAGCGTCTGATAACAAGTCAACTTGGATTTTTCTCAATCATACAGGTTGCATTCAACGGAGCTTGATTGAATGAATGGTTTATTGTACTAGCCATAGACCATGGCATGAAATATACAACAGGCACTTTCCAATATGTTCCATATACTGGCTCTTGAAAATTATAGTAGTAATGACATGATAACCATAATAAATGGTTCCATCTACAGAGGAACACCTCAGCAAGTGAGAGTCCAAAAGTGGCAGGCTCAAACTCAGAACTTCAATCAATGGCTGAGACCAAATGAGAGGTTCCTTTTGATTTGTATTACCCCAAACAATCTCCATTTCCATTTCTAGCTTCCGCTGTGGACCTTACAATTTTAGCTCAGATTTTTTGGGCTGCGACTGCAAATGTGGCAACCTTTAATGTTATATATTTTTGAATAATCCACTAACAAGTCACAGATAACTACTGACTGTTGCCATGCTGACCTGTCTTCCAAAAGAGCTCCCAGAATATTGTTTCAAGGGTCATTATACAAAGGGCTAGATAAAAGATAGTGTATTCAATCCTCACTTTCCCCAGACCCACAAATACAAAGTTGTTAGACACGAGGATCCCTCTATATCTTCCCTCTAGCCATCCTGAGGGCATTGTTTGGAATCCCAGGGCTGCCAATGCTTTTCTAGGGGCTACAGACGTTAAGTCTTGACCATCGAGAAAACCAAAGTGCTCTTCCAGGAGTCACCGGCCAATCCCTCTCCAATGCAAGAAATACATCTTAAAGTGTAACATTAGAAAATGTTGACCATTTCCGCTCCCTTGGCAGCCAGCTCTCCACCAAAGTCAACATCAACACTGAAATTCAACACTGCCTGAGCTCTGCGAGTGCAGCATTTTTCCGAATGAAGCAGAGAGTGTTTGAGGACCGGGACATCCGTAGTGATACCAAGGGGCTTGTCTATAAAGCTATTGTCCTCCCAACCCTGCTATACGCCTGTGAAACGTGGACTGTCTACAGACTTCAACATTTACACCGAAATACAACACCGCCTGAGCTCTGCGAATGCATTTTTCCGAATGAAGCAGAGAGTGTTTGAGGACTGGGACATTTGTAGGGAGAACAAGGGGCTTGTTTATAAAGCTATTGTCCTCCCAACCCTGCTATATGCCTGCAAAACATGGACTGTCTACAGATGTTAACATTGACACCGAAATATAACACCCCCTGAGCTCTGGGAATGCAGCATTTTTCTGAATGAAGCAGAGAGTGTTTGAGGACCGGGACATCTGAAAGGATACCAAGGTGCTTGTTTATAGAGCTATTGTCCTCCCAACCCTGCTATATGCCTGGGAAACATGGACTGTCTATTTATTTATTTATTTATTTACTGTCCTTGTATACCGCCGTTTCTCAGCCTAATTGGCGACTCAACGCGGTTTACAACAAAATATACAGTGCACAGTATACAATTAAATGTCTACAGATGTTAACATTGACACCAAAATACAACACCGCCTGAGCTCTGCAAGTGCAGCATTTTTCCAAATGAAGCAGAGCGTGTTTGAGGACCGGGACATCCGCAGGGAGACCAAGGGGCTTGTTTATAAAGCTATTGTCCTCCCAACCCTGCTATACACCTGCAAGAAATGGACTGTCTACAGACGTCACATGCAACTCCTGGAATGATTCCATCAGCGTTGCCTCTGAAAAATCCTGCAAATCTCTTGGGAAGACAAGAGGAAAAATGTCAACATGCTGGAAGAAGTAAAGACCACCAGCATTGAAGTGATGGTCCTCCGCCATCAACTCCGCTGGACTGGCCATGTTGTCCAGATGCCCAATTACCATCTCCCAAAGCAGTTGCTCTACTCCGAACTCAAGAATGGAAAATGGAATGTTGGAGGAAAGGAAAAGAGATTTACAGATGGGCTCAAAGCCAACCTTAAAAACTCTGGCATAGACACTGAGAACTGGGAAGCCCTGGCCCTTGAGCTCTCCAGCTGGAGGTCAGCTGTGACCAGCAGTGCTGCAGAATTTGAAGAGGCATGAATCGAGGGCGAAAGAAACGTGCCAAGAGGAAGGCGCGTCAAGCCAACCCCAACCAGGACCACCTTCCACCTGGAAACCGATGCCCTCACTGTGGGAGAACATGCAGGTCAAGAATAGGGCTCCACAGTCCCCTACGGACCCACCAAATAGGCCGCCACTGACTTCACCAAAGCCCCAGTGAAACGAGAGAGCCCTTCCCGAGAAGGCAGAGCAAGTGCTACAGCTCAAGTTCAACTTCCAAAGGAAGGGCCCCCGGGATCCTTCTCCTTAGAGAAAAAAGAGCGGGACAACTATGCAGCCTTTGTTTAAACGGCGCAGCTCCACTATTAACAACACAAGCAACAACTTGCCAGATTCTTGGCTCAGGAAACGCGATGGGTAGAGAGAGAGAGAAAGAGACTTCCCTTGGCATACAAGCCAAGGGGAGGGCTGCCTTTCCCCCTCTTCCAGATATATATATATGCGCAAAATCAACACAGCAATCGCTCAGGGCACCGTATATCATCAGGCATCGACTTGGGCAAAACGCTGACGGGTGTGACAAGTGCGTGCGATGGGTCTCTTGCAGCAGAGAAATATTAGCAAACTGCATGTTTGCCCTGCAAAGTATTTGTAATTCCACTGATGCAGAAAATAACCGGGAGGTATTTTATTTTTGCCTTCCCCGAGTATGTGAACACGGGTTGCTTTAATGCTCAGCGGGGAAGGGCTTCTGGTACAAGTCAATAAGACGGAGATGGTTTTCAGTCTCGCTTTTAAAAACAACCACCACCATTTTGAATTGACATGACTTCATTCACAATCATGATGTGGAATACATATGTGTGTGAGTACGTGCGTCTGTGTATGTTTATGTATATGTGTGTATATGTTGCACTCGCAGAGCTCAGGCGGTGTTGTATTTTGGTATCAATGTTGACTTGTCCGAATGCCCAAAGATCACCATCTCCCAATGCCATTTGTATATATGTATATGTTGCACTCGCAGAGCTCAGGCGGTGTTGTATTTTGGTGTCAACGTTGACTTGTCCAAATGCCCAAAGATTCGGAGCTTGTATTTATGTATATGTTGCACTCGCAGAGCTCTGGCGGTGTTGTATTTTTGTGTCAAGGTTGACTTGTCCAAATGCCCAAAGATCACCATCTCTGAACGTAGTTTGTATCTATGTATATGTTGCACTTGCAGAGCACAGGCAGCATTGTATTTTGGTGGCAATGCATCTGCGTATGTATATGTACACGTGTGTATTGTATCTATGTATATGTTGCACTTGCAGGGCTCAGGCAGTGTTGTATTTTGGTGTCAATGCTGACTTGTGTGAATGCCCAAAGATCACCGTCTCCCAACGCAGCTTGTATCTATGTATACGTTGCACTCGCAGAGCACAGGCAGTATTGTATTTTGGTGTCAATGCATCTGTGCATGTATATGTACGCGTGTGTATTGTATCTATGTATATGTTGCACTCGCAAGGCTCAGGCGGTGTTGTATTTTGGTGTCAATGCTGACTTGTGTGAATGCCCAAAGATCACCGTCTCCAAACGCAGCTTGTATATATGTATATGTTGCACTCGCAGAGCTCAGGCAGTGTTGTATTTTGGTGTCAATGCATCTGTGTATCTATATGTGCGCGTGTGTATTGTATCTATGTATATGTTGCACTTGCAGAGTTCAGGCGGTGTTGTATTTTGGTATCAATGTTGACATGTCCGAATGCCCAAAGATCACCGTCTCTCAATGCTGTTTGTATATATGTATATGTTGCACTTGCAGAGCTCAGGCAGTGTTGTATTTTGGAGTCAATGTTGACTTGTTCGAATGCCCCAATGCAGTTTGTATATATGTATATGTTGCACTCGCAGAACTCAGGCGGTGTTGTATTTTGGTGTCAATGTTGACTTGTCCGAATGCCCAAAGATCACCGTCTCCCAACGCAGTTTGTATATATGTATATGTTGCACTCGCAGAGCTCAGGCGGTGTTGTATTGTGGTATCAATGTTGACTTGTTAGAATGCCCAAAGATTCTGAACTTGTATATATGTATATGTTGCACTCGCAGAGCTCAGGTGGTGTTGTATTTTGATGTCAGTGTTGACTTGTGTGAATGCCCAACGATCACCGTCTCCCAACGCAGTTTGTATATATGTATATGTTGCACTCGCAGAGCTCAGGTAGTGTTGTATTTGGATGTCAACGTTGACTTGTCCAAATGCCCAAAGATTCGGAGCTTGTATTTATGTATATGTTGCACTCGCAGAGCTCTGGCGGTGTTGTATTTTTGTGTCAAGGTTGACTTGTCCAAATGCCCAAAGATCACCATCTCTGAACGTAGTTTGTATCTATGTATATGTTGCACTTGCAGAGCACAGGCAGCATTGTATTTTGGTGGCAATGCATCTGCGTATGTATATGTACACGTGTGTATTGTATCTATGTATATGTTGCACTCGCAGAGCTCAGGCAGTGTTGTATTTTGGTGTCAATGCATCTGTGTATCTATATGTGCGCGTGTGTATTGTATCTATGTATATGTTGCACTTGCAGAGTTCAGGCGGTGTTGTATTTTGGTATCAATGTTGACATGTCCGAATGCCCAAAGATCACCGTCTCTCAATGCTGTTTGTATATATGTATATGTTGCACTTGCAGAGCTCAGGCAGTGTTGTATTTTGGAGTCAATGTTGACTTGTTCGAATGCCCCAATGCAGTTTGTATATATGTATATGTTGCACTCGCAGAACTCAGGCGGTGTTGTATTTTGGTGTCAATGTTGACTTGTCCGAATGCCCAAAGATCACCGTCTCCCAACGCAGTTTGTATATATGTATATGTTGCACTCGCAGAGCTCAGGCGGTGTTGTATTGTGGTATCAATGTTGACTTGTTAGAATGCCCAAAGATTCTGAACTTGTATATATGTATATGTTGCACTCGCAGAGCTCAGGTGGTGTTGTATTTTGATGTCAGTGTTGACTTGTGTGAATGCCCAACGATCACCGTCTCCCAACGCAGTTTGTATATATGTATATGTTGCACTCGCAGAGCTCAGGTAGTGTTGTATTTGGATGTCAACGTTGACTTGTCCAAATGCCCAAAGATTCGGAGCTTGTATTTATGTATATGTTGCACTCGCAGAGCTCTGGCGGTGTTGTATTTTTGTGTCAAGGTTGACTTGTCCAAATGCCCAAAGATCACCATCTCTGAACGTAGTTTGTATCTATGTATATGTTGCACTTGCAGAGCACAGGCAGCATTGTATTTTGGTGGCAATGCATCTGCGTATGTATATGTACACGTGTGTATTGTATCTATGTATATGTTGCACTTGCAGGGCTCAGGCAGTGTTGTATTTTGGTGTCAATGCTGACTTGTGTGAATGCCCAAAGATCACCGTCTCCCAACGCAGCTTGTATCTATGTATACGTTGCACTCGCAGAGCACAGGCAGTATTGTATTTTGGTGTCAATGCATCTGTGCATGTATATGTACGCGTGTGTATTGTATCTATGTATATGTTGCACTCGCAAGGCTCAGGCGGTGTTGTATTTTGGTGTCAATGCTGACTTGTGTGAATGCCCAAAGATCACCGTCTCCAAACGCAGCTTGTATATATGTATATGTTGCACTCGCAGAGCTCAGGCAGTGTTGTATTTTGGTGTCAATGCATCTGTGTATCTATATGTGCGCGTGTGTATTGTATCTATGTATATGTTGCACTTGCAGAGTTCAGGCGGTGTTGTATTTTGGTATCAATGTTGACATGTCCGAATGCCCAAAGATCACCATCTCCCAACGCAGCTTGTATATATGTATATGTTGCACTCGCAGAGCTCAGGCAGTGTTGTATTTTGGTGTCAATGTTGACTTGTCCGAATGCCCAAAGATCACCATCTCCCAATGAAGTTGGTATCTATGTACATGTTACACTCGCAGAGCTCAGGCGGTGTTGTATTTTGGTATCAATGTTGACTTGTGTGAATGCCCAAATGTAGTTTGTATATATGTATATGTTGCACTCGCAGAGCTCAGGCGGTGTTGTATTTTGGTATCAATGCTGACTTGTCCAAATGCCCAAAGATCACCGTCTCCCAACGCAGTTTGTATATATGTATATGTTGCACTCGCAGAGCTCAGGCAGTGTTGTATTTGGATGTCAATGTTGACTAGTCCGAATGCCCAAAGATTCAGAGCTTGTATATATGTATATGTTGCACTCGCAGAGCTCAGGCGGTGTTGTATTTTGATGTCAATGCTGACTTGTCCGAATGCCCAAAGATTCTGAACTTGTATATATGTATAGTTGCACTCGCAGAGCTCAGGTGGTGTTGTATTTTGGTGTCAATGTTGACTTGTCCGAATGCCCAAAGATTCTGAACTTGTATATATGTATAGTTGCACTCGCAGAGCTCAGGCGGTATTGTATTTTGGTATCAGTGTTGACTTGTTTGAATGCCCAAAGATCACCGTCTCCCAATGCTATTTGTATATATGTATATGTTGCACTCGCAGAGCCCAGGCAGTGTTGTATTTCGGTGTCAATGTTGACTTGTTGGAATGCCCAAAGATCACCGTCTCCCAATGCAGTTTGTATCTATGTATATGTTGCACTCGCAGAGCTCAAGCTAGATAGATGATAGATAGATAGATAGATAGATAGATAGATAGATAGTTATGTGTATGTAATATATAGAGAGCCTGAAGCTATGGATCTTAAAGAAATGACTGGCAATAGGATGAGAATTCTTCCTGGCTGGAAAAAAAAACTGCCTTGGAAAGAATAATATGAAGCCGACCAAAATAGAAAGTCCCAGTCCATAGAAAACAGTGTCTCTTTGATGAAGCTGCTGAGTTCTAAAATAGGAATAACGAGAGAGAGAGAAAAGCCTGCGACATGGACAAATATATCATATGACACATACACACAATCCCCATAAATATCTGGTTATGGAATCTGGAAACCAACTGTGCAAAGATGCAGAGTCCTCAAAACAAATAGCGGAATGCGCTCACACACATCTATTCTGCACATGTTAAGACGATCAATACGGATCTCAAAACTGCAGTCAGAACTTCCCTTTCAGTCCAATGCAAACAGGATGCTTTCCAGGTTGTTGTAGGTTTTTTCGGGCTGTATGGCCATGTTCTAGAGGCATTCTCTCCTGATGTTTCGCCTGCATCTATGGCAAGCATCCTCAGAGGCAGTGAGGTCTGTTGGAAAGTGGGATGATATATCTGTGGAATGACCAGAGTGGGACAAAGGACTCTTGTCTGTTGGAGCTAGGTGGGAATGTTTCAACGGTAGACAAGAGGGATCCTCTCACAGTCTATCGTATACCATGCATCTGTGGACAAGTCTATATGGGCAAACACAGCTTTGCCCAAACACGAATCAAGGAACATGGAAGGCACTGCAGACTCCTTCAACCAGAGAAATCAGCCATAGCAGAGCACCTGATGAACCAACCTGGACACAGCATTTTATTTGAGAACACAGAAATACTGGACCACTCTCACAACCACCATGTCAGGCTACACAGAGAAGCCATTGAAATCCACAAGAAGCATGTGGACAATTTCAACAGAAAGGAGGAAACCATGAAAATGAACAAAATCTGGCTACCAGTATTAAAAAAAAACTCTAAAATTACAACAGCAAAACAACAGAGAGGAAACAATCAGGGACAGCTAATCACCTCTCAACAAAAGATTGCCAGGCCATCAAATGCTAATCAAGGTGGTCAGTTGAAACATCCACACCTAGCTCCAGCAGACTAGAGTTCTTTGTCCCACCCTGGTCATTCCACAGATATATAAACCCACTTTCCTAGTTTCAACAGACCTCACTACCTCTGAGGAGGCTTGCCATAGATGCAGGCGAAACGTCAGGAGAGAATGCCTCTAGACCATGGCCATATTGTCCGAAAAAACCTACAACAACCCAGTGATTCCGGCCATGAAAGCCTTGGACAATACAGGATGCTTTCCCATTGAACCATTTCTCGGCAATGGGCAGCAGCAGCCTCGTACTATTCAGTTCAACGGGACCTTCCAAGATCTAGAACAGCAACCTGGTTTCTCATTCGGAAAACCAAACAACAGCCCGTGCACATGTGAACCAGTGTCATAGAATCCTAGAGTTGGAAGAAATCTGGTGGGCCATCCAGTCCAATCCCATTCTGCCAAGAAGCAGGAAAATTGAATTCAAAGCACCCCTGACAGATGGCCATCCAGCCTCTGCTTCAAAGCCTCCAAAGAAGGAGCTTCCACCACACTCTGGGGCAGAGAGTTCCACTGCTGAACAGCTCTCACAGTCAGGAATCATAGAATCCTAGAGTTGGAAAAGACCTCCTGGGCCTTCATCCAGTCCAACCCCATTCAGCCAAGAAGGAAAATTGCATTCAAAGCACCCCTGACAGATGGCCATCCAGCCTCTGTTTAAAATCTTCCAAAGAAAAAGCCTCCACCACACTCTGTGGCAGAGAGTTCCACTGCTGAACACCTCTCACAGTCAGGCTTCCCGCTGGGCAAAGGCTGCACATCCTGTACTAAAGACAGTTATTTACAGGTCCAGCGTGCAACAGAATAGCCAGGCTGCTGATCTAGATCCATTGTTCATCATCTACACTCAGAATGAGGATCGATCAGGCTCTCTCATCAGCTTTGCATTATTCCTCTGCAGCTTCCCCCTGGACTGGAGCTGCTATGCACTCCCATTAGGATTCTCTCCTTAAATAACTCTCCATTCTCAATCTCCAAACCGAGTCATTGCTGGCAGTCAACCTTGCCATTGGGAAGGCAGCAGGATTCACCTCCATCTTTCCAGGTTCCATTTGCAAAGACATACCTTCAAGAAATATTGAACTACAGCCCTTTTAAAATAACTCAATCCTGCTCTAATGTCTCTCTCAGGTACACAACTCAAAACATGATTCCATCTAGTCATTCAACAGTCAACATGACCGAGAGTGTCCAACCAACATTGCAGAGGAACAAGAGTCCTTAATCCAGCCAGCTACAATAGCAGCTAAACTTCCACTTTTGGAGAAAACCTACAGGACTGAATCCTATCTGCAAAGTGAAAGAAGGAAACATCCAGGGGAAGGGAAGGCAGGAAGGCGAGATAGACTCGTATCAACGAAGCTATGGCTGCCTTTAGTTTTCAATACCTATTGATGATTGGAGGCCTCAGAAGTCAAAATCAATCTGACCAAGACAGAAGACTAAATGAATGGTCTGAATAGTCTAGTTAGTCTAATCAAGGGATCATCTGCAGATCCATGTTGTGGGACTTGAAGTCCAATCAAGGGATCATCTGCCTACCCATGTTGTGAGACTTGAAGTCCAATCAAGGGATCATCTGCCTACCCATGTTGAGGGACTTGAAGTCCAATCAAGGGATCATCTGCATACCCATGTTGAGGGACTTGAAGTCCAATCAAGGGATCATCTGCCTACCCATGTTGTGGAACTTGAAGTCCAACCAAGGGATCATCAGCATATCCATGTTGTGGGAGACAAAGTCCAATCAAGAGATCATCAGCATATCCATGTTGTGGGAGCTGAAGACCAACCAAGGGATAATCTGCCTACCTATGTTATGGGACTTGAAGTCCAACCAAGGGATCATCTATCTACCCATGTTGTGGGAGCTGAAGACCAATAAAGGGATCATCAGCATACCATGTTGTGGGAGCTGAAGACCAATCAAGGGATAATCTGCCTACCCATGTTATGAGACTTGAAGTCCAACCAAGGGATCATCTATCTACCCATGTTGTGGGAGCTGAAGACCAATAAAGGGATCATCAGCATACCATGTTGTGGGAGCTGAAGACCAATCAAGGGATAATCTGCCTACCCATGTTATGAGACTTGAAGTCCAACCAAGGGATCATCTGTCTACCCATGTTGAAGACCAATAAAGGGATCATCAGCGTACCCATGTTGTGGGAGATGAAGTCCAACCAAGGGATCATCAGCATTCCCATTTTGTGGGAGGTGAAGTCCAACCAAGGGATCATCAACATATCCATGTTGTGGGAGCTGAAGACCAATCAAGAGATCATCTGCATACCCATGTGGTTGGAGTTGCCATGCCTGAGATAGCCTCTCCTTCTGATCCACGGAGAGTCTTACATCTCATGTTTGGGTCACAGAATCGGACGAATGCCAAACACAACGCTCGCTCGTGGGATGTGAAGCCTTGTGCTCTCTCCTCGGAGGCCGAGATGTTCTCAGCGGCTCCCAAAAGGCTTGACTCAGCCCCTTCCCTGACACCTGACCCATGGGATATACAACCCGGGAAGGCCTTTGAACACCCCGGCATCGTTCCGTCCTGCTGAGGCCGAACTCTGCAAGGCGTTGGCAAACAAAACACATTCCCTTTGCAAAGACATTTCCCTTTTCGGAGAAGAATAAACCAAACCAAACAAAAAACCAGACACACACAGCATTATAATATCTCTCACCATCGTCATGTTTTCGAATGTAGGAAAAGCCTGGGAATAATTTACCTACGGAGTCAATCTCCAGGAGGCGCTGCAGGTCACGGATGCTGTGGATTTCGCTGTGAGCCAGGCGCTCAATCACCTCTTGCGGGATTTCAGCTTCCTTTTTGGAAAAAGAGAAAAAGAGGGAGGGGAAAAAATATTACATCCATGTCCAAGCTGCATTCCAAACCCTGAACGAGCTGCATGAGTCTGCAACTGGCAGGTGCTGCCTACGATTGCAAAAGGAAAGGAGGCTGGATTACTGTCTTCGACTCCTTATTAAGACAACATCATCATAGAGAGCAGCAGGCATTGCTTTGGGAAGCACATATCTCCAAGAGTAAATCCATCTAAATTCATTGGGACTTATATGCTGAGCTAAGGTTGACATTCAATGCTAAGGGTCACCGAAAAATCATAATAAAAGCATTGATTTTTGAGTGTTGCATGGAGTGTCTATGCAACACTCAAAAATATATACTATTATCATGACTTTTCAGTACACCTTAACACTGAATGTCAACCTAACTGCTTGGGATAACCAGGAATTATAGTTTTGCAAGGGCCGTAGGCCTTCTGTGCCAAAGAGAACCCCAATGGCAGTAAACTGCATTGATTTCACAGTGTAGATGCACCCCGAAGCTGCAGTTACAATGAGGTGCACATGAACAGAGATCGAGATCATCTTGTTGTTGAGCAGGCATGGGTGATTAGAGCACCAAACTGCCTGAAGCTGCAGTTACAATGAGGCACACACGAACAGAGATCAAGATCATCTCATTGTTGAGCAGGCATGGTTAATTAGAGCACCAAACTGCATTAATTGCACAGTGTAGACGCACCCCGAAGCTGCAGTTACAATGGGAGGCACATGAACAGAGATCGAGATCATCTCATTGTTGAGCAGGCATGGTTAATTAGAGCACCAAACTGCATTAATTGCAGAGTGTAGACACACCCTGAAGCTGCAGTTACAATGAGGCACACACGAACAGAGATCAAGATCATCTCATTGTTGAGCAGGCATGGTTAATTAGAGCACCAAACTGCATTGATTGCACAGTGTAGATGCACCCTGAAGCTGCAGTTACAATGGGGTGCACAAGAACAGAGATCGAGATCATCTCATTGTTGAGTAGGCACGGGTGAATAGAGCACCAAACTGCATTGACTGCACAGTGTAGAGGCACCCTGAAGCTGCAGTTACAATGGGGTGCACATGAACAGAGATCGAGATCATCTTGTTGTTAAGCAGGCATGGGTGAATGGAGCACCAAACTGCATTAATTGCACAGTGTAGATGCACCCTGAAGCCGCAGTTACAATGGGGTGCACATGAACAGAGATCGAGATCATCTCATTGTTGAGTAGGCATGGGTGAATGGATCACCAAACTGTATTAATTGCACAGTGTAGATGCACCCTGAAGCTGCAGTTACAATGGGGTGCACAAGAACAGAGATCGAGATCATCTCATTGTTGAGTAGGCATGGGTGAATGGATCACCAAACTGCATTGATTGCACAGTGTAGATGCACCCTGAAGCTGCAGTTACAATGGGGTGCACATGAACAGAGATCGAGATCTTCTTGTTATTGAGCAGGCATGGGTAAACTTGGGTCTGGAATACACATGAACAGAGATCAAGATCATCTTGTTGTTGAGCAAGCATGGGCAAACTTGGGCCCAGGATGCACATGAACAGAGATTGAGATCATCTTGTTGTTGAGCAGGCATGGGAGTTGCAGTCCAAAACGCCTGGAGGGCCCAAGTTTGCCCATGCCTGCTGTTGAGGAACATTACAACACCTTCTTTGCACTGAAACAGAGCATGTTTTTGTGACTGGCAATCCTTTCTCATGTCAATACAGAACTTGATTCCCTCCCTCAACCATCTAGGTGGGGCATGAGTATGTATACACACACACCCATATATATATAGACATTCTATATATATACATCCAAAGTAATTCCTAACACACACACACATATATATAGACATTATATATATATATACACACACACACACACACACATCCCAAAGTAATTCCTAACACACACACACACACATATATAGACATTCTATATATATGCATCCAAAGTAATTCCTAACACACACACACACAAACATATATATAGACATTCTATACATATATATACATCCCAAATTCCTAACACACACACACACATATATAGACATTCTGTATATATACATCCAAAGTAATTCCTAACACACACACACATATATATAGACATTCTATATATATATATATATATATATATATATATATATACACACACACACACACACACACACACATCCCAAAGTAATTCCTAACACACACACACACATATATAGACATTCTATATATATGCATCCAAAGTAATTCCTAACACACACACACACAAACATATATATAGACATTCTATACATATATATACATCCCAAATTCCTAACAAACACACACACACATATATAGACATTCTATATATATACATCCAAAGTAATTCCTAACACACACACACATATATATAGACATTCTATATATATATATATATATATATATATATATACACACACACACACACACACACATCCCAAAGTAATTCCTAACACACACACACACATATATAGACATTCTATATATATGCATCCAAAGTAATTCCTAACACACACACACACAAACATATATATAGACATTCTATACATATATATACATCCCAAATTCCTAACAAACACACACACACATATATAGACATTCTATATATATACATCCAAAGTAATTCCTAACACACACACACATATATATAGACATTCTATATATATATATATATATATATATATATATATACACACACACACACACATCCCAAAGTAATTCCTAACACACACACACACATATATAGACATTCTATATATATGCATCCAAAGTAATTCCTAACACACACACACACAAACATATATATAGACATTCTATACATATATATACATCCCAAATTCCTAACAAACACACACACACATATATAGACATTCTATATATATACATCCAAAGTAATTCCTAACACACACACACATATATATAGACATTCTATATATATATATATACACACACACACACACACACACACATCCCAAAGTAATTCCTAACACACACACACACACATATATAGACATTCTTTATATATGCATCCAAAGTAATTCCTAACACACACACACACAAACATATATATAGACATTCTATACATATATATACATCCCAAATTCCTAACACACACACACACACATATATAGACATTCTATATATATACATCCAAAGTAATTCCTAACACACACATATATATAGACATTCTATACAT
The DNA here is from genome assembly GCF_037176765.1 of Anolis sagrei. NCBI lineage: Eukaryota > Metazoa > Chordata > Lepidosauria > Squamata > Anolidae > Anolis > Anolis sagrei. The sequence goes on from NC_090035.1 coordinate 2,494,758, forward strand.
ATATATACATCCCAAAGTACTTCCTACAAGTTTCCCCTGTTGGAAAAGAGCAAGGGAAGCCCTCGTTCGCTCCTCACCGAAAATGTATACAATGATCAATCATCTCGTTCCTATTATAGACCAACAAGAGAAAGCAACCAAGATTCAGAATACATCAAACAGTCCTAAATGCTTGGGAAGGGTTCGATTTGTGATTATGTGATTCGAAATCCAGCAGATATATCTCCTTTGCTGTGTCATACTGTGTTTTTGTGTTAGTATAATAATAATAATAGCTATTATTATTATTATTATTATTATTATTATACTATACTAGTTTCCCAAGAACACTCCCCATCAGTCCAAGGCCTTTTCTCACCTAACTACCTCTGAGGATGCTTGCCATAGATGCAGGCGAAACGTCAGGAGAAAATACCTCTAGAACATGGCCATATAGCCCAAAAAGAGTTGGAAAAGACCTCGTAGGCCATCTAGTCTAACCCCATTCTGCCAAGAAGCAGGAAAATTGCATCCAAAGCGCCCCCGTCAGATGACAGATAATGATGATCATCATGGTTATCATTCCCCCCATCTGTCTGGATGATCATCTGTCTGGGAGGGCTCGGATTGCCTTTCCCTGCAGGGCAGAACTGGGTTGGGCTGGATGGTCTCTTGGGATCCCTTCCAACCTTTTGATGCTTTGGATAATAATAGAATCCTAGAGTTGAAAGAGACCTCCTGGGCCTTCCAGTCCAACCCCTTTCTGCCAAGAAACAGGAAAATTGCATTCAAAGCACCCCGACAGATGGCCATCTAGCCTCCTCCGAAGAAGGAGCCTCCACCACATAATAATAATAATACAATAACAACAACAATAATGATTTTGATAATAATATAATAATAATAATGATGATGATGATGATGATGTAACAACAACAACAACATAGAAGGAGCCTCCACCACATAATAATAATAATAATAATAATAATAATAATAATAATAATACAATAACAACAACAATAATGATTTTGATAATAATGTAATAATAATAATAATAATGTAATAACAACACATAAAGCCTCCATAGAAGGAGCCTCCACCACATAATAATAATAATAATAATAATAATAATAATAATAACAACAACAACATAACAATAACAACAATAATGATTTTGATAATAATGTAATAATAATAATAATAATGTAATAACAACACATAAACCCTCCATAGAACGAGCCTCCACCACATAATAATAATAATAATAACAACAACAACAACAACAACAATAATATAACATTAACAACAATACTGATTTTGATAATAATGTAACACCAACAACACACAAACCCTCCATAGAAGGAGCCTCCACCAAATAATAATAATAATAATAATAATAATAATAATAATAATAATAACAATATAACAGCAACAACATGATTTTAATAATAATGTAATAATAATAACAACAATAATAATAATGTAACAACAACAACAAAAACAGATAAAGCCTCCATAGAAGGAGCCTCCACCACATAATAATAATAATAATAACAACAACAACAACAACAACAACAACATAACAATAACAACAATAATGATTTTGATAATAATGTAATAATAATAATAATGTAATAACAACACATACAGCCTCCATAGAAGGAGCCTCCACTAAATAATAATAATAATAATAATAATAATAGTAACAATAATAATAATAATCTAACAATAATAACAACAATAATGATTTTGATAATAATGCAATAATAATAATAATAATGTACCAACAACAACAACACACAAAGCCTCCATAGAAGGAGCCTCCACCAAATAGTAATAATAATAATAATAATAATAATAATAATAATAATAATAATAATAATAATAATAATATAACAATAATGATTTTGATAATAATGTAATAATAATAATAATGTACCAACAACAACAACACACAAAGCCTCCATAGAAGGAGCCTCCACCAAATAGTAATAATAATAATAATAATAATAATATAACAATAACAATAATGATTTTGATAATAATGTAATAATAATAATAATGTAACAACAACAACAACAACACAAAGCCTCCATAGAAGTAGCCTCCACCACATAACAATAACAATAATAATAACAATAATGATGATTTTGATAATAATGTAATAATAATAATAATGTACCAACAACAACACATACAGCCTCCATAGAAGGAGCCTCCACCATATAATAATAATAATAATAATAATAATAATAATAATAATATAACAACAATAATGATTTTGATAATAATGTAATAATAATAATAATGTACCAACAACAACACATACAGCCTCCATAGAAGGAGCCTCCACCACATAATAATAATAATAATAATAATAATAATAATAATAATAATAATCTAACAATAATAACAACAATGATTTTGATAGCAATAATAATGATAATGTAACAAGAACACATACAAATATTATTCAAGCTACCAATACAATGCTAATTATTTGGGGAGCCGATCCCAAAGTGGAAAGGCCAGAATTCCAAATAGTAGTCATACAATACTAAACGCAAGGGTAGCAATAATAAAGGTAAAAGTAAAGGTAAAGGTAAAGATAAAGGTTTCCCCTTGACATTAAGTCTACAATACAACAATAACAGCAATAGCAGAAACAACAATAATAATGTCTTTGATGATAAGAATAACAACCGAACAATAATAATAACAACAACAACAACAATAATGTCTTTGATGATAATAATAACAACCTAACAATAATAATAGCAACAATAGCAATAATAATGTCTTTGATGATAATAACAACAACCTAACAATAATAATAGCAACAATAGCAATAATAATGCCTTTGATGATAATAATAACAACCTAACAATAATAATAGCAACAACAACAATAATAATGTCTTTGATGATAATAACAACCGAACAATAATAATAGCAACAATAACAATAATAATGTCTTTGATGATAATAATAACAACCGAACAATAATAATAGCAACAACAACAACAATGTCTTTGATGATAAGAATAACAACCTAACAATAATAATAACAACCTAACAATAATAATAGCAACAACAACAATAATGCCTTTGATGATAATAACAACCTAACAATAATCATAGCAACAACAACAACAATGCCTTTGATGATAAGAATAACAACCTAACAATAATAATAACAACCTAACAATAATAATAGCAACAACAACAATAATGCCTTTGATGATAATAGTAACAACATAACAATAATAATAACAACCTAACAATAATAATAGCAACAACAACAATAATGCCTTTGATGATAATAATAACAACATAACAATAATAGCAACAACAACGTCTTTGATGATAATAACATAACAATAATAATAGCAACAACAATAATAATGCTTACCAACAACAGCAACAACAATGTCTTTGATGTTAATAATAACATAACAACAATAATAACAATAATTATAATAATATAGCAATAACAACAACAATGATTTTGATAATAATGTAAGAATAATAATAATAATAATAATAATGTAACAACAACAACAACACAAAGCCTCCATAGAAGGAGCCTCCACCACATAACAATAACAATAATAATAACAACAACAACAATAATGATTTTGATAATAATGTAATAGTAATAATAATAACAATGTAATAACAACAACAACACATACAGCCTCCATAGAAGGAGCCTCCACCACATTATTATTATTATTATTATTATTATTATTATTATTATTATTAAAACAATAACAGGCGAAACGTCAGGAGAAATGCCTCTAGAACATGGCCATATAGCCCGAAAAAAACCTACAACAACCCAATAATAATAATAATAATGCTTTTGATCATCATCATCATCATTAAAAAAATACTATTCAAGCTACTAACACGATGCTAATCATGCATCGGCCCCAAATTAGAAAGGCCAGAATTCCAAATGCTAGTCGTATAATACTAATCACAAGGGTAGCAATAACACTATAGTAAAAATACTAATGCAACACTAATACTGCTAATAAAACACTAAAAAGGGCGCTGATCATCATCATACGGGAAGCCAGTCTCCAAGCAAGAAGGGGTGGTCAGAATAACTAATAGGGGTAGTAGCAATAATACTACTGAAAATACTAATATACGAATAATGTCACTAATTACTAATAATGGGAGGGAGCGGGTCCCAAAGCAGAAAGGCCAGAGCTCCAAATAATACTACTAATAAGGATGGTAGTAATAATATTGATAAAAATACTAATAATGCTGCTTATGAAATACTAATAATGATAGTCATATTGGGGGGGGGGGGCTAGTCCCAAAAGGCTAAGAGTTTCCAAATACTACTCATAATAATAATAATAATAATAATAATAATAATAATATGGTAATAATTGGGGGAGGGGGGGAGATAGTCCCAAAAGGTGAAGAGTTTCCAAATACTACTCATAGTAGTAGTAGTAGTAGTAATAATAATAATAATAATGCTAATAAAATGCTAATAATGATAGTTATATTGGGGGAGGGGGGGAGCTAGTCCCAAAAGGTGAAGAGTTTCCAAATACTACTCATAGTAGTGGTAGTAGTAATAATAATAAAAATAAAAATAATAATAATAATAATACAAATACTAATAATGCTGCTAATAAAACACTAATAATGATAGACATATTGGGGGGGGGGGAGGGAGCTAGTCCCAAAAGGCGAAGAGTTTGCAAATACTACTCATAGTAGTAGTAGTAGTAATAATAATAATAATAATACAAATACTAATAATGCTGCTAATAAAATGCTAATAATGATAGTCATATTGGGGGGGGGGGGGAGATAGTCCCAAAAGGCGAAGAGTTTCCAAATACTACTCATAGTAGTAGTAGTAGTAGTAATAATAATACAAATACTAATAATGCTGCTAATAAAGTACTAATAATGATAGTTATATTGGGGGGAGGGGGGGAGATAGTCCCAAAAGGCAAAGAGTTTCCAAATACTACTCATAGTAGTAGTAGTAGTAGAAATAATAATAATAATAATAATAATAATACAAATACTAATAATGCTGCTAATAAAATGCTAATAATGATAGTCATATTGGGGGGGGGGAGCTAGTCCCAAAGGTGAAGAGTTTCCAAATACTACTCATAATAATAATAATATTAATACAAATACTAATAATGCTGCTAATAAAATACTAATAATGATTGTCATATGGAAGGGAGGAGGGAGATAGTCCCAAAAGGTGAAGAGTTTCCAAATAATACTCATAGTAATAATAATAATAATAATAATACAAATGCTAATAATGCTGCTAATAAAGTACTAATAATGATGGTCATAGTACCAAAAGGCGAAGGCTTTCCTAATACTCATAAGGATAGTAATAATCAGAGGCGGCCCTAGGTAATTTTCAACAGTAAGCAAACAGTATTTTGCCTCCCCCCACCAATCACTGATATATATTTTCTGTTCGTCATGGGAGTTCTGTGTGCCATATTTGGTTCAATTCCATCATTGGTGGAGTTCAGAATGCTCTTTGATTGTAGGTGAACTATACATCCCAGTAACTACAACTCGCATCTGTCAAGGTCTATTTCCCCCCAAGAGCGCCTCAAGAGCACCCCTGGCAAAATGAACTCTACTGCGACTGCTTACTTTGCGTAAGGGTTGAGCCGCCCCTGGTAATAATGATACTAATACTGCTAATAACATACTAATTATGGTACTAATATTGTGCGGGGGGGGGGGTGGTCTCAAAGTAGAAAGGGCAAGAGTTCCCAACACTCCTCCTAATAGTAATAGGGATAGTAGTGATAATACTAAGAAGACCCTAATAAGGGGACTAATTAATTGGGGGGGGGGGGGGAGAGAGTGTCAACATGAGCAGGCGAGGCGGAAAGGTGCAGGAGAAGGAGGAGGAGCTTTGAAACAGAGGCTGGATGGCCATCTGTCAGGGGTGATTTGAATGCAACATTCCTGCTTCTTGGCAGAATGGGGTTGGACTGGATGGCCCAGGAGGTCTCTTCCAACTCTAGGATTTCTATGATTCTAGGAGGAAGAAGACTCAGGGAAAAGAGGAATCCCACTCCTCAGAGCCCGGCTGCCGAGAAGGACCCCCACCCGCCCCCCTCCTCATGCGGGAAGCCGGAGCCTCGACGGAGAGGCCAGAGGGGCCAAGCCGAGCCAGGAGGGGCAGCAGAGGCAGAGAGGCAGCAGAAGGGGCCAAGAGACCCAGCCAGACCCCCGAAGGGAGGAGGAGGAGGAGAGGAGCTCTTGCAGACTGGCTCCCCAGGGAAGGAGGAGAAGGAGAAGGCACCCCCAGGGACAGAGAGGGGCACACAGAGAGAGAGAGGGGGGGAAGGAGAACGATTAGAGAGAGAGAGAGAGAGAGAGAGAGAGAGGTAGAGAAAGGTAGATAGGAAGATAGGAAGATAAGAAGAGAGAGAGATAAGATGATAGATAGATAGATAGATAGAGAGAGAGAGAGAGAGAGAGAGAGAGAGATAGAGAGAGAGATAGGAAGATAGGAAGATAAGAAGAGAGAGAGATAAGATAGATAGATAGATAGATAGATAGATAGGAAGGAAGATAGATAGATAGATAGATAGATAGAGAGAGAGAGAGAGAGAGAGAGATAGGAAGATAGGAAGATAAGAAGAGAGAGAGAGAGAGAGATAGATAGATAGATAGATAGGAAGATAGATAGATAGATAGATAGATAGATAGATAGATAGGAGGATAGATAGATAGGAAGATAGATAGATAGATAGATAGGAAGAGAGAGAGAGAGAGATAAGAAGATAGATAGATAGATAGATAGGAAGATAGGAGGATAGAGAGAGAGAGATAAGAAGATAGATAGATAGATAGATAGATAGGAAGAGAGAGAGAGAGAGAGAGATAAGAAGATAGATAGATAGATAGATAGATAGATAGATAGATAGGAAGATAGGAGGATAGAGAGAGAGAGGTAGATAGGAAGATAAGATAAGTAGATAGATAGATAGATAGGAAGATAAGAAGATTGATCAATGATAGATAGATAGATAGATAGATAGATAGGAAAATAGATACATAATATAGACACATAGATAGGAAGATGATAGATAAATAGGAAGAAGACGGATAGATAGATAGATAGACTGAGAGATACATAGCTAGAGAGATTGATTGATAGAAAGATGGCTTGATCGACAGATAGATAGAAAGGTAGATAGGTGGATAGATAGATAGATAGATAGGAAGATAAGAAGATAGATAGATACATAGATAGATAGGAAGATAGATAGGAAGATAGATAGGAAGGTGGACACATACATACATAGGCACATAGATACATAGTAGATACATATATAGATACATAGGTAGGTAGGTACATAGACACATGGATAGATAGATACATAGACAGGTAGGTTGGTAGGTAGACACATAGGTAGGTAGGTAAGTAGGTAGATAGATAGATAGAGAGAGAGATAAATAGATAGATAGAAAGACAGAGAGATAGAGAGAGAGATAGACAGATAGATAGACAGAGAGATAGATAAGAATATAAGAACATAAGTAGATAGATAGATAGATAGATAGATAGATAGAGACACATAGGTACATTTGTAGGTAGGTAGGTAGGTAGAACGCATGTGGTCTTCTTACCTGGGCCAAAGCGAGGGCCAAGGAGCCCAGGCTGACGACGAGCCAGACGCCGGGAGCCCAGGGGCCCATCCTCGCGGCGGCGGGAGTCGGAGGAAGAAGGGAAGGAAGAAGAAGGAGAAGAGGAGGAGGAGGATGGCGCCTTGCCCGGCCCCAGGAGGAGCCCCCGCCCGCCTCCGTGCCCCCGGGGCCCCTCCACCATCCCCTCGGGGGGGCAAGGGGGAAGAAGGAGGGAAAGAGAGAGAGAGAGGGAAGGGCTGGGAAGGGGCTCCCTTCCTCCTCCTCCTCTTTCCCTCCCTTCCTCCTTCTTCCTTTCCTTCAGGGAGAGTTGGGGGCTCCCTCTCCTCCTCTTCCTCTTCCCTTTCCTCCTCCGCAGTGGGCTCCTCAGGAAGGAAGGAAGGTCTCCGCAGGAGTGGGTCCTCTTCCTCTCTCTCTGTGTGTGTCTGTGTCCGTCTCCCGAAAAGAAGGAGAAAGGGAAGGAGGGAACGCCAAAAAGGAGGAGGAGAAGGCGACGCTGGAAGGGAAGGGAAGGGAAGGCGAGGCGAGGCAGGCAAGAGGAAGGCGACCCAGCTGGCCTCTCCTCCGCCTTCTCCTCCTTCTCCTCCTCCTCCTGAGTCTGCGATGAGGCGGGGAAGGAAGGAAAGAAGGGAGGAAGGAAAAGAGGGAGGAGGGAGGGAAAGAGAGAGAGAGAGAGAGACCAGCCCTCCGCCGCCACAGCCTCCTCCTCCTCTTCCTCCTCCTCCTCTTCGGCCTCGCAACGCCCCTCACCTGTCTGCAAAGAGGGAGGGAGGGAGGGAAAGAAGGGAAGGAGGAAGGAGGGAGGGAGGTCCCTTCTTCTTCTCCTCCTCCTCCTGCTTTTCTCCCCTCCCTCCTTCCCTCTGCTGCACACTCGCTGCTTTGGTTTGGATTGATTTACTGTGTTGCCGGCCCTGGAAGCCCTGCAGGCAACACGCCCCCTTTCGCCCCAATCTGGAGCTCCACAGGCGGATCTTACGGTGGAAGGGACCCCCAGGGGACATCTAGACCCACCCGCTTCGCCCAGGCAAGGACAAGCCCCATTTCCAAGCCTCCAAGGAAGCACAGCAAGTTCAGCAGCTCAGTAGATCAACCCGCTGCACCACGGATGGCTCCAACTATACACAGTTCACTATTCAATATTGACTTCTGAAATGGAGTCTGAGTCCTGAACAATCCCAGATCTGATCACAGGGTCTGCAGTCCCTCCCACAACTTAGAGTGAAGAGAAAACTGCATACCAATACATACACAAATACAATACAGTAAGCAATCTGAATTATATTCATAACAAACCAGGGGCTCGAACTATACAGACTTCTGAAATGGAGTCTGAGTCCTGGACAATCCCAGATCTGATCACATGGTCTGTAGACTCTTCCCACAACTTAGAGTGAAGAGAAACCTCATACCAATACATTCACAAATACAATACAGTAAGCAATCTGAATTATATTCATAACAAACCAGGGGCTCCAACTATACACAATATACTATACAATACTGACTTCTGAAATGGAGTCTGAGTCCTGGACTCAGATCTGATCACATGGTCTACAGTCCCTCCCACAACTTAGAGTGAAGAGAAAACTGCATATCAAAAAACCCAGCCACTGGGGGCTCCAACTATACACAGTTCAGTATTCAATGCTGGCTTCTCAAATGGAGTCTGAGTCCTTGACAGTCCCAGATCTGATCACACGGTCTGCAGTCCCTCCCATAACTTAGAGTGAAGAGAAAACTGCATACCAATACATACACAAAAACAATACAGTAAGCAATCTGAATTATATTCATAAAAAACCAGGGGCTCCAACTATACACAATGCACTATACAAAACTGACTTCTGAAATGGAGTCTGAGTCCTGGACAATCCTAGATCTGATCACATGGTCTACAGTCCTTCCCACAACTTCGAGTGAAGAGAAAACTGCATATCAAAAAACCACGCCACTGGGGGCTCCAACTATACACAGTTCACTATTCAATACTGGTGTGCAGTCCCTCCTACAACTTAGAGCAAAGAGAGAACTGCATACACAAATACAATACAGTAAGCAATCTGAATTATATTCATAACAAACCAGGGGCTCCAGCTATGCACAATACACTATACAATGCTGACTTCTGAAATGGAGTCTGAGTCCTGGACAATCCCAGATTTGATCACATGGTCTACAGTCTCTCCCACTCCTTAGAATAAAGAGAAAACTGCATACCAATACATACACGCATACAATACACTAAGCCAGTGGTTCTCAACCTGTGGGTCCACAGATGTTTTGGCCTTCAACTCCCAGAAATCCTAACAGCTGGTAAACTGGCTGGGATTTCTCGGAGTTGTAGGCCAAAACACCTGGGGACCCACAGGTTGAGAACCACTGCAGTAAGCAATCTGAATTATATTCATAACAAACCAGAGGCTCCAACTATACAAAATACACTATACAATACTGACTTCTGAAATGGAGTCTGAGTCCTGAACAATCCCAGATCTGATCACATGGTCTGCAGTCCCTCCCACAACTTCGAGAGAAGAGAAAACTGCATATCAAAAAAACTGCGCCATTGGGGGCTCCAACTATACACAGTTCCCTATTCAATACAGACTTCTCAAATGGAGTCTGAGTCCTTGACAATACCAGATCTGGTCACATGGTCTGCAGTCTCTCCCACAACTTAGAGTGAAGAGAAAATTGCATATAAAAAAACCCTGCCACTGGGGGCTCCAACTATACCCAGTTCACTATTCAATACTGACTTCTGAAATGGAGTCTGAGTCCTGGACAATCCCAGATCTGATCACACAGTCTGCAGTCCCTCCCACAACTTAGAGTGAAGAGAAAACTGCATATCAAAAAACCCTGCCACTGGGGGCTCCAACTATACACAGTACACTATACAATACTGACTTTTGAAATGGAGTCTGAGTCCTGAACAATCCCAGATCCGATCACGTGGTCTACTATAACTCCCACAACTTAGAGTGAAGAGAAAACTGCATATCAAAAAACCACGCCACTGGGGGCTCCAACTATACTCAGTTCACTATTCAATACTCACTACAGAAATGGAGTCTGTGCCCTGGACAGTCCCAGATCTGATCACATGGTCTGCATTCCTTCCCACAACTTAGAGTGAAGTGAAAACTGCATACCAATACATACACATATACAATACAGTAAGCAATCTGAATTATATTCATAACAAACCAGGGGTTCCAACTATACATAATACACTATACAATACTGACTTCTGAAATGGAGTCTGAGGCCTGGACAATCCCAGATCTGATCACATGGTCTACAGTTCCTCCCACAACTTAGAGTGAAGAGAAAACTGCATATCAAAACACCGCGCCACTGGGGGCTCCAAGTATGCTCAGTTCACTATTCAATACTCACTTCTGAAATGGAGTCTGAGTCTTGAATAATCCCAGATCTGATCACAAGGTCTACAGTTCCTCCCACAACTTAGAGTGAAGAGAAAACTGCATATTTAAAAATCGCACCACTGGGGGCTCCAACTATACACAGTACACTATACAATACTGACTTCTGAAATGGAGTCTGAGTCCTGAACAATCCCAGATCTGATCACGCGGCCTGCAGTCCCTCCCACATCTTAGAGTGAAGAGAAAACTGCATACCAATACATACACATATACAATACAATAAGCAATCTGAATTATATTCATAACAAACCAGGGGCCCCAACTATACACAATACACTATACAATATTGACTTCTGAAATGGAGTCTGAGACCTGGACAATCCCAGATCCAATCACATGGTCTGCAGTCCCTGCATACCAATATATACACATATACAATATAGTAAGCAATCTGAATTATATTCACAATTAACCAGGTGCTCCAACTATACACAATACACTATATAATACTGACTTCTCAAATGGAGTCTGAGCCCTGAACAATCCCAGATCTGATCACACGGTCTGCAGTTCCTCCCACATCTTAGAGTGAAGAGACAACTGCATACCAATACATACACATATACAATATAGTAAGCAATCTGTATTATATTCTTAACAAACCAGAGGCTCCAACTATACACAATACACTATAAAATACTGACTTCTGAAATGGAGTCTGAGCCCTGGACAATCCCAGATCTGATCACACGGTCTACAGTCCCTCCCACAACATAGAATGAAGAGAAAACTGCATACCAATACATACACATATACAATACAGTAAGCAATCCGAATTGTATACATAACAAATAACTAGTATGGGAAGCTTGTAGATCGTTGTTATTTCCAACAGAACGTGTCACAAAGACTCATTTATAAGCCTCCAAGGAGGGAGCTTCCACCAGACTCCAGGCAGATAGTTCCACTGTTGGACAGCTGTCATGCCAAGAATTCTTCTTCCCAGGGTTCAGGTGGAGCCTCCTTCTGATGCAAACTGACTACACACAGTCCAATGCATACTGACACTGAGTATGTACAATAGGTAAAGGTTTACCCATGATGTTAAGCCCAGTCGTGTCTGACTCTGGAGTTGGTGCTTATATCCATTTCTAAGCCAAAGAGCCGGCGTTGTTCATAGACACCTCTAAGGTCATGTGGCCAGCACGACTGCTTGGACCGCCGCTACCTTCCTGCCAGAGTGGTACTTGTAGATCTACTCACATTTGCATGTTTTCGAATTGCTAGGTTGGCAGAAGCTGGGGCTAACAGTGGGAGCTCATCCTGCTCCCCGGATACAAATTGGTGACCTTTCGGTCAGTAAGTTCAGCAGCTCAGTGCTTTAACCCACTGCGCCACCGGGGGCTCTGACTATACACAATACGCTATACAATACTGATTTCTGAAATTGAGTCTGAGTCCTGGACAATCCCAGATCTGATCACACGGTCTGCAGTCCCTCCCACAACATAGACTGAAGAGAAAACTGCATGCCAATACATACACAAATACAATAAATTAAGCAATCTGAATTGTATTCATAACAAACCAGGGGCTCCACCTATACACAATATACTATATAATACTGAATTCTGAAATGGAGTCTGAGTCCTGGACAATCCCAGATCTCATGGCAAGGTCTACAGTCCCTCCCACAAGTTAGAGTGGAGAGAAAACTGCATATCAAAAAACTGCGCCACCGGGGGCTCTGACTATACACAATAAGCTATACAATACTGATTTCTGAAATGGAGTCTGAGTTCGGAACAACCCCAGATCTGATCACATGTTCTGCAGTCCAAGTGGACTTATATAATCCAGTTCAAAGACGATAATGTAGATTATTTTTTAATTTATCATGTCAGAGGCAACCAGACCATTGTATTACATTTCTAACAGAACAAAGCAAACAAACAGACAAAATACAAAATTTGTGAGTTTGGTAGTGGGTTAAATGTCCTTTGACCAGTATCTGGCCACTTGGAGTGCCTCTGGTGTTGCCGCAAGGAGGTCCTCCCTTGTGCACGTGGCAGGGCTCAGGGTGCATTGCAGCAGGTGGTCAGTGGTTTGCTCTTCTCCGCACTCACATGTCGAGGATTCCACTTTGTGGCCCCATTTCTTGAGGTTGGCTCTGCATCTCGTGGTGCCAGAGCGCAGTCTGTTCAGCGCCTTCCAAGTCATCCCGTCTTCTGTGTGCCCAGGGGGGAGTTTCTCATTTGGTATCACCCATGGATTGAGGTTCTGGGTTTGAGCCTGCCACTTTTGGACTCTCGCTTGCTGAGGTGTTCCAGCGAGTGTCTCTGTAGATCTTAGAAAACTATTTATTGCTTTAAATGGTTGATGTGCTGGCTGATACCCAAACAAGGGATGAGCTGGAGATGTCTCTGCCTTGGTCCTTTCACTATTGGCTGCTACTTCCCGGTGGATGTCAGGTGGTGCGATACCGGCTAAGCAGTGTAATTTCTCCAGCGGTATAGGGCGCAGACACCCCGTGATAATGCGGCATGTCTCATGAAGAGCCACACCCACTGTTTTAGTGTGGTGAGATGTGTTCCACACTGGGCATGCGTACTCAGCAGCAGAGTAGCACAGCGCAAGGGCAGATGTCTTCACTGTGTCTGGTTGTGATCCCCAGGTTGTGCCAGTCAGCTTTCGTATGATATTGTTTCTAGCACCCACTTTTTGCTTGATATTCAGGCAGTGCTTCTTGTAGGTCGGAGCACGGTCCAGAGTGACTCCCAGGTATTTGGATGCGCTGCAATGCTCCCGTGGGATTCCTTCCCAGGTAATAATCCTCAGAGCTCGGGATGTGGATCATCTGTTTGATCATCTGGATTATACCACAATGTAGAATATGTTTGAGGTTGTCAGAGATACCGGGATCCCTGCCTGAAGTTTGCACATGTCCCAAAGGAGTTCAAAGTCAACCCCACTACCCACAGGTTACATATTAAACCCATCTTGCATGGATTGGGTCCCTCCTTGGCCTCCTGAAAGCCAGATATTATGCAACCAAACCAATGGCTCTCCGATTGACTTCCAGACAAACCTGTTAAAGATTAATTCTGGGGCCTTTTCTCTCCAGTCAGCCCTGCCGTGCTGCTTTCCATTCTTTGCTTCCTTCCAGGGAAAAGATATGCTCCCTTCCCTCTGGCTCACTCCCGCCTGCCAACGCATACATTGCCAACAAAGAGCCACCGGAATATACCCTCCGGCTTTTTCCTAGACAGAGGTAGACGCTTTTGTCTTCTCTTTAGGTGCCGAAAAGCCTTATTTGGCAGAGTTCATCGAATGTATTTCAAGTGAAGCTGCCTGAATGTACACGTAGCCAAAGCATTTGGTCACCAAACGACATCATCCGGGCTTCTTGCAATGTATAGAAAGTGTGCAAGACATTGCAAACACCTTCCAGACTTCTTGCACTGTATAGAAAGTATGCAAGACTTTGAGAATGACATATTCCACTTTTCTTGCAATGTATAGAAAGTGTGCGAGACTTTGCGAACAACATCTTCCAGACTTCTTGCAATGTATAGAAAGTGTGCAAGACTTTGCAAACAATATCTTCCAGACTTCTTGTAATGTATAGAAAGTGTGCAAGATGTTGCAAATGACATTTTCCAGGCTTCTTGCAATGTATAGAAAGTGTGCAAGACTTTGCAAACGACATCTTCCAGACTTTTTGCAATGTATAGAAAGTGTACAAGACTTTGCGAACAATATCTTCCAGACTTCTTGCAATGGATGGAAAGTGTGCAAGACTTTGCGAACAATATATTCCAGACTTCTTGAAATGTATAGAAAGTGTGCGAGACTTTGCGAACGACATCTTCCAGACTTCTTGCAATGTATAGAAAGTGTACAAGATGTTGCAAATAACATCTTCCAGACTTTTTGCAATGTATAGAAAGCGTCAAAGACTTTGCGAACAACATTTTCCAGGCTCCTTGCAATGTATAGAAAGTGTGCAAGGCTTTGTGAACGACATCTTTCAGACTTCTTGCAATGTATAGAAAGTGCGCGAGACTTTGCGAACAACATTTTCCAGGCTCCTTGCAATGTATAGAAAGTGTGCAAGCCTTTGCGAACGACATCTTCCGGACTTCTTGCAATGTATAGAAAGTGTGCGAGACTTTGCGAACAACATTTTCCAGGCTTCTTGCAATGTATAGAAAGTGTGCAAAACTTTGCAAACAACATCTTCCAGACTTCTTGCAATGTATAGAAAGTGTGCAAGGCTTTGCGAACAACATCTTCCAGACTTCTTGCAATGTATAGAAAGTGTGCAAGGCTTTGCGAACAACATCTTCCAGACTTCTTGCAATGTATAGAAAGTGTGCAAAACTTTGCAAACAACATCTTCCAGACTTCTTGCAATGTATAGAAAGTGTGCAAGGCTTTGCGAACAACATCTTCCAGGCTTCTTGCAATGTATAGAAAGTGTGCAAAACTTTGCAAACAACATCTTCCAGACTTCTTGCAATGTATAGAAAGTGTGCAAGGCTTTGCGAACAACATCTTCCAGGCTTCTTGCAATGTATAGAAAGTGTGCAAGACTTTGCAAACGACATCTTCCAGACTTCTTGCAATGTATAGAAAGTGTGCAAGACTTTGCCAAGGATATTTTTCAGACCGTTTTCCAGACGGTCCAGGAGGTCACCAAGTTGGAAGCGACTGAACAAATAAACAACAAATTGAAGGCCATTTTCCAAAAGCTTATGGAGATTGCCATTTCCCAAAAGGTTATGATCTAAAGCAGTGGTTCTCAACCTTTCTAACACTGTGACCCCTAAATATGGTTCCTCATGTTGTGGTGACCCTCAACCATAAAAATATTTTTGAGAGTGCAAAGCAGGGGAGGCAGGCTTTGTGCAAGGTCGAATGAGTCCGTGCCCTTGCTGGCCAGTGAGAGCGCAAGGCAGATCGGGGGTGGACCAAAGACTTGGGGGCGAGGCCAAAGGAGGCAGCCTCACAACCCCTCTGAAATGGCCAAACAACCCCCTTGGAGGCCGCGACCCCCAGGTTGAGAACCGCTGATCTAAAGGGTTACGCTTTTCCAAAACATAGCATTAGGCTAGGACTGTTGACGTGGTATCAAACTGGAACTGGCTGGATCTACACTGTCATATAATCCAGCTCAAAGTAGATAATCTGGGATCGGAAATTGGATGATATGGCAGTGTAGACGGGCCTGAGCCTCAGAGGAAGGCAAAGACAACCTCCTCAGAGTAAATAAAGCCCATGACAGAGTTACCATCAATTGGAAATGAACTGAAGGTGCACGACAACAAAAGGCCAGTTGAAACATTCAGAGCTACCTCCAACAGACAAGAGTTCTTTCTCCCACCCTGGACATCATTCCACAGGGATATAAACCCCACTTGCCTAATTTCCAATAGACCTCACAACTTCTGAGGATGTCTGCTATAGATGTGGGCGAAACATCAGGAAAGAATGCTTCTGGAAGGTGGTCAGGCAGACAGGAAAACTCACAGCAACCCAGATTGAAGTAGTTTCTCACAAAGTAATGACATTGGGTGGAGTCTGCTTTTCTAAAATGGAGTCTAGGACTGTGTGATGTATCGGCGAATAATGCGTGCAGATCCCAGCTGGCAGATGGTAATTTTGTCAGCGCCGATTGTGTTTAAGTGCAGGCCAAGGTCTTGAGGCACTGCACCCAGTGTGCCGATCACCACTGGGACCGCCTTTACTGGCTTGTGCCAGAGTCTTTGCAATTTGGTAATCTTGTCAGGCCGATTGTGTTTAAGTGCAGGCCAAAGTCTTGAGGCACTGCACCCAGTGTGCCGATCACCACTGGGACCACCTTGACTGGCTTGTGCGAGAGTCTTTGCAATTTGGTAATCTTGTCAGGCCGATTGTGTTTAAGTGCAGGCCGAGGTCTTTAGGCACTGCACCCAGTGTGCCGATCACCACTGGGGCCACCTTGACTGGCTTGTGCCAGAGTCTTTGCAATTTGGTAATCTTGTCAGGCCGATTGTGTTTAAGTGCAGGCCAAAGTCTTGAGGCACTGCACCCGGTGTGCCGATCACCACTGGGACCACCTTGACTGGCTTGTGCCCAAGTCTTTGCAATTTGGTAATCTTGTCGGGCCGATTGTGTTTAAGTGCAGGCCGAGGTCTTGAGGCACTGCACCCGGTGTGCCAATCACCACTGGGACCACCTTGACTGGCTTGTGCGAGAGTCTTTGCAATTTGGTAATCTTGTCAGGCCGATTGTGTTTAAGTGCAGGCCGAGGTCTTGAGGCACTGCACCCAGTGTGCCGATCACCACTGGGGCCACCTTGACTGGCTTGTGCCAGAGTCTTTGCAATTGTTATTATTTATTGAGCTCAGGGCAGTCCCAGATCTGATCATGTGGTCTGTGGTCCCTCCCACAACCTCAAACAACATAGAGTTAAGGGGGGAAAGCTGCATATCAAAACATACATACAATATAGTAAGCAATCTGAATGATATACATAACAAATAACTAATATATTGGATTGTACAAGGTTGCTGTTTCCAGCAGAACTGGACAGATGGCCCGGAAAACTCGCAGCAACCCCAAGGTGATAACAGTATAAGGTCAGAGATCCTATGATGCCAGGCCAACTTCAATCCTAGAATCATAGAATCAAAGAGTTGGAAGAGACCTCCTGGGCCATCCAGTCCAATCCCCTTCTGCCAAGAAGCAGGAATATTGCATTCAAATCACCCCTGACAGATGGCCATCCAGCCTCTGCTTAAAAGCTTCCAAAGAAGGAGCCTCCACCAACCTCCGGGGCAGAAAGTTCCACTGCTGAACGGCTCTCACAGTCAGGAAGTTCTTCCCCATGTTCAGATGGAATCTCCTCTCTTGTAGTTTGAAGCCATTGTTCCATTGCGTCCTAGTCTCCAGGGAAGCAGAAAACAAGCTTGCTCCCTCCTCCTCCCTGTGGCTTCCTCTCACATATTTACACATGGCTATCATATCTCCTCTCAGCCTTCTCTTCTTCAGGCTAAACATGCCCAGCTCCTTAAGCCGCTCCTCATAGGGCTTGTTCTCCAGACCTTTTATCATTTTAGTCGCTCTCCTCTGGACACATTCCAGCTTGTCAATATCTCTCTTGAATTGTGCTGCCCAGAATTGGACACAATATTCCAGGTGTGGTCTAACCAAAGCAGAATAGAGGGGTAGCATTACTTCCTTAGATCTAGACACTAGGCTCCTCTTGATGCAGGACAAAATCCCATTGGCTTTTTTTGCCGCCACATCACATTCCTGGCTCATGTTTAGCTTCCTGTCCACGAGGACCCCAAGATCTTTTTCACACGTACTGCTCTCGAGCCAGGCATCATCGTCCCCCATTCTGTATCTTTGCATTTAGTTTTTCCTGCCAAAGTGGAGTATCTTGCATTTGTCACTGTTGAACTTCATTTTGCTAGTTTTGACCCTTCATCTCTCTAATCTGTCGAGATCCCTTTGAATCCTGCTCCTGTCCTCTGGACTATTGGCTATCCCTCCCAATTTGGTGTCGTCTGCAAACTTGATGATCCTGCCTTCTAGCCCTTCATCTAAGTCGTTAATAAAGATGTTGAACAGGACCGGGCCCAGGACGGAACCCTGCGGCACTCCACTCATCACTTCTTTCCAGGATGAAGAGGAGGAAGCCTTGGGGAGAATCACCCTCTGGGTTCGTCCATTTAACCAATTCCAGATCCACCTCACCGTAGTTTTGCTTCGCCCACATTGGACTAGTTTCCTTGCCAGAAGGTCATGGGGGACCTTGTCAATGGAAGGCCTTCCTCAAATCCAGACACGCTCCATCCACGGCATCATTCCCCGCATCTACCCAGCTTGTAGCTCTATCGAAGAAAGAGATCAGATGAGTCTGGCATGACTTGTTTGTGATAAATCCATGTTGACTATTAGCGATGACCGCATTTGTTTCTAAGTGTTTGCAGACCACTTCCTTAACAATCTTTTCCAGAATCTTGCCTGGTATTGACGTGAGGCTGACCGGACTAGCACATATTCCTCCATCTAGAAATCAACTTTTCTGCAACCGTGCCCGCTCTTCACCCGCTTTGTCCTGCCTTTTCGCTCCCCGTCTCTAAACAAAGCAGGTTCATAGAAGGAGCCAGGAATTCAGCGGTGAGCCTAACCAGCCTGGAGCGCATTTAAGTGGATTAGCTGCAATAACACAACCCAGAAGCGACAACTCCGCTCCTTTGGGTGAGACAATTGACTGTAAAATGCACAGCCTCAGGGTTGCATCTGGAGCTTTCCTTCGACAGGGGAGGGTTGCGTTCCCAAACAGGGTGGTCCATTGGAGACGGACGGCCTCCAGGCTTGAAGATCGTCTTTCTCGCTGGCTCTCCCCAACTCATTTTGCAAAAAAAAAAGGTTCTTTCAATAGATAATTTTTGCAAGTTCCCACTAAAACACAAATGGTCTTTGTGATGTCGTCTGAGCTCTGCAAGTGCAGCCTTTTCTTCAACTGAAGTAGAGAGTGTTGTCGAAGGCTTTCATGGCCAGAATCACTGGGTTGCTGTGAGTTTTCCGGGCTGCCTGGCCATGTTCCAGAAGCATTCTCTCCTGATGTTTTGCCACATCAACCTCTGAGGATGCGTGCCATAGATGTGTGCAAAATGTCAGGAAAGAATGCTTCTGGAACATGGCCAGACAGCCTGGAAAACTCACAGCAACCCAGAAGTAAAGAGTGTTTGAGGATGGGGATATTCATAGGGAGACCATATGACCATAAAGCTATTATCTTCCCAACTCTGTTCTACGCCTGCAAAACGTGAACTGTCTACAGATGTTACATTCAGCTTCTGGAACAATTCTATCAGTGTTGCCTCTGAAGAATTCTGCAGGGGACATTCATAGGGAGACCATATGACCATAAAGCCATTTTCTTCCCAACTCTGAAACGTGGACTGTCTACAGACGTTACATTCAACTTCTGGAACGATTCTATCTGTGTACCTTTGCAAAATCCTCCAGATCTCTTGGGAAGAAGACAGGTGGACAAATGTCAATATTCCGAAATAAGCAAAGACCACCAGTGATGACTCTCCACTATCAACTCGTTGGAACCAATGTCACGTTGTCTGAATGCTCAATCACCGCCTCCCAAAGCAGTTACTCTACGTTCATATCGAGAATGGAAAACACAATGTTGGTGGACAGGAAAAGAGATTGAAAGATGGGCTCAAAGCCAACCTTAAAAACTGTGGCAGAGACACCGAGAGAGAACTGGGAAATCCTGGCCCTTGAATGTCAAACTGGAGGTCAGCTGCAGCCAACAGTGCTGTAGAATTCAGTTACTCTACTCCCAACTCAAGAATGGAAAATGTAATGTTGGTGGACAGGAAAAGAGATTGAAAGATGGGCTCAAAGCCAACCTTAATAACTGTGGCGGAGACACCAAGAGACAACTGCAAAACTCTGGCCCTTGAGTGTCAAATTGGAGGTCAGCTGCGGCCAACAGTGCTGCAGAATTCAGAGAGGCACAAATGGAGGGTAGAAGGGAGAAATGTGCCAAGAGGAAGGCACATCAAGCCAACCCTGACCGGGACCACCTTTCATAGGAAACCAATGTCCTCACTGCTGGAGAACATGCAGCTCAAGAATAAGGCTCCACAGCCACCTACGGACCCACCGCCAAGACACTACACTTGGAGGACTATCATACTCAGACAACTAGGGATTGACTAAGTAAGTAAGTAAGTAAGTCAATGGACAGTAGCAATTGGATTTCAGTCCATGGCTGGGAATCTTTCCACCCTCCAGATGTGCTTTGATTGCAGATCTCAAAGGCCCCAGCCAGCACGGACAATGATAAACAATGCTGGGAGTGGCAGTCCATCCACATCTGGAAGCCTGGTTGACTCATGGAGTAAAAATGCACTGCCTCCTACAACGACAGTGTAGTTCTTCAAGCTTCTTTAAGTTAAGGCTAGTCAAGGGAGAGGAGCAAGAAGACCCAGGTGGCCCAGAAAACCCAAATGCCTATCATAGAATCATAGAAACATAGAATCCTAGAATCCTAGAGTTGGAGGAGACCTCATGGGCCATCCAGTCCAACCCCATTCTGCCAAGAAGCAGGAATATTGCATTCAAATCACCCCTGACAGATGGCCATCCACCCTCTGCTTAAAAGCTTCCAAAGAAGGAGCCTCCACCACACTCCGGGACAGAGAGTTCCACTGCTGAACGGCTCTCACAGTCAGGAAGTTCTTCCTCATGTTCAGATGGAATCTCCTCTCTTGTAGTTTGAAGCCATTGCTCCATTGTGTCCTAGTCTCCAAGGAAGCAGAAAACAAGCTTGCCCCCTCCTCCTCCCTGTGGCTTCCTCTCACATATTTATACATGGCTATCATATCTCCTCTCAGCCTTCTCTTCTTCAGGCTAAACATGCCCAGCTCTTTAAGCCGCTCCTCATAGGGCTTGTTCTCCAGACCCTTGATCTGCTCCCTCCTCCCTGTGGCTTCTTCTCACATATTTATACATGGCTATCCTATCTCCTCTCAGCCTTCTCTTCTTCAGGCTAAACTTGCCCAGCTCCTTAAGCCGCTCCTCGTAGGGCTTGTTCTCCAGACCCTTGATCTGCTCCCTCCTCCCTGTGGCTTCCTCTCACATATTTATACATGGCTATCCTATCTCCTCTCAGCCTTCTCTTCTTCAGGCTAAACATGCCCAGCTCTTTAAGCCGCTCCTCATAGGGCTTGTTCTCCAGACCCTTGATCTGCTCCCTCCTCCCTGTGGCTTCCTCTCACATATTTATCCCTGGCCCTCATCATGTCTCCTCCCAGCCTTCTCTTCTTCAGGCTAAACATGCCCAGCTCCTTAAGCCGCTCCTCATAGGGCTTGTTCTCCAGACCCTTGATCTGCTCCCTCCTCCCTGTGGCTTCCTCTCACATACTTATACATGGCTATCATATCTCCTCTCAGCCTTCTCTTCTTCAGGCTAAACATGCCCAGTTCCCTAAGCCGCTCCTCATAGGGCTTGTTCTCCAGACCCTTGATCATGGTTGGGGTGTTGCTGGGGATCGGTTTGCAGATGTCTGGTCAGCCCGTCGTGCAGACGGAGCAACAAACCCAAGCAGACTGAGCTGCCACCACTTTCCCCTCTCTTTCCCGCGATTCCCAGGAAATCGATGACTTCATGCAACCAGAAATAATAATAATAAAAGATTAAAGTTGAGAGATGTCTGACCTCCTGTAATATTTCGGGGAGGGTGTGTGTGAGGAAATCTCTTTCCCCCTCCCTACCCCCATATGATTAGCGTAGTAGCCATGGTAATAACAACAGCAACCTTTCTTTCCAAGGAGGCCTTGAAGATTGTCATGACGGGAATGGAACAAAGATGCTTCCCCCACATTCATTCCTTCCTTCCCTGGCAAGGGCTTATCGAGAAGTGAAGTTGGCTGGAAACAAAACCCGGGAGACAAAGTCATTAGCGGGTTGTCTTCTTTCCAAAGAAGACGATGACAAAGTTGCAAAGGCAGGTGAGCCCAACTTGGCTGGTAATTCTCATTCTTAAGGGTGCGTTGGAGTCTCCTGTCTATACATCCCAGCAACTACAACTCCCAAATGTCAAGGTCTGTTTCCCACAAACTCCACCAGTGTTTACATTTGGGCATATGGAGTATTCCTGCCAAGTTTGGTCCAGATCCATCATTGGTGGTATTCAGAATGCTCTTTGATTGTAGGTGAACTATAAATACCAGCAACTACAACTCCCAAATGTCAAGGTCTGTTTTCCACAAACTCCACCAGTGTTTACATTTGGGCATATGGAGTATTCCTGCCAAGTTTGGTCCAGATCCATCATTGGTGGTATTCAAAATGCTCTTTGATTGTAGGTGAACTATAAATACCAGCAACTACAACTCCCAAATGCCAAGGTCTGTTTTCCACAAACTCCACCAGTGTTCACATTTGGACATATTGAGTATTCCTGCCAAGTTTGGTCCAGATCCATCATTGTTTGAGTCCACAGTGGTCTCTGGATGTAGGTGAACTACAACTCCCAAACTCAAGGTCAATGCCCAACAAACCCACCCAGCATTTTCTGTTGATCATGTGAGTTCTGTGTACCAAGTTTGGTTCAATTCTATCGTTGGTGGAGTTCAGAATGCTCTTTGATTATAGGTGAACTATAAATACCAGCAACTACAACTCCCAAATGTCAAGGTCTGTTTTCCCCAAACTCCACCATTGTTCACGTTTGGGCATATTGAGTATTCGTACCAAGTTTGGTCCACATCTCTCCTTGTTTGAGTCCACAGTGCTCTCTGGATGTAGGTGAACTACAACTCCCAAACTCAAGGTCAATGCCCAACAAACCCACCCAGCATTTTCTGTTGATCATGTGAGTTCTGTGTACCAAGTTTGGTTCAATTCTATTGTTGGTGGAGTTCAGAATGCACTTTGATTATAGGTGAACTATAAATCCCAGCAACTACAACTCCCAAATGTCAAGGTCTGTTTCCCCCAAACTCCACCACTGTTCACATTTGGGCATATGGAGTATTCCTGCCAAGTTTGGTCCAGATCCACCATTGTTTGAGTCCACAGTGCTCTCTGAAGGTAGGTGAACTACAACTCCCAAACTCAAGGTCAATGCCCAACAAACCCACCCAGTATTTTCTGTTGATCATGGGAGTTCTGTGTGCCAAGTTTGGTTCAATTCTATTGTTGGTGGAGTTCAGAATGCACTTTGATTGTAGGTGAACTATAAATCCCAGCAACTACAACTCCCAAATGACAAAGTCTGTTTTCCCCAAACTCCACTAGTGTTCACATTTGGGCATATTGAGTATTCGTGCCAAGTTTGGTCCACATCTGTCCTTGTTTGAGTCCACAGTGCTCTCTGGATGTAGGTGAACTACAACTCCCAAACTCAAGGTCAATGCCCAACAAACCCACCCAGCATTTTCTGTTGATCATATGAGTTCTGTGTACCAAGTTTGGTTCAATTCTATCGTTGGTGGAGTTCAGAATGCTCTTTGATTATAGGTGAACTATAAATCCCAGCAACTACAACTCCCAAATGTCAAGGTCTGTTTTCCCCAAACTCCACCAGTGTTCACATTTGGGCATATGGAGTATTCCTGCCAAGTTTGGTCCACATCTCTCCTTGTTTGAGTCAACAGTGCTCTCTGAATATAGGTGAACTACAACTCCAAAGCTCAAGGTCAATGTCCAACAAACCCACCCAGTATTTTCTGTTGATCATGGGAGTTCTGTGTGCCAAGTTTGGTTCAATTCTATTGTTGGTGGAGTTCAGAATGCACTTTGATTATAGGTGAACTATAAATCCCAGCAACTACAACTCCCAAATGTCAAGGTCTGTTTTCCCCAAACTCCACCAGTGTTCACATTTGGGCATATGGAGTATTCCTGCCAAGTTTGGTCCACATCTCTCCTTGTTTGAGTCAACAGTGCTCTCTGGATATAGGTGAACTACAACTCCCAAACTCAAGGTCAATGCCCAACAAACCCACCCAGTATTTTCTGTTGATCATGGGAGTTCTGTGTGCCAAGTTTGGTTCAATTCTATTGTTGGTGGAGTTCAGAATGCACTTTGATTGTAGGTGAACTATAAATCCCAGCAACTACAACTCCCAAATGTCAAGGTCTGTTTTCCCCAAACTCCACCAGTGTTCACATTTGGGCATATGGAGTATTCCTGCCAAGTTTGGTCCACATCTCTCCTTGTTTGAGTCCACAGTGCTCTCTGGATGTAGGTGAACTACAACTCCAAACCTCAAGGTCAATGCCCAGCTAACCCAGTATTTTCTGTTGGCCATGGGAATTCTGTGTGCCAAGATTTGTTCAACTCCATCATTGGTAGAGTTCAGAGTGTTCTTTGATTTTAGGTGGACTATAAATCCCAGCAACTACAACTCCCAAAGGTCAAGGTCTATTTTCCCTAAACTCAACCAGTGTTCACATTTGGGTATATTGAGTTATTCGTGCCAAGTTTGGTCCAGACCCATCATTGTTTGAGTCCACAGTGCTCTCTCGATGTAGGTGAACTACAACTCCAAAACTCAAGGTCAATGCCCACCAAACCCACCCAGTATTTTCTGTTGGTCTTTGGGGTTCTGTGTGGGAAGTTTGGCCCAATTATATCATTGGCAGGGTTCAGAATGTTCTTTGCTTGTTGGTGAACTATAAATCCCAGAAACTACAACTCCCAAATGTCAAGGTCCACTAGTGTTCACATTTGGACATATTGAGTATTCCTGCCAAGTTTGGTCCAGATCCATCATCGTTTGAGTCCACAGTGCTCTCTGGATGGAGGTGAACTACAACTCCAACACTCAAGGTCAATGCCCACCAAACCCACCCAGTATTTTCTCTTTGATTGTAGGTGAACTATAAATCCCAGCAACTACAACTCCCAAATGTCAAGGTCTGTTTTCCCCAAACTTCACTAGTATTCACATTTGGGCATATCGTGGATTCATGCCAACTCCGGTCCACATCCATCAGTGTTTTAGTGCTCTCTGGAGGTAGATGAACTACAACTCCCAGACTCGAGGTCAATGCACACCAAACCCAGTATGTTCAGTTGGTCATGGGAATTCTGTGTTCCAAGATTTGTTCAGTTCCATCGTTGGTAGAATTCAGAGTGATCTTTGATTGTAGGTGGACTATAAATCCCAGCAACTACAACTCCCAAATGACAAAATCAACCCTACCAGTATTCAAATTCGGGCGTATCAGGTATTTGTGCCAAATTTGGTTCAGTAAATGAAAATACATCCTACCTATCAGATATTTACATAACGATTCATAATAGTAGCAAAATGACAGTTTTTGAAGTAGCAACGAAAATAATGTTATTTTTGGTGGTCACCACAACATGAGGAACTGTATTAACAGGTTGTGGTATTAGGAAGGTTGAGCAACACCTAGAACTCGCTTAGAACTCCATCCACGTGTCTAGAAGTCAGAATTTGTGTTGAAGAAACAATGCACAATGGGCAGGAATGCTATTTTGCACCATTTCGCTGAGAGGGTAGATTTGCATTCAGATGTGGGCGCCGTGAGCGGAGAGCGTCTACAGGTCTTCCAAAATGCCATCCTGATTACATTTTGTTTTTGGCACCATCTGCAAAACGCTTATCTCATATTTACTTAACAAAGTGGGAGCGATGGGAGTGTAAATCGTACAAGAAAAGACGCTTCCAATCAACAGAACAGGAAGATTGTGTCTCCAGATGGGCTTGAAAGAGCGGAGATCTGAAAAAGCTGAGGATGCAACCTGAGATCTCTCAACATCGCTCCAGGTTCAGCTGAGTGATCACCAGCCCAGCTTCAATCCTGTGCAGGAGTACCTATGTTCATATCATTAAAAGGTGGATCTGTAATTGGTTAAATGGACGAACCCAGAGGGTGCTCACCAATGCTTCCTCTTCATCTTGGAAAGAAGTGACGAGTGGAGTGCCACAAGCAGGGTTCCGTCCTGGGCCCGGTCCTGATCAGGATCTTTATTAATGACTTAGATGAAGGGCTAGAAGGCAGGATCATCAAGTTTGCAGATGACACCAAATTGGGAGGGAGAGCCAATAGTCCAGAGGACAGGAGCAGGATTCAAAACGATCTTGACAGACTAGAGAGATGAATGGCCAAAACTAACAAAATGAAGTTCAACAGTGACAAATGCAAGAGACTCCACTTAGGCAGGAAAAACAAAATGCAAAGATACAGAATGGGGGACAATGCCTGGCTCGAGAGCAGTATGTGTGAAAAAGATCTTGGAGTCCTCGTGGACAACAAGTTAAACATGAGCCAGGAATGTGATGTGGCAGCAAAAAAAGGGAATTGGATTTTGGCCTGCATCAAGAGGAGCCTAGTGTCTAGATCCAGGGAAGTCATGCTCCCCATGCTCTATTCCGCCTTGGTTAGACCACACCTGGAATATTGTGTCCAATTCTGGGCACCACAATCCAAGAGAGATATTGACAAGCTGGAATGTGTCCAGAGGAGGGCGACTCAAAGGATCAAGGGTCTGGAGAACAAGTCCTATGAGGAGCGGCTTAAGGAGCTGGGCATGTTTAGCCTGAAGAAGAGAAGGCTGAGAGGAAATATGATGAGGGCCATGTATTAAATATGTGAGAGGAAGCCACAGGGAGGAGGGAGCAGATCAGGGGTCTGGAGAACAAGCCCTATGAGGAGCGGCTTATAGAGCTGGGCATGTTTAGCCTGAAGAAGAGAAGGCTGAGAGGAAATATGATAGCCACATATAAATATGTGAGAGGAAGCCACAGGGAGGAGGGAGCAAGCTTCCTTTCTGCTTCCCTGGAGACTAGGACGCAAGGGAACAATGGCTTCCAACTACAAGAGAGGAGATTCCATCTGAACATGAGGAAGAACTTCCTGACTGTGAGAGCTGTTCAGCAGTGGAACTCTCTGCCCCGGAGTGTGGTGGAGGCTCCTTCTTTGGAAGCTTTTAAACAGAGGCTGGATGGCCATCTGTCAGGGGTGATTTGAATGCAATATTCCTGCTTCTTGGCATAAGGGGGTTGGACTGGATGGCCCAGGAGGTCTCTTCCAACTCTTTGATTCTATGATTCTATGATTCTTGTGGATTTCAATGGCTTCTCTGTGCAGTCTGACATGGTGGTTCAACAATACATTGAATCATGTTTAAATGGATCGCACATTCCTAGGAGAGACCCCACTAATTACCCTGGATGCTGAAGAATCACCAGCTCATAATGCTTTCTTGTGACAGCGCAACATCTTTGCCTCAGGCAGCAAAATGTTGTGATATGGTGCCCAGCCTCTTGCTTCTTGATTTTGACTGGTTTTCCTGGTACAGCTGGTTCAAAGAGGGCTGTGGAGCGCTCTCAATCCTTTTGGGAGCCCTCTGGGCAGGCAACACCACTTTCCAAAGTACTCGCTGTGCTTTCCTTTTATTTCTTTCCCCTTTTTCCTAAACAAAGGCAAAAGGATTCTTTTCTCTCTCTCTCTCTTTTCCATTCCTTCCAAGTGTTGTGAGAACAGGAATTTTCCCCCGTCCGCCAATTCCACATACTTTTTGTCATCAGAGAAGATGAGGACTGAAGGCTTTGAAAGAGGCTGAAATACGGGGCGTGTTTTGGTCACAGATCAAGCAAAGGGAAAGTCGTTCCAAAGGCCAAAGAGGAGGGAGAGGCAGCTTTTGCTTAAGAGTAATGGCAAGTTGGGAGTTTGGGTCCATCCCAAATTGGACCATGAGAAATACGGTCATTAAAGGTTCCTCAATATCTAGGCACATATCATGTAGACAAGTCACAAGGCTGAGCCACTTTTCTGGATTTTGCCTCCGTCCTTACTTAGGCAATCCCTCGTAGTCTGAGGATGATGGTCCTGCAACTACAAGAAAGGAGATTCCACCTGAACATGAGGAAGAACTTCCTGACTGTGAGAGCTGTTCAGCAGTGGAACTCTCTGACCCGGAGTGTGGTGGAGGCTCCTTCTTTGGAGGCTTTTAAATAGAGGCTGGATGGCCATCTCTCAGGGGTGCTTTGAAGGCAATATTCCTGCTTTTGGCAGAATGGGGTTGGACTGGATGGCCCAGGAGGTCTCTTCCAACTCTTTGATTCTATGATTCTATGGTTCTGTGTCCATTGGTGATTGTGGAGCCCTATTCTTGACCGGCATCTTCTCCCGCAGTGAGGGTATCGGTTTCTAGGCAGAAGGCGGTCCCAGTTGGGGTTGGCTTGACGCGCCTTCCTCCTGGCATGTTTCTCTCTTTCGCCTTCCATTCGTGCCTCTTCAAATTCTGCAGCACTGCTGGTCACAGCTGACCTCCAGCTGGAGCACTCAAGGACCAGGGCTTCCCAGTTCTCAATGTCTATGCCAGAGTTTTTAAGGTTGGCTTTGGGCCCGTCTTTAAATCTCTTTTTCTGTCCACCAACATTCCATTCTCCGTTCTTGAGTTTGGAGTAGAGCAACTGCTTTGGGAGACAGTGGTCAGGCATCAAGACAACGTGGCCAGTTCAGCAGAGTTGATGTTGGAGGACCATCGCTTCAATGCTGGTGGTCTTTGCTTTGTCCAGAATGCTGACATTTGTCTGCTTATCTTCCCAAGGCAGTGCTGATGGAATCATTCCAGGAGTTGCATGTGACATCTGTAGACAGTCCACGTCTTGCAAGCGTATAGCAGGGTTGGGGGGACAATAGCTTTATAAACAAGGTCTCCCTATGGATATCCCAATCCTCAAACATTCTCTGCTTCATTGGGAAAAATGCTGCACTCACAGAACTCAGGCAGTGTTGTATTTCGGTGTCAATGTTGACATCTGTAGACAGTCCACGTTTCGCAGGCATATAGCAGGGTTGGGGGGACAATAGCTTTATAAACAAGGTCTCCCTATGGATATCCCAATCCTCAAACATTCTCTGCTTCATTGGGAAAAATGCTGCACTCACAGAACTCAGGCAGTGTTGTATTTCGGTGTCAATGTTGACATCTGTAGACAGTCCACGTTTCGCAGGCATATAGCAGGGTTGGGGGGACAATAGCTTTATAAACAAGGTCTCCCTATGGATATCCCAATCCTCAAACATTCTCTGCTTCATTGGGAAAAATGCTGCACTCACAGAACTCAGGCAGTGTTGTATTTCGGTGTCAATGTTGACATCTGTAGACAGTCCACGTTTCGCAGGCATATAGCAGGGTTGGGGGGACAATAGCTTTATAAACAAGGTCTCCCTATGGATATCCCAATCCTCAAACATTCTCTGCTTCATTGGGAAAAATGCTGCACTCACAGAACTCAGGCAGTGTTGTATTTCGGTGTCAATGTTGACATCTGTAGACAGTCCACGTTTCGCAGGCATATAGCAGGGTTGGGGGGACAATAGCTTTATAAACAAGGTCTCCCTATGGATATCCCAATCCTCAAACATTCTCTGCTTCATTGGGAAAAATGCTGCACTCACAGAACTCAGGCAGTGTTGTATTTCGGTATCAATGTTGACATCTGTAGACAGTCCACGTTTCGCAGGCATATAGCAGGGTTGGGAGGATAATAGCCAACACCTGTAGGGAAAAGGTCCACAAGGCTAAAGCACAAAATGAGCTCAGGCTTGAGCAGCATTCCGTGGACACAGATACTAAAAGACAAGGGAGTTACGGATGGATGGGAATTTCTCAAGAGTGAAATACTCAAGGCGCAATTGCAAACCGTGCCAACAAAGAAAAAAAATAGGACAAGTGCAAAGAAGCCAGAATGGATGTCCAAAGAATTTCTAACTGTGCTAAGAAACAAAAGAGACATGCACAAGAAGTGGAAAAAGGGAGAAATCACCAAAGAAGAATTCAAACAAATAGCCAACACCTGTAGGGAAAAAGTCCGCAAGGCTAAAGCACAAAACGAGCTCAGGCTTGCCAGGGACATTAAAAACAATAAAAAGGGCTTCTTTTCTTATGTCAGTAGAAAAAGGAAAAACAAGGAGGCAATAGGGCCTCTTCGAGGAGAAGATGGGGCAATGCTGACAGGGGATGATAGGGAAAAGGCAGAACTACTTAATACCTTCTTTGCCTCAGTCTTCTCACAAAAGGAAAGTCATCTTCAACCTCAGGAAGATGGAGTGGAAGAGGGATTAGAGGACATTGGGAAACAAGTCGTCCAGGAATACCTGGCCGCTTTCAATGAGTCCAAGTCCCCTTTCAGGGCCAGATCAACTACAGCCAAGAGTATTGAAGGAACTAGCGGAAGTCACTTTGGAACCATTGGCAACCATCTTTGAGAGTTCTTGGAGAACGGGATAATTTCCAGCAGACTGGAGGAGGCCTAATGTGGTCCCAATCTTCAAGAAGGGAAAAAAGGATGACCCAAACAATGACCCATGTCCGGTCAGCCTCACGTTGATACCAGGCAAGATTCTGGAAAAGATTGTTAAGGAAGTGGTCTGCAAACACTTAGAAACGAATGCGGTCATCGCTAATAGTCAACATGGATTTATCAAAAACAAGTCATGCCAGACTCATCTGATCCCTTTTTTCGATAGAGTTACAAGCTGGGTAGATGCGGGGAATGATGCCGTGGATGGAGCGTACCTGGATTTCAGGAAGGCCTTCTTTGACAAGGTCCCCCATGACCTTCTGGCAAGGAAACTAGTCCAATGTGGGCGAGGCAAAACTATGGTGAGGTGGATCTGGAATTGGTTAAATGGATGAACCCAGAGGGTGATTCTCCCCAAGGCTTCCTCTTCATCTTGGAAAGAAGTGACGAGTGGCGGGCCATCCGCAGGGTTCCCTCCTGGGCCCGGTCCTGTTCAACATCTTTATTAATGACTGAGATGAAGGGCTGGAGGCAGGATCATCAAGTTTGCAGATGACACCAAATTGGGAGGGAGAGCCAATAGTCCAGAGGACAGGAGCAGGAGTCAAAACAATCTTGACAGATTAGAGAGATGATGGGCCAAAACTAACAGAATGAAGTTCAACAGGGACAAATGCAAGAGACTCCACTTAGGCAGGAAAAACGAAATGCAAAGATACAGAATGGGGGACAATGCCTGGCTCGAGAGCAATACGTGTGAAAAAGATCTTGGAGTCCTCGTGGACAACAAGTTAAAAATGAGCCAGGAATGTGATGTGGCGGCAAAAAAAGCCAATGGGATTTTGGCCTGCATCGATAGGAGCCTAGTGTCTAGATCTAGGAAAGTCATGCTCCCCATGCTCTATTCCACTTTGGTTAGACCACACCTGGAATACTGTGTCCAATTCTGGGCACCACAATTCAAGAGAGATATTGACAAGCTGGAATGTGTCCAGAGGAGGGCGACTCAAATGATCAAGGGTCTGGAGAACAAGCCCTATGAGGAGTGGCTTAAGGAGCTGGGCATGTTTAGCCTGAAGAAGAGAAGGCGGAGAGGAGATATGATAGCCAAGTTTAAATATGACCATCTGTCAGGGGTGATTTGAATGCAATATTCCTGCTTCTTGGCAGAATGGGGTTGGACTGGATGGCCCATGAGGTCTCTTCCAACTCTTTGATTCTATGATTCTATGAAAACCAGAATTGAAAAGTCAACGACAGATCCCAAGTGTAGACTCTGCAAGAACCCCATCCTGAAATGCTTCCTAGGAATTGCTTCTGTTAGTCCCTCCTTGCAAACGATACAGATGGCCTTCCGTAAGCGTTGCCATCCATCTGCCAGCCCATGGCCTGGCATAGATCGTTTTCGCACACATTATGCAAATAATATGACAATAAAATATGTAAATGACCCATAACTCACCCATCGGTGTCACGAGGCCACTGGGATCAAGGAAGCAGCCAGATGCAGAAAGGGATGGAGTCATCCCCGCTTCCTAAAGCTCGGTAAGAGATGGGTTTTCAGCACGGCAACAGAGCGTCACTTCAGATTGCCGCACCAAAACGTCTTCTTTGGCTCAACCATTCAAATAAAGGCTAATGGCAGGGAATTATTGCGAAACCGGATCAAGATGTGCACCTGGTCTTAGGGGAAGTCAAGGCCAAACTCTCCCAAGAATTTTCAAATGATTCAACTGAGCTTTGGGCATAACGCAAGTAGAGGTGAAGCATGGGAAATCATGTTTTGGAAGGCAGTAGGCAAAGAGAAACGCTGCGTTAGAGGTGGAGAGATTCAGTCAAGGAAGCCACAACCTGAAGTCTGCAAGAGTGGACAGG
This sequence comes from Anolis sagrei, assembly GCF_037176765.1. Taxonomy (NCBI): domain Eukaryota; kingdom Metazoa; phylum Chordata; class Lepidosauria; order Squamata; family Anolidae; genus Anolis; species Anolis sagrei. Next base: position 2,527,498 of record NC_090035.1, read on the forward strand.
GATGCAAACAATAGGGAGACCTGGGATCTCTCTTTCATTGGTCACCATAAGCCAAAACTGACTTCAAGGCAATTAGCCACAACAATGACCCCTGGTTCATGGATCCATGGCTTGATAAATTTTCCAAGTGATTAGTGTATGCATATATATAGTAAACAATCACAATGTTAAAAATAGTTGATGATCTACGCTGGGAACTGGACAGGGGGAGTGTGTCCCTGTTGGTTCTGCTGGACCTCTCAGCGGCCTTCGATACCGTTGACCACGATATCCTTCTGGGACACCTCACCGGAGTGGACCTGGGGGGCACTGTTTTACAGTGGCTCCGGGCCTTTCTGGAGGGTCACACCCAGAAGGTGTTGTTGGGAGACACCTGTTCAACCCCATATACAGAGGCGGCCCTAGGTAATTTTCAATGGTAAGCAAACAGTATTTTGGCACCCCCCCCCCCCCCCAACCAATCTTTGATATATATTTTCTGTTTGTCGTGGGAGTTTTATGTGTCAATTCCATCATTGGTGGAGTTCGGAATGCTCTTTGATTGTAGGTGAACTATACATCCCAGTAACTACACTTGCCGCACTTGCTCCCTTGCCTGGCCCGCTTTGGGTCCGGAGGCGTGCCTAAAGACCCCGGCGTGTGCACCAAAAGTCACCTCTTCTCCTGGCTTTCTCCTCAGCCATTGGGACCGAGAGAGAGAGGGGGGGTAGAGATGCCCACCTTTCCTGAAGGTAGGCGCAAAAACAAAGGAGGGAGCGGAGGTGGGAGATACCTCCAGCTGGAGAGGCTCTCTCTCTCTCTCTCTCTCTCTCTCTCTCTCTCTCTTGGTCCCAATGGCTGAAGAGAAAGTCAGGAGAAGAGGCGACTTTTGGAGTGCACGCTGGGGTCTTCAGACACGCCCCTCTGGACCCGAAGCGGGCCAAGCACGGCGGCTCCGCCCGTTGGCCCACCTGCGGATTGGGGAGGGGAGAGGAGGCGGGTGGAGGGCCAGGGGATCAGGAAAGGGAGCCGGTCATGGGGAAGGGATCGAACGCGGAGAACGATTGAGTGCCGGCTCTGCTCGCGCACCCAGTGGCCGGGTGGAGCAGGAACGAGAGGGGTGAGGTGAGGCTCAAGGGCCCGGCCCCTTTGGGAAGAGGATCGCCCGGCAGCGAGGCAAGAAAGCCGAGGCTCCCCCCGGACTGCTAGGGCTGTTGTGAGCTGAGGGGGCGCTCCTCAAGTGGCGGTCGAGGGACATTTACAGAGGAACCTCTGCACCCCTGGCAAAAAAAAAGTGTTCTGCGACCGCTTACTTCGCGTATTGGACGAGCCGCCCCCGCCCATATACTTTGTCTTGTGGGGTTCCTCAGGGCTCAATACTGTCTCCCATGTTGTTCAACATCTACATGATGCCACTGGGAAAGATCATCTGGAGTTTCAGGGTGCGGTGTCATCTGTACGCAGATGACGTCCACCTCTGTCACTCCTTCTCACCCGCTACTAAGGAGGCTGTCCAGGTCCTGAACTGGTGCTTGGCTGCTGTGACAATCTGGATGAGGGCTAACAAATTGAAATTGAATCCAGACAAGACAGATGTCCTCCTGGTCAGTTGCAAGGACGAACATGGCCTAGGGTTACAGCCTGTGTTGGATGGGGTCACACTCCCGCTGAAGACGCAGGTTCGCAGCTTGGGAGTGATCCTGGACTCATCGCTGAGCCTGGAACCTCAGGTTTCGGCAGTGTCCAGGGGAGCATTCGCACAGTTAAAGCTTGTGCGCCAGCTGCGGCCGTACCTTGGGAAGTCTGACTTGGCCACAGTAGTCCATGCTCTAGTTACATCCCGTATAGACTACTGCAATGCTCTCTACGTGGGGTTGCCTTTGAAGACGGTCCAGAAGCTTCAACTAGTCCAACGAACAGCAGCCAGATTACTAACAGGAGCAGCGCTCAGGGAGTATACAACCCCCTTGTCACGCCAGCTCCACTGGCTGTCGGTTTGCTACCGGGCCCAATTCAAAGTGCTGGCTTTGGCCTATAAAGCCCTAAACAGTTCTGGCCCAACTTACCTGTCCGAACGTATCTCCCCTTATGAACCATTGAGGACTTTAAGATCATCTGGGGAGGCCACAAGCACGTTTGGCGGCAACGAGAGACAGGGCCTTCTCAGTGATGGCCCCTTGGCTATGGAATGTCCTCCCCAAGGAGATCAGATCTGGTCCCTCCCTCTTGATATTTCGGAGGCAAGTTAAAACGAGGTTATTCGAGCAAGCATTTACAAATACAGAGTAGCTAATATAGGAAATCGAATGACCTGACAATGGAATTGGACAATGCTTGAGAATAATGAGACGCTGATGATGTTGCTTTGATTGCTTTTGTAATGTTTTATACTGTTTAATGTTTTTATCTATTACTGATTTGTTGGAAACTGCCTTTAGTTGCCAATTGGCTGAGAAAGGCGGTATACAAATACAGTAAATAAATAAATAAATAAATAAATAAATAACAACTAGCACAGGAGCCTTGTAGAAGGTGTTGCAAGAGAGCTTGGTGGTCATGCAGTGTTTCCTATATTCTAGTATTTGGTCTAAGACCCGTCGCAAACGCTGTTCCTGCGGGAGCAAACCTTGCTAGCATGTCCCTGAGGTCATGAGACTCCGCCTCTCACCCCGCCCCTTTCTCCACCCCTTTCTCCGTGCGAGAGTGGTTTTTCCTTTGCTAGGGCAGCATTGCCAGCATACTCTCTCAGCTGGCAGAATTCAACTGAGAGAAAATGCGGGCAATGCTGCCCTAGCAAAGGAAAAACCACGCTGGCAAAGAGAAAGGGGCAGAGAAAGGGGCGGGGCGAGAGGCGCAGGCTCATGACGTCAGGGACGTGCTAGCAAGGTTTGCTCCCGCAGGAACAGAGTTTGCGGCGGCTCTTAGGCGACACAAAGGTATTTAGGATGGAAACAATGTTCAAGTTCTTGACCTTCCCAGATAACTTTCACTTTCCTGTCAGTTTCATGGTTGCGTAGATGGAAAGCACACACTTGTGTCTTGGCAGGGTTAGGCTTCAGGTGGTTCTCTTTGGAGTAGCTGGAGAGATCTTTCAAGGCCTTCGTAAGTTGGATTTCGATTGTTTCAAAGTCTTTTGCTTGTGTTGTCATTGCTTCAGTGAAAATAGACTAGTCACACGAGAGGAACAGATACTTCCTAAGATTCGGACATTGCACCATTTGTAGCTCACTGGCATCTTTGTTTTGAAAAATAAACTATTGCAAGTAACTCCTCTTGTCTATAATTGTAAAAAGTGCTAAATCCCTGTGGATTCTCGCTTCTCGAGTCACAGAAGGAACCTGCAGCTCTCTCCTGACAAGCTTACAAGGGAAGGGATTGGAAAAGTCAGCTGAGCGAAGAGGAAGGCTGCTGTGCCAGGTCCGAACATATCCAAACATGCCAATTTGGTGCCTCGGCCAGCAGCACGGAGCGGCTTGGCAGGCGGCGGAGCTGCCGCTCACTCCGTCCTCAGCAGCCGCCCCACGACAAGAATGCCCGCCACATTAATCCCACTTTCCATTTGGCTTGTCTCAGGGGATCAACATGGAGGATGCCTTGCAACAGCCATTTCTGGTTCCGGCAAAACCTGGAGCTCCCTCCGACTTCATTTCTCACAAGAAGACCAGCAATGGGCAAACTTACTTACTTACTTAGGCAATCTCTCATTGTCTGAGTCGTATTGTCTTCCAAGATCAGTGTCTTGGTGGTGGGTCCGTAGGTGACTATGGGGCCCTATTCTTGACCTACATGTTCTCCCACAGTGAGGGCATCGGTTTCCAGACGGAAGGTGGTCCCAGTCAGGGTTGGCTTGACGCGCCTTCCTCTTGGCATGTTTCTCTCTTTCGTCCTCTTCAAATTCCACAGCACTGCTGGTCACAGCTGACCTCCAGCTGGAGCGCTCAAGGGCCAGGGCTTCCCAGTTCTCAGTGTCTATGCCAGAGTTTTGAAGGTTGGTTTTGAGCCCATCTTTCAATCTCTTTTCCTGCCTGCCAACATTCCGTTTTCCGTTCTTGAGTTCGGTGTAGAGCAACTGCTTTTGGAGATGGTAGTCAGGCATCCGGACACCGTGGCCGGTCCAGCGGAGTTGATGGCGGATGAGCATCGCTTCAGTGCTGGTGGTCTTTGCTTCTTCCAGCACACTGACATTTGTCCACTTGTCTTCCCAAGAGATTTGCAGGATTTTCCGGAGGCAGCGCTGATGGAATGGTTCCAGGAGTTGCATGTGACATCTGTAGACAGTCCACGTTTCGCAGGCATATAGCAGGGTTGGGAGGAGAATGGCTTTATAAACAAGCACCTTGGTCTTCCTACGGATGTCTTCCAGCACGCTGACATTTGACCGCTTGTCTTCCCAAGAGATTTGCAAGATTTTCCAGAGGCAACACTGATGGAATCGTTCCAGGAGTTGCATGTGACATCTGTAGACAGTCCACCTTTCGCAGGCATATAGTAGGGTTGGTAGGACAATAGCTTTATAAACAAGCACCTTGGTCTCCCTACGGATGTCCCGGTCCTCAAACACTCTCTGCTTCATTCGGAAAAATGCTGCACTTGCAGAATTTTTTTTGGACGCAAGCACTGATGGAATCGTTCCAGGAGTTGCATGTGACGTCGGTAGACAGTCCACGTTTCACAAGCATATAGCAGGGTTGGGAGGAGAATGGCTTCATAAACAAACACCTTGGAATCCCTACGGATGTCCCGGTCCTCAAACACTCTCTGCTTCATTCGGAAAAATGCTGCACTCGCAGAGCTCAGGTTGTGTTGCATTTCAGGGTCAATGTTGACTTTTGTGGAGAGGTGGCTGCCAAGGAAGCGGAAATGGTCCACATTTTCTAATGTTACACCATTGAGCTGTATTTCTGACATGGGAGAGAAATTGGGTGGTTTGAGATCTTACAATCCCAGCAACTGAGTATGATATCGAGCAAGGATTTAGGGGTCTTTGTCAGGAGGCAGTAACTAGTCAGACCCACCAAAGAGAGTCCGTTTCAGCCCTGGTGAGAAAAAGAACCACCAAAAGAGTTTTCCCTGATTTTTCCAATAAGAGTTGAAGAAAATGCCACCGCGTTGTCTTTATTTTGTCCCAGCTGGACCGGATGTCAAACTGCAATCCCTTGCCAAAATCTGACATGTTTTACAAGGCAAAACAGTACATTCTTCTAGAAAAACAGCTGTCACATTTGAATGTCCCGCTCCCGCCCCCTTCGCCGGCTCCATGCTGATTGGCTGGCGTCATCAGCTGGAGGAGAGGCATAGCCGGCTCAGGCACACCTTAGCCAATCAGCAAGCCAGCACCGCTTCGACCTCTCAGGTAATGAAGAAGGAGGAGGTGGTACAGGCGCGAAACAATGAAGGAATTAATGGATTAGGTGACTCAATGTTTGAATAATCGCCTGCGATAACCTTGGCAGTCTTCAAGCTGGCTTTTCTATTGTCTTGTACATTGGCAATATACCGCTTTGTCTAACCCAAAAGTCAGACCCTTTGGAAATCCTTGTGTCAGGGATATGGCTTTGTTGATAGTATTTGTCTTTGGTATCAGCCTGGGGAAGGTTGTAATGATTCTTATCAAATAGGCCAGAATAGAAGCCTGGGAAGACAGCAGGGCAAACCTCCATTTTGAGAGTGTCTGCCAGTAAAGCAGCCATCTTGAGGGAGGATAGTTAGAAGATGGGAGGAGTTGGAGGTCTCCTGGGATTGGCTAGAGCTGAGGAGGAGGAGGAGCCAAGTCTTGGGAGGGAAAAGATTTCAGCTTCGGAGAGAGAGAGGACATTTGGGAACTGAAGGGAGAAGAAGTGGTTTGGAGACTGGGTTTTTTTCTGAGAAGAGAGCATTTGGGTCAGGCAGGGCTGGATAGCTGACAAGAAAGCTCAAGCAGCATCCTGATTACTTGTGGGAGACAGCAAAAGGGATTTGCTCTCTAGTTTGAGTAAGTTAGCTGTAAGGACTCTGGGGAGAGTTAGCTGATTACTCAGAGGACAGCCTAGGTTAGGTTAGTCAAGAACTCATTGCTATTTCGCTGAAATCGAGTGAGGGTTTTTTTTTAATCCAGTAGCTATATCTGTGAGATTAGTTCTGTTTGTAACCAAGCCAAGAAACTCTTTTTAAGCAACCATTAAGATATTGTGCTATAGTAACAAGACAAGCGTTTGTGCCTCTCAAAAGAAGAAATCAGTTGTCTGTTTGTTTTGCATAAATAAATCTTTTCTCTGTTTGACTTTTAAGAAGCCTCTATTGTTACTCATTTTACCAGTAATCCTTGAGTAGAAGTTCCAGGCAGTTCAACATCCTGATATCACAGAAAGAACTCTAACCCTCACAATCATTTGCTTTGGAGTTAAAGGGAGGGGAGTGGTGGCAGTAGAGGGGAAAGCTTACCTCAGAGCGGCATTTTAAAAAATCCTAAGGTGGCTTGGGTTGGTGGCAACATATAAAGAGAAAATAAGTACTACAAACTATACCATTACATATGATATATAACACCATCTCGCTACCCTAATATTGTCTAGCGGCGGCTAAGATCCCTTAGAAGGAGGCTGTGGGGACATCAATAGCCTGTGTAGGCAGGATGTCCCTTACTGTGAGGAATGATTGAATCTGCCATGAGGCACATCCCCCCCGAGATGGGCTAACTTGGGTTACTCCAAGGACTGGGGGATTATGGCCATTGTCCTGTTCTCCATGCAAGAGTTTCTATTGAGTCCTTTTGTTTGGGGGCTTTTCTGGCCCAGGAGGGGAGAGGAAGTCTCTTGGGCCTATGTTTGGCTAGGTTCATGAAAAGGTGACATTTCATATATTATACAGATATATATATATGGGGTTCATAGGGTATAAATTCATAAAGAGGGAAAAAGAAATCATATCAGCCCATCCCACCCAACAAAGTCCATAAAAAGTCTATAAATCATAGTGAAAGTCCATGAGGTTTGGAAAGGAAAACGTTTCCAAAAGTTCGAAAAGTTTGCCAAATTTGGCATAAGTCCAACAAAAGTCTATAGAGTTCATAAAGTTAAGGGGAAAGGTTTTCCTGAGTCCACTGAGTTCATATAGGAGTCACTGCAAGCACTGAGAGTCAGGGGCCATTCATTGAAGTGAAGAAAACTATAAATCACATCTCATCAAGGGGCCATGATGGCCTGTCTGCTTCCCGGGGGTCCCAAGGGGTGACTGCAGCAGGTTCCCCAGGTCAACAGGCTTCTTTGGCATCAACGAGACGGTGGCAGCAACAACATGGCAGCGGGGAGCCTGCTGATCTCCAGGTGAAGTTTTAGGGTACAAAAAAAGTTATTCCCGGGGCAGAGGGGTTAATAGAGCAAAAGCAAGACAGCTATTACAAGCAAGATAGCTTCCCAGAATAAGGAAACCCTAAGCAACATGTCCCTATCGCACTTTATGAATGATCTAGGATTGTCTGCTCGCTCCATCTCTCTCCAAATACCTATCCTAGTTAGATGTCACCTTGTCATGCCCAGCATTGCTTAAAATTTTAATTATTACAATTGGCCCGCCATAGGTTTTTAATGTGTCGTGGTGTTATTGTTACTGTTTATTGCTTTGTTTATAAGTTTATTTATTGTCTGTATTGTTGTTGCTGCTTTTTTACTGATGTATTCGGGCTTGACCTCTTGTAAGCCGCACCGAGTCCTTCGGGAGATGGTAGCAGGGTATAAATAAAGGTTTATTATTATTATTATTATTATTATTATTATTAGTCTTGAAATTAGTCTAGGAGAAGAATGGCACCCATTTGGGAACGATCCGTTGACCCGTTGACCCGTGGATATGGGGGCCCGATGGGTTTCCGTATCCGCGGTTTAGATGAACGCAGTTTCTGCCTCCCCGGAACGCTAGAATCGCATCTCGGGCGAGCCAGCAGCTGTCTTTGCCCCGAGAGAGGGAAAGTTCATGCTGGAAAGAGTTTGGAGGCAGTAAAAGGACACAATGTAGCACTATGGAGAGGAAAAGGTTTACAATTAATTGACACTTTATTGGGGGATTTGTTACAATGTTAGGCTGAAGGGAAGAAAGCAAAACAAGACAAAGCAAAATGAGGTTTTCTAGTTGCAGCTGTTGCTGTAATCACATACCCGTCAATGCTGTACCAATTGGACAACTAGAAACTGCGGAACTCCCTGCTGCAAGTCAGATCAGCTTGAAGGCAGGGAACTTAAGGTTGTTCCTCCTCAAGTACATTATCTTACCTGATAGATACATTTCCAGCATTTTTTAAATTTTTAATTATTACATTTGGCCCTGCCATAGGTTTTTAATGCATCGTGGTGTTATTGTTACTGTTTATTGTTTTGTTTATAAGTTTATTTATTGTCTGTATTGTTGTTGTTGCTTTTTTACTGGTGTATTTGGGCTTGGCCTCTTGTAAGCCACACTGAGTCCTTCGGGAGAGGGTAGCGGAGTATAAATAAAGGTATATTATTATATTATTATTGTTATTAGTCTTGAAATTAGTCTAGGAGAAGAATGGCACCTGTTTGGGAATGATCCGTTGACCCGCGGATATGGGGGCCCAATGGGTTTCCGTATCCACGGTTTAGATGAATGCAGTTTCTGCCTCCCCAGAATGCTAGAATCGCATCCCAGGTGAGCCAGAAGCTGTCTTTGGTCCGGGAGAGGGAAAGTTCATGCTGAAAAGAGTTTGGAGGCAGTAAAAGGACACAATGTAGCACTATGGAGAGGAAAATGTTACAATTAATTGATACTTTATTGGGAGATTTGTTACAATGTTAGGTTGAGAGGAAGAAAGCAAAGCAAAACAAAGCAAAAGGAGGTTTTCTAGTTGCAGCTGTTGCTGTAATCACATTCCCGTCGATGCTGTCCCAATTGGACAGCTAGGAACTGTGGAACTCCCTGCTGCAGGTCAGATCAGCTTGAAGGCAGGGAGCTCCTCAAGTACATTATCTTCCCTGACAGATACACTTCCTGCTGCAAATGCAGAAAGAAGGGAAAAGAGCCCGAGAGGGGCTTTTGCGCACAACGGCTGCTTCACATTCTTTCCGAAATGTGTGGAATTTCTGCAGACTGCAGAGTGGCTTTAATATATTACCATGTGTTTGAGATAATCTGTTGATTAGTTGTATTTCCACCACATTGGTTTCCCCCACACCTCCATCAGGGAAAGCAGCAAGCGCACACTTCCGACCCATAGCTATGCCCGGGGCACACTTTTCGGCCGGGTCCCCACTGGGCAGTGGATATTTTCCAACAGAGACGGGTGGGAGGAAAGCGAGAGTAAACCCTGATACTTTGGGAAGAAACCCAGGTGCGGTTGGAGGGCTGCCTCCCTGGCTCAACTCTATGCCAGGCGGAGGCTCAGGATCCGGCCAAGGCTGAACAACAGGGATTATTTCATTAATTTGTTCCGAAATGATCCGTGTTTGCTCTCTTTCTTCAGATCTGGAATGCAAAGCCCTTTCCTGGCAAGGTTCTTCCAAAGTTATCCAAGCTTGGGGACAACTCTCTTTTGCTGTAACCCAGTGGTTCTCAACCTTCCTAATGCCATGACCCCTTAGTACAGTTCCTCATGTGGTGGTGACCCCCAACCATAACATTATTTTCGTTGCTACTTCATAACTGTCATTTTGCTACTGTTATGAATCGTAATGTAATATCTGCTATGAAGGATGGATTTTCATTCACTGGACCAAATTTGGCACAAATACCCGATACGCCCAAATGTGAATACTGGTGAGGTTGGGGAGATTGATTTTGTCATTTGGGAGTTGCAGTTGCTGGGATTTATAGTTCCCCTACAATCAAAGAGTATTCTGAAGTTCACCAACAATAGAACTGAACCAAACTTGGCACACAGAATTCCCATGACAAAGAGTAAATATTGGAAAGGTTTGGTGGGTGTTGAGCTTGAATTTTGGAGTTGTAGTTCACCTACATCCAGAGAGCACTGTGGATTGAAACAAAGATGGATCTGGACTAAACTTGGCACAAATACTCAATATCCCCAAATGTGAACACTGGTGGAGTTTGGGGAAAATAGACCTCAGCATTTGGGAGTTATAGTTGCTGGGATGTATAGTTCACCCACAATGAAATAGCATTCTGAACCTCAGCCACGATAGCATTGGGCCAAACTTCCCACACAGAATCCCCATGACCAACAGGAAATACTATGTTTTCTGATGGTCTTAGGCGACCCCTCTGACATCCCCTCGCGACCCCCAGAGGGGTCCCAATCCCCAGGTTGAGAAACACTGCTGTAACCCATTACTTCCAGTAAAGCCCATGAAATCCTCATCTTCAGTGTGAGCACTAAGTATGTCCCGGATCATTTTGTTTAACCCAGATTTTTTGCCAGTATAATCCGGTTTATTTGCCTACTTTGTTTTCAAGCCGCAAATTGCTGCAAACTTTGAGTTTGACCAGAGACACTGAAGGAAGTGTCTCTGAGTCTTGTTTTCTTTGACTTAATAAACTGTTGATTTGTTTACGTTACTGTGTCTGGCTCTTTAACGGCATCTGAGTTTATTTATTTATTTTATTTATTTCAGGGTTCTTTTACCCCGCCTTTCTTCTCACCCCGAAGGGGACTCAGGGCGGCTTACAAAAGCAAAGGCACAATTTGATGCCTGCATCACAGAACAATCAAACACAAAATTACATCAATTCACAGTTAACAACAATTCATGCATTATACCCATAAAATCAATAAAATCAATAAAACCAAATACAAACCCAATTTCTCCTCTTACGTGGTCAGCGTTCGTTAACTCATAGTTCTAATTTTCTGTTCCACTTCATCAATCCTGTTGGTCTTACTCACCTGATTGTCTTATTTAATTGCCAGAGTGCCCAAAGGCCTGGTCCCATAACCACGTCTTCACCCTCCTCCTAAAGGAGAGGAGGGATTATGATGCCCTGATTTCCCCCGGGAGTGAGTTCCACAGGTGAGGGGCCACCACTGAGAAAGCTCTGCTCCTCGTCCCCACCAGCCTCACTTGTGACAGTGGTGGGGTTGAGAACAGGGCCTCCCCAGATGATCTCAGACTCCAGGGTGGGACGTAGAGGGAGATACGTTCAGACAGATACGCTGGACCGGAACCGTAAAGGGTTTTGTAGGTCAAAACCAGCACCATGAATTGTGCTCGGAACTGAACCGGCAGCCAGTGGAGCTGGCACAGCAGGGGGGTTGGTGTGCTCCCTGTATGTCGTTCCAGTGAGCAATCTGGCTGCCGCTCGCTGGACCAGTTGAAGCTTCCGAACATTCTTCAGTCTGCAACCCCACGTAGAGAGCGTTGCAGTAATCTATTCAGGATGTAACGAGAGCGTGGACCACCGTGGCCAGATCAGACTTCCCAAGGTACGGGCGCAGCTGGCACACGAGTTTTAATTGCGCAAAAGCTCTCCCGGCCACCGCTGAGACCTGGGGTTCCAGGCTCAGCGATGAGTCCAGGATCACTCCCAAGCTGCGAACCTGCGTCTTCAGGGGGAGTGGGACCCCGTCTAAGACAGGCTGTAACCCTATGCCCTGTTCGGCCTTACGACTGACCAGTAGGACCTCTGTCTTGTCTGGATTCAATTTCAATTTGTTAGCTCTCATCCAGTCCGACACAGCAGCTAGACACCAATTCAAGGTCTAGACAGCCTCCTTGGTGACAGGTGAGAAGGAGTGACAGATCTGGACATCATCTGCGTAGAGATAACACCTCAGTCCGAAACTCCAAATGATCTCTCCCAGCGGCTTCATGTAGATGTTAAACAACATTGGGGACAGAATCGAACCCTGTGGGACTCCACACGACAACGGTTGTGGGGCCGAACAGGTGTCACCCAGTAACACCTTCTGGGACCGTCCCTCAAGGAAGGACTGGAGCCACTGCAAAGCATGTCCATGAGGCGTCCCAGAAGGATACCGTGATTGATGGTATCGAAGGCTGCTGAGAGGTCCAGCAGAACTAACAGGGACACACTCCCCCTGTCCAGCTCCTGGCGAAGATCATCTACCAAGGCGACCAAGGCTGTTTCCGTTCCATGTCCCGGTCTAAAGCCAGACTGTGCCAGATCCCTATGGATGTCCCGGTCACTGTACAATGACATCAATACAGAAATGGCACCAATGCATATGAGGATCAAAGCTTCATGTGATTGAAATACAACACAATTTTCCTTCTGTTGGTAGGTTTTGTATCTTTTGGTGATATTGTAGTCCATTGGCCACGGTAGTCCACGCTCTGGTTACATCCCGTTTAGACTACTGCAACGCTCTCTACGTGGGGTTGCCTTTGAAGACGGCCCGGAAGCTCCAACTAGTCCAACGTTCGGCAGCCATGATACTAACGGGAGCGGAGCGCAGGGAGCATACAACTCCTCTGCTGCACCAGCTCCACTGGCTGCCGATCTGCTACCGGGCTCAATTCAAAGTGCTGGCGTTGGCCTATAAAGCCCTAAACGGTTCTGGCCCAAGCTACCTATCCGAACGTATCTCAGCCTATCAGCCCACCAGGACCCTAAGATCTTCTGGGGGGGCCCTGCTCTCTATCCCGCCTGCTTCACAGGTGCGGCTAGCGGGGACGAGAGACAGGGCCTTTTCTGTGGTGGCCCCGCAGCTATGGAACGCCATCCCCATGGAGATAAGAGCAGCCCCCTCCCTGATGGTTTTTCGAAGAAGACTAAAAACCTGGATGTTCGAACAGGCATTTGGTTAATTTGGTGCAATTGAATGTGATGATTAAGGACTGGCAAATGGACGACGAAATTGGATCATGATTTGAGTTAGGAGATGCACTGGATGGTTATTGATGTGCTAATAATGTGTATTGTGTTTTATGGTTTTAAATTGTATACTGTTGATTGTTGTATTTTGTTGTAAACCGCATTGAGTCGCCATTTAGGCTGAGAAATAGCGGTATACAAGTACAGTAAATAAATAAATAAAATAAATTGTATCCGAACTGGTCTGATACAATCACTCCTACACAGAGACAGATGCTTTCCCCACTTGGATTCCAGCTCATTCTGTGCTTTTGGGAAAAGGTGATATGATGCGGCAAAAAGGCATTCAGATTCATCCGTCGTCTGCGTGCCAAACAGATTACACTCAGATTAAGCAGATAATCTGCATCGGAAACCTCCTTGGCTTCCATTTCTAAGGCTAAAGCCCACGCAATATTTGCCAAAGATGATAGGGAGATTCGTTCCAAGTGCTGGTCTTCACCTTGCAAGCCCGGCATGGTGTTGGACCAAGAGGCTGGAAGGGTTGCCGTGAAATAGAATCATAGAATCATAGAATCAAAGAGTTGGAAGAGTCCTTGTGGGCCATCCAGTCCAACCCCATTCTGCCAAGAAGCAGGAATGTTGCATTCAAATCACCCCTGACAGATGGCCATCCAGCCCCTGTTTAAAAGCTTCCAAAGAAGGAGCCTCCACCACACTCCCTCCGGGGCAGAGAGTTCCACTGCTGAACGGCTCTCACAGTCAGGAAGTTCTTCCTCATGTTCAGATGGAATCTCCTCTCTTGTAGTTTGAAGCCATTGTTCCATTGTGTCCTAGTCTCCAGGGAAGCAGAAAACAAGCTTGCTCCCTCCTCCTCCCTGTGGCTTCCTCTCACATATTTATATTAAATGGAGCAAACTTGGACGCAAATAGCGACTAAAGCAGTGGTTCTCGACCTTCCTAATGCCGCGACCCCTTAACACCATTCCTTATGGTACTTCACAACTGTAATTTTGCTCCTGTTATGAATCATAATAAAAATATCTGATACGCAGGATGGATTTTCATTCCCTGGACCAAATTTGGCACAGATACTCAATACGCCCAAATCTGAATACTGGTGGGGTTGAGGGTGGGATTAATTTTGTCATTAATTAATGACAAATTAATTAATTAATGACAAATTAATGAGGTATAGTTGCTGGGAGTTATAGTTCACCAGAAGCGACTTGCAGTTTCTCAAGTCGCTCCGGACACGAAAAAAAATAGTTCACTTACAATAAAAGAGCATTCTGAACTCCACCAATGATGGAATTGAACCAAACTTGGCACACAGAACTCTGATGACCAAGAGAAAATAATGGAAGGGATTTGGTGGGCACTGACCTTGAGTTTTGGGAGTTGTAGTTCACCTACATCCAGAGAGAACTGTGGACTCTAAAGCATTCTGAACTCCACCAATGATGGAATTGAACCAAACTTGGCACACAGAACTCCCATGACCAAGAGAAAATAATGGAAGGGATTTGGTGGGCATTGACCTTGAGTTTTGGGAGTTGTAGTTCACCTACATCCAGAGAGAACTCCGGACTCAAAAGCATTCTGAACTCCACCAATGATGGAATTGAACCAAACTTGGCACACAGAACTCCCATGACCAAGAGAAAATAATGGAAGGGATTTGGTGGGCATTGACCTTGAGTTTTGGGAGTTGTAGTTCACCTACATCCAGAGAGAACTGTGGACTCAAAAGCATTCTGAACTCCACCAATGATGGAATTGAACCAAACTTGGCACACAGAACTCCCATGACCAAGAGAAAATAATGGAAGGGATTTGGTGGGCATTGACCTTGAGTTTTGGGAGTTGTAGTTCACCTACATCCAGAGAGAACTCCGGACTCAAAAGCATTCTGAACTCCACCAATGATGGAATTGAACCAAACTTGGCACACAGAACTCCCATGACCAAGAGAAAATAATGGAAGGGATTTGGTGGGCATTGACCTTGAGTTTTGGGAGTTGTAGTTCACCTACATCCAGAGAGAACTCCGGACTCAAAAGCATTCTGAACTCCACCAATGATGGAATTGAACCAAACTTGGCACACAGAACTCCCATGACCAAGAGAAAATAATGGAAGGGATTTGGTGGGCATTGACCTTGAGTTTTGGGAGTTGTAGTTCACCTACATCCAGAGAGAACTCCGGACTCAAAAGCATTCTGAACTCCACCAATGATGGAATTGAACCAAACTTGGCACACAGAACTCCCATGACCAAGAGAAAATAATGGAAGGGATTTGGTGGGCATTGACCTTGAGTTTTGGGAGTTGTAGTTCACCTACATCCAGAGAGAACTCCGGACTCAAAAGCATTCTGAACTCCACCAATGATGGAATTGAACCAAACTTGGCACACAGAACTCCCATGACCAAGAGAAAATAATGGAAGGGATTTGGTGGGCATTGACCTTGAGTTTTGGGAGTTGTAGTTCACCTACATCCAGAGAGAACTGTGGACTCAAAAGCATTCTGAACTCCACCAATGATGGAATTGAACCAAACTTGGCACACAGAACTCCCATGACCAAGAGAAAATAATGGAAGGGATTTGGTGGGCATTGACCTTGAGTTTTGGGAGTTGTAGTTCACCTACATCCAGAGAGAACTGTGGACTCAAAAGCATTCTGAACTCCACCAATGATGGAAATGAACCAAACTTGGCACACAGAACTCCCATGGCCAAGAGAAAATACTGAAAGTGTTTGGTGGGCATTGACCTAGAGTTTTGGGAGTTGTAGTTCACCTACATCCAGAGAGAACTCTCTCAACTCAAAAGCATTCTGAACTCCACCAATGATGGAAATGAACCAAACTTGGCACACAGAACTCCCATGACCAAGAGAAAATATTGGAAGGGTTTGGTGGGCATTGAGCTTGAGTTTTGGGAGTTGTAGTTCACCTACATCCAGAGAGAACTCTGAACTCAAAAGCATTCTGAACTCCACCAATGATGGAAATGAACCAAACTTGGCACACAGAACTCCCATGACCAAGAGAAAATACTGAAAGTGTTTGGTGGGCATTGACCTAGAGTTTTGGGAGTTGTAGTTCACCTATATCCAGAGAGAACTCCGGACTCAAAAGCATTCCGGACTCCACCAACGATGAGAGTATTTTGGACTCAAACAGTGATAGATCTGGACCAAATGTGGAACAAATACTCAATCTGCCCAAGTGTGAACACTGGTGGAGTTTGGGGAAAATAGACCTTGACATTTGGGAGTTGTAGTTGCTGGGATTTATAGTTCACCTACAATCAAAGAGCATTCTGAACGATGGACCTGAACCAAATGTGAATACTGGTGGGGGTTGGGGTTGGGGATAGATTTTCTCAATTGGGAGATATAGTTGCTGGGATTTATAGTTCACATACAATCAAAGAGCATTCTGAACTCCCCCAATGATGGAATTGAACCAAACTGGGCCCACAGAACTCTCATAACCAACAGAACATATTGGAAGTGTTTGGTGGGCATTGACCTTGAGTTTTGGAGTTGTAGTTCACCTACATCCAGTGGACTCAAACAATGATAGATTTTGCCCAAACTTGGCACAAATACTCAGTATGCCCAAATGTGAACACTGGTCCAATTTGGGAAAAATAGACCTTGACATTTGGGAGTTGTTGTTGCTGGGATTTATAGTTCACCTAAAAGTGAAGAGTGTTCTGAACTCCACCAATGATTGAATTGGACCAATCTTGGCACACAGAACTCCCATGGCCAATGGAAAATACTTGAAGGGTTTGGTGGGCATTGACCTTGACATTTGGGAGTTATCATTGTTGGGATTTATAGTTCACCTACAAGTGAAGAGCATTCTGAACTCCACCAACAATGGAACTCAAAAGCATTCTGAACTCCACCAATGATGGAAATGAACCAAACTTGGCACACAGAACTCCCATGACCAAGAGAAAATATTGGAAGGGTTTGGTGGGCATTGAGCTTGAGTTTTGGGAGTTGTAGTTCACCTACATCCAGAGAGAACTCTGAACTCAAAAGCATTCTGAACTCCACCAATGATGGAAATGAACCAAACTTGGCACACAGAACTCCCATGACCAAGAGAAAATACTGAAAGTGTTTGGTGGGCATTGACCTAGAGTTTTGGGAGTTGTAGTTCACCTATATCCAGAGAGAACTCCGGACTCAAAAGCATTCCGGACTCCACCAACGATGAGAGTATTTTGGACTCAAACAGTGATAGATCTGGACCAAATGTGGAACAAATACTCAATCTGCCCAAGTGTGAACACTGGTGGAGTTTGGGGAAAATAGACCTTGACATTTGGGAGTTGTAGTTGCTGGGATTTATAGTTCACCTACAATCAAAGAGCATTCTGAACGATGGACCTGAACCAAATGTGAATACTGGTGGGGGTTGGGGTTGGGGATAGATTTTCTCAATTGGGAGATATAGTTGCTGGGATTTATAGTTCACATACAATCAAAGAGCATTCTGAACTCCCCCAATGATGGAATTGAACCAAACTGGGCCCACAGAACTCTCATAACCAACAGAACATATTGGAAGTGTTTGGTGGGCATTGACCTTGAGTTTTGGAGTTGTAGTTCACCTACATCCAGTGGACTCAAACAATGATAGATTTTGCCCAAACTTGGCACAAATACTCAGTATGCCCAAATGTGAACACTGGTCCAATTTGGGAAAAATAGACCTTGACATTTGGGAGTTGTTGTTGCTGGGATTTATAGTTCACCTAAAAGTGAAGAGTGTTCTGAACTCCACCAATGATTGAATTGGACCAATCTTGGCACACAGAACTCCCATGGCCAATGGAAAATACTTGAAGGGTTTGGTGGGCATTGACCTTGACATTTGGGAGTTATCATTGTTGGGATTTATAGTTCACCTACAAGTGAAGAGCATTCTGAACTCCACCAACAATGGAATTGGACCAAACTTGGCACAGAACTCCCATGAGCAACAGAAAATACTGGAAGGGTTTGGTGGGCATTGACCTTAAGTTTGGGACTTGTAGTTCACCTACATCCAGAGAGCACTGCAGACTCAAACAATGATGGATCTGGACCAAACTTGGCACGAATACTCAGTATGTCCAAATGTGAACACTGGTTGAGTTTGGGGGAAATAGACCTTGACATTTGGGAGTGTAGTTGTTGGGATTTATAGTTCACCTACAAGTGAAGAGCATTCTGAACTCAACCAACGATGGAATTGGACCAAACTTGGCACACAGAACTCCCATGGCCAATGGAAAATACTTGAAGGGTTTGCTGGGCACTGACCTTAAGTTTGGGACTTGTAGTTCACCTACCTCCAGAGAGCACTACAGACTCAAAGAATGATGGATCTGGACCAAACCTGGCATGAATACTCAATGTGCGCAAATGTGAACACTGGTTGAGTTTGGGGGAAATAGACCTTGACATTTGGGAGTGTAGTTGTTGGGATTTATAGTTCACCTACAAGTGAAGAGCATTCTGAACTCAACCAACGATGGAATTGGACCAAACTTGGCACACAGAACTCCCATGGCCAATGGAAAATACTTGAAGGGTTTGCTGGGCACTGACCTTAAGTTTGGGACTTGTAGTTCACCTACCTCCAGAGAGCACTACAGACTCAAAGAATGATGGATCTGGACCAAACCTGGCATGAATACTCAATGTGCGCAAATGTGAACACTGGTTGAGTTTGGGGGAAATACACCTTGACATTTGGGAGTGTAGTTGTTGGGATTTATAGTTCACCTACAAGTGAAGAGCATTCTGAACTCCACCAACAATGGAATTGGACCAAACTTGGCACACAGAACTCCCATGAGCAACAGAAAATACTGGAAGGGTTTTGGTGGGGATTGACCTTGCATTTTTGGAGTTGTAGCTTTCGTGGAAGCTTTCTATTCATCCATGAAAATGTACAGCTCAGAAATAATACAAGAGAGTCTGGATGGTATAGATATACTGGCAAAAGCCCCAAAGACCAAAAGGAAAAGGGAAGTCTGCACCGCCAGATGGGTTTCTTTATGGTCCACCGGCAACCCTAATTAAAGGCCAGCAGATTCTCCGTTTATGGAATTTATTGTTTAATAATGTCATGTTGGGGGGAAAGCGCTCCATTTGGATTCCGCTGCCTTGGGCACCGAAATATCTCCTGCCATCTGCGCAAAACAGGAGCGCGGGCACCGGTCCCGCCCAAAGGACATGCCTGGCATTGGCATGCCAGCAGCATCACATCTCAGTGCGCCGCTGTCCATGTGCCCAAAACACAGTGTGTAAAGCGCCCGATAGGAACATGGCAACTCCACCCTGTGTTCTGTGAACAGGAAAGCTGGGTTCTAGCCATTGTTTGCAGGCTTTCAAATCTGCTTCTCTACCAAATAGAATCCTAGAGTTGGAAGAGACCTCGTGGGTCATCCAGTCCAACCCCATTCTGCCAAGAAGCAGGAAAATCGCGTTCAGAGCACTCCTAACAGATGCCCATCGAGCCTCTGTTTCAAAGCCTCCAAAGAGGCAGAGAGTTCCATTGCTGAACAGCTCTCACAGTCAGGAAGTTCTTCCTAATGTTCAGGTGGAATCTCCTTTCCAGTAGAATCATAGAATCAAAGAGTTGGAAGAGACCTCCTGGGCCATCCAGTCCAACCCCATTCTGCCAAGAAGAAGGAAAATCGCGTTCAAAGCACCCCCAACAGATGCCCATCCAGCCTCTGTTTCAAAGCCTCCAAAGAAGGAGCCTCCACCACACTTCGAGGCAGAGAGTTCCACTGCTGAACAGCTCTCACAGTCAGGAAGTTCTTCCTCATGTTCAGATGGAATCTCCTCTCTTGTAGTTTGAAGCCATTGTTCCATTGCGTCCTAGTCTCCAGGGAAGCAGAAAGGAAAATTGCTCCCTCCTCCCTAGGACTTCCCTTCACATATTTATACGTGGCCATCGGGCCCGTAGTCAGGATTTCAATTTGGGGGGGGGGGGCTGAGTTTTTTTCAGGGGGGGGGGTTCAGGGGAGGGTGAGTTTCAGGGGGGCTGAGTCTGAGTGAAAGAGGGTCTACCCTAGCAACCTTTTGTATTGTTACCTCAATACCCCCGTGCATATGGAATATATTGAGTATGGTGATCAGATCACGATATGAATAAACATAAAAGTTTAAATAATGTACCAGTAAGGCCTTTTAACGAACCACCATGAGAATTTCGGGGGGGGGGGTGAAGCCCCTCAAGCCCCCCCCTCCCCCCGGCTACATGCCTGATGGCCATCATGTCTCCTCTCAGCCTTCTCTTCTTCAGGCTAAATGTGCCCAGCTCTTTAAGCCGCTCCTCATAGGGCTTGTTCTCCAGACCGTGGATCATTTGAGTCACCCTCCTCTGGACACATTCCAGCTTATCAATATCTCTCTTCAATTGCGGTGCCCAGAATTGGACACAATATTACAGGTGTGGTCTCACCAAGGCAGAAGAGAGCATGGGGAGCAGGACTTCCCTGGATCTAGCCAATAGATTCCCCTCACATATTTATCCATGGCCCTCACCATGTCTCCTTTCCATTGTTCCGCATCCTAGTCTCCAGGGAAGCGGAAAACAAGCTTGCTCCCTCCTCCCTGTGACTTCCTCTCACATATTTATACATGGCCATCATGTCTCCTCTCAGCCTTCTATTCTTTAGGCTAAATGTGCCCAGCTCTTTAAGCCACTCCTCATAGGGCTTGTTCTCCAGACCCTTGATTATTTAAGTCACCCTCCTCTGGACACATTCCAGCTTTTCAATATCTCTCTTCAATTGTGGTGCCCAGAATTGGACACAGTGTGATTTCAGGTGTGACCAAGGCGGAATAGAGCATGGGCAGCATGACTTCCCTGGATCTAGGCACTAGATTCCCCTCACATATTTATACATGGCCCTCATCATGTCTCCTCTCAGCCTTCTTCAGGCTCAACATGCCCAGCTCTTTAAGCCGCTCCTCATAGGGCTTGTTCTCCAGGCCCTTATTCCTTTGAGTCGCCCTCTTCCTCTGGACACATTCCAGCTTAGAGTCAACATCTCCTTTCAATTGCCGTGCCCAGAACTGGACACAGTGTGATTTCAGGTAAAGTAGTCTAACCAAGGCAGAAGAGAGCATGGGGAGCATGGCTTCCCTGGATCTAGGCACTAGGCTCCTCTTGATGCAGGCCAACATCCCATTGGCTTTCTTACCTGCACCATCACATTGTTGGCTCATGTTTAACTGGTCCACGAGGACTCCAAGATCTTTTTCACACCTACTGCTCCCGAACTGGGAAGGTTAGTAGACAGGAAAAGAGACTGAAAGATGGGCTCAAAGCCAACCTTAAAAACTCTGCCATAGACATCAAGAGAGAACTGAGAAGCCCTGCATGTTCTCCCGCAGTGAGGACACCTATGGCCCCACCACCAGATTTGGAGGACAATCATCCTAACTCCAACTGGAGGTCAGCTGTGACCAGCAGTGCTGCAGAAGTCAAAGAGGCACAAATGGAGGGTGAAAGGGAGAAATGTGGCAAAGGAAGAAGGCTCGTCAAATCAACCTTGACCAGGACCACCTTCCACCTGGAAACGGATGTCCTCACTGCGGGAGAACATGCAGGTCAAGAATAGAGCTCCACAGGCACCTACAGCCCCACCACCAAGACACCAGACTTGGAGGACCATCATCCTCACTCTAACTGGAGGTCAGTTGTGACCAGCAGTGCTGCAGAATTCAAAGAGGCAAGAATGGCAGGCGAAAGGGAGACATGTGGCAAGAGGAAGATGGCTCGTCAAGTCAAACTTGACCAGGACCACCTTCCATCTGGAAACGGATGTCCTCATTGTGGGAGAACATGTGGATCAAGAATAGGCCTCCACAGTCTACTACAGACCCACCACCAAGACACTACACTTGGAGGACCGTCATCCTCACTCTAACTGGAGCTCAGCTGTGACCAGCAGTGCTGCAGAATTCAAAGAGGCAAGAATGGAGAGCGAAAGGGAGAAACATGGCAAGAGGAAGAAGGCTCATGAAGTCAAACTTGACCAGGACCACCTTCCACCTGGAAACGGATGTCCTCACTGTGGGAGAACATGCAGGTCAGGAATAGGGCTCCACAGTCATCAACAATCCCATCTTGGTGGTAGAAGACCATCATCCTCACTCTAAGTGGAGGTCAGCTGTGACCAGCAGTGCTGCAGAATCAGAAGAGGCACGAATGGAGGGCAAAAGGGGAAAACGTGGCAAGAGGAAGAAGGCTCGTCAAGTCAACCTTGACCAGGACCACCTTCCACCTGGAAACTGATGTCCTCACTGTGGGAGAACATGTGCATCAAGAATAGGCCTCCACAGACCCACCACCAAGACACTACACTTGGAGGACTGTCATCCTCACTCTAACTGGAGCTCAGCTGTGACCAGTAGTGCTGCAGAATTCGAAGAGGCACGAATAGAGGGTGAAAGGGAGAAACGTGGCAAGAGGAAGAAGGCTCGTCAAGTCAACCTTGACTGGAACCACCTTCCACATGGAAACGGATGTCCTCACTGTGGGAGAACATGCAGGTCAAGAATTGGGCTCCACAGCCACCACCAAGACACTACACTTGGAGGACTATCATCCTCAGGCTACGAGAGATTGCCTAAGTAAGTAAACAACCTTCCACAAGACACATCTTACCAAGGAAACCCTGAGATAGCTTCACCGCAGCATGAGGCTGGAACGATGTGAACGTAAACAACGATGTCAGGCTTAAGAGAGAGCTGTTGAGAGGGCAGCTCTGGCAAGAGTGTCTACGTCCATGGAGCTCCGTCGTGGTCACTACGTCAGACAATGCAGCATCTTAGCTGTACCTTTGGAAAGTGGCATTTTGGGGGTTAATGAGCTCAAGGCTGGTGTGTTGCATTCATGCCTTTCTGCACATTTTTCGATGTTACCGCTTGCGCACTG
This sequence comes from Anolis sagrei, assembly GCF_037176765.1. Lineage (NCBI taxonomy): Eukaryota > Metazoa > Chordata > Lepidosauria > Squamata > Anolidae > Anolis > Anolis sagrei. The sequence continues at coordinate 2,550,175 of NC_090035.1, forward strand.
CTTCGGAAGTGTGATTCGAGCAGCTGGACGGAGTGCCTAAACATCCCCCGCATTCCAGGCAATGGACAGGTGGCAGCAGATGTGGACTTGGTGCCTCCCCAGTCTATCCAGAATTGTACCATGGGAGCATTGTTCACCAAGGAAACAGGACGAAAACCTCATCCCACCAATCATTTCATGTGATGAAGATAGAATCATAGAATCCTAGAATCCTAGAGTTGGAAGAGACCTCCTGGGCCATCATCCAGTCCAACCCCATTCTGCCAAGAAGCAGGAATATTGCATTCAAATCACCCCTGACAGATGGCCATCCAGCCTCTGTTTCAAAGCTTCCAAAGAAGGAGCCTCCACCACACTCCAGGGCAGAGAGTTCCACTGCTGAACAGCTCTCACAGTCAGGAAGTTCTTCCTCATGTTCAGATGGAATCTCCTCTCTTGTAGTTGGAAGCCATTCCTCCATTGTGTCCTAGTCTCCAGGGAAGAAGAAAGGAAGCACCTCCAGCAGATGGCCATCCAGCCTCTGTTTAAAAGCTTCCAAAGAAGGAGCCTCCACCACACTCCGGGGCAGAGAGTTCCACTGCTGAACAGCTCTCACAGTCAGGAAGTTCTTCCTCATGTTCAGATGGAATCTCCTCTCTTGTAGTTGGAAGCCATTCCTCCATTGCGTCCTAGTCTCCAGGGAAGCAGAAAACAAGCTTGCTCCCTCCTCCTCCCTGTGGCTTCCTCTCACATATTTATACATGGCCCTCATCATATCTCCTCTCAGCCTTCTCTTCTTCAGGCTAAACATGCCCAGCTCCTTAAGCCGCTCCTCATAGGGCTTGTTCTCCAGACTCTTGATCATTTGAGTCGCCCTCCTCTGGACACATTCCAGCTTGTCAATCTCTCTCTTGAATTGTGGTGCCCAGAATTGGACACAGTATTCCAGGTGTGGTCTAACCAAAGCAGAATAGAGCATGGGGAGCATGACTTCCCTAGATCTGGACACTAGGCTCCTATTGATGCAGGCCAAAATCCCATTGGCTTTTTTTGCCACCACATCACATTCCTGGCTCATGTTTAACTTGTTGTCCACGAGGACTCTAAGATCTTTTCCACACGTACCGCTCTCAAGCCAGGCCTCCTCGTCCCCCATTCTGTCTCTTTGCATTTCGTTTTTCCTGCCAAAGTGGAGTATCTTGCATTTGTCACTGTTGAACTTCATTTTGTGAGTTTTGGCCATTCATCTCTCTAATCTGTCAAGATCGTTTTGAGTCCTGCTCCTGTCCTCTGGAGTATTGGCTATCCCTCCCAATTTGGTGTCGTCTGCAAACTTGATGATCATGCCTTCTAGCCCTTCATCAAAATCATTAATAAAGATCCTGAGCAGGACCAGGACAGAACCCTGCAGCACTCCACTTGTCACTTCTTTCCAGGATGACCAGATGTGTTCTCCAAAGCACCTTTGTATTCAAGAAAATTAAGGCTTGGGCTGCACTCTGCCTTCCTCTAAGGCTGAGAGAGTGTGGCTGATTCGTAACTGATTTGTAACCCTTTAGGTACTAATGTTGGAGAGTGGTCCCTGGTCAAAGTGGCCCCTGGTCAACTGGTTCCTGGTCAGAGTGGTCTCTGGTCAAATTACTTACTTAGGCGATGGCTTGTAGCCCGTGGATCAATGGTTCTCAACCTGGGGTCCCCAGATGTTTTTGGCCTACAACTCCCAGAAATCCCAGCTAGTTTATCAACTGTTAGGATTTCTGGGAGTTGAAGGCCAAAAACATCTGGGGACCCCAGGTTGAGAACCACTGCCATGGATGATTGTCTTCCAGATGTGGTGTCCTGGCGTTGGGTCCATAGGTGGCTGTGGAGCCCTATTATAGAATCATAGAATCCTAGAATCAAAGAGTTGGAAGAGACCTCCTGGGCCTTCATCCAGTCCAACCCCATTCTGCCAAGAAGCAGGAATATTGCATTCAAATCACCCCTGACAGATGGCCATCCAGCCTCTGCTTAAAAGCTTCCAAAGAAGGAGCCTCCACCACACTCTGGGGCAGAGAGTTCCACGGCTGAACAGCTCTCACAATCAGGAAGTTCTTCCTCATGTTCAGATGGAATCTCCTTTCTTGTAGTTTGAAGCCATTGTTCCGCGTCCTGGTCTCCAGGGAAGCAGAAAGGAAGCTTGCTCCCTCCTCCTCCCTGTGGCTTCCTCTCACATATTTATACATGGCTCTCATCATATCTCCTCTCAGCCTTCTCTTCTTCAGGCTAAACATGCCCAGCTCCTTAAGCCGCTCCTCATAGGACTTGTTCTCCAGACCCTTGATCATTTGAGTCGCCCTCCTCTGGACACATTCCAGCTTAGAGTCAATATCTCTCTTGAATTGTGGTGCCCAGAATTGGACACAATATTCCAGGTAAAGTGGTCTAACCAAAGCAGAATAGAGCATGGGGAGCATGACTTCCCCGGATCTAGACACTAGGCTCCTCTTGATGCAGGCCAAGATCCCATGGGCTTTTTTTGCCGCCACATCACATTCCTGGCTCATGTTCCCCTTCCTCCCCACGAGGACTCCAAGATCTTTTTCACACGTACTGCTCTCGAGCCAGGCCTCATCGTCCCCCATTTTGTATCTTTGCATTTCGTTTGTCCTGCCAAAGTGGAGTATCTTGCATTTGTCCCTGTTGAACTTCATTTTGTTAGTTTTGGCCCATCATCTCTCTAACCTGTCAAGATTGTTTTGAATCCTGCTCCTGTCCTCTGGAGTCTTGGCTCTCCCTCCCAATTTGGTCCCGTCTGCAAACTTGATGATCATGCCTTCTCACCCTTCATCTAAGTCATTAATCAAGATGTTGAACAGGACCGGGCCCAGGGACGGAACCCTGCTTTTGGCACTCCACTCGTCACTTCTTTCCAAGATGAAGAGGAAGCATTGGTGAGCACCCTCTGGGTTCGTCCATTTAACCAATTACAGATCCAATTACAGAAATCCCAACCAGTTTACCAGCTGTTAGGATTTCTGGGAGTTGAAGGGCAAAAACATCTGGGGACCCCAGGTTGAGAACCACTGCCGTGGATGATTGTCTTCCAGATGTGGTGTCCTGGCGTTGGGTCCATAGGTGGCTGTGGAGCCCTATTCTTGACTTGTATCTTCTCCCACAGTGAGGGCATTGGTTTCCAGGTGGATGGTAGTCCCAGTCAGGGTTGGCTTGATGTGCCTTCCTCTTGGCGCGTTTCTCTCTTTCACCCTCCATTCGTGCCTCTTCAAATTCTGCAGCACTGCTAGTCACAGCTGACCTCCAGCTACAGTGCTCTAGGGCCAGGAGTCCCCAGTTCTCGATGTCTATGCCACAGTTTTCAAAGTTGGCTTTGAGCCCATCTTTCAATCTCTTTTCCTGCCCACCAACATTCCATTTTCCATTTTTGAGTTCGGAGTAGAGCAACTGCTTTGGGAGACGGTGGCTGGGCATCCGGACAACGTGGCTGGTCCAGCGGAGTTGATGGCAGAGGACCATCGCTTCAGTGCTGGTGGTCTTTACTTCTTCCAGCACGCTGGCATCTGTCCACCTGTCTTCCCAAGAGATTTGAAGGATTTTCCAGAGGCAACGCTGATGGAATCATTCCAGGAGTTGCATGTGACGTCTGTAGACAGTCCACGTTTCGCAGGCGTATAGCAGGGTTGGGAGGGCAATAGCTTAATAAACAAGCACCTTGGTATCCTTACGAATGTCCCAGTCCTCAAACACTCTCTGCTTCATTCGGGAAAATGCTGTACTTGCAGAGCTCAGGCGGTGTTGTATTTCAGTGTCAATGTTGACTTTTGTGGCGAGGTGACTGCCAAGGGAGCGGAAATGGTCCACATTTTCTAATGTTACGCCATTAAGCTGTATTTCTGGCATTGGAGAGGCACTGGTTGGTGCCTTATGCTAGAAGAGCACTTTGGTTTTCTCGATGTTCAATGACAGGCCGAGCTTCTCGTATGCTTCTGCAAAGCTGTTTAGAGTGGCTTGTAGGTCTTCTTCTGAGTGTGCACAGACGACATGGTCATCAGCATATTGGAGTTCTACAACAGATGTTGTGACCTTGGCTTTGGCTGGTCAAATGGTCCCTGGTCAAAAAAAGGTTAAGAACTATTGATCTTTCTTACTTCTTACTTACATTGATCTTACTTCTACTGATGAAGCCTAGAATCACAATAGCTTTTTAGCTACCGCATCACATTGTTGACTTGTGTTGAGTTTGTGGTCTACTAAGACACTGAGATCCCTTCACAAGAAAACAGAATACGAGGAAGTTACATGTGATAGTTTCCCTCAGGCAGCAAACAATGGGATATCTGTGGGTTGTTGTACGTTTTCCGGGCTATATGGCCATGTTCTAGAGGCATTTTCTCCTGACGTTTCGCCTGCATCTATGGCAAGCATCCTCAGAGGTAGTGAGGTCTGTTGGAAGTAGGGAAATGGGCTTATATTTCTGTGGAATGACCAGGGTGGGACAAAGGACTCTTGTCTGCTGGAGCTAGGTGTGAATGTTTCAACTGACCACCTTGATTAGCATATAATGGCCTGGCAGTGCCTGGAGCAAACTTTTGTTGAGAGGTGATTAGATGTCCTTGTTTGTTTCCTCTCTGTTGTTGTGCTGTTGTAATTTTAGAGTTTTTTAGTACTGGTAGCCAGATTTTGTTCATTTTCATGGTCTCTTCCTTTCTGTTGAACTTGTCCACATGCTTGTGGATTTCAATGGCTTCTCTGTGTCGTCTGACATGGTGGTTGTTGGTGTGGTCCAGCATTTCTGTGTTATCGAATACTATGCTGTGTCCAGGTTGGTTCCTCAGGTGCTCTGTTATGGCTGACTTCTCTGGTTGAAGTAGTCTGCAGTGCCTTTCATGTTCCTTGATGCGTGTCTGGGCAAGGCTGCTGGGATTATATAGTTATTATATAGGGATTTATAGTTCAACTACAATCAAAGAGCATTTTGAACTCCATCAACGATGGAATTGAACCAAACTTGGCACACAGAACTCCCACGACCAACAGAAAATACTGGAAGCGTTTGGTGGGCATTGGCCTTCAGTTTGGGAGTTGTAGTTCACCTACATCCAGAGAGCACTGTGGACTCAAACAATGATGGATCTGGACCAAACTTGGCACAAGCACTCAATACGCCCAACTATGAACACAGATGGAGTTTGGGGGAAAATAGACCTTGACATTTGGGAGTTGTAGTCACTGGGATTCACAGTTCACCTACAATGAAAGGGCATTCTGAACCCCACAAATGACAGAACGGGGTGAACTTCCCACAGAGAACTCCCATGACCACCAGAAAATACTTAAGACCATCCATTCCAACTCCTTTCAACAGGGCAAGAAAATGTAAACAAAGTCCTCCTGACAAAAAGCCATCCAGCCATAGATATAGATAGATAGATAGATAGATAGATAGATAGATGGATGGATGGATGGATGGATGGATGGATGGATGGATGGATGGATAGATAGATAGATAGATAGATAGATAGATAGATAGATAGATGGACGATAGATAGATGGAAGATAGACAGATGGAAGATAGATAGATGGACGATAGATAGAAGATAGATAGATGGAAGATAGATAGATGGAAGATAGATAGATGGAAGATAGATAGATGGACGATAGATGGAAGATAGATAGATGGAAGATAGATAGATGGAAGATAGATAGATAGATAGATAGATAGATAGATAGATGGATGGATGGATGGATGGATAGATAGATAGATGGACGATAGATAGATGAAAGATAGATAGATGGAAGATAGATAGATGGACGATAGATAGAAGATAGATAGATGGAAGATAGATAGATGGAAGATAGATAGATAGATAGATAGATAGATAGACAGATGGAAGATAGATAGATGGAAGATAGATAGATGGAAGATAGATAGATGGACGATAGATGGAAGATAGATAGATGGAAGATAGATAGATGGACGATAGATGGAAGATAGATGGAAGATAGATAGATGGAAGATAGATAGATAGATAGATAGATAGATAGATAGATAGATATGATTCAAACACATACAGATATAGTATCATAGATTTGAAAGGGACCCCTACAGAAGGGCAATTATATGTTGCATGTTCCAGGGTGGGCAAACCAGACACTCTCCACATCAACACTGGGAAAGAAACAGCAAGATATACTGTTTACCCACAAACATAAAGAAACTACATATATTAGATACCAACACTTTCTCGTTACTTTATTTTCCAGATCAACAGACTGGGTCACAGCAACGCGTGGCAGGGGACAGCTAGTTAATATCTAAATCTCTTGTGGAATTCCACCCAGTCTGTGAACATTTGCCCTGTGAGTTGGAAACTCTCCAAAATTCCAACATTTCTGTGTATGACAACAGTCCCATTTCAAACACATACACACCCACGGAAATACCATAAACAAAAACAGGAGAGGTGATTACTGATTAGATATCCCCTCTTAATTAAAGCATTAAAAAAATCCGCACGGAACAGAATAGCGAAACAATTCACAGGAATGATTTGTATATAATTTGTGTTATTACATATACAGTACATGTAATTTCCAAAAATATTTTTTTAATATGGTGCCACGAGCACTACAAAGCATCTGAGTTTGCATGCAAAAAACAGGAAATCAAGGTCATATATAAGAAGAGCTGCCACACTCCAAGATATTTTCAGACTGCAACTCCACAAATCCCCCAGCCAGTTGGGCCAGTGGGATGGTGGTTGGGTGACACTGGGAGTAACCACTGATGCAAGGACGTGGGTCTCCAGCCACCTTTCAAGCTGCCCATCAGAGCCCAGTGGTGCAATGGGTTCAACCTTGTCCCTGACAAGACTGCTGACCGAAATGTGAGCTCCTGTCTGTCAGCTCCAGCTTCTCATGCAGGGATATGAGAGAAGCCTCCCACAGGATGGTAACACATCTGGGCATCCCCTGGTAGGCTGTTAAGGATTTGGCCACCATCTTTTCCCCATGACCCTCTATGCTTCTGGACTTCAAGTTCCATCAGGATGATGCAGGGCTTATGCTCTCTCGACCTGAATGGCTGGGAACTGTAGTCCAAAAAGGAAAACCAACGTTTCCACCTTCTGGAAACTATCCCCAGATAACTTGAGGAGTAGTGAGGGATACATACGAGAGTTGAATGAAAAATAATGCCTCCACTTTCATAACTCCTCAACAGATGGCAGTACTGGTACTGGCTTGTTCAGCAGACTCTCCTCTACAGTTCCATTCCGGTGGGAAGCCTTAGCATTAAACACCCAAATGGAACTGTAGAGGAGAGTCTACTGAACAAGCCAGTACCGGCCGCATACCAGTACTGCCGTCTGTTGAGGAGTTACGAATATCCTTTCAATACTAAGGCTTCCCATCAAAATGGAACTGTGGAGGAGAGTCTACTGAACAAGCCAGTACCAGCCGCATACCAGTACTGCCATCTGTTGAGGAGTTACGAAGGTCCTTTCAATACTAAGGCTTCCCATCAAAATGGAACTGTGGAGGAGAGTCTACTGAACAAGCCAGTATCAGCCACATACCAGTACTGCCATCTGTTGAGGAGTTACGAAGGTGGAGGCATTACTTTCCATTCAACCCTTGTAGTTAGACAACATCTAGAGGTGGGGATACCCTCTAGACTTCTGGACTCAAAGTTCCATCAGGATGATCCAAGGCTTGGACTGTTTCAACCTGAATGGCTGGGAATTGTAGTCCAAGAAGGAAAACCCACATTTCCACCTTCTGGAAACTATCCCCTGCTAGCTTGTGGAGTAGTGAGGGATACATAGTTAGACAACATCTGGAGGGCTTCACCATGAGGTGGGGGTACCCTCTAGAACAGTAGTTCTCAACCTGTGGGTCCCCAGGTGTTGTGGCCTACAACTCCCAGAAATCCCAGCCAGTTTACCCACTGTTAGGATTTCTGGGAGTTGAAGGGCAAAACATCTGGGGACCCACAGGTTGAGAACCACTGCTCCAGACTTCTGGACTCCAAGTTCCATCAGGATGATCCAGGGCTTAGATGCTCTCAACCTGAATGGCTGGGAATTGCAATCCAAGAAGGAAAACCCACATTTCCCACCTTTCGGAAACTATCCCCAGCTAGCTTGTGGAGTAGTGAGGGATACGGAGTTAGACAACATCTGGAGGACTTCACCATGAGGTGGGGGTACCCTCTAGACCAGTAGTTCTCAAGCTGTGGGTCCCCAGGTGTTGTGGCCTACAACTCCCAGAAATCCCAGCCAGTTTACCCACTGTTAGGATTTCTGGGAGTTGAAGGGCAAAACATCTGGGGACCCACAGGTTGAGAACCACTGCTCCAGACTTCTGGACTCCAAGTTCCATCAGGATGATCCAGGGCTTAGACGCTCTCAACCTGAATGGCTGGGAATTGTAGTCCAAGAAGAAAAACCCACATTTCCACCTTCTGGAAAGTATCCCCAGCTAGCTTGTGGAGTAGTGAGGGATACATAGTTAGACGACATCTGGAGGGCTTCACCATGAGGTGGGGATACCCTCTAGACTTCCGGACTCCAAGATCCATCAGGATGATCTAGGGCTTAGACTGTTTCAACCTGAATGGGTGGGAATTGTAGTCCAAGAAGCAAAACCCACATTTCCCACCTTCTGGAAACTATCCCCAGCCAGCTTGTGGAGTAGTGAAGGATACATAGTTAGACAACATCTGGAGGGCTTCACCATGAGGTCAGGATACCCTCTAGTCTTCTGTACTCCAAGCTCCATCAGGATGATCTAGGGCTTAGACTGTTTCAACCTGAATGGCTGGGAATTGTAGTCCAAGAAGGAAAACCCACATATCCACCTTCTGGAAACTATCCCCAGCTAGCTTGTGGAATAGTGAGGGATACATATGAGGGTTGAATGAAAAATAATGTCTCCACCTTCGTAACTCCTCAACAGATGTCAGTACTAATATGCGGCAGGTACTGGCTTGTTCAGCAGACTCTCCTCTACAGTTCCATTCCGGTGGGAAGCCTTAGCATTAAACGCCCAAATGGAACTGCCATCTGTTGAGGAGTTACGAAGGTCCTTTCAATACTAAGGCTTCCCATCAAAATGGAACTGTGGAGGAGAGTCTACTGAACGAGCCAATACCAGCCACATACCAGTACTGCCATCTGTTGAGGAGTTACAAAGTTCCATTCAACCCTTGTAGTTAGACAACATCTGGAGGGCTTCACCATGAGGTGGAGATACCCTCTAGTCTTTTGGACTCCAAGTTCTCGAAACTATCTCCTGCTAGCTTGTGGAGTAGTGAGGGATACATAGTTAGACAACATCTGAAGGGCTTCACCATGAGGTGGGGATACCCGCTAGTCTTCTGGACTCCAAGTTCCATCAGGATGATCTAGGACTTAGATTGTTTCAACCTGAATGGCTGGGAATTGTAGTCCAAAAAGGAAAACTCACATTTCCCACCTTCTGGAAACTATCCCCAGCTAGCTTGTGGAGTAGGCTTCAACATGAGGTGGGGATACCCCCTAGTCTTCTGGACTCCAAGTTCCATCAGGATGATCCAGGGCTTTCAACCTGAATGGCTGGGAATTGTAGTCCAAGAAGGAAAACCCACATTTCCACCTTCTGGAAACTATCTCCAGCTAGTTTGTTGAGTAGTGAGGGATACATAGTTAGACAACATCTGGAGGGCTTCACCATGAGGTGGGAACATCATTCCAGTTTCACAAAACACAGATCTGAGTGACTTTCAGCACAACTAGCTAAAATAAATAAGACGTGGAAGAGACACCAAGCATAATTAATGCTGAGTAGGGTTGTGGATGATGGACACTGAAGAATACAAGTCAAAGTTAGAACTCTTGACAGTGTCCCAATGCCACTTCCATCCAGATCTCTGCAAGTACCTCCCCCTTTGAAACAATGTATGACAGCTGGACATCCAGCACACCTGACGTGAACACTTGAAAAACATACATGACATGTGCACCACTCTTGATGGCATCGTAAAGCTATGGAACGGCACACGGGTGGAGTTTCAAGTGCAGACATTTTAACGCAAAGGGTGAGGGTGGGAGCACTTAAACAGTGAGGGAGATGAAGCTGTTGTATCTCTGGATGTTCCTCTTGAGGATTTCCGAGCAGGGGCCCAGGACCCGCTCAAAACGGGGGCGGTCCAGCTTGACGCACTTCAGGGGCCCACGGGCCACCACCGTCGCAGCCCGGGGTCTGTTGAGCAGAAGGGCAATCTCACCTGCAAGCAGAAAGACACACACAACAGTCACACCTCCTGAGATAACAACCCTCGTTGGCTTCCTTGTCCATGATGCCTTCCATCCTTTCCTCAGACTGCTCTCTTTGAGCCTACAAAACATCATTTTGGACCATAACTCAGAGTTGTGGGTCAAAAAGGTCTCTGTGATCTTTGTCAGCCTCATCTGACACCCTTTTCCAGGACTCTCCCAAGGTTCTTCTCCTTGTCCTACATCCAACTTGATGTTTCTCCAGCCTTTCCTCATCTGAGACATGTATTATGTTGTATTTCATTCTTGACCCCAAGGTCGGTCCATATTCTATGTGCGTAAATGCTCCATGAGAAGTTCTGGGAGTTGAGAAAGCCTACCTCAAATGCTACCTGTTCCCCATTTATGAAGAACCCTTATCCTTCTAGATCAGTGGTTCTCAACCTGGGGTCCCCAGATGTTTTTAGCCTACAACTCCCAGAAATCCCAGCTAGTTTATCAACTTGTCCTACTTCCAACAGACCTCACTACCTCTGAGGATGCTTGCCATAGATGCAGGCGAAACATCAGGAGAAATGCCTCTAGAACATGGCTCTATAGCACAAAAAAACCCACAAGAACCTAGTTTATCAACTGTTAGGATTTCTGGGAGTTGAAGGCCAAAAACATCTGAGGACCCCAGGTTGAGAACCACTGTTCTAGATGTTTGGGGACTTCAATCCTGGAAGTCCTACTTAGCATGGTCAATGATACAGGACTGTGGCAAGATGTCTGTGGCCTTCTATCGCCACCAGCCAGATTTGATGGCATCTTTGGGAGCATTAAGAGACCTCTCAAGATCTTCTGGCAGTGAGAAGTACTCAAGAATCCTAGAATCCTAGAATCATAGAGTTGGAAGAGACCTCATGGACCATCCAGTCCAACCCCATTCTGCCAAGAAGCAGGACAACCACGTTCAAAGCACAACAGTCACACCTCAGATAACAACCCTCATTGGCTTCCTTGTCTGTGATGCCTTCCATCCTTTCCTCTACAAAAACTCAGTTTGGACCACAACTCAGAGTTGTGGGTCAAAAAGGTTCTCTGTGATCTTTGTCAGCCTCATCTGACACCCTTTTCCAGGAATCTCCCAAGGTTCTTCTCCTTGTCCTACATCCAACTTGATGTTTTTCCAGCCTTTCCTCATCTGAGACATGTATCATGTTGTATTTCATTCCTGATCCCAAGGCTGGTCCATATTCCATGTAGGTAAATGCTCCATGAGAAGTTCTAGGAGTTGAGAAAGCATGCCTCAAATGCCACCTGTGTGGCAAGATCCATGACCTTGGAGAGCCTGCAGCCATTGTAGCACAAGAGGGTTCTGTTTACTGGTTCCAACCAACTAACTGACCATATGCATTCACACACACCACCATCTCATGAACATCACCAGACTAGATTGGCTTCTGTTTCTAAACCATAATAAATGGAAGCTTACCAAAATAATCTGATGGTCCAAGCCGCCCGACTTCCACGTACTCCTCCTTATCAGATCGACGCTGAAGGACAGATGCCGTGCCCTGGAAAAGATGGCCAGAAAGGTCTTGGTTACACCAGGGTTTCAAATACTATCTTGAAAATCTATATATATATAAATGCTCTGTGCATAATGAGTACCTTAAAAACAAAAGAACCAATGACCGAAATCACACCAAATTTGGCAACAAAACGTCTCACAACACAAGGAGTGACCATCACTCAAAAAATTATGATTTTGTCATTTGGGAATTGTAGTTGCTGGGATTTATAGTTCACCTACAATCAAAGAGCATCCTGAACTCCATCAACGATGGAATTGAACCAAACTTGGCACACAGAACCCCCATGACCAACAGAAAATACTGGAAGGGTTTGGTGGGCATTGACCTTGAGTTTGGGAGTTGTAGTTCGCCTACATCTAGAGAGCACTGTGGACTCAAACAATGATGGATCAGGACCAAACTTGGCACGAACATTCCATATGCCCAAATAGGAACACAGATGGAGTTTGGGGGAAATAGACCTTGACATTTGGGAGTTGTAGTTACTGGGATTTATAGTTCACCCACAATCAAAGAGCATTCTGAATTCCATCAATGATGGAATTGAACCAAACTTGGCACACAGAACCCCCATGACCAACAGAAAATACTGGAAGGGTTTGGTGGGCATTGACCTTGAGTTTGGGAGTTGTAGTTCACCTACATCTAGAGAGCACTGTGGACTCAAACAATGATGGATCAGGACCAAACTTGGCACGAACATTCCATATGCCCAAATAGGAACACAGATGGAGTTTGGGGGAAATAGACCTTGACATTTGGGAGTTGTAGTTACTGGGATTTATAGTTCACCTACAATCAAAGAGCGTTCTGAACCCCACCAATGACAGAATTGGGCCAAACTTCCCACACAGAACCCCCATGACCAACAGAAAATACTCAAGGCCATCCAGTCCAGCTCCTTTCACCAGGGCAAGAAAACGTAATCGAAGCCCTCCTGACAAAGAGCCATCCAGCCATAGATAGAGATAGATATGATTCACATACACAGATATAGTATCATAGATTTGAAAGGGACCCCTGAAGAAAGACAATTCTATGTTGCATGTTCCAGAGTAGGCAAAGCAGACAATGTCCACATCAACACTGACAAAGAAACAACAAGAAATACTGTTTACCCACAAACATAAAGAAGTTACATATATTAGAAACCAACACTTTCTCATTACTTTATTTTCCAGCTCAACAGACTGGGCCACAGCAACACCTGGCAGGGGACAGCTAGTATATATATATATATAAATTATGGGAAGACAACATAGGCTATAGCAGACCTGGGCCAATTTAGGACCAGGTTGTAGCACAGCTGGTTGGGGTGTCACCGGCATTAAAATCACTACTAACCGACAGTTGCATTTATCAAGTTGGAAATTTAAGTACTGCTTATGCGGGGAGATTAAATTAACTAATTTATGATGCCATAAAACTCTCCAGCGGCATACAAAAGAATGAGGAAGTACTCCATTGGTGTCACAAGTGGATGAAGCAACAGCTCCCCCGGTGGCCAGACTTCAAAGCATACCCAAGTTGGCCCAGGCCTGTACTAGACTCCTTTTGATGCAGCCCAAAATTCCATTGGATCTTTTAGCTGCTGCATCACACTCTTGGCTACTGTCCTCCATGAGAACTTCTCATGGAGAACATGTTCTCCAGGAAGACTCCATAGAATCATAGAATCCTAAGACTTGGAAGAGACCTCGTGGTCCATCACCTAGTCCAACCCCATTCTGCCAAGAAGCAGGACAATCGCATTCAAAGTACCCCCAACAGATGGCCATCCAGCCTCTGCTTCAAAGCAAAAAAGGAGCCTCCACCACACTCCAGAACAGAGAGTTCCACTCCTGAACAACTCTCATTGTCAGGAAGTTCTTCCTCATGTTCAGGTGGAATCTCCTTTCTTGTAGTTTGAAGCCAATGCAAAGATACAGGACTTCCCCTCACATATTTACACATGGCCATCATGTCTCCTCTCAGCCTTCTCTTCTCCAAGTTCCCTTTCACACATAAGTCTGTTGTAGAACCAGGCATCACCTATCCTGTATCTTTGCATTTGCATTTGCATTTGCATTTACATTTCAAATCAGCATGCTGGAAGAAGCAAAGACTACTAGCATTGAAGCGATGGTCCCCTGCCATCAACTTTGCTGGACTGAATGCCACATTTTCCAAATGCCTGACCACCGTCTTCCAAAGCAGTCACTCTACTCCGAACTCAAGGATGGAAAATGATTGAAAGATGGGCTCAGTGCCAACCTCAAAAACTGTAGCATAGACACCGAGAGAGAACTGGGAAGCCCTGGCCCTTCAGCGCTTTGACGGGAGTTCAGCTGTGACCAGCAGTGCTGCAGAATTCGAAGAGGCACGAATGAAGAGTGAAAGGGAGAAACGTGCCAAGAGGAAGGTGCGTCAAGCCAACCCTGACCGGGACCACCTTCTACCTGGAAACCGATGTCCTCACTGTGGAAGAACATGCGGATCAAGAAGACGGCTAGTAAGTAAGTAAGTATTTCATTTCCCTCCAAACTTGGTCCCATCTGCAAACTTGATATACATATAAATACACACATATACACATATATACACATATAAACAGCACCCCATCTTTAAAGAATATGTTTTAAAGATGGAGAATGGGAAGAGAACTCTTTTCTTTGGCCAAAACATGACTTTTCTGTCTGGCAATTCACATGCTTGGAAGACAGTGCCAGCCGAAAGAAGGGGGTGCACACAGGTGCTCACATTGGGGCTGCCATGTGCCGGGCAATTAATGCTCCCGGTTCTCCTGAGCGCAACTAATCCCTCCGAGAAGCGGGAGCCTCCTCAGGGGCGTCTGGGACACTCAGGTGCTGCCCTTGGGCTCTGCCAAATCTTTCCCTCGGAGAGGTTTCCCTGCCTGCCTGCCTTTCTTCCTTTCGACTGCAGAACAGACAAGGTTTTTGTTGAGAGAGATGAAGGGGCTCCAAAGAATGCTTCTGACGTGATAGATAAATAAGTTGCTATCTAGCCACCAAGAATGACCATATTATAGAGACATCATGATTCTGACAAGCTGGAGCACATCCAGGTCCAAATCTGGGGAGAGCGTGGATGAGCTCCCTCTGTCAGCTCCAGCTCCCCATGTGGAGACATGGGAGAAGCCTCCTACAAGGATGGCCAAACATCAAAATATCTACGTGGGTGGTGCAATGGGTTAAACCCTTGTGCCAGCAGGAATGAAGACTGACAGGTCAGAGGTTCAAATCAGGGCAGAGTGTGAATGAGCTCCCCCTGTTAGCTCCAGCTCCCCATGTGGAGACATGGGAGAAGCCTCCCACAAGGATGGTCAACCATCAAAACATCGACCTGGTTGATGCAATGGGTAAAACCCTTGTGCCAGCGGGACTGAAGACCGACAGATCAAAGGTGTGAATCTGGGGAGAGTGCTGATGAGCTCCCTCTGTCAGCTCCAGCTCCCCATGTGGAGACATGGGAGAAGCCTCCTACAAGGATGGCCAAACATCAAAACATCGACCCGGATGGTGCAAGACTGAAGACCGGCAGGACTGAAGACCGACAGGTCAAAGGTTCAAATCTGGGGAGAGTGCTGATGAGCTCCCTCTGTCAGCTCCAGCTCCCCATGCAGGGACATGAGAGAAGCCTCCCACAAGGATGGTCAAACATCAAAACATCGACCCGGGTGGTGCAATGCGTTAAACCCTTGTGCTGGCAGGACTGAAGACCGACAGGTCAAAGGTTCAAATCTGGGGAGAGCGTGGATGAGCTCCCTCTGTCAGCTCCAGCTCCCCATGCGGGGACATGAGAGAAGCCTCCCACAAGGATGGTCAAACATCAAAACATCGACCTGGTTGGTGCAATGGTGCAATGTGAGAAACCTCCCACAAGGATGGTCAAACATCAAAACATCTGGGCAATGTCTCCTGGGCAACGTCCTTGCAGATGGCCAATTCTCTCACACCAGGAGCCACTTGCAGTTTCTCAAGTCTCTTCTCACATGACCAAAAATGATCCCACTGCATTGATTTAGAAACCAAATGGTTAAAGGATTGGTTGAACATAGGAGGCCCCAATTTTCTGGGGAAAGTTGACTCATATCACCAACTGGAATGAGTCTCGGGGCAGTCGTACCAGTCTGGAAATTTCAATGTTTGTGTATCACACAGAGAGGGAAAGATGAAAAGTTGTCGTCGTTATCAGTGTTTCTCCAACTGGCCTCGGCATCCTCCGCGGAGAGGATAATGTGGATTAGTCAAGGCGGAAGATCTCAAGAGTTGCTGTTGATGATGAATTATGAGCATCCTTTCCGTTTGTGTCCTGGGGAGGACCCCGTTTCCAGAAGGGTCACCCGCCCACCGCACTCCAGGAAGCAGTAGCCAAGCACCGGGCTTCTGCCGCGTGAAGCAGACCAAGACAATCTCCTCTCGCATCTGCTTCCTGTTGTCTGGAGAGATATCGGCAACTCGCTTTGTGGTCGGAGATGGACCTGCTCTTCTCTGGGTCGAGGCAGAAAAATGTGACTGTTTCAAAGGGGGAGAAAGAGCCTTGCGTAAATGGAAGGGAATATTCCCTGGATTTGGCATTGCTCTTTGTTGCCAAGTTGAATTTTGGTTTGGGTTTATTGTCGAAGGCTTTCATGGCTGGAATCACTAGGTTCTTGTAGGTTTTTTCGGGCTATAGGGCCATGTTCTAGAGCAGTGGTTCTCAACCTTCCTAATGCCACGACCCCTTAGTACAGGTCCTCATGTGGTGGTGACCCCCAACCATAATATTATTTTCGCTGCTACTTCACAACTGTAATTTTGCTACTGTTATTAATTGTAATGTAAATATCTGATATGCAGGATGTATTTTTAGTCACTGGATCAAATTTGGCACAAATACCCAATACTCCCAAATTTGAATACTGGTGAGGTTGGGGGTGATTGATTTGGTCATTTGGTAATGCTGGAGTTGCTGGGATTTATAGTTCACCTAAAATCAAAGAGCCTTCTGAACTCCACCAATGATGGAACTGAATCAAACTGGGCACACAAAATTCCCATGACCAAGAGAAAATACTGGGAAGGTCTGGTGGACATTGACCTTGGGTTTTTGGAGTTGTAGTTCACCTACATCCAGAGAACACTGTGGACTCAAGCAATGATGGATCTGGATCAAACTTGGCACAAATACTCAATATGCCCAAATGTGAACACTGGTAGAGTTTGGAGAAAATAGACCTTGCCATTTTGGAGTTGTAATTGTTGGGATTTATAGTTCACCCACAATAAAATAGCATTCTGAACCCCACCGATAGAATTGGACAAACTTTCCACAAAAAACCCCCATGACCAACAGAAAATACTGTTTTCTGATGGTCTTTGGTGACCCCTCTGACACCCCCTCGCGACCCCCATGGGGGTCCCGACCCCCAGGTTGAGAAACACTGTTCTAGAGGCATTTCTCCTGACGTTTCACCTGCATCTATGGCAAGCATCCTCGGAGGTAGTAAGGTCTGTTGGAACTAGGAAAATGGGTTTATATATCTGTGGAATGACCAGGGTGGGACAAAGGACCTTTGTCTGCTGGAGCTAGGTGTGAATGTTCCAGCTGACCACCTTGATTAGCATTTAATGGCTTGGAAGTGCCTGGGGGGAATCTTTTATTGAGAGTTATTTGATGTGCCTGGTTGTTTCCTCTCTGTTGTTTTGCTGTTGTAATTTTTGAGTTTTTTAATACTGGCAGCCAGATTTTGTTCATTTTCATGGTTTCTTCCTTGTCAGAGTTTTAGATTGTTTAGATCATTTCTTAAGTGAAAAATGGGTAAGTGATGGTAAGAATCATGTCCAGTCACTGTATGGCCAGCAACAGTCAAGCCACCTGTGAAAGCTTAGGTACTACAAATTGAGAAGAGAGAAGAGAAGGAGTAGAGAATAGAGAATGGAGATGATCATAGAATCATAGAATCATAGAATCCAAGAGTTGGAAGAGACCTCCTGGGCCATCCAGTCCAAACCCATTCTGCCAAGAAGCAGGAACATTGCATTCAAAGCACCCCTGACAGATGGCCATCCAGCCTCTGTTTAAAAGCTTCCAAAGAAGGAGCCTCCACCACACTCCGGGGCAGAGAGTTCCACTGCTGAACGGCTCCCACAGTCAGGAAGTTCTTCCTCATGTTCAGATGGAATCTCCTCTCTTGTAGTTTGAAGCCATTGTTCCAATGCTTCCTAGTCCCCAGGGAAACAGAAAACAAGCTTGCTCCCTCCTCCTCCCTGTGGCTTCCTCTCACATATTTATACATGGCTATCATATCTCCTCTCAGCCTTCTCTTCTTCAGGCTAAACATGCCCAGCTCCCCAAGCCGCTCCTCATAGGGCTTGTTCTCCAGACCCTTGATCATTTCAGTTGCCCTCCTCTGGACACATTCCAGCTTGTCAATATCTCTCTTGAATTGTGGTGCCCAGAATTGGACACAATATTCCAGATGTGGTCTAACCAAAGCAGAATAGAGCATGGGGAGCATGACTTCCTTAGATTTATTTATTTATTTATTTATTTATTAGATGCACTTATTGACCGCCATTCTCAGCCCTTACGGATCTAGATCTAGACACTATGCTCCTATTGATGCAGGCCAAAATCCCATTGGCTTTTTTTGCCGCCACATCACATTGTTGGCTCATGTTTAACTTGTTGTCCACGAGGACTCCAAGATCTTTTCCACACGTACTGCTCTCGAGCCAGGCATTGTCTCCCATTCTGTCTCTTTGCATTTCATTTTTTCTGCCAAAGTGGAGTCTCTTGCATTTGTCACTGTTGAACTTCATTTTGTTAGTTTTGGCCAATCATCTCTCTGACCTGTCAAGATCCCTTTGAATCCTGCTCCTGTCCTCTGGAGTCTTGGCTATCCCTCCCAATTTGGTGTCGTCTGCAAACTTGATGATCCTGCCTTCTTGCCCTTCATCTAAGTCATTAATAAAGTCAAAAATAAGTCAAAAATAATGATGATGAGATGAGAGACTGTGAAGAAAGCAAGAGGAAGAGGAATAGATTTCTGTAAAAGCTCAAGGAAGGTTTGCTGGAATATTGGGATCGATGGATTGAAACTGTTATTTGTGACTATTGCATAAACATTTCTTTATTGGAAGAGAGTTTGTCTTCTGTTGATTGTATTATTTTTCTCAACGGGGCACAGCTTCCGAAAAAGGGGTTTGGATGCTTGAGGTCAGCCCCAACTTCAAAGCAGCAACACCATAGCTGCGACATTCCTTTCTGTTGAAATTGTCCACATGTTTCTTGTGGATTCAGTGGCTTCTCTGTGTAGCCTGACATGGTGGTTGTGAGAGTGGTCCAGCAAATAATCTGCTGTGTCCAGGTTGGCTCATCAGGTGCTCTGCTATGGCTGACTTCTCTGGTTGGAGTAGTCTGCCGTGCCTTTCATGTTCCTTGATGCGTGTCTGGGCAATGCTGCGTTTGGTGGTCCCTCTGGAGACTTGTCCACAGCTGCATGGTGTACGTTAGACTCCTGCAGAGGTGAGAGGATCCCTCTTGTCCTTTGCTGAATGGAGCATTGGTTGGATTTTCTTGGTGGGTTTGTATGCTGTGTATTTCTGTGTATGTATACACAGAAATGCTGGACCACTCTCACAACCACCACGTCAGGCTACACAGAGAAGCCACTGAAATCCACAAGAAGCATGTGGACAATATCAACAGAAAGGAAGAATCCATGAAAATGAACATGGGAGACTTGTAGAAGGTGTTGGAAGAGACCTCATGGGCCATCCAGAGACCTCATGGGCCATCCAACCCCTTTCTTTCAAGAAGCAGGACAATCACATTCAAAGCACCCTCAACAGATGGCCATCCAACCTCACTACCTCTGCTTCCTTGGAGACTAGGACGCGAAACAATGGCTTCAAACTACAAGAGAGGAGATTCCATCTGAACACGAGGAAGAACTTCCTGACTGTGAGAGCCGTTCAGCAGTGGAACTCTCTGCCCCGGAGTGTGGTGGAGGCTCCTTCTTTGGAAGCTTTTAAACAGAGGCTGGATGGCCATTTGTCAGGGGTGATTTGAATGCAATATTCCTGCTTCTTGGCAGAATGGGGTTGGACTGGATGGCCCATGAGGTCTCTTCCAACTCTTTGATTCTATGATTCTATGATTCTATGAAGCTTGCCATAGATGCAGGCGAAACATCAGGAGAGAATGCCTCTAGACCATGGCCATATAGCCCGAAAGAAAAACTACAACAACCCATCCAGCCTCTGTTTAAAAGCCTCCGAAGAAGGAGCCTCCACCACACTCCGGGGCAGAGAGTTCCACTGCTGAACGGCTCTCACACTCAGGAAGTTCTTCCTCATGTTTAGATGGAATCTCCTCTCTTGTAGTTTGAAGCCATGGCTCCATTGCGTCCTAGTCTCCAGGGAAGCAGAAAGGAAACTTGCTCCCTCCTCCCTGTGGCTTCCTCTTTCACAGATTTTCTTGTTTGGGGGGGCATCAAAAATGATGGATGCTGTGCAGAGATGAATCAGAAAAAGCTGCACAGTGAAGCCAGGTTGGCCCCCAATGCCTCCTCCTCCTCCTCCTTCCGCCCCATCCCAGGGGTTATATCTCATCCGCTGATGTGTGAGAGAAGGAGACCAAAGAGAAGGAGGGAGACAGATCTTATCGGGCCTTCAAAAGGTTCCTTTGCTGATCCATCTTCTGTCATGTGGCCCCTTCCTTTGGCCGGAGCCTGCTTGCTTGGACACGCTGCCTGCCGGGTCTCCCTGCCGGAGAGTCCCTCGGGCAGGTGGGCGGCTGCTTTGTCCTCTTTTTTCCAGACTTATTTCCTGACAGAAGGAGGACAGGTGACGGCAAGGGATGAGCCCAGGCTGCCCTTGCCTTTGGGGCACCTTTCCTGCCTGCCGACATTCACCAGCCCACAGCCAGGCTTTGCAAATGGTGGGCTTTATAACTCCTAGGACAGTGTTCCTCAACCTGGGGGTCGGGAGCTGTTCAGCAGTGGAACTCTCTGCCCCGGAATGTGGTGGAGGCTCCTTCTTTGGAAGCTTTTAAACAGAGGCTGGATGGCCATCTCTCAGGGGTGATTTGAATGCAATATTTCTGCTTCTTGGCAAAATGGGGTTG
Source organism: Anolis sagrei (assembly GCF_037176765.1). Lineage (NCBI taxonomy): Eukaryota > Metazoa > Chordata > Lepidosauria > Squamata > Anolidae > Anolis > Anolis sagrei. The sequence continues at coordinate 2,571,098 of NC_090035.1, forward strand.
GACTGGATGATGGCCCAGGAGGTCTCTTCCAACTCTTTGATTCTATGATTCTATGACTGTGAGAGCTGTTCAGCAGTGGAACTCTCTGCCCCGGAGTGTGGTGGAGGCTCCTTCTTTGGAAGCTTTGAAACAGGGGCTGGATGGCCATCTGTCAGGGGTGATTTGAATGCAATATTCCTGCTTCTTGGCAGAATGGGGCTGGACTGGATGATGGCCCAGGAGGTCTCTTCCAACTCTTTGATTCTATGATTCTAGGTGCAAATTGACTCAGAAAAGGAGGAGAGTTCTCAGCCTGATTGTAAGCAGGAAAGCAACCAGGCTGACACTAACTACCAGCCTGACCTTGATGACACAGGAATCTTAGATCAGGCTATTTTATTTATCGTGTCATCAGCAACCAGACCATTATATTACATTTCTAACAGAACAAAACAAACAAACAGATTAAAAAAACACAAAGTTTGCAAGCTTGGTAGTTGACTAAATGTCCTTTGAGCAGTCTCTGGCCCCTTGGAGTGCCTCTGGTGTTGCGCAAGGAAGTCCTCCCTTGTGCACGTGGCAGGGCTCAGGGTGCATTGCAGCAGGTGGTCAGTGGTTGGTTCTTCTCCACACTCACATGTCGTGGATTCCACTTTGTAGCCCCATTTCTGAAGGTTGGCTCTGCATCTCGTGGTGCCAGAGCGCAGTCTGTTCACGGTCTTCCAAGTCCCCCAGTCTACTGTGTGTCCAGGGGGGAGTCCCTCATTTGGCATCAGCCGTTGGTTGAGGTTCTGAGTTTGAGCCTGCCACTTTTGGACTCTCGCTTGCTGAGGTGTTCCAGCGAGTGTCTCTGTAGATCTTAGAAAACTGTTTCTTGATTTAAGTCGTTGACGTGCTGGCTGATAGCCAAACAGGGGATGAGGTGGAGATGTCTCTGCCTTGGTCCTTTCACTATTGGCTGCTACTTCCTGGCGGATGTCAGGTGGTGCAATACTGGCTAAGCAGTGTAATTTCTCCAGTGGTGTAGGGCGCAGACACCCCGTGATAATGCGGCATGCCTCATTAAGAGCCACATCCACTGTTTTAGCGTGGTGAGATGTGTTCCACACTGGGCATGCATACTCAGCAGCAGAATAGCACAGCGCAAGGGCAGATGTCTTCACTGTGTTAGATTGGGCTGTTGTTGTTGTTCATTCGTTCAGTCGTCTCCGACTCTTCGTGACCTCATGGACCAGCCCACGCCAGAGCTCCCTGTCGGCCGTCACCACCCCCAACTCCTTCAAGGTCAGTCCAGTCACTTCAAGGATGCCATCCATCCATCTTGCCCTTGGTCGGCCCCTCTTCCTTTTGCCTTCCACTTTCCCCAGCATCATTCCCTTCTCTAGGCTTTGCTGTCTCCTCATGATGTGGCCAAAGGACTTCAATTTTCCCTCTAGTCTCCTTCCCTCCAGTGAGCAGCCGGGCTTTCTTTCCTGGAGGATGGACTGGTTGGATCTTCTCGCAGTCCAAGGCACTCTCAGCACTTTCCTCCAACACCACAGCTCAAAAGCATCAATCTTCCTTTGCTCAGCCTTCCCGAAGGTCCAGCTCTCACATCCGTAGGTTACTACTACAGGGAAGACCATGGCTTTGACTAGGCCATGGATCTTGGTTGCCAGTGTGATATCTCTGCTCTTGACTATTTTATCGAGACTGGACCTTGCTCTCCTCCCAAGAAGGAAGCGTCTCCTGATTTCCTGGCCACAGTCTGCGTCTGCACTCATCTTTGCGCCTAGAGATACAAACCCTGTCACGGCCTCCACGTTTTCTCCTTCTATTTTCCAGTTGTCAACCATTCTTGTTGCCATAATCTTGGTTTTTTTGACGTTTAGCTGCAACCCGGCTTTTGCGCTTTCTTCTTTCACCTTGATTAGAAGGCTCCTCAGCTCCTCCTCGCTTTCGGCCATCAGAGTGGTGTCGTCTGCATATCTGAGGTTGTTAATGTTTTTTCCAGCAATTTTCACCCCAGCTAACGGTTAGATCGGGCTAACCGTTTGGAATTCAGAGTTCGAAGGAGTGTGAGAATAGCCAACAAGAAGGAGGTCAAAGGCCAAAGAAATGCTTTCATTTACTGCAAAGGGTATTAAGCAGTGTGTTTGGAAACAAACCTTGGTCAGAGCAACTTCTCGCTCAACCAAGCAGCTTGTGCTCGTTTTCCTATGTCCATGTTCTTCGTTGCGTTGGTGCCATTTGGGAATTCTGCTTTACAGTGCTATGTTTTACTGATCTTTGGAGCATTATTTGCTTTTTAAACTTTTCATCCTTTCCTTTTTTTAATAAACCACAAAAACTTCAGCCTGTGTGCAGTTCTGGTGATTTTAGCAAGGTGAATCGTAGTGTGTTACGTAGTGAATTATTGAATTAGTGAATTATGAAGATCTCATGGCTTCCAGGGTGGTGCAAACTTTCCCATGTGAGCAAAGGAAGATTCACAGCCTCCTCTTGACATTTTATGAGCTCCAACCAGTGGGATTGCCTGATGCCCGGAGAATTTGAGAAGGAGGTCAGCCTGGCGAGCAAGGAGGCCGTCCACCGATCCGGGCTAATAAAGGGTTGGGGGCTGGAGGGATCAATCTCCCACGATGGCAAGAATTCAGGAAAGGCTGGGCAAGGTCAGCCTCGCAGTGTCCCCGCTCTCTCTTCCCAGGAAACCATATCATTTCTCCTCTCCTCCTTCCCATAAATGTGGGCGTCGTGTTGCAAGAACAACAGGAGCCGGTGACCTATAAACAGCTCGTCTCGGCCACCTCGGTCTCCGGTGTCTTCGCTGCCCTTCCCGGCTTGCCCTGTGCACCTGTTTGCCTCTTCCCGGCAAAGCCGCTCCGCTTGCAAGGAACGCAGAGTGTTTACTAATGGTTTACAGATGCTCCTGCGATTGGCTGTGCAATATATATATATATGCATTTTACAGCTTATTTATGGCGCCATAATTTAAGATATTAAAAACCCATTAAAATTTACAGCCCATGAACTCGCCTCCCTTTCTGAAGTAATGAGGTTTTGGGGTTGGGGAGGAGGCAACTACGAGGCAATATACATTCAATTCTGGAGGGTGGAACTGAGCCAAAATGTCATAAAGGACGTTGATATGCCCTATCGCCACACACACTCTGTGCATTGGTTAAGCAGCGCAATGCTTTTCGGTGTGGGGTTCTCTAGAGTTACATAGAATCATAGAATCAAAGAGTTGGAAGAGACCTCCTGGGCCATCATCCAGTCCAACCCCATTCTGCCAAGAAGCAGGAATATTGTATTCAAATCACCCCTGACAGATGGCCATCCAGCCTCTGTTTAAAAGCTTCCAAAGAAGGAGCCTCCAACACACTCCAAGGCAGAGAGTTCCACTGCTGAACAGCTCTCACAGTCATAGAATCATAGAATCGTAGAATCAAAGAGTTGGAAGAGACCTCCTGGGCCATCCGGTCCAACCCCATTCTGCCAAGAAGCAGGAATGTTGCTTTCAAATCACCCCTGACAGATGGCCATCCAGCCTCTGTTTCAAAGCTTCCAAAGAAGGAGCCTCCAACACACTCCAAGGCAGAGAGTTCCACTGCTGAACAGCTCTCACAGTCATAGAATCATAGAATCAAAGAGTTGGAAGAGACCTCCTGGGCCATCATCCAGTCCAACCCCATTCTGCCAAGAAGCAGGAATATTGTATTCAAATCACCCCTGACAGATGGCCATCCAGCCTCTGTTTAAAAGCTTCCAAAGAAGGAGCCTCCAACACACTCCAAGGCAGAGAGTTCCACTGCTGAACAGCTCTCACAGTCATAGAATCATAGAATCAAAGAGTTGGAAGAGACCTCCTGGGCCATCATCCAGTCCAACCCCATTCTGCCAAGAAGCAGGAATATTGTATTCAAATCACCCCTGACAGATGGCCATCCAGCCTCTGTTTAAAAGCTTCCAAAGAAGGAGCCTCCAACACACTCCAAGGCAGAGAGTTCCACTGCTGAACAGCTCTCACAGTCATAGAATCATAGAATCAAAGAGTTGGAAGAGACCTCCTGGGACATCATCCAGTCCAACCCCATTCTGCCAAGAAGCAGGAATATTGTATTCAAATCACCCCTGACAGATGGCCATCCAGCCTCTGTTTAAAAGCTTCCAAAGAAGGAGCCTCCAACACACTCCAAGGCAGAGAGTTCCACTGCTGAACAGCTCTCACAGTCATAGAATCATAGAATCAAAGAGTTGGAAGAGACCTCCTGGGACATCATCCAGTCCAACCCCCTTCTGCCAAGAAGCAGGAATATTGCATTCAAAGCACCCCTGACAGATGGCCATCCAGCCTCTGTTTCAAAGCTTCCAAAAAAGGAACCTCCACCACACTCCGGGGCAGACAGTGTGCAACATCTTCTCCAACCTACTCTACACACACCCTGATCCATTGGAGAGAAGAGCCCCCAAAGTCCTCGAAGACTGGAGAAGGTAAAGGTAAAGGTTATCCCCTTGACATTAAGTCCAGTCGTGTCCAACTATGGGACTCTGGTGCTCATCTCCATTTCTAATCCAAAGAGCCAGCATTGTCCATAGACACCTCCAAGGTCATGTGGCCACTGGCATGACTGCATGGAGCACCGTTACCTTCCCACCAGAGCAGTACCTATTGATTTACTCACATTTGCGTGTTTTAAAACTGCTAGGTTGGCAGAAGCTGGGTCTAATAGCAGGAGCTCACTTCGCTCCTTGGATTTGGACCTGCGAAAGCACTCAAAAACACATAGGATGTGCTTTGTCAGATTTGCTTGTGTTGTTTCGTTTCAGTGAAGTTCCTATGAGCGGTCTTCTGGCGAGCATGGATGCTCCGATATTTGTCCCAAGTCCCAGTTCCCTGGGCATAACTCGGCGAATCAGCTTCGTGCATCTTATTTTACACTTGACACACACACACACTAACTGTTTTCTTGCATGCTCCAACAAAAGTGAGGGGAAATCATGCAAATCTCTTGGGAAGACAGGTGGACAAATGTCAGTGTGATGGAAGAAGAAGCAAAGACCACCAGCATTGAAGCGATGCTCCTCCGCCATCAACTTCGCTGGACTGTCCACATTATTCAAATGCCTGATCACTGTCTCCCAAAGCAGTTGCTCTATTCCCAACTCAAGCCACCTTTTCACAAAGTCAACACTGAAATTCAACACTGCCTGAGCTCTGCGAGTGCAGCATTCTTCCGAATGAGGCAGAGAGTGTTTGAGGACCAGGACATCCGTAGGGAGACCAAGGTGCTTGTTTGTAATGCCATTGTCCTCCAAACCCTGCTCTATGCCTGCGAAAGGTGGACTGTCTACAGACGTCACATGCAACTCCTGGAACGATTCCATCAGCGCTGCCTCCGAAAAATCCTGCAAATCTCTTGGGAAGACAAGCGGGGAAATGTCAGTGTTCTGGATGAAGAAGCAAAGACCACCAGCATTGAAGAGATGGTCCTCTGCCATCAACTCCACGTTGTCCAGATGCCCGACCACCGTCTCCCAAAGCAGTTGCTCTGCTCTGAACTCAAGAACGGAAAACGGAATGTTGGTGGGCAGGAAAAGAGATTCAAAGATGGGCTCAAAGCCAACCTTAAAAACTCTGGCATAGACACTGAGAACTGGGAAGCCCTGGCCCTTGAGTGCTCCGGTTGGAGGTCAGCTGTGACCAGCAGTGCTGCAGAATTTGAAGAGGCACGAGTGGAGGGTGAAAGAGAGAAATGTGCCAAGAGGAAGGCACATCAAGCCAACCCCAATCTGGACCACCTTCCATCTGGAAACCGATGCCCTCACTGCGGAAGGGAGAAGATGCAGATCAACAATATTTATTTGTTTGTTTATTTGTTTGTTCGTAACATTTTTATGCTGTCCCTCTCAGCCCGCAGGCGACTCGAGGTGGTTCACAACATTTAAAAGCATTTACATATCAATTAAGACCATGACACATTAATAAAAGCAAATCATTTCGTCTCCAAGATTAAAAACGTAATCCGATCTCAACGTCCGATTGTTCCATATTCCTATGTCCATTACATTGCCTTTTCAAATGCCTGCTCGAACACCCAGGTTTTGACTTTTTTCCGGAAAGTCAAAAGGGAGAGAGTTGGTCGAATGTCATAGCCGAGGGGCCACCACTGAGAAGGCCCTGTCTCTCATCCCCGCCAAATGGGGATGAGAATAGGGCTGCAGAGTCACTGCCAGAATAGGGCTGCAGAGTCTTAGAAGACAATCCTATTCGGACAAGGGATCGCCTAAGTAAATACATCTCTTTCTCCATTGCAGCACCACTGCTGAACTGCAACGGATGCAAAAAACTACCGAACGTTTTATTAGGAACAGCATGGAGCAGTGTCCCAAAAAACGTAAACAAGATCCCGGCACTCCTTCGTATGAGCCAAAGAAGAGCACGATCCAAGGCCGGTTCCATCCAAGTCACGTCAAAGTCAATGGAAACTCTTGTTGGCGTCCACAGTTTTTGGGCAGAACCCCAAAGGAGCAAAAATAAAAAGACATTTGCAGCACAGACGATTGCGAAGCCTTTTTCATCCTCTCCTTTGGTCACGTGCTTGCCAATTTACCCGAAAGGGACTGACCCCAGGACTCACGGTCATGATTAGCCTGAATTCAAGGGGTTCCTGAAGCTGCCCAACGCCTGGAATCACAAGTTCGGGAACACGGCCGGCCTAATGGCTCCGGCAGGCGCACCGAGGTTCAACCCAACCTCAAGGTGATGTTTTCCAAACCCAGAAAACAATCTTCAGGCAGGGCAGCTGGTTTCAATTTGGACTCTACACCAAGCAATTTCAGTTCAATTTTTGCTCGCAATCCGATTCCGGCTCCCGGCCTGTTATAATGATTATTAACCCCCTTTGGAATTGGGGATTGCAGGGACAAGCTTGGGATTTGCATTTCAAAAGGTCCATCCGACTGACTCTCTTTCTCTCTGTCTCTGTCGCCTTGGTCTGCAAAGATTGATGAGACAATAATGCCACGAAAGAGGCATTTCTCAATCTGGGGAGACACCAGCCTCCAAGCAACAGGAAGGCCGGGCAACATGCTTCTTCGCAAACTCATAAATTACGAGAGTGCCGAAGAATAGCCGCATGCACGCTGCCGTTGGGGAGGAGTGACCAGGGCAGGAAGAGTGCCCAAGGCTTCTGAAGCTGGCGGACAGACGCCCAGGAATCCAGCATGAGTCATTCGGGAGCAGATCCAGAAAAGAAAGCAGGCTGGAAAAGACATTGCGGGACTCGAGAAGGAGGCTAGACTTTGCAAGGACTGAAAGGGTCACGCTCAACATTGCAAGGACATTGGATTTTCCCCCATGGAAACAGTTCTTTCAGACCTTTACGCTGATGCGTCTTGCAGAGTGTTCCCCAAATTCTGGTTTGCCAGGTGTTTTGGACTCTAGCTCCTGCAAAGACTCTGGTACAAGCCAGTAAAAATGATCGGCACACTGGGTGCAGTACCTAAAGACCATGGCCTGCACTTAAACACAATCGGCGCTGACAAGATTACCATCTGCCAGCTGCAAAAGGCCACCTTACTGGGATCTGCACAAAATTATTGTTGTGTTTCAAATAATAATAATAGTAGTAGTAGTAGTAGTAGTAGTAATAATACACTATATTATGCAAAGACACAAGCCAGTCAAGGGGGTCCCAGTGGGGATCGGCACACTGGGTGCAGTGCCTCAAGACTTTGACCTGCACTTAAACACAATTACCATCTGTCAACTGCAAAAGGCCACCCTACTAAGAGCTGCAGCCATTATTTGCAGATACATCACACAGTCCTAGACACCAGGGAAGTGTCCAATGTGTGATCCAATACAACAGCCAGCAGAGTGACCTTGTTTGTTGTGGACTTATCTTGTGATGTTTCAAATAGTAACAATAGTAATAATAGTAGTAGTAATAATAATAATAATAATACACAATATGAGGATTTTGTTGCGACCCAGATCAGGAAACAAGACCATAAGATATTAATCCACCACACTTGACTGTAGGAACAAACAATCCTTTTTTATTGATGAAAAATGGTTACAAAATAGAGGAAAATACAAAGTCAAAAAGCCACAGTAAAATTCAGCAGTCACGAATATCTATGAACTAGATCAAAATTCCAAAAACAACACTATAAAAACCTGGAACCTGTTAGCATCTCACTAACCGTACTTGGAAACTAGAAGCCTCTGGGAATGCAGGCCATGGGAACCGGGAAATCTGCCAAGGTAATGCCTCAGTCTAAACGATGCTTGATCTAACGAGACAGCCCAGGGAGAGACACTTAAAACTAAAGAAACTGTTTCGGGACACGCCTCCAGGCTTTGAAACCTCCTTTTCCTTTAATCTACTTGACCTTCGCAGACTCTGTGATTCACTCCTGTTTTTCCAAATCTGTCCTTTCCTATCCTCATTAAAAAAAGGCAGGTGCTAGCTCCTCTGGAGAGTTATCGCTGCTTGATTCTGAAACATTCTCATCAGGATGTGTAGTTTCACTTTCCCAGCCACTGCCCTCAGAATCAACAGTTTCCAAACCATCAGGGGAAAAATACATGTTCAGTAGCCTGTTCAGTTGCATCAAGAAATACAATCAGAGAATCAGGTTCAGGTTCACATGGAGGCTGAACCCCAACAGATTCAAAGATCGAACTGCAAAGACTCCGGCACAAGCCAGTGAAGGTGGTCCCAGTGGTGTTCGGCACACTGGGTGCAGGGCCTAAAGACCTTGGCCTGCACTTAAGAACAATAGGCTCTGACAAAAATGCCATCTGTGGACTCATCTGGTTGTGTTTCAAATAATAATAATGTTTTATTTATATCCTGCCCTCTCTCTGGGAAGGGACTCAGGGCAGCAGACAAACGTAACAGTTATCACAGTTGTGCTGGCACGGTAGTGCCAGGAGATTTGAACCTCTTTTTTGCACTGCTAGTTTTGTATGAATTTATTTAAGCCATGCTTTTTGCAATCAGGTAGCAGTCATGGGGCCAGCAACCTGGCAATCACCGTTAGAGTCTTTAAACCCGCCCTTTTCCCCAGGGTTTTGGAGGGAAAGGAGGACTTTCATTCAGTCTCACTGTTTGAAGCCTAACAGCAGGACGCGTGGGTCTCTCAATCCCACCTGCACAAAGGCTTCACTTCTCACAGCTCTGCCAAGGGGAGTAAAGGGATAGTCCCACAGCCTTTGCTGGGGGAATACAGCCAGCCTTTGCTGAGGCAACAGGACAGTTCCTACAGCCTTTGTGGAGTAAAACTAAAGGACACCTTTCGGCTTGGCAGATCTACAGCAACCATTGTCTCGTAAGGGACCACTTGGGCTATCCATAAAGTAGGTTGCAGTCATAGGGCCAGCAACCTGGCAATCATCGTTTGCCAGGTTGCGACTGACCCACCCTTTTCTCCAGGGGTTTGGTGACAAAGGAGGACCTTTGTTCAGTCTCACTGTTTGGAGCCTAACAGCAGGACGTGTGGGATTCTCTTTCCCACCTGCACAAAGGCTTCACTTCTCACAGCTCTGCCTGGGGGGAGTAAAGGGATAGTCCCACAGCTTTTGCTGGGGGGAAACAGCCAGCCTTTGCTGGGGCAACAGGACAGTTCCTACAGCCTTCGTGGAGTAAAACTAAAGGACACTTTTCGGCTTGGCAGATCTACAGCAACCATTGTCTGGTAAGGGACCACTCGGGCTATCCATAAAGTAGCTTGGAGTCAGGAGTAGGGGCCTCACGCCAACAAGGTAAAGAAAGATTGCCGAGGGAGGGGTCAGAAGATTTCCCTAAGGAAGAAAGGAACAGTTTACCACCAATTGCCTGTCCGTGATGGCAGATTGAGAAACCTACCGGTTTTCCAAGGTTATAAACCATTTAATTCATTTGTTTGAAGATTTAAGCCAAAATAAAGAACTTTGTTGAACTTATTTTGAGCCTCAATAGAACTTTGTGTTGGGAAATCCAAGGGGCCCTTCAGCTGAGGCACCCCGGCATCCTGGTGGGCATACAGAAGGCACGTCCTGTAAACAGACATTATTTCAGGCCCAGCGTGCGACAGCACAACAATACCAAAAATAGTACATAGATCTAATTAACATAACTTAAAAATAGGACCATGGCAATTACTGAAAACATATAAGGACATAACACAACATCGACATCAAAAATAGCCAAAACCCTAAACGATGATCCCTCCAGGACACGAACAAAGAAAGGCCTCTCTCTCTCTCTCTCTCTCTCTTGGGAAGGTGCCCAGAAATAGCCACAAAAAGTAAGACAGAGGGGAAGAAGGGGGGCAGGAGAAGGAAGTAAAGAAAGAGAAATGCTTTCCAGAATGATAATCCATCAAGTCAGGGGTGCAGTAAAAACAACGGAGCCGCCCACCCGCCGGGCATTTCCGAGGGACCCTTGAAAGGCCAGGGTGAGGATCCAGGCGCAGCACCACCCAGATGGCCATTAATCACGAGGAAATGCCATTTCCTCGATGCTTTCCCGCTCTTTCCAGATGGAGCATCCTTTTTGTTGGGTCACCCAATCCCAAAACACTCGAAAGATGTTTTGAATGGAACCGTACACTTGTGTGATTGTGTTGTATGGTTCTTATTTCTGGGTAGTTTGGAAACAGCTGTCCAAAGAGCATGCCAAGAAAAGCCTCACACTGAGGCCTTTCTCCCACTTTGGCCTTCTCACACTGAGGGCTGTCTCAGAGCGACGCCTCTCTCACACTAAGGCAAACTAACACAGAGGCCTTTCTCCCACTGTGGCCTTCTCACACTAAGGGCTGTCTTGGACTGACACCTCTCTCACACTGAGACAAATGAACACTGAGGCCTACCTCACATTGAGGCCTTTCTCCCATTGAGGCCTTCTCACACTGAGGGCTGTCTCAGACTGGTGGCTCTCTCTCACACTGAGGCAAACTATCACTGAGGCCTTTCTCCCACTATGGCCTTCTCACACTGAGGGCTGTCTCAGAGCGACGCCTCTCTCACACTGAGGCAAACGAACACTGAGGCCTTTCTCCCATTAAGGCCTTCTCACACTGAGGGCTGTCTCAGACTGGTGGCTCTCTCACACTGAGACAAACTAGCACTGAGGCCTTTCTCCCACTGTGGCCTTCTCACACTGAGGGCTGTCTCAGAGTGATGCCTCTCTCACACTGAGACAAACTAGCACTGAGGCCTTTCTCCCACTATGGCCTTCTCACACTGAGGGCTGTCTCAGAGTGACGTCTCTCTCACACTGAGGCAAACTAACACTGAGTCCTACCTCACACTGAGGCCTTTCTCCCACTGTGCCCTTCTCACACTGAGGGCTGTCTCAGAGCGACGTTTTTCTCACACTGAGGCAAACGAACACTGAGGCCTACCTCACACTGAGGTTTTTCTCCCACTGTGGCCTTCTCACACTGAGGGCTGTCTCAGAGTGACGCCTCTCTCACACTGAGGCAAACTAACACTGAGGCCTTTCTCCCACTGAGGGCTGTCTCAGAGCGACGACTCTCTGAGGCAAACAAACACTGAGGCCTACCTCACACTGAGGCCTTTCTCCCATTGAGGCCTTCTCACACTGAGGGCTGTCTCAGACTGGTGGCTCTCTCACACTGAGGCAAACTATCACCGAGGCCTTTCTCCCACTGTGGCCTTCTCACACTGAGGGCTGTCTCAGAGTGACGCCTCTCTCACACTGAGGCCTTTCTCCCATTGAGGCCTTCTCACACTGAGGGCTGTCTCAGAGTGAGGCCTCTCTCACACTGAGGCAAACTAACAAAGAGGCCTACTAAGTTGCTTATATAGAACAACAGCTTTTCCTGAGTCATTGCATCCATTTAACCCTTCCGGTGCTGGACTCACATTTTTGTAATTAAAAATACCTAGTTAATTTTTAATGTTTCTGACAAAGTCATCCATGACTTTGGAGGGGAATCCATGGAACATGCTTAGAGTACACTTCCAAGTTGTGACCCACCTGCATTACAAGGAGAACCCACCACCAGGCCAACAAGTTGAGCCGGCTCCCAAGGCATCCGTTATCCAAGTATCAATACTCAGGTATCAGCCAGAAATGGCCTCACCTGTAAGACGGACCAACAGGAGCCACCACCAGCTCCAAGTATCAATACTCAGGTCTCAGCCAAAAATGGCCTCACCTGTAAGACGGACCAACAGGAGCCACAACCAGCTCCACGTATCAACACTCAGGTCTCAGCCAGAAATGGCCTCACCTGTAAGACGGACCAACAGGAGCCACAACCAGCTTTTGGGAGAAACCAGCTGCCTTTGCAAGGGCAGACCTGACGCAGACCTTTCCGTGCCAAGCCGGGTGGCCGGTGGCCAAGAAAGGCTGTTTTCCTCCCTCGGAGATGCCAGCGAACAAAGCCACAAAAGTTGCAGAAGAGAAGCAAGGAGGGGCGAGTTGGGGGGGGGGGGGAGAGAAATGTTGCATTTCAAAGATTCCTCCTCTCCACAAAGCCCCCCATTCTCTCTCCGGCCAGGAAATGTCCACTGAGTCAACATTAAAAAGTGGCTCCATAATGGCTTATTCATCGGCTGCTCATGCTTGGAGATGACCTTAGCGGTGACCGTGCGTGGAGCCCAGACCCAAAGGCCACCCGCTACCACGTCTGAGAGACCGAGGAAGGAAGAGCAGGCATTGGGAGGAATACAAGAGAGCGAGAGATGAGGAAAGGCTTCATCGGATGCGCAGCCCTCCCCGAATGCCTTTGGAGGGGAATCACCCTTGCAAGCCCTCAACGTGGGGCTCTGGTTGGGTTCCTCCCACTGCCACCTGCTTCTCTGTGGAAACATTCAGGAGATAGCAATGCAGAGGGATGTGTGAGAAATAGAGGCCGGGCAAGATGGGAAGATCGTGGCTGCGGCCTCTGGAAGAATAGCCGGATTGTTGTCTGGACCGGGGGCTGAAGGAGGAGATCAGGAGAGAACATGTCACCAGAAGCAAACCAATGCGCAAACAACTGGCCATTTCCAGCAGGGTGGGATCACATCATTTGCATTTCATCCACTTTCTCTAGAGCACTTTCTCTTATGATACTGTGAATCACTGCCTCCTCCTGAGAAAAATGTATAGTATCACAAAGGACGACCACCTCACCCGCCTCATAGGAAACCTACTACAAAACAGGAGCTTTTTTGTTGAGTTCCAGGGCCAGAGAAGCAGATGGCGGAAACAGAAGAACGGCCTGCCTCAGGAGAGCGTGCTTGCTCCATCCATGTTCAACACAAATGACCAGTCACTGCCAGAAGGGACAGAGAGTTTCATCTATGCTGATGATCGTGCCATCACCGCTCAAGAAGGGAGCTTTGAGATGGTTGAACAGAAGCTCTCCAAAGCTCTAGGTGCTCTTACTGCCTATGACAGGGGAAACCAGCTGATCCCTAATCCATCTAAAACACAGACATGTGCCTTTCACCTTAGGAACAGACAAGAATCCTGAGCTCTGAGGATCATTACTTGGGAAGGAAGGAATCCCACTGGAGCATTGCAGCGCACCCAAATCCCTGGGAGTCACTCTGGACCGTGCTCTGACCTACCAGAAGCACTGCCTGAACATCAAGCAAAAAGTGGGCGCTAGAAACAATATCATACGAAAGCTGACTGGCTCAACCTGGGGATCACAACCAGACACAGTGAAGACATTTGCCCTTGCGCAGTGCTACTCTGCTGCTGAGTATGCATGCCCAGTGTGGGACACATCTCACCACGCTAAAAGAGTGGATGTGGCTCTTCATGAGACATGCCGCATTCTCACGGGGTGTCTGCGCCCTACACCACTGGAGAAACGACACTGCTTAGTCGGTATTGCACCACCTGACATCTGACTAACCCTAACTAGCATTCACATTTGGGCATATTGGGTATTTGTGCTCAATTTAGTCCAGTGAATGAAAATCCAGCCTGCATATCGGATATTTACATTACGATTTATAACAGTACTAAAATGACAGGTACCAAGTAGCAACGAAAACAATATTATGATTGGGGACACCACAACATATGGAACTGCATTAAGGGGTCACGCATTAGCAAGGTTGAGAAGCACTGCTCTAGAGTTTTTTTGAGCAGAGCCTGGATGACCATCTGCTGAGAATGCTTTGGTTGTGTCTTCCAGCATGGCAGAAAGAAGGGGGTTGGAATGGAGAAGCCTTGGAGGTCTCTTCCAACTCTATGAGTAAGAGGAAGATGTCCTTCAGGCACTTGATTGGACAGGTTGAAGAAACATACATCTACACTATGGAGTTATTTATTTATCATCTCAGAAGTGAGTTGAGGGTACAGATCTAATAGATCTTCATCATCATCATCATCATCATCATTTAATTATAGAATCATAGAATCATAGAATCAAAGAGTTGGAAGAGACCTCCTGGGCCATCCAGTCCAACCCCATTCTGCCAAGAAGCAGGAATATTGCATTCAAAGCACCCCCAACAGATGGCCATCCTGCCTCTATTTAAAAGCTTCCAAAGAAGGAGCCTCCACCACACTCCCTCCAGGGCAGAGAGTTCCACTGCTGAACGGCTCTCACAGTCAGGAAGTTCTTCCTCATGTTCAGATGGAATCTTCGTTCTTAGAATCATAGAATCATAGAATCAAAGAGTTGGAAGAGACCTCTTGGGCCATCATCCAGTCCAACCCCATTCTGCCAAGAAGCAGGAATATTGCATTCAAATCACCCCTGACAGATGGCCATCCAGCCCCTGTTTAAAAGCTTCCAAAGAAGGAGCCTCCACCACACTCCGGGGCAGAGAGTTCCACTGCTGAATGGCTCTCACAGTCAAGAAGTTCTTCCTCAGGTTCAGATGGAATCTCCTCTCTTGTAGTTTGAAGCCATTGTCCCATTGCGTCCTAGTCTCCAAGGAAGCAGAAAACAAGCTTGCTCCCTCCTCCTCCCTGTGGCTTCCTCTCACATATTTATACATGGCTATCATCGTATCTCCTCTCAGCCTTCTCTTCTTCAGGCTAAACATGCCCAGCTCCTTAAGCCGCTCCTCATAGGGCTTGTTCTCCAGACCCTTGATCCTTTGAGTCGCCCTCCTCTGGACACATTCCAGCTTAGAGTCAATATCTCTCTTGAATTGTGGTGCCCAGAATGGGACACAATATTCCAGGTAAAGTGATCTAACCAAAGCGGAATAGAGCATGGGGAGCATGACTTCCTTAGATCTAGACACTAGGCTCCTCTTGATGCAGGCCAACATCCCATTGGCTAATTTTGCCGCCACATCACATTCCTGGCTCATGTTTAACTTCCTGTCCACAAGGACTCCAAGATCTTTTTCACATGTCCTGCTCTCGAGCCAGGCCTCATCGTCCTCCATTCTGTATCTTTGCATTTCGTTTATCCTGCCAAAGTGGAGTCTCTTGCATTTGTCACTGTTGAACTTCATTTTCTTAGTTTTGGCCCATCTCTCTAGTCTGTCAAGATCGTTTTGAATTCTGCTCTTCTCCTTCCTTTCATCCACTTTCTCTGGAGTTTTTTTTAGCAGAGTCTGGATGACCATCTGCTGAAAATGTTTTGGTTGTGTCTTCCTGCACGGCAGAAAGAAGGGGGTTGGAATGGATAACCCTTGGGGGTCTCAATGAGTAAGAGGAAGATGTCCTTTGGACACCTGATTGGACAGGTTGAAGAAAAATACATCTACACTACGGAGTTATTTATTTATCATCTCAGAAGCAAGTTGAGGGTACGGATCTAATAGATCTTGGAAGCTAAGCAAGGTCAATCCTCATTGAACATCAAGAAAAAGGTTCTGGCCCAACTTACTTATCTGACGCATCTTCCCTTATGAACCTGCTAGGACTTTAAGATCATCCAGTTTTTAAAATCAGCACCCCAAATAACCAAACTGAAGCTAAAGTTAACCAAAAACTTATCTGTAACCCTTTTGATACTAATGTTGGAGAGTGGTCCCTGGTCAAGTGGCCCCTGGTTAAAAAAAAAAGAAGGTTGGGAACCACTGATCTAGCTGGAGGTCGGCTGTGACCAGCAGTGCTGTGGAAATCGAAGAGACAGGAATGGAGGGCAAAAGGGAGAAACATGTCAAGAGTGAGGTGCCTCAAGTCAAACCTAACCGGGACCGCCTTCCACCTGGAAACCTACATTCTAACTTCAAAAGAACATGAGGCTCAACAATAGGTCTCTACAATCACCTATGGACCCACCATCAAGACCCTACACTTGGAAGGTCGTCAGACTTGTGGGCCACAAGGGAACGCCGATGATGATGAGATCTGCTTTGGGTTCTCGTCTGAACGTTAAAGACCTATCCAAGGTGCTGAAGCCCTCTCCCATTGAATTCCAGCATTGCGTTTGGACTGAAATGCAGAATGGATCCACCTGCTTGGCTAGCATGGGACCCAACAGCCTGCATTGTCGGAAAGGTTGTTCCATGCTGGAGAAAGACGGGGAAAGGGCTTCACTGGCTCCGGCTTGCCCTCTCCCCCCAAAGGTTCCTGAAGCATCTTTTGCATCTTTTTCGGAGATGGTGTTCGGTTAATCACTAACCACGCTGTGTTTCTTGAAGAGATTATCAGGCGGTGATAGCAAGGTGGGCCTAAGCTGGGCCTGGCTCCAGGAGGCCTTTGAGAAAATGTTTGTTTAGACCTCTTCAACCCTGGGGGGACCCTCCACCAGTCTTTGTGCACTCTCTGTGGGTTCAAATCTAGCTAGGGGTCCCTCTTCTTCTCCCTTCCCTCTCATTCTCTTGCCCTTCCAAACGAGGCTCGCCTTGCAAAACCTTGGAACTCAGAAGCGCCGACGTTACTTCCCTAAGTCGGATTCTTCAATGAATGTTGACATATTTGGCCACGGACAGGCTGCCGAGCAGCACTGTGCTGAGGGTTGTACTTTCCTAACTGATGGGTTTCAAATTGTGTTTTGAATTGTCTCTCCGATTCCATTCTGGTTTGATACTCGGTTTTGCTCTGTTTCTTAATGCATTCTTCTGTTGCTCAATGTCCCAAGGAGGCACATGGAATTCCAACTCTTGGGAAAGGGCTGGGATATCAACCCAAGGCAACAAACAAATCACAAAGGCCATCCTTTTCCTGTGATGGGCAGGGAGGAAAAGGCACAAACTAGGAGCAGCTGCAGCAGTTTGCTTTTGGCTCAGCCTACTGGGAAGGGCATGGTTTTATTCTCTCTTCCCCCAAGAGTTGAGTAGGACCTCCCTTTGTACTCAGTCTACAAGGGTTGAATGAAAAGTAATGCTTCCACCTTCGTAACTCCTCAACAGGTGGCAGTACTGGAATGGGGCAGGTACTGGCTTGTTCAGTAGACTCTCCTCTACAGTTCCATTTTGGCGGGAAGCCTTAGCATGGAATGGTTGTGTTGTTAAAGTGCAAAGTATGGAACCCTGCGCAGATGGTCGGTCAATGTGACTTAAGCACCGTATGCGGTAGGTACTGGCTTGTTCAGTAGACTCTCCTCTACAGTTCCATTTTGGCAGGAAGCCTTAGCATGGAATGGTTGTGTTGTTAAAGTGCAAAGTATGGAACCCTGCACAGATGGTCGGTCAATGCGACTTAAGCACCGTATGCGGTAGGTACTGGCTTGTTCAGTAGACTCTCCTCTACAGTTCCATTTTGGCAGGAAGCCTTAGCATGGAATGGTTGTGTTGTTAAAGTGCAAAGTATGGAACCCTGCGCAGATGGTCGGTCAATGCGACTTAAGCACCGTATGCGGCAGGTACTGGCTTGTTCAGTAGACTCTCCTCTACAGTTCCATTTTGGCAGGAAGCCTTAGCATGGAATGGTTGTGTTGTTAAAGTGCAAAGTATGGAACCCTGCACAGATGGTCGGTCAATGCGACTGAAGCAGCATGTAGTCATTGAATTCTTGACAGCAGAAGGTGTCACCCCAAAGGAAATTCCTCAGAGAATGCAAGCTGTTTATGGAGATTGTGCTAATGTGAGTATTGTTCCGTCTTCCAGGAGTTTGGTTTGCATTGCCCCTTAGTTGCATAAAATAGCATCCCTTTGCATTTCCCCCAGGGTTGCTACAGTCTCAGTAGCACCCTGAAAGTTAATTATTAACATAAGCTGGAAGCCAGCCTGCAAACCTTTGCAGATATTGGTTTAAAAAGTATCCCTTTGGTCTAGAGACCGCCCTTTTTCCTGGGGATGAGATCTCCATTTTGGAAAGCTCTCCTGCCTTCTTTAGAATAGAAAAAGCCTCAGATGTGCTGGTGGCCAAGGTAGACAGCTCGGACAAGCCATTGTGAGTACGGTTGAGATTAGGGTTGAGGTTTTCCTCTCGCCTTTGAAACTAGCGTTGAACTCAGCTAGAGAAAGACCTGCTCTTTCTAAAGGACAGTAGCTCAGAGCTGGGGCAGGGAATATCTCCGGATTTCTCTGTTATTGAGTGATCCTGGATTAATGCGCCATCTGCGCCCATACCTTGGAAAGTCTGATTTGGCCACAGTGGTCCACGCTCTGGTTACATCCCGAATAGATTACTGCAACACACTCTACGTGGGGTTGCCTTTGAAGACTGTTCGGAGACTTCAACTAGTCCAACGGGCAGCAGCCAGATTACTCACCAGAGCACCATACAGGGAGCATACCACACCCCTGCTGTGTTAGCTCCACTGGCTGCGGGTCCACCTCCGACCACAATTCAAAGTGCTGGTCTTGGCCTATAAAACCCTATACGGCTCCGGCCCAGCTTACTTATCCAAACGTATCTCTCTCTATGATCCACCTCGTAATTTAAGATCTACTGGGGAGGCCTTGCTCTCAGTCCCACCAGCGTCCCAAACAGGTTTGGTGGGGACAGGGCCTTCTCGGTGGTGACCCCCCGCTTATGGAATTCGCTCCCCAGCAAGATTAGATCGGCGTCCTCCCTCCTTAAAGGTAAAGGTAAAGGTAGTCCCCTGACATTAAGTCCAGTCATGTCTGACTCTGGGGTGTGGTGCTCATCTCCATTTCTAAGCCGAAGAGCCAGCGTTGTCCGTAGACACCTCCAAAGTCATGTGGCCGGCATGACTTCATGGAGCGCCTCCCTCCTTACTTTTAGGAAAAAACTAAAGACGTGGTTGTGGAGCCAGGCCTTTGGCTAGTGGGCACAACAGCACTTTAGGCACTGAACTTGATCAATAGGATTGCTTGAAAATTGGAAAATGGCTTTATGACCTGTGATTCTGTGATCTGGTCTATGTGGTTATGTAATTTTAATTAATATCACTGCTTAATTGTTATGTAATGGATTTTAGATTGCTGTTTTATATTGTTGTTTTGATACTGTTGGCATTGAATAGTTGCCTGTGTTAGCCGCCCTGAGTCCGCCCTCGGGGGTGAGAAGACCGGGGTAGAAATGGTCTAAATAAATAAATAAATAAATTTTGACAAGCAAACCCTAGGAAGAGGCCACACCATCCACCGAAGCCAACTTGCAGGAAACAACAAACACACATTCAACCTGCGAACAAGTTAAAACAGGCCTAAAAGGTGAAAACAGTTTAAAACCACAAGCAAATTAATTTGAAGTAAATCAGTTCAGCCCAAAGGCGTTCATAAACAGCCATGTTTATCTTTCCTTGGTGCCTGAAGGAAGCCCAAATTTAATCAGCTTGGAAACAATGGAATGCAATTAATTTGGTTGCCTGGATCAAATTAATTGTGATTCTTTTGATAGAGCGGCACAGCTGACGGTCTCTCTGCCATGTTTGGAAGAAGTCAGCAATGCCATCAGCCAACAAAAAAATAATAACAAAGCCAGCGGACCGGATGGGATCCCTGCTGAAGTCTTTAAAGAGGGAGGACCTGAGCTGACACAACAACTGCACCAGCTCATAGAAAAAGTGTGGGTGACCAAGAAAATCCCAGCAGACTTCAAGGATGCCACCATCATCACCCTCTTCAAAAAGGGGGAAAGAACAGACTGCGGAAACTATCGAGGTATCTCCCTTCTAACCTCTGCTGGGAAAATCCTTGCAAGAATCCTTGCAAACCGCCTTCTGCCCCTCTCAGAAGACACCCTCCCAGAATCCCAGAATGGTTCCCCTCCAGAGGAACCGTGGACATGATCTTCACTGCACGACATCTCCAAGAAAAATGCAGAGAACAAAATCAACTTCTGTCCATGGCATTCATCGACCTTGCAAAGGCATTCGACACAGTTAATTGCAGTGCTCTCTGGACCATCCTCCACAAAATCGGGTGCCCAAGCAAATTTGTGAACATCCTGTGGCTCCTCCACGATGACATGATGGCAACAGTCTTGGACAGCAATGGCTCCCAAAGTGACCCATTTAAGGTGGAATCGGGTGTCAAACAGGGATGTGTTATCGCCCCAACTTTATTCTCCATCTTCATCGCTATGATACTTCACCTTGTTGATGGGAAGCTTCCCACCGGAGTGGAAATCATCTATCGGACAGATGGCAAGCTATTCAACCTCAGCAGATTGAAAGCCAAAACCAAGGTTAGAACAGCATCTGTTATAGAACTCCAGTATGCTGATGACAACGTCGTCTGTGCGCATTCAGAAGAAGATCTACAAGCCACTCTAAGCACCTTCACGGAAGAATACGAGAAGCTGTCATTAAACATCCAGAAAACCAAAGTGCTCTTCCAGCAGTCACCAGCCAATCCCTCTCCAATGCCAGAAATACAACTTAATTGTGTAACATTAGAAAATGTGGACCATTTCCGCTCCCTTGGCAGCCACCTCTCCACCAAAGTCAACATTGACACTGAAATACAACACCGCCTGAGCTCTGTGAGTGCTGCTTTTTTCCGAATGAAGCAGAGAGTGTTTGAGGACCGGGACATCCATAGGGAGACCAAGGGGCTTGTTTATAAATCTATTGTCCTCCCAACCCAACTCTACGCCTATAAAACGTGGACTGTCTACAGACGTCACATGCAACTCCTGGAACGATTCCATCAGCGCTGCCTCTGGAAAATCCTGCAAATCTCTTGGGAAGACAAGCGGACAAATGTCAGCGTGCTGGAAGAAGCAAAGACCACCAGCATTGAAGCAATGGTCCTCTGCCATCAACTCCACTGGACCGGTCACGTTGTCCGAATACCCAAAGATCACCGTCTCCCAAAGCAGTTGCTCTACTCCGAACTCAAGAAGTGGTGGACAGGAAAAGAGATTGAAAGATGGGCTTAAAGCTAACCTCAAAAACTGTGGAATAGGCACTGAGAGAGAACTGGGAAGCCCTGGCCCTTGAGCCTTCTGCTGGACTGGCCACATTGTCCAAATGCCCAAAGATCACCATCTCCCAAAGCAGTTGCTCTACTCCGAACTCAAGAACAGAAAACAGAATGTTGGAGGGCAGGAAAAGAGATTGAAAGATGGGCTCAAAGCCAAACTTAAAAACTGGCATAGACACTGGGAATTAGGAAGCCCTGGCGCTTGAGTGCTCAAGCTAGAGGTCAGCTGTGACCAGCAGTGCTGTAGAATTTGAAGAGTCACAAATGGAGAGCGAAAGAGAGCTATGTGCCAAGGGGAAGGCGCATCAAGGCAACCTCGACCGAGACTGCCTTCCATCTGGAAACCGATGCCCTCACTGCAGAACATGCAGGTCAATAATAGGGCTCCACAGCCACCTATGGACCCACCGCCAGGATACTGACCTTGAAGGACCATCATCCTTGGACAACAAGGGTATGCCTAAGTAAAGTAAGTACTTAAAAGTTATGTAAGTCTTCTTTGGTCATTATATTGAGTTTTGTAATGTGCCGCTATAAACCTGCCTTTTGATATTCTTCTTTTGTCTCTCTTCAGTAAACATTCCAAGCCTTTGCTATTTCCTGATAGCAGCACAGTGTCATCTACATATATTAAATAGTTGGTATCCTTCCTCATAAGATCACAACCAGATCACAACCAGATACAGTAAAGACATCTGCCCTTGTGCTGTGCTACTCTGCTGCTGAGTATGCATGCCCAGTGTGGAACACATCTCACCACGCTAAAACAGTGGATGTGGCTCTGAATGAGACATGCCGCATTATCATGGGGTGTCTGCGCCCTACACCAATGGAGAAATCACACTGCTTAGCTGGTATTGCACCACCTGACATCCGCTGGGAAGTAGCAGCCAATAGTGAAAGGACCAAGGCAGAGACATCTCCAGCTCATCCCCTGTTTGGGTATCAGCCAGCACGTCAACGACTTAAATCAAGACATAGTTTTCTAAGATCTATAGAGACACTCGCTAGAATACCTCAGCAAGCGAGAGTCCAAAAGTGGCAGGCTCAAACCCAGAACCTCAACCAATGGCTGATACCAAATGAGAGACTCTTCCCTGGGCACACAGAAGACTGGGCGACTTGGAAGGCGCTGAACAGACTGCGCTCTGGCACCACGAGATGCAGAGCCAACCTCAAGAAATGGGGCTACAAAGTGGAATCCTTGACATGCGAGTGCGGAGAAGAGCAAACCACTGACCACCTGCTGCAATGCACCCTGAGCCCTGCCACATGAAGCACAAGGGAGGACCTACTTGCAGCAACACCAGAGGCACTCCAAGTGGCCAGAGACTGGTCAAAGGACATTTAACCAACTACCAAACTCACAAGTTTTGTATTTTTCTGTTTTTTTGCTTTGTTCTGTTAGAAATATAATATAATGGACTGGTTGCTCTGACATGACAAATAAAATTATTTTGAGTTTTGTAATGTGCCGCTATAAACCTGCCTTTTGATATTCTTCTTTTGTCTCTCTTCAGTAAACATTCCAAGCCTTTGCTCTTTCCTGATAGTAGCACCGTGTCATCTACATATATTAAATAGTTGGTATCCTTCCTCATAAGGTTCTATAAAACTCTAGGACTCAGGGTCTATTCCTGTTTCCAATTTTGACTTTGCACCTGATCTTCTCTTTCTGTTTCTGAATTTGGCTTCTGCCTCATTGAGCAGTATGCTTATTTATTTATTTATCGTGTCATCCGCAACCAGAACATTGTATTACATTTCTAACAGAACAAAACAAACAGATAAAAAAACCCACAAATTTTCCAAACTTGGTAGTTGATTAAATGTCCTTTGACCGGTATCTGTCCCCTTGGAGTGCCTCTGGTGTTGCCGCAAGAAGGTCCTCCATCATGCATCATGTGGCAGGGCTCAGGTTGCATTGCAGCAGGTGGTCAATGGTGTGCTCTTCTCCACACTCGCATGTCAAGGATTCCACTTTGTACCCCCATTTCTTGAGGTTGGCTCTGCATCTCGTGGTGCCAGAGCGCAGTCTGTTCAGCACCTTCTGTGTGCTCAGGGGGAAGTCTCTCATCTGGTATCACCAACGGATTGAGGTGCTGGGTTTGAGCCTGCCACTTTTGAACTCTTGCTTGCTGAGGTGTTCCAGCGAGTGTCTCTGTAGATCTTAGAAAACTATTTCTTGATTTAAGTTGTTGACGTGCTGGCTGATACCCAAACAAGGGATGAGCTGGAGATGTCTCTGCCTTGGTCCTTTCACTATTGGCTGCTACTTCCCGGCAGATGTCAGGTGGTGCAATACCGGCTAAGCAGTGTAATTTCTCCAGTGGTGTGGGGCGCAGACACCCCGTGATAATGCAGCATGTCTCATTAAGAGCCACATCCACTGTTTTAGCGTGGTGAGATGTGTTCCACATTGGGCATGCATACTCAGCAGCAGAGTAGCACAGCGCAAGGGCAGATGTCTTCACTGTGTCTGGTTGTGATCCCCAGGTTGTGCCAGTCAGCTTTCGTATGATATTGTTTCTAGCGCCCACTTTTTGCTTGATGTTCAGGCAGTGCTTCTTGTAGGTCAGAGCACGGTCCAGAGTGACTCCTCTCAGGTATTTGGGTGCGCTGCAATGTTCCAGTGGGATTCCTTCCCAGGTAATAATCCTCAGGGCTTGGGATGCTTGTCTGTTCTTAAGGTGAAAGGCACATGTCTGTGTATTAGATGGATTAGGGATCAGCTGGTTTCCCCTGTAATAGGCAGTAAGAGCACCTAGAGCTCCGGAGAGCTTCTGTTCAACCATCTCAAAGCTCCCTGCTTGAGCGGTGATGGCACGATCATCAGCATAGATGAAACTCTCTGTCCCTTCTGGCAGTGGCTGGTCATTTGTGTAGATGTTGAACATGGATGGAGCAAGCACGCTCCCCTGAGGCAGGCCGTTCTTCTGTTTCCGCCATCTGCTTCTCTGGCCCTGGCACTCAACAAAAAAGCTCCTGTTTTGTAGCAGGTTTCCTATGAGGCGGGTGAGGTGGTCGTCCTTTGTGATACTATACATTTTTCTCAGGAGGAGGCGGTTCGTATGCTGACTTATGCTGACTTTTGGCCACACATGGCTATCCCTATTGTCATGCAAAGTCTTCCGAGGCGGCACCAACTTGAATGGGCAATTGGGAACCCATTTGTTTCTCAAAAGACCCGGGAAAATGCTGGGATTGATGGGATGATCAAGAGATAACTGTCTCCATTCTTGTCGCTATAGGAATGTCATCATAAATACCAGCAAGCCAAAAGTTACCAATATACAACAGGGTGTCTTCAGCAAGTGAAAATAAAACACTTCTACTGAACTTTTGGTTTCCTTCCCTGCTTCTCTTGTACAAATAGATAAAAAGAATAGCCTGTGATATAAACAACACAAAGTGAAACACAAATTAAATATATCACAATATTGTCACGTTAGAAGAGACCACAAGGGCTATGCAGTCCATGTCTGGCTCCATTCAACTTTCCAATGGCTTTTGTTCTGAGATGTTTTGCAGCATAGAATCCTAGAATCATTGAGTTGGCCATCCAGTCCAACCCCATTCTGCCAAGAAGCAGGAATATTGCATTCAAAGCACCCCTGACAGATGGCCATCCAGCCTCTGCTTAAAAGCCTGCAAAGAAGGAGCCTCCACCACACTCCGGGGCAGAGAGTTCCACTGCTGAACGGCTCTCACAGTCAGGAAGTTCTTCCTCATGTTCAGATTGAATCTCCTCTCTTGTAGTTTCTTGTATCTCTCTTGAATTGCGGTTCCCAGAATTGGACACAATATTCCAGTTGTGGTCTAGCCAAGGCAGAATAGAGCATGGGGAGCATGACTTCCCTTTAGTCCAGCAAGGAAAACCTAATCCATCTAAAACACAGACGTGTGCTTTCCACCTTCAGAACAGACAAGCATCTCGAACTCTGAGGATTCCCTGGGAAGGAATCCCACTGGAGCATTGCAGTACACCAACATACCTGGGAGTCACTCTGGACCGTACTCTGACTTAGAAGAAGCACTGATTGACTATCAAGCAAAAACTGGGTGCCAGAAATAATATTGTACGAAAGCTGACTGGCACAACCTGGGGATCACAACCAGACACAGTGAAGACATCTGCCCTTGCGCTATGCTACTCTGCTGCTGAGTATGCATGCCCGGTATGGAACACATCTCACCACACTAAAACAGTGGATGTGGCTCTTAATGAGATATGCCACATTATCATAAGATGTCAAGGCAGCCGTTGCCAGAAGGGACAGAGTTTCATCTATGCTGACGATCGTGCCATCACCACCCAAGCAGGGAGATTTCAAATGGTTGAACAGAAGCTCTTCAAAGCTTAGGTGCTCTTACTGCCTATGACAGGGAAAACCAACTGAATCCTAATCTATCTGAAATGCAGACAATTGCTTTTCACCTTAAGAATAGACAAGCATCTCGAGCTCTGAGGATGACCTGGGAAGGAATCCCACTGGAGCATTGCAACATACCCAAATACCCGGGGGTCACTCTGGACCGTGCTCTGACTTACAAGAAGCACTATCATGCAAAAAGTGGATGCTAGAAATAGTATTGTACGAAAGCTGAACTGGCACAACCTGGGGATCACAACCAGGCACAGTGAAGACACTTGCCCTTGCACTTTGCTGCTCTGCTGCTGAGTACGCATGCTCAGTGTGGAACACATCTCACGACGCTAAAACAATGGATGTTGCTCTTAATGAAAGATGCCGCATTATCACAGGATGTCTATGCCCCACACCACTGGAGAAATTATACTGTTTAGCTGGTATCGCACCAACTGATATCCATCAGGAAGTAGCAGCCTGTAATGAAAGGACCAAGGCAGTGACATGTCTGACCCATCCTCTGTTTTGATATCAGCCAGCATGTCAACACCTTAAATCAAGAAACAGCTTTCTAAGATCTACAGAGATGCTCTCAGGAACACCTCAGCAAGCAAGAGTCCAAAAGTGGCAGGTGAAAACCCGGAACCTCAATCAGTGGCTGAGACCGGATGAGAGATTCCCTCCTGGGCACACAGAAGACTGGGCGACTTGGAAGGCGCTGAACAGACTGCGCTCTGGCACCACGAGATGCAGGGCCAACCTCAATAAATGGGGCCACAAAGTGGAATCCTCGACATGCGAGTGTGGAGAAGAGCAAACCACAGACCACCGGCTACAATGCAGTCTGAGCCCTGCCACATGCACAATGGGGGACCTTCTCACAGCCACACCAAAGGCACTCCAAGTGGCCAGATACTGGTCAAAGGACATTAACTTTGTGTTTCTAAATACATAATAATTCTCAATTCGCTTCTGACACGAGAAATAAATGGGAATCTAGAGACCTCCATCAACACACATGCACAACGCCTGGCGCTTTGAGCGAAGCATCTTTCAAAACCAGAACACTTCCTTTTGATGAAACCTGAAAGGCGAACTCTCTCGAGTGTTGTGTTCAGAGCAGTAGTAGTTTACGATACGGCTGCAAATTTGTTTTTGGGAGTTTTTTGGAAGCGTGCATCTGTTTGGCGGTTCCCTTGCCAGGATCTCATTCCTGACGGCAACAAGCGTTGCACGGCGCTTAAGGTTCGGCACCGGCTGCCAGGAATCTCCAACGGGATAATTCCATGACCTTGGAAACCCAGCAGATGCATTCCACATCTGCCCAGGATGGGAAAGCGGGAGGCCGTTGGGCGTGTGAAAAGCGGGGTGGGAAAAGCAGATGCACCGAAAAAGAAATGTTGGTCCAGCCAATCCCACTCTCCTGCAAGTCTAGGGAGCTGCCCAACAGCATGCTGGTCAAGCTGCTCGTCCATTTAGACCAGCCATGGGCCAACTTTGGCTCTCCAGGTGGTTTATTATGTACTAGCTTAGGGACCTGGCAATGCCCACGTTATTTGCAAAAGGCATTTTTCAACAAAAGATCTCTCACCTCTCAACAAAAGATTTTCCCAGGCTCAGGCAGGTCTTCAATTGCTAATGAAGGTGGTCAGTTGAAACATTCACACCTAGCTGCAGCAGAGAAGAGCTCTTTGCCCCACCATTCCACAGATATATAAACCCATTTTCCTATTTCCAACAGACCTCACTACCTCTGAGGATGCTTGCCATAGATGCAGGCGAAACATCAGGAGAGAATGCCTCTAGAACATGGCCCTATAGCCCGAAAAAACCCACAAGAACCTTGAAAAGGGCATTGTTTGTTTTGGGGTGTTAGGTCATATCATTTAGTTAGTTAGTTAGGCAATCCCTCATTGTCCAAGTAGGATAGTCTTCCAAGGTCAGTGTCCTGGCGGTGGGTCCATAGGTGGCTGTGGAGCCCTATTGTGAGAGCCGTTCAGCAGTGGAACTCTCTGCCCCGGAGTGTTGTGGAGGCTCCTTCTTTGGGAAGCTTTTAAATAGAGGCTGGATGGCCGTCTGTTAGGGGTGATTTGAATGCAACATTCCTGCTTCTTGGCAGAATGGGGTTGGACTGGATGGCCCAGGAGGTCTCTTCCAACTCTTTGATTCTAGGATTCTAGGATTCTTGATCCACATGTTCTCCCGCAGTGAAGACATCAGTTTCCACATGGAAGGTGGTCCTGGTCAGGGTTGGCTTGACGTGCCTTCCTCTTTGCACGTTTCTCTCTTTCACCCTCCATTCATGCCTCTTCAAATTCTGCAGCACTGCTGGTCACAGCTGACCTCCAACTGGAGCACTCAATGGCCAGGGCTTCCCAGGTCTCTCTCAGTGTCTATGCCACAGTTCTTGAGGTTGGCTTTAAGTCCATCTTTCAATCTCTTTTCCTGTCCACCAGTTCTTGAGTTCAGAGTAGAGTAACTGCTTTGGGAGATGGTCATCGGGCATTCGGACAACGTGGTCAGTCCAGTGGAGTTGACAGCGTAGGAGCATAGCATCAATGTTGGTGGTCTTGGCCTTCTCCAGCACGCTGACATTTGTTGGCTTTGAGCCCATCTTTAAATCTGTTTTTCTGTCCACCGACATTATGTTTCCCATTTTTGAGTTCGGAGTAGAGCAACTGCTTTGGGAGACGGTGGACAGGCATTCAGACAACGTGGCCAGTCCAATAGAGTTGACAGTGTAGGAACATCGCTTCAGTGTTGGTGGTCTTTGCTTCTTCCAGTACGCTGACATTTGTCCGCTTGTCTTCCCAAGAGATTTGCAGCATTTTCCGGAGGCAGCGCTGATGGAATCGTTGCAGGAGTTGCATGTGACGTCTGTAGACAGTCCACGTTTCACAGGCATATTTTTCCTGTCCACCATTCTTGAGTTCAGAGTAGAGCAACTGCTTTGGGAGACGGTGGTCAGGCATTCAGACAACGTGGCCAGTCCAATGGAGTTGATGGCGGAGGACCATCGCTTCAATGTTGGTGGTCTTTGCTTCTTCCAGCACGCTGACATTTCTCCCTCTGTCTTCCCAAGAGATTTGCAGCATTTTCCAGAGGCAGCGCTGATGGAATTGCTGCAGGAGTTGCGTATGACGTCTGTAGACAGTCCACGTTTCACAGGCATATTTTTCCTGACCACCATTCTTGAGTTCAGAGTAGAGCAACTGCTTTAGGAGATGGTGATTGGGCATTCGGACAACGTGGCCGTCAGTCCAGCAGAGTTGATGGTGGAGGACCATCGCTTCAATGTTGGTGGTCTTTGCTTCTTCCAGCACGCTGACATTTCCCCACCTGTCTTCCCAAGAGATTTGCAAGATTTTTCAGAGGCAGCGCTGATGGAATCGTTCCAGGAGTTGCGTATAACGTCTGTAGACAGTCCACGTTTCGCAGGCGTAGAGCAGGGTTGGGAGGGGAATGGCTTTATAAACAAGCACCTTGGTCTCCCTACCGATGTCCCGGTCCTCAAACACTCTCTGCTTCATTCGGAAGAATGCTGCACTCGCAGAGTTCAGGCGGTGTTGTATTTCAGTGTTAATGTTGAGTTTGGTGGTAGAGGTGGCTGCCAAGGTGAACTCCAACTCCCATCATGCCAGCTTAACCCCCTGAATCTCCATCAGTGATTAAAGTTTGTCACGTTGGGCAAGTTTGCTCTCTAGATGCATCATTGGTGGAGTCCATGTGCAGGATGAACCATGCATCCCCTTACCAAGAAGCAGGAAAATTGCATCCAAAGCACTCCCAATAGATGGTCATCTAGCCGCTGTTCCAAAGCCTCCAAAGAAGAAGCCTCCACCACACTCTGAGGCAGAGAGTTCCACTGCTGAACAGCTCTCACAGTCAGGAAGTTCGTCCTCATGTTCAGATGGAATCTCCTCATAGAAAACCTGCTACAAAACAGGAGCTTTTTTGTTGAGTTTCAGGGCCAGAGAAGCAGATGGCGGAAACAGAAGAACGGCCTGCCTCAGGGAAGTGTGCTTGCTCCATCCATGTTCAACATAGAATCATAGAATCATAGAATCAAAGAGTTGGAAGAGACCTCCTGGGCCATCATCCAGTCCAACCCTATTCTGCCAAGAAGCAGGAATATTGCATTCAAATCACCCCTGACAGATGGCCATCCAGCCCCTGTTTCAAAGCTTCCAAAGAAGGAGCCTCCACCACACTCCGAGGCAGAGAGTTCCACTGCCGAACGGCTCTCACAGTCAGGAAGTTCTTCCTCATGTTCAGATGGAATCTCCTCTCTTGTAGTTTGAAGCCATTCCTCCATTGCATCCTAGTCTCCAGGGAAGCAGAAAACAAGCTTGCTCCCTCCTCCCCCCTGTGGCTTCCTCTCACATATTTATACATGGCTCTCATCATGTCTCCTCTCAACCTTCTCTTCTTCAGGCTAAACATGCCCAGCTCTTTAAGCCGCTCCTCATAGGGATTGTTCTCCAGACCCTTGATTGTGTAGGTGAACTACAACTATAAATCCACCCAAAGACCACCTCTACTTTTTGTTGGTCATGAGGGTTCTGTGTGCCAAGAGCACTGAGTCACAACACTAGAGATCCCAGTTGGAAGCATTGTTTGGTGTGGTGGGCCTTGGGCAAGCCACATTCTCTCAGCCTCAGAGGAGGGCAAAGGCCAAACAATCTTGCCAAGACACCCCCATGATAGGTTCACCCAAGGGTCACCATAAGCCGGATCCAGCTTCACAGCACACAACGAACAACACAATGCACCTCCAAGGAAGGGGATGGATGTGGCAAACCTCAAACAGGGAAATGGGGATAGATTTCTGAGAAGCCGAAGAGTAAACCAACACAGATTCTGTTATCGCTACTTGACGCTTATTGTGAGTGGCCATTGTGCTCCTCTTGTGTGCCTTGGAGCTTTGCAGAGATAGACTACAGAGCTGAACCCCACGGCCTTTGCATCCCATTGTTTTAGCTCGTGCCCATCGAGATAATACGTCCATTAAGGGCAGAAAGCCTTGTGATAAGGTGGGCTCTGCTTCACAAACACAATGGCTTGAATCTTTAAGTCTTCACATGCACAGAAATGTCCTTAGACATATAGGTGTCTGTTTTGGGCCAAGTTGTGGTGACTGTGTCCAGTTGGCAGTACTGCAATGGGAGGTCCCAAAGCGTCATGGCTGGACATACAGTGATGCTTTTTTGGAGAACTGCTCATCGGGTTCCGCAATGTGAACCTCTTATTTCACTGACTTTGCAAGCACTGACTTTGCAAGCACAGACATGAAATAGGTGGCACAATAATAATCATACATTGGGTTGTTGTAGGTTTTTTTGGGCTGTATGGCATCATCCCCCATTCTGTATCTTATGATATTGGGTTGTTGTAGGTTTTTTCGGGCTATATGGCCATGGTCTAGAGGCATTCTCTCCTGACGTTTCGCCTGCATCTATGGCAAGCATCCTCAGAGCTACTGAGGCCTGTTGGAACTAGGAAAAATGGGTTTATATATCTGTGGAATGACCAGGGTGGGACAAAGGACTCTTGTCTGCTGGAGCTTTGTGGAAATGTTTCAACTGACCACCTTGATTAGCATACAATGGCCTGGCAGTGCCTAGAGCAAACTTTTGTTGAGAGGTGATTAGATGTCCCAGATTGTTTCCTCTCTGCTGTTTTGCTGTTGTAATTTTAGAGTTTTTTAATACTGGTAGCCAGATTGTGTTCATTTTCATGGTCTCTTCCTTTCTGTTGAAATTGTCCACATGCTTCTTGTGGATTTCAATGGCTTCTCTGTGTAGTCTGACATGGTGGTTGTGAGAATTATTTATTTATTTATTTACTTTACTTTACTTTACTTATATACCCCTGTTCTCAGCCCGAAGGCGACTCACAGCGGTTCACAACAATTAAGAACAGCAAAAATTCAATGCTACAGTGTAAAAACAGTTAACAACCTAACATATTACATAATTAATAAACAATTACTACAATAACCATTCACTATTCACTATCGCCTCATCATCAAAAGCATGGTCCAGATTTGTCATCCATTATTCCGTTCCAATGTTCATTAACCAATCATTGCACTAATTATTCGAACGCCTGCTCAACAGATGGCCATCCAGCCTCTGTTTAAAAAAGCTTCCAAAGAAGGAGCCTCCACCACACTCTGAGGCAGAGAGTTCCACTGCTGAATGGCTCTCACAGTCAGGAAGTTCTTCCTCATGTTCAGATGGAATCTCCTCTCTTGTAGTTTGAAGCCATTGTTCCATTGCGTCCTAGTCTCCAGGGCAGCAGAAAACAAGCTTGCTCCCTCCTCCTCCCTGTGGCTTCCTCTCACATATTTATACATGGCTATCACATCTCCTCTCAGCCTTCTCTTCTTCAGGCTAAACATGCCCAGCTCCTTAAGCCGCTCCTCATAAGGCTTGTTCTCCAGACCCTGGATCATTTGAGTCGCCCTCCTCTGGACACATTCCAGCTTGTCAATATCTTCTTTTGATGTCAATGCTTCTTTTGATTTCCCTGCAATGCCATTATTTTCATTCAGACAGACGGCTATGAATTCCAAGGCCCATCGGTCAACGTGCCGAGTCTTCCAAGAAGGTTAAATCATAGAATCATAGAATCCAAGAGTTGGAAGAGATCTCCTGGGCCCTCCAGTCCACCCCCATTCTGCCAAGAAGCAGGAATATTGCATGCAAATCACCCCTGACAGATGGCCATCCAGCCCCTGTTTAAAAGCTTCCAAAGAAGGAGCCTCCACCACACTCCGGGGCAGAGAGTTCCACTGCTGAACGGCTCTCACAGTCAGGAAGTTCTTCCTCATGTTGAGAGTTTGGAAACCACGGCTGTCGAACAGCTCACTTTTAAATCGGGTTTGCACATTTTAGTTCTCAGTTTGCTAAAAGGAGTCTTGGAGGCCCATGCTGAGAATCTGCGTCCGAATGCCTCATCTAGGCCACAAGTGTCACAGCGACATTGTGGGAAACCATATTGCATAAGCAAAAAGCGAGGCTTACCTCGGTGATGATGAAAAAGTCGTCGCCCGGCTGCCCCTGGACCACAATTTTCTCTCCGTCCTCAAACTGGACAGGTTCCAGCGCATCGGCCACCGTCAGTCGCTCCCATTTGTCCAGGGATTCTAAAACATCAACAAGCGCAATCAGACATTTGGTCCACTTGCTTGCCACAGGTCACTTCAGTGGCTGTTTCAGTGGCTGAGCACATGAAAGCCACCTGCGGCCACAACAAAAGCCTGATATTTATGAGATTCTAAGATTTCCCAAGCTTCCCACTCCTGCCCCTTTAAAATGTTTCATGTAGAGCATTGACTCCCTTGGGTGATCTTTTCAATGCTTGTTATGGACGTGGCACGTGGAACGCGTTCTCTCCCTCAGCTGCAGAGCTTTGGTGTTTGGTTGAGAAAGATCATAGATGGCAATGTCGTGATTTTCAGAAGACATTCATGGGCAAGGAAGAGGTGGTTTGGCAAGTTCCTTCCTCTGAAATATAACCAGGTATTTGTGGGCAGTCTCCTGTCCAAGTCATGAGAAAGGAGAGGAAGGGTGGAAGCAAAGAGCAAAGGAAGGAAGGAAAGAGGTAGAGAGGGAAGGAAGGAGAGAAAGAAAGAAAAAAGGGAAGGAAGCAAAGAGGGAGTGAAGAAGGGGGAAAGAAGGAGAGAGGGAGGGAGGGAAGGAAAGAGAAGGAAGGGTGGAAGCAAAAAGCAAAGGAAGGAAGGAAAGAGGTAGAGAAGGAAGGAAGGTGAGAAGGAAAGAAGGAAAGAGAAGGAAGGGTGGAAGCAAAGAGCAAAGGAAGGAAGGAAAGAAGTAGAGAGGGAAGGAAGGAGAGAAAGAAAGAAAAAAGAGAAGGAAGCAAAGAGGGAGTGAAGAAGGGGGAAAGAAGGAAGGTGAGAAGGAAAGAAGGAAAGAGAAGGAAGAGTGGAAGCAAAGAGCAAAGGAAGGAAGGAAGGAAGTAGAGAGGGAAGGAAGGAGAGAAAGAAAGAAAAAAGGGAAGGAAGCAAAGAGGGAGTGAAGAAGGGGGAAAGAAGGAGAGAGAGAGGGAGGGAAGGAAAGAAGGAAAGAGAAGGAAGGGTGGAAGCAAAAAGCAAAGGAAGGAAGGAAAGAGGTAGAGAAGGAAGGAAGGTGAGAAGGAAAGAAGGAAAGAGAAGGAAGGGTGGAAGCAAAGAGCAAAGGAAGGAAGGAAAGAAGTAGAGAGGGAAGGAAGGTGAGAAAAAGAAAAAAGAGAAGGAAGCAAAGAGGGAGTGAAGAAGGGGGAAAGAAGGAAGGTGAGAAGGAAAGAAGGAAAGAGAAGGAAGAGTGGAAGCAAAGAGCAAAGGAAGGAAGGAAGGAAGTAGAGAGGGAAGGAAGGAGAGAAAGAAAGAAAAAAGGGAAGGAAGCAAAGAGGGAGTGAAGAAGGGGGAAAGAAGGAGAGAGAGAGGGAGGGAAGGAAAGAAGGAAAGAGAAGGAAGGGTGGAAGCAAAAAGCAAAGGAAGGAAGGAAAGAGGTAGAGAAGGAAGGAAGGTGAGAAGGAAAGAAGGAAAGAGAAGGAAGGGTGGAAGCAAAGAGCAAAGGAAGGAAGGAAAGAAGTAGAGAGGGAAGGAAGGAGAGAAAGAAAGAAAAAAGGGAAGGAAGCAAAGAGGGAGTGAAGAAGGGGAGAAAGAAGGAGAGAGGGAGGGAGGGAAGGAAAGAAGGAAAGAGAAGGAAGGGTGGAAGCAAAAAGCAAAGGAAGGAAGGAAAGAGGTAGAGAAGGAAGGAAGGTGAGAAGGAAAGAAGGAAAGAGAAGGAAGGGTGGAAGCAAAGAGCAAAGGAAGGAAGGAAAGAGGTAGAGAGGGAAGGAAGGAGAGAAAGAAAGAAAAAAGGGAAGGAAGCAAAGAGGGAGTGAAGAAGGGGGAAAGAAGGAGAGAGAGAGGGAGGGAAGGAAAGAAGGAAAGAGAAGGAAGGGTGGAAGCAAAAAGCAAAGGAAGGAAGGAAAGAGGTAGAGAAGGAAGGAAGGTGAGAAGGAAAGAAGGAAAGAGAAGGAAGGGTGGAAGCAAAGAGCAAAGGAAGGAAGGAAAGAAGTAGAGAGGGAAGGAAGGTGAGAAAAAGAAAAGAGAGAAGGAAGCAAAGAGGGAGTGAAGAAGGGGGGAAAGAAGGAGAGAAAGAGGGAAGGAAGGAAAGAAGGAAAGAGAGAAGGAAGGGTGGAAGCAAAAAGCAAAGGAAGGAAGGAAAGACCCTTCGTAACTTCCAAGATGCAACCAGGCCTGATGCCTTTTATTTATTGATTTACTTATTACTTATTTACTTCATTTATATACCACTTTTCTCAGCCTTTGGGCAACTCAAAGCGGTTAACAATTGCAAAATTCAATGCTCAAACATCATAAAAGGAGTTTAAAAAGAGTTAAAAACAATGATATAATAGACAATCAGTTAAACATAACTATAACATCTCATTTTGGATTTTTAGACTAAATAGAATCATAGAATCCTAGAGTTGGAAGAGACCTCCTGGGCCATCATCCAGTCCAACCCCCTTCTGCCAAGAAGCAGGAATATTGCATTCAAATCACCCCTGACAGATGGCCATCCAGCCTCTGCTTAAAAGTTTCCAAAGAAGGAGCCTCCACCACACTCCTGGGCAGAGAGTTCCACTGCTGAACGGCTCTCACAGTCAGGAAGTTCTTCCTCATGTTCAGATGGAATCTCCTCTCTTGTAGTTTGAAGCCATTCCTCCATTGCCTCCTAGTCTCCAGGGAAGCAGAAAGGAAGCTTGCTCCTTCCTCCCTGTGGCGTCCTCTCACATATTTATACATGGTTATCATGTCTCCTCTCATCCTTCTCTTCTTCAGGCTAAACATGCCCAGCTCCTTAAGCCGCTCCTCATAGGGCTTGTTCTCCAGACCCTTGATCATTTGAGTCGCCCTCCTCTGGACACATTCCAGCTTAGAGTCAATATCTCTCTTGAATTGTGGTGCCCAGAATAGGTCAGGTTGGATCTACACTGCCATATAATTCAGGTGATCAAAGCAGATAATCCACATGATCTGCTTTGAACTGGATTATATGAGTCTACACTGACATATAATCTGCATGACCTCCAAGGTCATGTGGCCATTGGGATGACTGCATGGAGCACCATTACCTTCCTGCCGGAGCAATACTTATTGATCTACTAAATTCAAACCAGATAATCTGGATTTATACTTACCCCCAAAATCAATTCAGCACCTTGGACAGCTCTTTTCATATTCAGACTGTGGCTCCTTCTACACTGCCATACAAAATCCAGATTCTCTGCTTTGAACAGGACAATATGGCAGTGTGGACTCATATAATCCAGTTCAAAGCACATAATGGGGATTAAAGGTAAAGGTTGTCCCCTGACGTTAAGTCCAGTCGTGCCCAACTCTGGGACTCTGGTGCTCATCTCCATTTCTCAGCCGAAGAGCCGGCGTTGTCCATAGACACCTCCAAGGTCATGTGGCCACTGCCATGGCTGCATGGAGTGCCATTACCTTCCCGCCGGAGTGATACCTATTGATCTACTCACATTGGCATGTTTTTGAACTGCTGGTTGGCAGAAGCTGGGGCTGACAGCGGGAGCTCACCGACTCTGGTGCTCATCTCCATTTCTAAGCCAAAGAGTCAGCATTGTGTGTAGACACCTCCAAGGTCATGTGGACAGCATGACTGCATGGAGTGCCGTTACCTTCCCACCGGAGCAGTACCTATTGATCTACTCACATTTGCATGTTTTCGAACTGCTAGGTTGGCAGAAGCTGGGGCTAACAGCAGGAGCTCACCGACTCTGGTGCTCATCTCCATTTCTAAGCCGAAGAGCCGGCGTTGTCGGTAGACACCTCCAAGGTCATGTGGACAGCATGACTGCATGGAGCGTCGTTACCTTCCCACCGGAGCAGTACCTATTGATCTACTCACATTTGCATGTTTTTGAACTGCTAGGTTGGCAGAAGCTGGGGCTGACAGCGGGAGCTCACCAACTCTAGTGCTCATCTCCATTTCTAAACCAAAGAGCCAGCGTTGTCCGTAGACACCCCCAAGGTCATGTGGACACTGCCATGACAGCATGGAATACTGTTACCTTCTGAACTGCTAGGTTGGCAGAAGCTGGGGCTGACAGCGGGAGCTCACCAACTCTGGTGCTCATCTCCATTTCTAAGCCAAAGAGCCAGCGTTGTGTGTAGACACCTCCAAGGTCATGTGGACAGCATGACTGCATGAAGCGCTGTTACCTTCCCACCGGAGCGGTACCTATTGATCTACTCACATTGGCATGTTTTCGAACTGCTAGGTTGGCAGAAGCTGGGGCTAACAGTGGGAGCTCAGCGACTCAAGCACTAAAGACCTGGCTTTTTACTAGAGCATTCGATCCCTGTTAATTTTTAATTTTTGTATGTATGTATTTTATCTTTTACAATTTAGCTGTAAATCGCCTAGAGCATTCTCGGATGGAGGGCAATTAATAAGTAATTAAATGATGATGATGATGATGATGATGATGATGACGACGACGACTCTGGTGCTCATCTCCATTTCTAAGCCAAAGAGCCAGCGCTGTCCATAGACACCTCCAAGGTCATGTGGACAGCATGACTGCATGGAGCGCCGTTACCTTCCCACTGGAGCAGTACCTATTGATCTACTCACATTTGCATGTTTTCGAACTGCTAGGTTGGCAGAAGCTGGGGTGGCAGCGGAATCTCACGCCGTTCCCCGATGATGATGACGGCGACTCTGGTGCTCATCTCCATTTCTAAGCCAAAGAGCCAGCGCTGTCCATAGACACCTCCAAGGTCATGTGGACAGCATGACTGCATGAAGCGCCGTTACCTTCCCATCGGAGCAGTACCTATTGATCTACTCACATTGGCGTGTTTTCGAACTGCTAGGTTGGCAGAAGCTGGGGCTGACAGCAGGAGCTCACCGACTCTGGTGCTCATCTCCATTTCTAAGCCAAAGAGCCAGCGCTGTCCATAGACACCTCCAAGGTCATGTGGACAGCATGACAGCATGAAGCGCCGTTACCTTCCCACCGGAGCGGTACCTATTGATCTACTCACATTGGCATGTTTTCGAACTGCTAGGTTGGCAGAAGCTGGGGCTGGCAGCGGAATCTCAAGCCGTTCCCCGGATTTGAACCTGCGACCTTTCGGTCAGCAAGTTTAGCAGCCCACTGGATTATTTACTTTGATAATCTGGATTATATGGCAGTGTAGATCCAACCTAAGGCCATATAAAATCCAGACTATTTACTTTGAACTGGATTACGTCTGTATGGCAGTGTAGACAAATACGAGGTTAAATTTCAGAGGAAGGAACTGGCCACAACCACCTATTCCTTGCCCATTAAAATCTTACGAAAATCATGACATTGCCATCCCTTGGCTTCAAAGCACATACGCACACCTGTGATAGTCCCTTTTGCCAAAATCCAGAATGGATTGTTTACCCCACTGACATGGAAGTCACTGGCCAACCCTGTATGGGCATAATGGGACTAAAAGATGGAAAGAGTCGAGTTGAGCAGGACTGCAGGTGAGAGAAGTAACTTTTCAGGCTACAGATCTCCAGGCCCATTCACCTGTCTGTAATGAACATGCAAAGGAAGGCAAAGTGGCGCACCTAGGATGGAAACCTTGCTGAGGAACTCTTCGTACATCTTCCGTTTTCTCAGTGTGCTGCCCTGAAAAGGAAAAGAAAGGCGAAAACACAGTCAGAAAACACCTGTAAAAGAGACAGGTATACATGAAACATCAATTACATTTGAGTTTAGACTTGGATCCCATCTCCAAGATGTTTCGTGACAGACCTCCTATGCTGACGATCATGCCATCACCACCCAAGCAGGGAGTTTAGAAATGGTTGAACAGAAGCTTTGGATGCCCTTACTGCCTGTTACAGCTTGTACCATCGATGCTTAACATTGACCCACATTACCAGACACTGCCAGAAGGGACAGAGTTTCATCTATGCTGACGATCGTGCCATCACCACCCAAGCAGGGAGCTTAGAAACAGTTGAACAGAAGCTCTCTGAAGCTTTGGTGCCTTACTGACTATTACAACTTGTACCATCAATGCTTGACATTGACCCAAATGACCAGCCACTGCCAGAAGGGACAGAGAGTTTCATCTATGCTGATGATCATGCCATCACCACCCAAGCAGGGAGCTTTGAGATGGTTGAACAGAAGCTCTCCGAAGCTTTGGGTGCCCTTACTGCCTATTACAGCTTGTACCATCAATGTTTAACATTCACACAAATGACCAGCTACTGCCAGAAGGGACAGAGAGTTTCATCTACATTGACGATTGTGGCATCACCGCCCAAGCAGGGAGCTTTGAAATGGCTGAACAGAAGCTCTCTGAAGCTTTGGGTGCCCTGCCTATTAGAGCATCAATGCTTAACATTGACCCAAATGACCAGCCACTGCCAGAAGGGACAGAGAGTTTCATCTATGCTGACGATCGTGCCATCACCGCCCAAGCAGGGAACTTAGAAACGGTTGAACAGAAGCTCACCAAAGCTTTGGGTGCCCTGCCTATTAGAGCATCAATGATTAACATTGACCCAAATGACCAGCCAGTGCCAGAAGGGACAGAGAGTTTCATCTACGCTGATGATCGTGCCATCACCGCCTAAGCAGGGAGCTTTGAAATGGTTGAACAGAAGCTCTCTGAAGCTTTGGGTGCCCTTACTGCCTGTTACAGCTTGTACCATCAATGCTTAACATTGACCCAAATGACCAGCCACTGCCAGAAGGGACAGAGAGTTTCATCTATGTTGACAATCGTGCCATCACCGCCCAAGCAGGGAGCTTAGAAACGGTTGAACAGAAGCTCACCGAAGCTTTAGGTGCTCTTACTGGCTATTGGAGGGAAAACCAGCTGATTCCTAATCCATCTAAAATGCAGACGTGTGCTTTTCATTTTAAACACAGACAAGCATCTCGAGCTCTGAGGATTATTACCTGGGAAGGAATCCCACTGAAGCAGTGAAGCACACCCAAATACCTGGGAGTCACTCTGGACTGTGCTCTGACTTATAAGAAGCAATGCTTGAATATCAAGCAAAAAGTGGGTGCTAGAAATAACATCATGCAAAAGCCGACTGGCACAACCTGGGGATCACAACCAGACACAGTGAAGACATCTGCCCTTGGCTTGGCTACTCTGCTGCTGAGTATACATGCCCAGAACACTTCTCACCACGTTTAAATAGTGGATGTGGCTTTTACTGAGACATGCCACATTATCACAGGATGTCTACAACACCACACATGGCGTTACCCATCTCCATAAACCATATTTACAGCCTCGTTTTTGGAGCCAGGCCCAACTGTAATAGGATTGAATGGTTCAGTTAGTTGCCTGCCCTTGGTGGGTGGGAGAGAATTGAGGAGGGGGATCTTGCGGGAGGGAGAAGGCCATAGAAACGTCCGCTCTTTCCTTTCTGGCAGCTGAAAAACAAGCGAATGTTGTGATTCACGCCCTGCTGTGCTCAGCTCAAGGGGCCAAACGCACAGCCTTTCAGATGTGCAACCAATGCGCTAATCGATTCATCACACCGATTAAGACTGTTCAGGCTCGGCGTCTTAACACGGAGCTGGACAGAAATCGCTTCCTCGGTTTCTCCTCGCTGGGTCCGCACCTGCCAGCCTCCACTTTGGAGGCCAAAAGGCTTCCTGGCGAGGGTGACATGTTAATCTTTCAAAGGACGGGAAAAGCAGAGGCGAGGCTACTTGTTGGGCTGGAGAAGTTAAGCCCTAAACAAAGGGTAGTATTTGCTTCTTGGAGGAGAGTGGCCTTCATCTTCCAAACACTGCTGCCAAGGTTCGGAGACCTTCCTTCTCTTGGACTACGATTCCCACCGGTTGGCAGATTCTGGGTGTCAGGATTCAAGCAAGGAGCTTCTTTGCCTCCTTACTTGGACTCTAACACTTGTCGATACCACTCAACAGGGAGCCATGGTGGTGCAATGGGTTAAACCCTTGTGCCAGCTGGACTGCTGACCTGGAGGTTGGGTTGCTGACCTGAAGGTTGCTGGTTCGAATCCGCAAGATGAAGTGAGCTCCCATCTGTCAGCTCTAGCTT
This sequence comes from Anolis sagrei, assembly GCF_037176765.1. NCBI lineage: Eukaryota > Metazoa > Chordata > Lepidosauria > Squamata > Anolidae > Anolis > Anolis sagrei. The sequence goes on from NC_090035.1 coordinate 2,611,737, forward strand.
ACAGGGACATGAGAGAAGCCTCCAAGCAGGACGGTAACATATCTGGGCATCCTCTGGGCAAGATCTCTGTAGACAGCCAGTTCTCTCACAGCCAAAGCAACCTGAAGTATGTTCAACAGTGACAAATGCAAGATACTCCACTTTGGCAGAAAAAATGAAATGCAAAGATACAGAATGGGGGACAATGCCTGGCTCGAGAGCAGTACGTGTGAAAAAGATCTTGGAGTCCTCGTGGACAGGAAGGTAAACATGAGCCAACAATGTGATGTGGCGGCAAAAAAAGCCAATGGGATTTTGGCCTGCATCAATAGGAGCATAGTGTCTAGATCTAAGGAAGTAATGCTACCCCTCTATTCTGCTTTAGTTAGACCACATCTGGAATATTGTGTCCAATTCTGGGCACCACAATTCAAGAGAGATATTGACAAGCTGGAGTGTGTCCAGAGAAGGGCGACTAAAATGATCAAGGGTCTGGAGAACAAGCCCTATGAGGAGCGGCTTAAGGAGCTGGGCATGTTTAGCCTGAAGAAGAGAAGGCTGAGAGGAGATATGATAGCCATGTATAAATATGTGAGAGGAAGCCACAGGGAGGAGGGAGCAAGCTTGTTTTCTGCTTCCTTGGAGACTAGGACGCGGAACAATGGCTTCAGACTACAAGAGAGGAGATTCCATCTGAACATGAGGAAGAACTTCCTGACTGTGAGAGCCGTTCAGTAGTGGAACTCTCTGCCCCAGAGTGTGGTGGAGGCTCCTTCTTTGGAAGCTTTTAAACAGAGGCTGGATGGCCATTTGTCAGGGGTGATTTGAATGCAATATTCCTGCTTCTTGGCAGAATGGGGTTGGACTGGATGGCCCAGGAGGTCTCTTCCAACTCTTTGATTCTATGATTCTATGATTCTATGAAACCTTTGTGCCAGCTGGACTGCTGACCTGGAGGTTGGGTTGCTGACCTGAAGGTTACTGGTTCGAATCCGCAAGATGAAGTGAGCTCCCATCTGTCAGCCCTAGCTTGCAGGGACATGCGAGAAGCCTCCCAGCAGGACGGTAACACATCTAGGCATTCCCTGGGCAACGTCTCTGTAGACAGCCAGTTCTCTCACAGCCAAAGCAACTTGAAGTATGCTCTCAAGTCACTTCTGACACGAAAAAAAAGAAAACTGGGCATCCCCTGGGCAAGTTCTCTCACAGCCAAAACAACTTGCAGTAAGTTCTCAAGTCGCTTCTGACATGATAAAAAACTGGGATTTAGCTCTAGCTTGCAGGGACATGAGAGAAGCCTCCCAGCAGGATGGTAACACATCTGGGCATCCCTTGGGCAACGTCTCTCTGGATGGTCAGTTCTCAAGCAGCAGAAGCAACTTGCAATAAGTTCTCTAGTCACTTCTGACATGATAAAAAAAAAACCTGCTCATTGGTACGGAATACTGGGATTTATAGATTGGCAAAGTACCAGCACTCTTTGAGAGAGAAGGCGAATGCAGGGAGTTGTAAAATTACAACTCCTTGGATTCCACAGCACTGAGTCGTGGCAGCTAAAGTAGTCAATGCCCCTTTGGTCCCTCTAAAGCAGAGGTGAACTTTCTCATTTCTAGATTATAGTTTGGAGACTGGAACCCTTGCAATCCCTCATCATGATTGGCTTCAAACTACAAGAAAGGAGATTCAACCTGAACATTAGGAAGAACTTACTGACTGTAAGGAGAGCTGTTCAGCAGTGGAACTCCCTGCCCGGAAGTGTGGTGGAGGCTCCTTCTTAGGAGGCTTTTAAACAGAGGCTGGATGGCCATCTGTCGGTGGTACTTTGAATGCAATTGTCCTGCTCCTTGACAGAATAGGGTTGGACTGGATGGCCCATCAAATCTCTTCCAACTCTAGGACTCTATGATTCTCGTATGCTTCTGCAAAGGTGTTTAGAGTGGCTTGTAGGTCTTCTTCTGAATGTGCACAGACTACGTTATCATCAGCATATTGGAGTTCTGCAACAGATGTTGTGACCTTGGTTTTGGCTTCCAGTCTGCTTTGAATGCAATTGTCCTGATCCTTGGCAGAATGGGGTTGGGCTGGATGGCCCACAACGTCTCTTCCAACTCTAGGATTCTATGATTCTCGTATGCTTCTGCAAAGGTGTTTAGAGTGGCTTGTAGGTCTTAGAATCATAGAATCATAGAATCAAAGAGTTGGAAGAGACCTCATGGGCCATCCAGCCGAACCCCATTCTTCCAAGAAGCAGGATTATTGCATTCAAAGCACCCCTAACAGATGACCATCCAGCCTCTGTTTACAAGCTTCCAAAGAGAGAGCCTCCACCACATTCCGAGGCAGAGAGTTCCACTGCTGAACAGCTCTCACAGTCAGGAAGTTCTTCCTCATGTTCAGATGGAATCTCCTTTCTTCTTCTGAATGTGCACAGACTATCATCAACATATTGGAGTTCTGCAACAGATGTTGTGACCCTGGTTTTGGCTTCTAGTCTGCTTTGAATGCAATTGTCCTGCTCCTTGGCAGAATAGTGTTGGACTGGATGGCCCATCAAATCTCTTCCAACTCTAGGATTCTATGATTCTCGTATGCTTCTGCAAAAGGTGTTTAGAGTGGCTTCTAGATCTTCTTCTGAATGTGCACAGACTACGTTATCATCAGCATATTGGAGTTCTGCAACAGATGTTGTGACCTTGCTTTTGGCTTCCAGTCTGCTTTGAATGTGATTGTCCTGCTCCTTGGCAGAATAGGGTTGGACTGGATGGCCCATCAAATCTCTTCCAACTCTAGGATTCTATGATTCTCATATGCTTCTGCAAAAGGTGTTTAGAGTGGCTTTTAGGTCTTAGAATCATAGAATCCTAGAGTTGGAAGAGACCTCATGAGCCATCCAGTCGAACCCCATTCTTCCAAGAAGCAGGATTATTGCATTCAAAGCACCCCTAACAGATGACCATCCAGCCTCTGTTTACAAGCTTCCAAAGAGAGAGCCTCCACCACACTCCGAGGCAGAGAGTTCCACTGCTGAACAGCTCTCACAGTCAGGAAGTTCTTCCTCATGTTCAGATGGAATCTCCTTTCTTCTTCTGAATGTGCACAGACTATCATCAGCATATTGGAGTTCTGCAACAGATGTTGTGACCTTGGTTTTGGCTTCCAGTCTGCTTAGAATGCAATTGCCCTGCTCCTTGGCAGAATGGGTTTGGACTGGATGGCCCACAACGTCTCTTCCAACTCTAGGATTCTATGATTCTCATGCTTCTGCAAAGGTGTTTAGAGTGGCTTGTAGGTCTTCTTCTGAATGTGCACAGACTACGTTATCATCAGCATATTGGAGTTCTGCAACAGATGTTGTGACCTTGGTTTTGGCTTCCAGTCTGCTTAGAATGCAATTGCCCTGCTCCTTGGCAGAATGGGTTTGGACTGGATGGCCCACAACGTCTCTTCCAACTCTAGGATTCTATGATTCTCATGCTTCTGCAAAGGTGTTTAGAGTGGCTTGTAGGTCTTCTTCTGAATGTGCACAGACTACGTTATCATCAGCATATTGGAGTTCTGCAACAGATGTTGTGACCTTGGTTTGGGCTTCCAGTCTGCTTTGAATGCGATTGTCCTGCTCCTTGGCCAAATGGGGTTGGGCTGGATGGCCCACCAGATCTCTTCCAACTCTAGGATTCTATGATTCTCGTATGCTTCTGCAAAAGGTGTTTAGAGTGGCTTGTAGGTCTTAGAATCATAGAATCCTAGAATTGGAAGAGACCTCATGGGCCATCCAGTCGAACCCCATTCTTCCAAGAAGCAGGATTATTGCATTCAAAGCACCCCTAACAGATGACCATCCAGCCTCTGTTTACAAGCTTCCAAAGAGAGAGCCTCCACCACACTCCGAGGCAGAGAGTTCCACTGCTGAACAGCTCTCACAGTCAGGAAGTTCTTCCTCATGTTCAGATGGAATCTCCTTTCTTTTTCCGAATGTGCACAGACTACGTTATCATCAGCATATTGGAATTCTGCAACAGATGTTGTAACCCTGGTTTTGGCTTCCAGTCTGCTTTGAATGCAATTGTCCTACTCCTTGGCAGAATAGGGTTGGACTGGATGGCCCATCAAATCTCTTCCAACTCTAGGATTCTATGATTCTCGTATGCTTCTGCAAAAGGTGTTTAGAGTGGCTTTTAGGTCTTAGAATCATAGAATCCTAGAGTTGGAAGAGACCTCATGGGCCATCATCCAGTCCAACCCCATTCTGCCAAGAAGCAGGAATTTGCATTCAAAACACCCCTGACAGATGGCCATCCAGCCTGTTTACAAGCTTCCAAAGAGAGAGCCTCCACCACACTCCGAGGCAGAGAGTTCCACTGCTGAACAGCTCTCACAGTCAGGAAGTTCTTCCTCATGTTCAGATGGAATCTCCTTTCTTCTTCTGAATGTGCACAGACTATCATCAGCATATTGGAGTTCTGCAACAGATGTTGTGACCCTGGTTTTGGCTTCTAGTCTGCTTAGAATGCAATTGCCCTGCTCCTTGGCAGAATGGGTTTGGACTGGATGGCCCACAACGTCTCTTCCAACTCTAGGATTCTATGATTCTCGTATGCTTCTGCAAAGGTGTTTAGAGTGGCTTGTAGGTCTTCTTCTGAATGTGCACAGACTACGTTATCATCAGCATATTGGAGTTCTGCAACAGATGTTGTGACCTTGGTTTGGGCTTCCAGTCTGCTTTGAATGCGATTGTCCTGCTCCTTGGCCAAATGGGGTTGGGCTGGATGGCCCACCAGATCTCTTCCAACTCTAGGATTCTATGATTCTCGTATGCTTCTGCAAAAGGTGTTTAGAGTGGCTTGTAGGTCTTAGAATCATAGAATCCTAGAATTGGAAGAGACCTCATGGGCCATCCAGTCGAACCCCATTCTTCCAAGAAGCAGGATTATTGCATTCAAAGCACCCCTAACAGATGACCATCCAGCCTCTGTTTACAAGCTTCCAAAGAGAGAGCCTCCACCACACTCCGAGGCAGAGAGTTCCACTGCTGAACAGCTCTCACAGTCAGGAAGTTCTTCCTCATGTTCAGATGGAATCTCCTTTCTTTTTCCGAATGTGCACAGACTACGTTATCATCAGCATATTGGAATTCTGCAACAGATGTTGTAACCCTGGTTTTGGCTTCCAGTCTGCTTTGAATGCAATTGTCCTACTCCTTGGCAGAATAGGGTTGGACTGGATGGCCCATCAAATCTCTTCCAACTCTAGGATTCTATGATTCTCGTATGCTTCTGCAAAAGGTGTTTAGAGTGGCTTTTAGGTCTTAGAATCATAGAATCCTAGAGTTGGAAGAGACCTCATGGGCCATCATCCAGTCCAACCCCATTCTGCCAAGAAGCAGGAATTTGCATTCAAAACACCCCTGACAGATGGCCATCCAGCCTGTTTACAAGCTTCCAAAGAGAGAGCCTCCACCACACTCCGAGGCAGAGAGTTCCACTGCTGAACAGCTCTCACAGTCAGGAAGTTCTTCCTCATGTTCAGATGGAATCTCCTTTCTTCTTCTGAATGTGCACAGACTATCATCAGCATATTGGAGTTCTGCAACAGATGTTGTGACCTTGGTTTTGGCTTCCAGTCTGCTTAGAATGCAATTGCCCTGCTCCTTGGCAGAATGGGTTTGGACTGGATGGCCCACAACGTCTCTTCCAACTCTAGGATTCTATGATTCTCATGCTTCTGCAAAGGTGTTTAGAGTGGCTTGTAGGTCTTCTTCTGAATGTGCACAGACTACGTTATCATCAGCATATTGGAGTTCTGCAACAGATGTTGTGACCTTGGTTTTGGCTTCCAGTCTGCTTAGAATGCAATTGCCCTGCTCCTTGGCAGAATGGGTTTGGACTGGATGGCCCACAACGTCTCTTCCAACTCTAGGATTCTATGATTCTCATGCTTCTGCAAAGGTGTTTAGAGTGGCTTGTAGGTCTTCTTCTGAATGTGCACAGACTACGTTATCATCAGCATATTGGAGTTCTGCAACAGATGTTGTGACCTTGGTTTGGGCTTCCAGTCTGCTTTGAATGCGATTGTCCTGCTCCTTGGCCAAATGGGGTTGGGCTGGATGGCCCACCAGATCTCTTCCAACTCTAGGATTCTATGATTCTCGTATGCTTCTGCAAAAGGTGTTTAGAGTGGCTTGTAGGTCTTAGAATCATAGAATCCTAGAATTGGAAGAGACCTCATGGGCCATCCAGTCGAACCCCATTCTTCCAAGAAGCAGGATTATTGCATTCAAAGCACCCCTAACAGATGACCATCCAGCCTCTGTTTACAAGCTTCCAAAGAGAGAGCCTCCACCACACTCCGAGGCAGAGAGTTCCACTGCTGAACAGCTCTCACAGTCAGGAAGTTCTTCCTCATGTTCAGATGGAATCTCCTTTCTTTTTCCGAATGTGCACAGACTACGTTATCATCAGCATATTGGAATTCTGCAACAGATGTTGTAACCCTGGTTTTGGCTTCCAGTCTGCTTTGAATGCAATTGTCCTACTCCTTGGCAGAATAGGGTTGGACTGGATGGCCCATCAAATCTCTTCCAACTCTAGGATTCTATGATTCTCGTATGCTTCTGCAAAAGGTGTTTAGAGTGGCTTTTAGGTCTTAGAATCATAGAATCCTAGAGTTGGAAGAGACCTCATGGGCCATCATCCAGTCCAACCCCATTCTGCCAAGAAGCAGGAATTTGCATTCAAAACACCCCTGACAGATGGCCATCCAGCCTGTTTACAAGCTTCCAAAGAGAGAGCCTCCACCACACTCCGAGGCAGAGAGTTCCACTGCTGAACAGCTCTCACAGTCAGGAAGTTCTTCCTCATGTTCAGATGGAATCTCCTTTCTTCTTCTGAATGTGCACAGACTATCATCAGCATATTGGAGTTCTGCAACAGATGTTGTGACCCTGGTTTTGGCTTCTAGTCTGCTTAGAATGCAATTGCCCTGCTCCTTGGCAGAATGGGTTTGGACTGGATGGCCCACAACGTCTCTTCCAACTCTAGGATTCTATGATTCTCGTATGCTTCTGCAAAGGTGTTTAGAGTGGCTTGTAGGTCTTCTTCTGAATGTGCACAGACTACGTTATCATCAGCATATTGGAGTTCTGCAACAGATGTTGTGACCTTGGTTTGGGCTTCCAGTCTGCTTTGAATGCGATTGTCCTGCTCCTTGGCCAAATGGGGTTGGGCTGGATGGCCCACCAGATCTCTTCCAACTCTAGGATTCTATGATTCTCGTATGCTTCTGCAAAAGGTGTTTAGAGTGGCTTGTAGGTCTTAGAATCATAGAATCCTAGAATTGGAAGAGACCTCATGGGCCATCCAGTCGAACCCCATTCTTCCAAGAAGCAGGATTATTGCATTCAAAGCACCCCTAACAGATGACCATCCAGCCTCTGTTTACAAGCTTCCAAAGAGAGAGCCTCCACCACACTCCGAGGCAGAGAGTTCCACTGCTGAACAGCTCTCACAGTCAGGAAGTTCTTCCTCATGTTCAGATGGAATCTCCTTTCTTTTTCCGAATGTGCACAGACTACGTTATCATCAGCATATTGGAATTCTGCAACAGATGTTGTAACCCTGGTTTTGGCTTCCAGTCTGCTTTGAATGCAATTGTCCTACTCCTTGGCAGAATAGGGTTGGACTGGATGGCCCATCAAATCTCTTCCAACTCTAGGATTCTATGATTCTCGTATGCTTCTGCAAAAGGTGTTTAGAGTGGCTTTTAGGTCTTAGAATCATAGAATCCTAGAGTTGGAAGAGACCTCATGGGCCATCATCCAGTCCAACCCCATTCTGCCAAGAAGCAGGAATTTGCATTCAAAACACCCCTGACAGATGGCCATCCAGCCTGTTTACAAGCTTCCAAAGAGAGAGCCTCCACCACACTCCGAGGCAGAGAGTTCCACTGCTGAACAGCTCTCACAGTCAGGAAGTTCTTCCTCATGTTCAGATGGAATCTCCTTTCTTCTTCTGAATGTGCACAGACTATCATCAGCATATTGGAGTTCTGCAACAGATGTTGTGACCTTGGTTTTGGCTTCCAGTCTGCTTAGAATGCAATTGCCCTGCTCCTTGGCAGAATGGGTTTGGACTGGATGGCCCACAACGTCTCTTCCAACTCTAGGATTCTATGATTCTCATGCTTCTGCAAAGGTGTTTAGAGTGGCTTGTAGGTCTTCTTCTGAATGTGCACAGACTACGTTATCATCAGCATATTGGAGTTCTGCAACAGATGTTGTGACCTTGGTTTTGGCTTCCAGTCTGCTTAGAATGCAATTGCCCTGCTCCTTGGCAGAATGGGTTTGGACTGGATGGCCCACAACGTCTCTTCCAACTCTAGGATTCTATGATTCTCATGCTTCTGCAAAGGTGTTTAGAGTGGCTTGTAGGTCTTCTTCTGAATGTGCACAGACTACGTTATCATCAGCATATTGGAGTTCTGCAACAGATGTTGTGACCTTGGTTTGGGCTTCCAGTCTGCTTTGAATGCGATTGTCCTGCTCCTTGGCCAAATGGGGTTGGGCTGGATGGCCCACCAGATCTCTTCCAACTCTAGGATTCTATGATTCTCGTATGCTTCTGCAAAAGGTGTTTAGAGTGGCTTGTAGGTCTTAGAATCATAGAATCCTAGAATTGGAAGAGACCTCATGGGCCATCCAGTCGAACCCCATTCTTCCAAGAAGCAGGATTATTGCATTCAAAGCACCCCTAACAGATGACCATCCAGCCTCTGTTTACAAGCTTCCAAAGAGAGAGCCTCCACCACACTCCGAGGCAGAGAGTTCCACTGCTGAACAGCTCTCACAGTCAGGAAGTTCTTCCTCATGTTCAGATGGAATCTCCTTTCTTTTTCCGAATGTGCACAGACTACGTTATCATCAGCATATTGGAATTCTGCAACAGATGTTGTAACCCTGGTTTTGGCTTCCAGTCTGCTTTGAATGCAATTGTCCTACTCCTTGGCAGAATAGGGTTGGACTGGATGGCCCATCAAATCTCTTCCAACTCTAGGATTCTATGATTCTCGTATGCTTCTGCAAAAGGTGTTTAGAGTGGCTTTTAGGTCTTAGAATCATAGAATCCTAGAGTTGGAAGAGACCTCATGGGCCATCATCCAGTCCAACCCCATTCTGCCAAGAAGCAGGAATTTGCATTCAAAACACCCCTGACAGATGGCCATCCAGCCTGTTTACAAGCTTCCAAAGAGAGAGCCTCCACCACACTCCGAGGCAGAGAGTTCCACTGCTGAACAGCTCTCACAGTCAGGAAGTTCTTCCTCATGTTCAGATGGAATCTCCTTTCTTCTTCTGAATGTGCACAGACTATCATCAGCATATTGGAGTTCTGCAACAGATGTTGTGACCCTGGTTTTGGCTTCTAGTCTGCTTAGAATGCAATTGCCCTGCTCCTTGGCAGAATGGGTTTGGACTGGATGGCCCACAACGTCTCTTCCAACTCTAGGATTCTATGATTCTCGTATGCTTCTGCAAAGGTGTTTAGAGTGGCTTGTAGGTCTTCTTCTGAATGTGCACAGACTACGTTATCATCAGCATATTGGAGTTCTGCAACAGATGTTGTGACCTTGGTTTGGGCTTCCAGTCTGCTTTGAATGCGATTGTCCTGCTCCTTGGCCAAATGGGGTTGGGCTGGATGGCCCACCAGATCTCTTCCAACTCTAGGATTCTATGATTCTCGTATGCTTCTGCAAAAGGTGTTTAGAGTGGCTTGTAGGTCTTAGAATCATAGAATCCTAGAATTGGAAGAGACCTCATGGGCCATCCAGTCGAACCCCATTCTTCCAAGAAGCAGGATTATTGCATTCAAAGCACCCCTAACAGATGACCATCCAGCCTCTGTTTACAAGCTTCCAAAGAGAGAGCCTCCACCACACTCCGAGGCAGAGAGTTCCACTGCTGAACAGCTCTCACAGTCAGGAAGTTCTTCCTCATGTTCAGATGGAATCTCCTTTCTTCTTCTGAATGTGCACAGACTATCATCAACATATTGGAGTTCTGCAACAGATGTTGTGACCCTGGTTTTGGCTTCTAGTCTGCTTTGAATGCAATTGTCCTGCTCCTTGGCAGAATAGTGTTGGACTGGATGGCCCATCAAATCTCTTCCAACTCTAGGATTCTATGATTCTCGTATGCTTCTGCAAAAGGTGTTTAGAGTGGCTTCTAGATCTTCTTCTGAATGTGCACAGACTACGTTATCATCAGCATATTGGAGTTCTGCAACAGATGTTGTGACCTTGCTTTTGGCTTCCAGTCTGCTTTGAATGTGATTGTCCTGCTCCTTGGCAGAATAGGGTTGGACTGGATGGCCCATCAAATCTCTTCCAACTCTAGGATTCTATGATTCTCATATGCTTCTGCAAAAGGTGTTTAGAGTGGCTTTTAGGTCTTAGAATCATAGAATCCTAGAGTTGGAAGAGACCTCATGAGCCATCCAGTCGAACCCCATTCTTCCAAGAAGCAGGATTATTGCATTCAAAGCACCCCTAACAGATGACCATCCAGCCTCTGTTTACAAGCTTCCAAAGAGAGAGCCTCCACCACACTCCGAGGCAGAGAGTTCCACTGCTGAACAGCTCTCACAGTCAGGAAGTTCTTCCTCATGTTCAGATGGAATCTCCTTTCTTCTTCTGAATGTGCACAGACTATCATCAGCATATTGGAGTTCTGCAACAGATGTTGTGACCTTGGTTTTGGCTTCCAGTCTGCTTAGAATGCAATTGCCCTGCTCCTTGGCAGAATGGGTTTGGACTGGATGGCCCACAACGTCTCTTCCAACTCTAGGATTCTATGATTCTCATGCTTCTGCAAAGGTGTTTAGAGTGGCTTGTAGGTCTTCTTCTGAATGTGCACAGACTACGTTATCATCAGCATATTGGAGTTCTGCAACAGATGTTGTGACCTTGGTTTTGGCTTCCAGTCTGCTTAGAATGCAATTGCCCTGCTCCTTGGCAGAATGGGTTTGGACTGGATGGCCCACAACGTCTCTTCCAACTCTAGGATTCTATGATTCTCATGCTTCTGCAAAGGTGTTTAGAGTGGCTTGTAGGTCTTCTTCTGAATGTGCACAGACTACGTTATCATCAGCATATTGGAGTTCTGCAACAGATGTTGTGACCTTGGTTTGGGCTTCCAGTCTGCTTTGAATGCGATTGTCCTGCTCCTTGGCCAAATGGGGTTGGGCTGGATGGCCCACCAGATCTCTTCCAACTCTAGGATTCTATGATTCTCGTATGCTTCTGCAAAAGGTGTTTAGAGTGGCTTGTAGGTCTTAGAATCATAGAATCCTAGAATTGGAAGAGACCTCATGGGCCATCCAGTCGAACCCCATTCTTCCAAGAAGCAGGATTATTGCATTCAAAGCACCCCTAACAGATGACCATCCAGCCTCTGTTTACAAGCTTCCAAAGAGAGAGCCTCCACCACACTCCGAGGCAGAGAGTTCCACTGCTGAACAGCTCTCACAGTCAGGAAGTTCTTCCTCATGTTCAGATGGAATCTCCTTTCTTTTTCCGAATGTGCACAGACTACGTTATCATCAGCATATTGGAATTCTGCAACAGATGTTGTAACCCTGGTTTTGGCTTCCAGTCTGCTTTGAATGCAATTGTCCTACTCCTTGGCAGAATAGGGTTGGACTGGATGGCCCATCAAATCTCTTCCAACTCTAGGATTCTATGATTCTCGTATGCTTCTGCAAAAGGTGTTTAGAGTGGCTTTTAGGTCTTAGAATCATAGAATCCTAGAGTTGGAAGAGACCTCATGGGCCATCATCCAGTCCAACCCCATTCTGCCAAGAAGCAGGAATTTGCATTCAAAACACCCCTGACAGATGGCCATCCAGCCTGTTTACAAGCTTCCAAAGAGAGAGCCTCCACCACACTCCGAGGCAGAGAGTTCCACTGCTGAACAGCTCTCACAGTCAGGAAGTTCTTCCTCATGTTCAGATGGAATCTCCTTTCTTCTTCTGAATGTGCACAGACTATCATCAGCATATTGGAGTTCTGCAACAGATGTTGTGACCTTGGTTTTGGCTTCCAGTCTGCTTAGAATGCAATTGCCCTGCTCCTTGGCAGAATGGGTTTGGACTGGATGGCCCACAACGTCTCTTCCAACTCTAGGATTCTATGATTCTCATGCTTCTGCAAAGGTGTTTAGAGTGGCTTGTAGGTCTTCTTCTGAATGTGCACAGACTACGTTATCATCAGCATATTGGAGTTCTGCAACAGATGTTGTGACCTTGGTTTGGGCTTCCAGTCTGCTTTGAATGCGATTGTCCTGCTCCTTGGCCAAATGGGGTTGGGCTGGATGGCCCACCAGATCTCTTCCAACTCTAGGATTCTATGATTCTCGTATGCTTCTGCAAAAGGTGTTTAGAGTGGCTTGTAGGTCTTAGAATCATAGAATCCTAGAATTGGAAGAGACCTCATGGGCCATCCAGTCGAACCCCATTCTTCCAAGAAGCAGGATTATTGCATTCAAAGCACCCCTAACAGATGACCATCCAGCCTCTGTTTACAAGCTTCCAAAGAGAGAGCCTCCACCACACTCCGAGGCAGAGAGTTCCACTGCTGAACAGCTCTCACAGTCAGGAAGTTCTTCCTCATGTTCAGATGGAATCTCCTTTCTTTTTCCGAATGTGCACAGACTACGTTATCATCAGCATATTGGAATTCTGCAACAGATGTTGTAACCCTGGTTTTGGCTTCCAGTCTGCTTTGAATGCAATTGTCCTACTCCTTGGCAGAATAGGGTTGGACTGGATGGCCCATCAAATCTCTTCCAACTCTAGGATTCTATGATTCTCGTATGCTTCTGCAAAAGGTGTTTAGAGTGGCTTTTAGGTCTTAGAATCATAGAATCCTAGAGTTGGAAGAGACCTCATGGGCCATCATCCAGTCCAACCCCATTCTGCCAAGAAGCAGGAATTTGCATTCAAAACACCCCTGACAGATGGCCATCCAGCCTGTTTACAAGCTTCCAAAGAGAGAGCCTCCACCACACTCCGAGGCAGAGAGTTCCACTGCTGAACAGCTCTCACAGTCAGGAAGTTCTTCCTCATGTTCAGATGGAATCTCCTTTCTTCTTCTGAATGTGCACAGACTATCATCAGCATATTGGAGTTCTGCAACAGATGTTGTGACCTTGGTTTGGCTTCCAGTCTGCTTTGAATGCGATTGTCCTGCTCCTTGGCCAAATGGGGTTGGACTAGATGGCCCACAATGTCTCTTCCAACTCTAGGATTCTATGATTCTCATATGCTTCTGCAAAGGTGTTTAGAGTGACTTGTAGGTCTTCTTCTGAATGTGCACAGACTACGTTATCATCTGCATATTGGAGTTCTGCAACAGATGTTGTGATCTTGGTTTTGGCTTCCAGTATGCTTTGAATGTGATTGTCCTGCTCCTTGGCAGAATAGGGTTGGACTGGATGGCCCATCAAATCTCTTCCAACTCTAGGATTCTATGATTCTCGTATGCTTCTGCAAAGGTGTTTAGAGTGGCTTGTAGGTCTTCTTCTGAATGTGCACAGACTACGTTATCATCTGCATATTGGAGTTCTGCAACAGATGTTGGGATCTTGGTTTTGGCTTCCAGTCTGCTTTGAATGCAATTGTCCTGCTCCTTGGCAGAATAGGGTTGGACTGGATGGCCCATCAAATCTCTTCCAACTCTAGGATTCTATGATTCTCATATGCTTCTGCAAAGGTGTTTAGAGTGACTTGTAGGTCTTCTTCTGAATGTGCACAGACTACGTTATCATCTGCATATTGGAGTTCTGCAACAGATGTTGGGATCTTGGTTTTGGCTTCCAGTATGCTTTGAATGTGATTGTCCTGCTCCTTGGCAGAATAGGGTTGGACTGGATGGCCCATCAAATCTCTTCCAACTCTAGGATTCTATGATTCTCGTATGCTTCTGCAAAGGTGTTTAGAGTGGCTTGTAGGTCTTCTTCTGAATGTGCACAGACTACGTTATCATCTGCATATTGGAGTTCTGCAACAGATGTTGGGATCTTGGTTTTGGCTTCCAGTCTGCTTTGAATGCAATTGTCCTGCTCCTTGGCAGAATAGGGTTGGACTGGATGGCCCATCAAATCTCTTCCAACTCTAGGATTCTATGATTCTCATATGCTTCTGCAAAGGTGTTTAGAGTGACTTGTAGGTCTTCTTCTGAATGTGCACAGACTACGTTATCATCTGCATATTGGAGTTCTGCAACAGATGTTGTGATCTTGGTTTTGGCTTCCAGTATGCTTTGAATGTGATTGTCCTGCTCCTTGGCAGAATAGGGTTGGACTGGATGGCCCATCAAATCTTTTCCAACTCTAGGATTCTATGATTCTCGTATGCTTCTGCAAAGGTGTTTAGAGTGGCTTGTAGGTCTTCTTCTGAATGTGCACAGACTACGTTATCATCTGCATATTGGAGTTCTGCAACAGATGTTGGGATCTTGGTTTTGGCTTCCAGTCTGCTGTGAATGCAATTGTCCTGCTCCTTGGCAGAATAGGGTTGGACTGGATGGCCCATCAAATCTCTTCCAACTCTAGGATTCTATGATTCTATGATTCTCATATGCTTCTGCAAAGGTGTTTAGAGTGGCTTGTAAGTCTTCATCTGAATGTGCATAGACTACGTTATCATCAGCATATTGGAGTTCTGCAACAGATGTTGTGACCTTGGTTTTGGCTTCCAGTCTGCTTTGAATGTGATTGTCCTGCTCCTTGGCAGAATGGGGTTGGACTAGATGGCCCACAACATCTCTTCCAACTCTAGGATTCTATGATTCTATGATTCTCGTATGCTTCTGCAAAGGTGTTTAGAGTGGCTTGTAGGTCTTAGAATCATAGAATCCTAGAATCCTAGAGTTGGAAGAGAACTCCTGGGCCATCCAGTCCAACCCCATTCTGCCACGAAGCAGGAATATTGCATTCAAAGCACCCCTGACAGATGGCCATCCAGCCTCTGTTTAAAAGCTTCCAAAGAAGGAGCCTCCACCACACTCTGGGGCAGAGAGTTCCACTGCTGAACGGCTCTCACAGTCAGGAAGTTCTTCCTCATGTTCAGATGAAATCTCCTTTCTTTTTCCGAATGTGCACAGACTACGTTATCATCAGCATATTGGAGTTCTGCAGCAGATGTTGTGACCTTGGTTTCGGCTTCTAGTCTGCTTTGAATGTGATTGTCCTGCTCCTTGGCAGAATGGGGTTGGACTGGATGGCAGATCTCTTCCAACTCTAGGATTTTATGATTCTCATATGCTTCTGCAAAGGTGTTTAGAGTGGCTTGTAGGTCTTAGAATCATAGAATCATAGAATTAAAGAGTTGGAAGAGACCTCCTGGGCCACCCAGTCCAACCCCATTCTGCCAAGAAGCAGGAATTTGCATTCAAAACACCCCTGACAGATGGCCATCCAGCCTGTTTACAAGCTTCCAAAGAGAGAGCCTCCACCACACTCCGGGGCAGAGAGTTCCACTGCCGAACGGCTCTCACAGTCAGGAAGTTCTTCCTCATGTTCAGATGGAATCTCCTTTCTTTTTCTGAATGTGCACAGACTACGTTATCATCAGCGTATTGGAGTTCTGCAACAGATGTTGGGATCTTGGTTTTGGCTTCCAGTCTGCTTTGAATGCAATTGTCCTGCTCCTTGGCAGAATAGGGTTGGACTGGATGGCCCATCAAATCTCTTCCAACTCTAGGATTCTATGATTCTCGTATGCTTCTGCAAAGGTGTTTAGAGTGGCTTGTAGGTCTTCTTCTGAATGTGCACAGACTACGTTATCATCTGCATATTGGAGTTCTGCAACAGATGTTGGGATCTTGGTTTTGGCTTCCAGTCTGCTTTGAATGCAATTGTCCTGCTCCTTGGCAGAATAGGGTTGGACTGGATGGCCCATCAAATCTCTTCCAACTCTAGGATTCTATGATTCTCATATGCTTCTGCAAAGGTGTTTAGAGTGACTTGTAGGTCTTCTTCTGAATGTGCACAGACTACGTTATCATCTGCATATTGGAGTTCTGCAACAGATGTTGGGATCTTGGTTTTGGCTTCCAGTCTGCTTTGAATGCAATTGTCCTGCTCCTTGGCAGAATAGGGTTGGACTGGATGGCCCATCAAATCTCTTCCAACTCTAGGATTCTATGATTCTCATATGCTTCTGCAAAGGTGTTTAGAGTGGCTTGTAGGTCTTCTTCTGAATGTGCACAGACTACGTTATCATCTGCATATTGGAGTTCTGCAACAGATGTTGGGATCTTGGTTTTGGCTTCCAGTCTGCTTTGAATGCAATTGTCCTGCTCCTTGGCAGAATAGGGTTGGACTGGATGGCCCATCAAATCTCTTCCAACTCTAGGATTCTATGATTCTCGTATGCTTCTGCAAAGGTGTTTAGAGTGACTTGTAGGTCTTCTTCTGAATGTGCACAGACTACGTTATCATCTGCATATTGGAGTTCTGCAACAGATGTTGTGATCTTGGTTTTGGCTTCCAGTATGCTTTGAATGTGATTGTCCTGCTCCTTGGCAGAATAGGGTTGGACTGGATGGCCCATCAAATCTTTTCCAACTCTAGGATTCTATGATTCTCGTATGCTTCTGCAAAGGTGTTTAGAGTGGCTTGTAGGTCTTCTTCTGAATGTGCACAGACTACGTTATCATCTGCATATTGGAGTTCTGCAACAGATGTTGGGATCTTGGTTTTGGCTTCCAGTCTGCTGTGAATGCAATTGTCCTGCTCCTTGGCAGAATAGGGTTGGACTGGATGGCCCATCAAATCTCTTCCAACTCTAGGATTCTATGATTCTATGATTCTCATATGCTTCTGCAAAGGTGTTTAGAGTGGCTTGTAAGTCTTCATCTGAATGTGCATAGACTACGTTATCATCAGCATATTGGAGTTCTGCAACAGATGTTGTGACCTTGGTTTTGGCTTCCAGTCTGCTTTGAATGTGATTGTCCTGCTCCTTGGCAGAATGGGGTTGGACTAGATGGCCCACAACATCTCTTCCAACTCTAGGATTCTATGATTCTATGATTCTCGTATGCTTCTGCAAAGGTGTTTAGAGTGGCTTGTAGGTCTTAGAATCATAGAATCCTAGAATCCTAGAGTTGGAAGAGAACTCCTGGGCCATCCAGTCCAACCCCATTCTGCCACGAAGCAGGAATATTGCATTCAAAGCACCCCTGACAGATGGCCATCCAGCCTCTGTTTAAAAGCTTCCAAAGAAGGAGCCTCCACCACACTCTGGGGCAGAGAGTTCCACTGCTGAACGGCTCTCACAGTCAGGAAGTTCTTCCTCATGTTCAGATGAAATCTCCTTTCTTTTTCCGAATGTGCACAGACTACGTTATCATCAGCATATTGGAGTTCTGCAGCAGATGTTGTGACCTTGGTTTCGGCTTCTAGTCTGCTTTGAATGTGATTGTCCTGCTCCTTGGCAGAATGGGGTTGGACTGGATGGCAGATCTCTTCCAACTCTAGGATTTTATGATTCTCATATGCTTCTGCAAAGGTGTTTAGAGTGGCTTGTAGGTCTTAGAATCATAGAATCATAGAATTAAAGAGTTGGAAGAGACCTCCTGGGCCACCCAGTCCAACCCCATTCTGCCAAGAAGCAGGAATTTGCATTCAAAACACCCCTGACAGATGGCCATCCAGCCTGTTTACAAGCTTCCAAAGAGAGAGCCTCCACCACACTCCGGGGCAGAGAGTTCCACTGCCGAACGGCTCTCACAGTCAGGAAGTTCTTCCTCATGTTCAGATGGAATCTCCTTTCTTTTTCTGAATGTGCACAGACTACGTTATCATCAGCGTATTGGAGTTCTGCAACAGATGTTGGGATCTTGGTTTTGGCTTCCAGTCTGCTTTGAATGCAATTGTCCTGCTCCTTGGCAGAATAGGGTTGGACTGGATGGCCCATCAAATCTCTTCCAACTCTAGGATTCTATGATTCTCGTATGCTTCTGCAAAGGTGTTTAGAGTGGCTTGTAGGTCTTCTTCTGAATGTGCACAGACTACGTTATCATCTGCATATTGGAGTTCTGCAACAGATGTTGGGATCTTGGTTTTGGCTTCCAGTCTGCTTTGAATGCAATTGTCCTGCTCCTTGGCAGAATAGGGTTGGACTGGATGGCCCATCAAATCTCTTCCAACTCTAGGATTCTATGATTCTCATATGCTTCTGCAAAGGTGTTTAGAGTGGCTTGTAGGTCTTCTTCTGAATGTGCACAGACTACGTTATCATCTGCATATTGGAGTTCTGCAACAGATGTTGGGATCTTGGTTTTGGCTTCCAGTCTGCTTTGAATGCAATTGTCCTGCTCCTTGGCAGAATAGGGTTGGACTGGATGGCCCATCAAATCTCTTCCAACTCTAGGATTCTATGATTCTCGTATGCTTCTGCAAAGGTGTTTAGAGTGGCTTGTAGGTCTTCTTCTGAATGTGCACAGACTACGTTATCATCTGCATATTGGAGTTCTGCAACAGATGTTGGGATCTTGGTTTTGGCTTCCAGTCTGCTTTGAATGCAATTGTCCTGCTCCTTGGCAGAATAGGGTTGGACTGGATGGCCCATCAAATCTCTTCCAACTCTAGGATTCTATGATTCTCGTATGCTTCTGCAAAGGTGTTTAGAGTGGCTTGTAGGTCTTCTTCTGAATGTGCACAGACTACGTTATCATCTGCATATTGGAGTTCTGCAACAGATGTTGGGATCTTGGTTTTGGCTTCCAGTCTGCTTTGAATGCAATTGTCCTGCTCCTTGGCAGAATAGGGTTGGACTGGATGGCCCATCAAATCTCTTCCAACTCTAGGATTCTATGATTCTCATATGCTTCTGCAAAGGTGTTTAGAGTGGCTTGTAGGTCTTCTTCTGAATGTGCACAGACTACGTTATCATCTGCATATTGGAGTTCTGCAACAGATGTTGGGATCTTGGTTTTGGCTTCCAGTCTGCTTTGAATGCAATTGTCCTGCTCCTTGGCAGAATAGGGTTGGACTGGATGGCCCATCAAATCTCTTCCAACTCTAGGATTCTATGATTCTCGTATGCTTCTGCAAAGGTGTTTAGAGTGGCTTGTAGGTCTTCTTCTGAATGTGCACAGACTACGTTATCATCTGCATATTGGAGTTCTGCAACAGATGTTGGGATCTTGGTTTTGGCTTCCAGTCTGCTTTGAATGCAATTGTCCTGCTCCTTGGCAGAATAGGGTTGGACTGGATGGCCCATCAAATCTCTTCCAACTCTAGGATTCTATGATTCTCGTATGCTTCTGCAAAGGTGTTTAGAGTGGCTTGTAGGTCTTCTTCTGAATGTGCACAGACTACGTTATCATCTGCATATTGGAGTTCTGCAACAGATGTTGGGATCTTGGTTTTGGCTTCCAGTCTGCTTTGAATGCAATTGTCCTGCTCCTTGGCAGAATAGGGTTGGACTGGATGGCCCATCAAATCTCTTCCAACTCTAGGATTCTATGATTCTCGTATGCTTCTGCAAAGGTGTTTAGAGTGACTTGTAGGTCTTCTTCTGAATGTGCACAGACTACGTTATCATCTGCATATTGGAGTTCTGCAACAGATGTTGGGATCTTGGTTTTGGCTTCCAGTCTGCTTTGAATGCAATTGTCCTGCTCCTTGGCAGAATAGGGTTGGACTGGATGGCCCATCAAATCTCTTCCAACTCTAGGATTCTATGATTCTCATATGCTTCTGCAAAGGTGTTTAGAGTGGCTTGTAGGTCTTCTTCTGAATGTGCACAGACTACGTTATCATCTGCATATTGGAGTTCTGCAACAGATGTTGGGATCTTGGTTTTGGCTTCCAGTCTGCTTTGAATGCAATTGTCCTGCTCCTTGGCAGAATAGGGTTGGACTGGATGGCCCATCAAATCTCTTCCAACTCTAGGATTCTATGATTCTCGTATGCTTCTGCAAAGGTGTTTAGAGTGGCTTGTAGGTCTTCTTCTGAATGTGCACAGACTACGTTATCATCTGCATATTGGAGTTCTGCAACAGATGTTGGGATCTTGGTTTTGGCTTCCAGTCTGCTTTGAATGCAATTGTCCTGCTCCTTGGCAGAATAGGGTTGGACTGGATGGCCCATCAAATCTCTTCCAACTCTAGGATTCTATGATTCTCGTATGCTTCTGCAAAGGTGTTTAGAGTGGCTTGTAGGTCTTCTTCTGAATGTGCACAGACTACGTTATCATCTGCATATTGGAGTTCTGCAACAGATGTTGGGATCTTGGTTTTGGCTTCCAGTCTGCTTTGAATGCAATTGTCCTACTCCTTGGCAGAATAGGGTTGGACTGGATGGCCCATCAAATCTCTTCCAACTCTAGGATTCTATGATTCTCGTATGCTTCTGCAAAGGTGTTTAGAGTGGCTTGTAGGTCTTCTTCTGAATGTGCACAGACTACGTTATCATCTGCATATTGGAGTTCTGCAACAGATGTTGGGATCTTGGTTTTGGCTTCCAGTCTGCTGTGAATGCAATTGTCCTGCTCCTTGGCAGAATAGGGTTGGACTGGATGGCCCATCAAATCTCTTCCAACTCTAGGATTCTATGATTCTATGATTCTCATATGCTTCTGCAAAGGTGTTTAGAGTGGCTTGTAAGTCTTCATCTGAATGTGCATAGACTACGTTATCATCAGCATATTGGAGTTCTGCAACAGATGTTGTGACCTTGGTTTTGGCTTCCAGTCTGCTTTGAATGTGATTGTCCTGCTCCTTGGCAGAATGGGGTTGGACTAGATGGCCCACAACATCTCTTCCAACTCTAGGATTCTATGATTCTATGATTCTCGTATGCTTCTGCAAAGGTGTTTAGAGTGGCTTGTAGGTCTTAGAATCATAGAATCCTAGAATCCTAGAGTTGGAAGAGAACTCCTGGGCCATCCAGTCCAACCCCATTCTGCCACGAAGCAGGAATATTGCATTCAAAGCACCCCTGACAGATGGCCATCCAGCCTCTGTTTAAAAGCTTCCAAAGAAGGAGCCTCCACCACACTCTGGGGCAGAGAGTTCCACTGCTGAACGGCTCTCACAGTCAGGAAGTTCTTCCTCATGTTCAGATGAAATCTCCTTTCTTTTTCCGAATGTGCACAGACTACGTTATCATCAGCATATTGGAGTTCTGCAGCAGATGTTGTGACCTTGGTTTCGGCTTCTAGTCTGCTTTGAATGTGATTGTCCTGCTCCTTGGCAGAATGGGGTTGGACTGGATGGCAGATCTCTTCCAACTCTAGGATTTTATGATTCTCATATGCTTCTGCAAAGGTGTTTAGAGTGGCTTGTAGGTCTTAGAATCATAGAATCATAGAATTAAAGAGTTGGAAGAGACCTCCTGGGCCACCCAGTCCAATCCCATTCTGTCAAGAAGCAGGAATATTGCATTCAAAACACCCCTGACAGATGGCCATCCAGCCTCTGTTTAAAAGCCTCCAAAGAGAGAGCCTCCACCACACTCCGGGGCAGAGAGTTCCACTGCCGAACGGCTCTTACAGTCAGGAAGTTCTTACTCATGTTCAGATGGAATCTCCTTTCTTTTTCTGAATGTGCACAGACTACGTTATCATCAGCGTATTGGAGTTCTGCAACAGCTGTTGTGACCCTGGTTTTGGCTTCTAGTCTGCTTTGAATGCAATTGTCCTGCTCCTTGGCAGAATAGGGTTGGACTGGATGGCCCGCCAGATCTCTTCCAAGTCTAGGATTCTATGATGCTCGTATGCTTCTGCAAAGGTTTTTTAGAGTGGCTTGTAGGTCTTCATCTGAATGTGCACAGACTATGTTATCATCAGCATATTGGAGTTCTGCAACAGATGTTGTGACCTTGGTTTTCGCTTCCAGTCTGCTTTGAATGCGGTTGTCCTGCTCCTCGGCAGGATGGGGTTGGGCTGGATGGCCCACCAGATCTCTTCCAACTCTAGGATTCTATGATTCCCGTATGCTTCTGCAAAAGGTGTTTAGAGTGGCTTGTAGGTCTTAGAATCATAGAATCCTAGAATTGGAAGAGACCTCATGGGCCATCCAGTCGAACCCCATTCTTCCAAGAAGCAGGATTATTGCATTCAAAGCACCCCTAACAGATGACCATCCAGCCTCTGTTTACAAGCTTCCAAAGAGAGAGCCTCCACCACACTCCGAGGCAGAGAGTTCCACTGCTGAACAGCTCTCACAGTCAGGAAGTTCTTCCTCATGTTCAGATGGAATCTCCTTTCTTTTTCCGAATGTGCACAGACTACGTTATCATCAGCATATTGGAATTCTGCAACAGATGTTGTAACCCTGGTTTTGGCTTCCAGTCTGCTTTGAATGCAATTGTCCTACTCCTTGGCAGAATAGGGTTGGACTGGATGGCCCATCAAATCTCTTCCAACTCTAGGATTCTATGATTCTCGTATGCTTCTGCAAAAGGTGTTTAGAGTGGCTTTTAGGTCTTAGAATCATAGAATCCTAGAGTTGGAAGAGACCTCATGGGCCATCATCCAGTCCAACCCCATTCTGCCAAGAAGCAGGAATTTGCATTCAAAACACCCCTGACAGATGGCCATCCAGCCTGTTTACAAGCTTCCAAAGAGAGAGCCTCCACCACACTCCGGGGCAGAGAGTTCCACTGCCGAACGGCTCTTACAGTCAGGAAGTTCTTACTCATGTTCAGATGGAATCTCCTTTCTTTTTCTGAATGTGCACAGACTACGTTATCATCAGCGTATTGGAGTTCTGCAACAGCTGTTGTGACCCTGGTTTTGGCTTCTAGTCTGCTTTGAATGCAATTGTCCTGCTCCTTGGCAGAATAGGGTTGGACTGGATGGCCCGCCAGATCTCTTCCAAGTCTAGGATTCTATGATGCTCGTATGCTTCTGCAAAGGTTTTTTAGAGTGGCTTGTAGGTCTTCATCTGAATGTGCACAGACTATGTTATCATCAGCATATTGGAGTTCTGCAACAGATGTTGTGACCTTGGTTTTCGCTTCCAGTCTGCTTTGAATGCGGTTGTCCTGCTCCTCGGCAGGATGGGGTTGGACTGGATGGCCCACCAGATCTCTTCCAACTCTAGGATTCTATGATTCCCGTATGCTTCTGCAAAAGGTGTTTAGAGTGGCTTGTAGGTCTTCATCTGAATGTGCACAGACTACGTTATCATCAGCATATTGGAGTTCTGCAACAGATGTTGTGACCTTGGTTTTGGCTTCCAGTCTGCTTTGAATGTGATTGTCCTGCTCCTTGGCCAAATGGGGTTGGACTAGATGGCCCACCAGATCTCTTCCAACTCTAGGATTCTATGATTCCCGTATGCTTCTGCAAAAGGTGTTTAGAGTGGCTTGTAGGTCTTCATCTGAATGTGCACAGACTACGTTATCATCAGCATATTGGAGTTCTGCAACAGATGTTGTGACCTTGGTTTTGGCTTCCAGTCTGCTTTGAATGTGATTGTCCTGCTCCTTGGCCAAATGGGGTTGGACTAGATGGCCCACCAGATCTCTTCCAACTCTAGGATTCTATGATTCCCGTATGCTTCTGCAAAAGGTGTTTAGAGTGGCTTGTAGGTCTTCTTCTGAATGTGCACAGACTACGTTATCATCAGCATATTGGAGTTCTGCAACAGATGTTGTGACCTTGGTTTTGGCTTCCAGTCTGCTTTGAATGTGATTGTCCTGCTCCTTGGCCAAATGGGGTTGGACTAGATGGCCCACCAGATCTCTTCCAACTCTAGGATTCTATGATTCCCGTATGCTTCTGCAAAAGGTGTTTAGAGTGGCTTGTAGGTCTTCTTCTGAATGTGCACAGACTACGTTATCATCAGCATATTGGAGTTCTGCAACAGATGTTGTGACCTTGGTTTTGGCTTCCAGTCTGCTTTGAATGTGATTGTCCTGCTCCTTGGCCAAATGGGGTTGGACTGGATGGCCCACCAGATCTCTTCCAACTCTAGGATTCTATGATTCTCGTATGCTTCTGCAAAAGGTGTTTAGAGTGGCTTGTAGAATCATAGAATCCTAGAGTTGGAAGAGACCTCATGAGCCATCCAGTCGAACCCCATTCTTCCAAGAAGCAGGATTATTGCATTCAAAGCACCCCTAACAGATGACCATCCAGCCTCTGTTTACAAGCTTCCAAAGAGAGAGCCTCCACCACAATTCAGAGGCAGAGAGTTCCACTGCTGAACAGCTCTCACAGTCAGGAAGTTCTTCCTCATGTTCAGATGGAATCTCCTTTCTTCTTCTGAATGTGCACAGACTATCATCAACATATTGGAGTTCTGCAACAGATGTTGTAACCCTGGTTTTGGCTTCCAGTCTGCTTTGAATGCAATTGTCCTGCTCCTTGACAGAATAGGGTTGGACTGGATGGCCCATCAAATCTCTTCCAACTCTAGGATTCTATGATTCTCGTATGCTTCTGCAAAGGTGTTTAGAGTGGATTGTAAGTCTTCATCTGAACGTGCATAGACTACGTTATCATCAGCATATTGGAGTTCTGCAACAGATGTTGTGACCTTGGTTTTGGCTTCCAGTCTGCTTTGAATGCAATTGTCCTGCTCCTTGGCCAAATGGGGTTGGACTGGATGGCCCGCCAGATCTCTTCCAACTCTAGGATTCTAGGATTCTGTCATTCTCGTATGCTTCTGCAAAGGTGTTTAGAGTGGCTTGTAGGTCTTAGAATCATAGAATCCTAGAATCCTAGAGTTGGAAGAGAACTCCTGGGCCATCCAGTCCAACCCCATTCTGTCAAGAAGCAGGAATATTGCATTCAAAGCACCCCTAACAGATGACCATCCAGCCTCTGTTTACAAGCTTCCAAAGAGAGAGCCTCCACCACACTCCGAGGCAGAGAGTTCCACTGCTGAACAGCTCTCA
Organism: Anolis sagrei; assembly: GCF_037176765.1. Lineage (NCBI taxonomy): Eukaryota > Metazoa > Chordata > Lepidosauria > Squamata > Anolidae > Anolis > Anolis sagrei. The sequence continues at coordinate 2,636,623 of NC_090035.1, forward strand.
CAGTCAGGAAGTTCTTCCTCATGTTCAGATGGAATCTCCTTTCTTCTTCTGAATGTGCACAGACTATCATCAGCATATTGGAGTTCTGCAACAGATGTTGTAACCCTGGTTTTGGCTTCCAGTCTGCTTTGAATGCAATTGTTCTGCTTCTTGGCAGAATGGGTTGGACTGGATGGCCCACAATGTCTCTTCCAACTCTAGGATTCTATGATTCTCATATACTTCTGCAAAGGTGTTTAGAGTGGCTTGTAAGTCTTCATCTGAATGTGCATAGACTACGCTGTCATCAGCATATTGGAGTTCTGCCACAGATGTTGTGACCTTGGTTTTGGCTTCCAGTCTGCTTTGAATGCGATTGTCCTGCTCCTTGGCGGAATGGGGTTGGACTAGATGGCCCACAATGTCTCTTCCAACTCTAGGATTCTATCATTTATCCTGGGTCAGAATGATGGGAGGTGCAGTCCAACTCTATCTGAAGGGCCACAAGTTGCCTGGTTCAAAGTTACTGCTGCCTGTTTCAGGAACAGGCACCCTCCAGACGCTGGACTGCATCTCCCATCATCCCTCACCGCCGGGGATGCCAAGGAAGGCTTGTGGGAGCTTGACGAGCCAAGTTTCCGAGGTCCTTCCTTCTGAGATCTTTCCTAAATGGAGATTCCAGAGACGGGACTCATGCAAAGCAGATGTTCCTTTGCTGAGCAACCGGCTGGGTCTGATGATAAGGGCTGCAAAACCCCGCCACCTCTCCCTGGCTTTCGGTGACCCTTCTCTGACCTCCCTTTTGGAGGAGGAACCTGGCTCTTTCTCCTGGATGGAGGGATGGATGGAGGATGCCTGGAGCCCTGGAAATGTGAGACCTTGGAACAACAAAGGCTGGCCCGGACCTGACAGCTCCACCGAGTGGGACGACAAATGGAAAACTGGACACCGTGCATCCATGTCTGTCCCCGTGCTGGGCCCAGGGTGGAAAAGGGGAAGCACCCAGCTTCTGCTTGGAAGCCTCCAGAGAAGAGGACTCCATCCATCACTCTCCAAAGAAGCAGATTGCTTCGAACTGCAGGACGTTCTTCCCAATGTTTTGGTAGGATCCCTCTTTCCTGTAATTTGGGTCCATTGCTCCATGCTGTCCTTGTTTCCAGAGGAGCAGAAAATCAGATTTTCCCTCTCCTTAATGGGACATCCCATCAGATATTGAAACATGGCTATTGTCATAGAATCCTAGAGTTGGAAGAGACCTGGTGGGCCATCATCCAGTCCTACCTCATTCTGCAAAGAAGTAGGAAAATCACATTCAAAGCCCCCCTGACAGATGGCCAACCAGCCTCTGCTTCAAAGCCTCCAAAGAAGGAGCCTCCACCACAATTCAGAGGCAGAGAGTTCCACTGCTGAACAGCTCTCTCATGGCTATTGTCATAGAATCCTAGAGTTGGAAGAGACCTCCTGGGCCATCATCCAGTCCAACCCCATTTTGCAAAGAAGTAGGAAAATCGCATTCAAAGCCCCCCTGACAGATGCCCATCCAGCCTCTGCTTCAAAGCCTCCAAAGAAGGAGCCTCCACCACAATTCAGAGGCAGAGAGTTCCACTGCTGAACAGCTCTCACATGGCTATTGTCATAGAATCCTAGAGTTGGAAAAGACCTGGTGGGCCATCATCCAGCCCAACCCCATTCTGCCAAGAAGCAGGAAAATCACATTCAAAGCCCCCCTGACAGATGGCCATCCAGCCTCTGCTTCAAAGCCTCCAAAGAAGGAGCCTCCACCACAATTCAGAGGCAGAGAGTTCCACTGCTGAACAGCTCTCACATGGCTATTGTCATAGAATCCTAGAGTTGGAAAAGACCTGGTGGGCCATCATCCAGCCCAACCCCATTCTGCCAAGAAGCAGGAAAATCACATTCAAAGCCCCCCTGACAGATGCCCATCCAGCCTCTGCTTCAAAGCCTCCAAAGAAGGAGCCTCCACCACAATTCAGAGGCAGAGAGTTCCACTGCTGAACAGCTCTCACATGGCTATTGTCATAGAATCCTAGAGTTGGAAAAGACCTGGTGGGCCATCATCCAGCCCAACCCCATTCTGCCAAGAAGCAGGAAAATCACATTCAAAGCCCCCCTGACAGATGGCCATCCAGCCTCTGCTTCAAAGCCTCCAAAGAAGGAGCCTCCACCACAATTCAGAGGCAGAGAGTTCCACTGCTGAACAGCTCTCACATGGCTATTGTCATAGAATCCTAGAGTTGGAAAAGACCTGGTGGGCCATCATCCAGCCCAACCCCATTCTGCCAAGAAGCAGGAAAATCACATTCAAAGCCCCCCTGACAGATGGCCATCCAGCCTCTGCTTCAAAGCCTCCAAAGAAGGAGCCTCCACCACAATTCAGAGGCAGAGAGTTCCACTGCTGAACAGCTCTCTCATGGCTATTGTCATAGAATCCTAGAGTTGGAAGAGACCTCCTGGGCCATCATCCAGTCCAACCCCATTTTGCAAAGAAGTAGGAAAATCGCATTCAAAGCCCCCCTGACAGATGCCCATCCAGCCTCTGCTTCAAAGCCTCCAAAGAAGGAGCCTCCACCACAATTCAGAGGCAGAGAGTTCCACTGCTGAACAGCTCTCACATGGCTATTGTCATAGAATCCTAGAGTTGGAAAAGACCTGGTGGGCCATCATCCAGCCCAATCCCATTCTACCAAGAAGCAAGAAAATCGCATTCAAAGCCCCCCTGACAGATGGCCATCCAGCCTCTGCTTCAAAGCCTCCAAAGAAGGAGCCTCCACCACAATTCAGAGGCAGAGAGTTCCACTGCTGAACAGCTCTCACATGGCTATTGTCATAGAATCCTAGAGTTGGAAGAGACCTGGTGGGCCATCATCCAGCCCAACCCCATTCTGCCAAGAAGCAGGAAAATCACATTCAAAGCCCCCCTGACAGATGGCCATCCAGCCTCTGCTTCAAAGTCTCCAAAAAAGGAGCCTCCACCACAATTTAGAGGCAGAGAGTTCCACTGCTGAACAGCTCTCACAGTCAGGAAGTTCTTCCTAACGTTCAGTTGGAATCTCCTTTCCTGTAGTTCGAAGCCATGGTTCCATTGCGTCCTAGTCCTCAAGGCTGTTAGGATTGGTGGAAGTTGGAGCCCCAAACACCTGGAGGGCCAAAGTTGGCCCATGCCTGGCTTAGGCGTCCCAAGCTTTTTCAGCCTCAGTTTCCCAACAATGTTGTTGTTGATTCAATTCAGCGGCTTCCAACTCTTTGTGACCTCATGGGCCAAAACAACGGCTGAGATTTCCCCACTTTTAAATGGAAAGTGTTGTGCCAGACGCAAACAACAGCGATTCCGAGCTCAGCTCAAGGGAAGGAAATGAGAGGATGGAGTTATTTTCAGAACGCTGCTAAATAAGAGCGGAGCGAAAGGTGACTCAGAAAAAAGAAAGCGGGTCAGTTCTTCTCCGACTGTGCCATACTTGGCAGGATGTGACCAATCATTCTGCGATGCTCTCGCATCAACAAGGTCGTATTATTATTACTTGATGCACAACGAGATTAGCACACCGCAAACACAACCACTATGCTAGCTTTTGTATTGGATCACATGTAAGACTGTGTGATGAGTTGGCAAATAATGCATGCGGATCCGAGTAGGGTGGCCTTTTGCAATTGACAAATGGTAATTTTGTCAACACTGATTGTTTTTAAGTGCAGGCCAAGGTCTTGAGACACTGCACACAGTGTGCCAGTCACCTGGGGATGCATCCAGATAGATACAATGAAGTCAGCTGCTTTTAAAAATCACTACTGACCGAAAGGTCATGAGTTCGAAGTCAGCCTGGGTCGGAGTAAGCTCCTGGCCATTTGTCTCTGCAGCCCGAAAGACAGTTGCATTTGTCAAGTAGGAAATTTAGGTACCACTTTATGCGGGGAGGCTAATTTAACTAATTTACGACGCCATAAAAATCTCCAGTAGTGTGCAAAAGAATGAGGAAGTACTCCATCAATGTCACAAGTGGAGGATGAAGCGACAGCTCCCCCGGTGGCCGGAATTTGAGCATAGCCTCATGAAGCTGGATTGTTTAATAGCCTCTGTGTGTCTGTCTAGATAGGTTGTGTGTCTATGGCACTGAATGTTTGCCATATATATGTGCATTGTAATCTGAGTCCCCTGCATGGTGAGAAGGGTAGAATATAAATATTGTAAATAAATAAATACATAAATAAATAAATCTGCCCTTGTGCTTTGCTATCATACAAAACCTGACTGGCACAACCTGGGGATCACAACCAGACACAGTGCTTGGCTACTCTTGGCTACTCTTGGCGCTTGGCTACTCTGCTGCTGAGTAAGCATGCCCAGTGTGGAACACTCTTACTACGTTCAAACAGTAGATGTGGCTCTTAATGAGACATGCTGCATTATCACAAGATGTCTATGCCCAACACCGCTGGAGAAATTATACTGTTCAGCCAGTATTGCATCACCGGACATCCATATTCAGTAGCCAATAGTGAAAGGACCAAGGCAGTGACATCTCCAGCCCATCCTCTGTTCAGATATCAGCCAGCATGACAATGCCATAAATCAAGAAACAGCTTCCTGAGACCTACAGAGATATTTGCAGGAACACCTCAGCAAGCAAGAGTCCAAAAGTGGCAGGCTAAAATACAAAATCTCAATCAGTGCCTGAGACCAGATGAGAAACTCCCCCCTGGGCACACAGAAGACGGGGTGACTTGGAAGGCGCTGAACAGACTGCGCTCTGGCACCACGAGATGCAGAGCCAACCTTCGGAAATGGGGCCACCAAGTGGAGTCCACGACATGCGAGTGCGGAGAAGAGCAAACCACTGACCACCTGCTGCAATGCACCCTGAGCTCTGCCATGTGCACAATGAAGGACCTTCTTGCGGCAACACCAGAGGCACTCCAAGGGGACAGATACTACTCAAAGCTTCTGGTCTTTAACTTTGTTTGTGTTTTGAAATACATCCTAACTCTGTCTGTGCACGAGGGCACGAAGATATTTCAAAGGCAGGTGCCAATAATCAAATCTATTCCCCAAAGCTGGGCTGCTGCTAAGTTCAGCGTGTGTTTATCTGGAGCAGACACACTCGGCGGAGGAGAGGGATGCCAAGAAAGGGGATTTACAGCCAGCCAGAGAGCAAGTCCAGGGTTTGGAACACGATACGGCAGCGGGAGAATGGAAGCCGAGGGCCTTCCAACGCGTCCTCGCAAACACGCCACCGCCCCACCAGCCAGGAAGATGACAGCTTGGGTCTGATGTTCCGGCACCTGCGCCCGGGGTTCCATCTGGACGCCGGATCGGCCAGAAATATCCCCAACCGTCAGGCGCAGGAGTTCAAAAGTGTTGCTCAAATATTCAGCCGTGATTTATAAGGCAGGATAAGCATTCAAAGCTGCGTGGCTTTGGGTTCATTCCAAGCCGGACAGGAATCAAGAACGTTTTGGACCAAACAGAGGAGTCGATGGGGGGGAAATAGGAAACTTCTGAAGGCAAAAATGCCAAAGAGAGGGAGGAATGAGGCCCCCACCAGCAGGCAGGATCCACTGGGATGAAGCAACCCAAACATCCACCTGTCTCAAATATATTTTCGTCTGCTTCCAAGTCATAGAATCATAGAATCCAAGAGTTGGAAGAGACCTCATGGGCCATCCAGTCCAACCCCATTCTGCCAAGAAGCAGGAATATTGCATTCAAATCACCCCTGACAGATGGCCATCCAGCCTCTGTTTAAAGGCTTCCAAAGAAGGAGCTTCCACCACACTCCGGGGCAGAGAGTTCCACTGCTGAACAGCTCTCACAGTCAGGAAGTTCTTCCTCATGTTCAGATGGAATCTCCTCTCTTGTAGTTTGAAGCCATTGTTCCACTGCATCCTAGTCTCCAGGGAAGCAGAAAGGAAGCTTGCTCCCTCCTCTTTCCTGTGGCTTCCTCTCACATATTGATACATGGCTATCATATCTCCTCTCAGCCTTCTCTTCTTCAGGCTAAACATGCCCAGCTCCTTAAACCGCTCCTCATAGGGCTTGTTCTCCAGACCCTTGATCATTTTAGTCGCCCTCCTCTGGAAGGAAGGTCGATTGTTTTCCAAAGATGTTAAGAACAGACATGTCACAGCTTGAGAAAATGTAGAGCCTGGGAGATGGACTTTTTGTGGCTGCAACACCTTGGTCACCTCTAGATTGGACTACTGTAATGCGCTCTATGTGGGGCTGCCCTTGAAAACAGCTTGGAAATTCCAACTGGTCCAACGGTCGGCAGCCAGGCTGTTAACTGGCGCTCCTTACAGAGAGAGGTCAACCCTCCCGTTGAAGGAGCTCCACTGGCTGCCGTTCATCTTCCGGTCCCAATTCAAGGTGCAGGTGCTCACCTACAAAGCCCTAAGCAGTTTGGGACCTGCCTACCTGCGTGACCGCATCTCTCTATACGAACCCACGCGTTCCTTTCGGTCATCTGGAGAGGCCCTGCTCACGATCCCACCTGCGTCGCAAGCGCGTTTGGTGGGGACGAGGGACAGGGCCTTCTCAGTGAATGCCTAGGGATGCTTTTCTTAAATGGCAGGCGGTTGGATTAGGAAAGTTTAGAGAAGACAACGATGCTGCGGAAAATGGAAGGAAAAAGGAAGAGGGACCAACCAAAAGCAAGGTGGTTTTTTTTTTTTTTGTCATGTCAGGAGTTGCTCCTGTTGTGAGAGAATTGGCCATCTGCAAGGACGTTGCCCAGGGGACGCCCGGATGATTTGATGTTTTTATCATCCTTGTGGGCGGCTTCTCTCATGTCCCCGTCAGGAGAAATGCCTCTAGAACATGGCTCTATAGCCCGAAAAAAACCCACAAGAACCTAGTGATTCCAGCCATGAAAGCCTTCGACAATTATTATTATTATTATTTGTTGTGTCAGGAGCGACTTGAGAAACTGCAAGTCGCTTCTGGTGTGAGAGAATTGGTCGTCTGCAAGGACGATGCCCAGGGGACGCCCGGATGATTTGATGTTTTTATCATCCTTGTGGGTGGCTTCTCTCATGTCCCCGCATGAGGAGCTGGTGCTGATAGAGGGAGCTCGTCCGCCTCTCCCCGGATTCGAACCTGCGACCTGTCGGTCTTCAATCCTGCCGGCACAGGGATTTAACCCACTGCGCAATGGGGGGGTCCAGCAAGGTGGATGTATGGCATCCTTGAAGGGACTGGCTTGACTCTGAAGGAGCTGGGGGTGGCCACGGCCGACAGGGAGCTCTGGCCTGGGATGGTCCAGGAGGTCACGAAGAAGTGACTGAACGAATAAACAACAACAAACAGGGGGTTGGATTAGATGGCTCGTGTGAGCTCTTCCAACTCTATGATTCTATGATTCGAACCCTGGTCTCAAGGGTGGTACCATTGCGCCATGTTGACCTCTTGAGCCATACAGTTCAATACACAAAAGAAGAAGGGAAAGAACACATGAAAAAGTACATCACGGTCCATCTGAAAGACCTATCAGGCTGCATTCGTTGGCTCCATGAACGCATCAGGGGAATCCATCACCTCCAGAAAGAAGCCTAGTTCCAAACCAACACCTACGCCTTTGGTGGTTTCTTGCTTTCGCCTTCTGTTCCTCCAATCTGCCCTCCGCCTGGTTCTTCTCCACCTCTGATGCCTCTCCCTCTCGTTCTTTGGCTGTCTCTTTCTTTCCTTTCTTTCTTTCGTGGTTCTGCCTCCCCCTCAGCTCCCCAAACAATATATCCGAACCACCAGCTGCCGACTGGCTGCTTCCCGGAAAACTCCTCCGCGTGACGTCAGAGGCCGGACTCGAGGAGATCAAGAGAAACGGCAGATCCAGGTTTGGGTTACAAATCCAAAGCCCAGGCCTGGCAGGACCACAGCTGGCTTGGGGTCCCCGGGTGGAATTCCACTTGATCCTTATGTAAGCCCAAGATTGAATTATGCTTCGAAGGTGCATTTTTGGGAGAACACGACACATACTCCGAGAGAAAAATGACTGAAACAGTGCCTTGGTCATGAGATCAAAACACGCTGAATGACTGCAGCGTTCTCAATGGCGCTCGGGTAGGATGAGCAGCTTGTGGTCCTCCCAATGAACCTGCTTGATGGGTGCTGCAATCCAGCAACATCTGGAATGGGGATGGGTTATCTACCCCCTCAATAGACTCACATAGGATAGGAGTGCAGATTGTCTAGACCAGGCATGGGCAAACTCTGGCCCTACAGTTGTTTTGGATTTCAACTTTTCCACTTAAGTGGCTGAAAGGGAAAAGGAAGGGGCCTGAGGCCAGGAATTGTGGGAGTTGAAGTCCAAAACACCCAGAGGGCCAAAGTTTCCCCATGCCTAGTTTGTGAGGGACCATTGTGGGAAAGCAACATGGAAGCCCATGGACAGAAACCTAGTTTGGGAGGGACCATTGTGGGAAAGCAACATGGAAGTCTACGGATATAAGCCTAGTTTGGGAGGGACCACTGTGGAAAAGCAACATGGAAGCCCATGGACAGAAGCCTAGTTTGGGAGGAACCATTGTGGGAAAGCAACATGGAAGCCCATGGACAGAAGCCTAGTTTGAGAGGGACCATTGTGGGAAAGCAACATGGAAGTCTATGGATGTAAACAGAGTTTGGTAGGGACCATTGTGAGAAAGCAACATGAAGCCCATGGACGGAAGCCTAGTTTGGGAGGGACCATTGTGAGAACATGGAAGCCTATGGATGTAAACCATGTTTGGGAGGGACCATTTGTGAGAAATCAATATGGAAGCCCATGGGTGGAAACCTAGATTGGGAAGGACCATTGTGAGAACATGGAAGCCTATGGATGTAAACCAAGTTTGGGAGGGACCATTTGTGAGAAATCAATATGGAAGCCCATGGGTGGAAACCTAGGTTGGGAAGGACCATTGTGGGAAAGCAACATGGAAGCCCATGGATTTAAGACTAGTTTGGAAAGGACCATTGTGGGAAAGCAATATAAAAGCCCATGGGCAGAAGCCTAGTTTGGGAGAGACTATTGTGAGAAAGCAACATGGAAGCCCATGGGCGGAAGCCTAGTTTGGGAGGGACCATTGTGGGAAAGAAACATGGAAGCCCATGGGTGGAAACCTAGTTTGGGGGGGACCATTGTGGGAAAGCAACATGGAAGCCCATGGATGTAAACCGAGTTTGGAAGGGACCCAGTGAGAAAGCAACATGGAAGCCCATGGACGGAAGCTTAGTTTGGGAAGGTCCATTGTGGGAAAGCAGCATGGAAACCCATGGATGTAAACTGAGTTTGGGAGGGACCATTGTGAGAAAGCAACATGGAAGCCCATGGACGGAATTCTAGTTTGGGAGGGATCATTGTGAGAAAGCAACATGGAAGCCCATGGACGGAAGCTTAGTTTGGGAAGGTCCATTGTGGGAAAGCAACATGGAAACCCATGGATGTAAACCGAGTTTGGAAGGGACCATTGTGAGAAAGCAACATGGAAGCCCATGGATAGAAGCTTAGTTTGGGAGGGACCATTGTGGGAAAGTAAGATGGAAGCCCATGGATGTAGTAAACCAAGTTTGGGAGGAACCATTGTGAGAAAGCAACATGGAAGCCCGTGGACGGAATTCTAGTTTGGGAGGGACCATTGTGAGAAAGCAACATGGAAGCCCATGGACAGAAGCCTAGTTTGGGAGGGATCTCAATCCTATAGAAAACCTTTGGAGGGAGTTGAAAGCCCGTGTCGCCCAGCGACAGCCCCAAAACATCACTGCTCTTGAGGAGATCTGCATGGGGGATTGGGCCAACATACCAGCAACAGTGTGCGCCAACCTTGTGAGGACTTACAGAAAACATCTGACCTCTGTCATTGCCAATAAAGGATATATAAGAAATTATTGAGATGAACTTTTGTTATGGGCCAAATACTTTTCCACCATAATTTGCAAATAAATTCATTAAAATCAGACAATGTGATTTTCTGGATGTGTTTTCTCATGTTGAGGTCTACCCATGATGTCAATTCCAGGCCTCTCTAATCTTTTTATGTGGGAGAACTTCTACAATTGGCATCTGACTAAATATTTATTTTCCCCAGTATATTTACTGCATTGTTATAAGTGTTTTATTTAACTTACTATATAGGGTGTTATCAAGTTTTCATCAAGCCTTTTTGTTTGGTTTAGTATTGTGACATGGCCTAAGGGCTAATCAATAAAATTTACATTGTCATATATTCCAGATTATCAAAGCAGATAACCAATGAGTCTACACTGCCAGATAATCCAGTTCAAAGGGTAATCTGTATTTTATATGGTAGTGTAGAAGGGTCCTGAGTCAATTGGGAAGAGCAAAAGCCCACCGGCTCTTCTGCTCCTCTCTGACATACCCGTTTCCCTGAAAATAAGACACGGTCTTATATCAATGTTGACTCCAAAAGATGCATTAGATTAGGGCTTATTTTCAGGGAATGACGTATTTTTTCCAATTCACTTTTTGATGAACTGTAACTAGGACTTATTTTTGAAGTAAGGTTCATGTTTCGAGCATCCCCAAAACCCCTGAAAAATCACACTAGGGCTTATTTTCGGGGTAGGTCTTATTTTTGGGGAAAAAGGGCATATACTTTGAACCTGTCTGTAGTGATTCTTACCTAGTAGGCCGAGAAGGAAGCCTGAATAACTGTAGGGCAAGCCTCCATTTTGAGAGTGTATGCCAGGGAAGCAGCCATCTTGAGTGAGGATAGCTAGAAGATGGGAGGAGTTTGAGGTCTCCTGGGATTGGCTAGAGCAGAGGGGAGGAGCCAAGTCTTAGGAGGGAAAAGATTTCAGCTTCTGAGGAGAAAAGGATTGGGAGCTGGTGGAAGAAGAAGGGTTTTTGAAACTGGGTTTTCAGAGAGAGAGCATCTGTGTCAGGCAGGGCTGATTAGCTGGCAGAAAGGTTCAGACAGCTACCTGATTTCTTGTGGGAGATAGCACAAGGGGTTAGCTCTCTAGATTGAGTTAGTTAGCTGGAAGAACTCTGGGAAGAGTTAGCTGATAACTCAGGGGACTACCTAGGTTAGGTTAGTCAGTGACTCATTATTTCTCTGAAGTAGAGTGAGGGATTTTTGTAAGCAGTAGCTATATCTGTTTGATTAGCTCTTTATGTAACCAAGTGAAGAAACTTATTTCAAACCACCATCAAGCTATAGTTCACTTTTGTAACAAGTCAAGTGTTTTGTGTCTCTCAGAAGAAGAAGTCAGTTGTCTGTTGTTTTTATAAATAAATCTTTTTCTATTTAACTATCAACAAGGTCTCTATCGTTCCTCAATCTGAAGTCGAGAATGCCCCCCCCCCCACCAAACAAGGGATGGTGACTTATAGTTCTGCAAAGGACAAAGGAACCAGACTGCACAATAGGGGTCAATTTGCCAAGGCCTTAACAACAATGAGGACCCCATGAAACTTTGGGAATAGCTAGACCTTGGGGTCTCTGCCTCTCTCGGGAGCTGTAGTTCTCCAACGACGGGGAGCAAAGCTTGCTTCCAGAGACACCAGGTCCATTTGGGCCACTCAAGGACTCCTGCCAGGACCTTTGTGCAAGACCCTTGCGTTTTAGCCATCCTCTATGGACACTCTTCCCCCCCACATGGACAAACCTTATGAAATCTTGCCTTTTATGAACTTTAGATATATGAAATGTGTTTTCTGATTTCTTTGTGTGGCAGAAGCCTTTCCCCTTTTCCTCTGCCCTTTGTTTCCCCTACATACATGAAGAAACTCCAACAAAGGGACTACAAAGCCCCAAACGTTCCAGGAATTTTTTAATCCACAACTTCCTTTTGCATGGACAATACCCTGGGCAGCTGGTGGCCCTCGGAGGAATTGCCCAGCCCTCAGCTTGCCCCTTTGGCAAAAATCTTAATCATATTTCCTCCTGAAGGACAAAAGGTCTTCGAAAAACCTTTTGCCTTCGCTCTGATTAACTCAGCTATCTCCACCAAGAAACAATCACCCCAGTCTACACATGTTGATCCATTCCACTCAAAGCACAATAGATCAGGCTGGCTTGAGATTTCCCCTTCGTCTCGCCGGCCACATGGCATTATTTTTTTTTCACATTCATTCATAGATTCCTTTGTGTCTTTTTATCCCGCCTCCCTCTTTTCTGATTTGCTATTGCCGCTAGATGGCAGAAGCCTCCCCATTGGACCCTGCGGACCGCTGGAGCTTCCTGATTGGTCCAGAAGCGCCGGGGGCAGGAGGGCCACCTCCCAGCTGTTCGCCCATTGTCCAATCGCAGTGGAGGGTGGCAGGGAGGCTGGGGCGGGAAGTTTGAACTCTGCAACTTTGAAAACTCTATATAAATGGCTGTATCAAATGTATTTCTTTATGCTTGCATGTGAATGATCACATCACTTCAGCTGAATCGCACAATAAACCTCAGTGCCACTTCTTCGCCTTGGCAAGAGTCTCATTTCAATTATTAATATCAATAAAATTGCTGGAATCAGGCTTCTCTGACGTCTCGCCAAGGTCATGGGCCCTCTTTGGTGCGGTCCTAGGGGTCTCTCTTACTGGGGAGACCCTCCTAAAGTCCGTATTGACTTCAAATCTATCTGTAATCCTTTGTGATAATTAATATTTCTGTGATCAGATAGATGACGATGAATGATGGACAACGAATTCACTATAACGACTGACCATTGTTATTATGTGATTGCATTTTGCTGTTATAACGTTTTAATTGAATATATTATATGATGTTTTTAACGATTGTTTTGTGATTTTATTGTTGGTAACCAGCCCGAGTCCCCCGATAGAGGGGAGAAGACCGGTATACAAAATTGCTAAATAAATAAATAAATAATTCCAGCCTCTTTAACATTCTAATACCACAGAAAGATCTCTTATCCAAACAGTCACTCTGGGAGCTAAGGGAAGAGTTGTGTTGGCAGAAGGGGGAAAGTTTACCTCAGAAATTCCCTTTAAAAATCCAAAGTCATCTTGGGTTGGTGGCAGCATTAAACCAAAAGAAGACTCTACCATTACACACATCTAACATCATCTCGCTACCATACTATTGTCCAGTAGTGTGATATTACATATAGTCCTTTACAGTGGTGTTCAGCTGTGGGATACTTGGTGTAAGATCACTACGCATTCCGTTATAATTGGTGCCAGTAGCGAGATTGATAAGATTGATATCGTACGTTTCTTGCTACTGTCTTTCTGCCTTGGCTGTACCTGCTGATGATTTTCCATTTCCTGCTTCTTGCTACATCCTGCCCTTTCTTGGCAGCCAGGTCTTGCCAATCTAAGTGTCCTATTTCAGGGCACTTCTGGGCATGGAAGGGAAAAGGCTGGAAGCTCTCCTTGCGGAAGGAGGTCTTTTGTTGACGATGCTTTTCCCCTCCCACAATCCACATACAAACCTGTGCATTGCTATGTAGAAGGTCTAGGACAGGAAGCCAAAGTGTCTCAAGGGTTTACAGCATCATGAAAGGACTGAACCCAAACAGCCCTGTTCCGTCTTCCAGGAGCATAGTTTATGTTGCCTTTTAGTTGCATGGGATAGTGTTCCTTTGCATTTCTCCAGGGTTGCTATAGACCCAGCAGCACCCTGGAAGTTAAACAGTATCAGAGTCTGGAGAGCCAGGCTGCAGGCCCTCTGCAGTTATTGGTTTAGAAAGTATCTCTTTGAGTGTAGAGACCGCCCTTTTTCCAGGGGTTGAGATCTCCATTTTGGAATCTCCCGTGCCTCCTTCAGTAGAGAAAGAAAGCTTCAGATGTGCTGTTGGTCAGCTAGGAAGCTCTGAAAAAATCATTGTAAGTACAGTTGAGTCTTGATTGAGTTATATAGATAAAGAAGCTAATTGAGATAGATAGATAGATAGATAGATAGATAGATAGATAGATAGATAGAATAACGATTGGGTAATATTGGGTCTTATTTATTTATTTATTTATTTATTTATTTATTCGATTTGTATACCGCTACTCCCAATTTGGCTCGGAGCGGTTTATGTAAGTAGGTTAAAACAATACAGTTTGCTTTAAAATAACAGTAAGAAGCAAGAAACAGACATCGCCCCGAGTTATTCACCCGTCAAAAGCTTGTCGGAAAAGAAAGGTTTTACAGGCTTTCCGAAAAGTAAGTAGATCTTGGATAATTGAGTTATAGATAGACATTGAGTTATTGAATATTATTGAGCATTACTTCATCCCCAAAGCTAACCTTGAGCTATAGAAAGGGAAAAACCTGTTTTTTCTAACCATAGCAGCTCAGGGTTAGCGTGAAAGGATCCCAGGATATTTTCTACCATTTGGGGAAGAGTTACCTCAGTAACTGAAGGAAAAAAGAAGTAAAGATCATCTCTATGGTTTACCAAATTGACTGTTTGTGTTGTACCTTCTTCAAGCTGTGCCAAGTCTGCCAAGGACTTTGAAAATAAATATTCTGTTTGATGTTCCAAACCTGAAGTGGCCTCAGTTGGTTTTCTCAGTCGAGAAAACCAAAGTGCTGTTCCAGCAGTCACCAGCCGTCCCCTCTCCAATGCCAGAGATACAGCTTAATGGTGTCACATTAGAAAATGTCGACCATTTCCGCTACCTTGGCAGCCACCCCTCCACCAAAGTCAACATCGACGCCGAAATACAACACCGCCTGAGCTCTGCAAGTGCAGCATTTTCCCGAATGAAGCAGAGAGTGTTTGAGGACTGGGACATCCGTAGGGATACCAAGGTGCTTGTCTATAAAGCTATTGTCCTCCCAACCCTGCTATACGCCTGTGAGACGTGGACTGTCTACAGACGTCACATGCAGCTCCTGGAACGATTCCATCAGCGCTGCCTCCGGGAAATCCTGCAAATCTCCTGGGAGGACAAGCGGACAAACGTCAGTGTGCTGGAAGAAGCAAAGACCACCAGCATTGAAGCGATGGTCCTCCAACATCAACTCCGCTGGACCGGCCACGTTGTCCGGATGCCTGACCACCGTCTCCCAAAGCAGTTGCTCTACTCCGAACTCAAGAATGGAAAACGGAATGTTGGTGGGCAGGAAAAGAGGTTTAAAGATGGGCTCAAAGCCAACCTTAAAAACTCTGGCATAGACACTGAGAACTGGGAAGCCCTGGCCCTTGAGCGCTCCAACTGGAGGTCAGCTGTGACCAGCAGTGCTGCAGAATTCGAGGAGGCACGAGTGGAGGGTGAAAGAGAGAAATGTGCCAGGAGGAAGGCACGCCAAGCCAACCCCGACCAGGACCGCCTTCCACCTGGAAACCAATGCCCTCACTGCGGAAGAAGATGCAGAGCAAGAATAGGGCTCCACAGCCACCTACGGACCCACAAGGAAACCCATGATGGAAGACCATCTTACTCGTCCAACAAGGGATCGCCTAAGTAAGTAAGTAAGGCCTCAGTTGCTGAGAATTTTTGAGCTTTTAAAGAAAGACCTCCGCGGTCCACCCAGATTAAGAGAGAAGCACATCTTAGTTTTAATTTCATAGTGTCTGGGTGTGACGGCACAAGCCCTAATGTGAGAATGGCATGCGGTTGTGCACCCACCATTAAAATGCGCCGGTAGCTATCCCGGTCGATGCCCCAGAGCTTGAGGTCGGTCTTGGCTTTGACGGTGGCAGCGCGTGGCGTCCCATAGATGAGCGCAAGCTCCCCGAAGCTGCCCCCTTCTCCGATGCTGGTCACCCATTCTCCGTTGACGTACACCTGCCAGGTAAAGAGAGACAAACCCATTGAGTCCAGAGGAGCCTTGCCCTCCAGAATAACACATGACAGCAAACCTTTCTCTCTTGTTTTTGGCCTCTGGGAGTCAACGGGCCAAAAACAACAGCCGAGCCATTTCTTTAGAAAGTCACCAGAAAGAGAGAGAAAGAAGGGAAACAACCTGCAACTGCGGACAGAATTTCAAATCTCCTTGCTTTATTACAATGGCGGTATTTACTCTTTCCGAGTTTAAAGCTCCCTGCAGTTTGCTGGCACCCAACGCGATCCCTCCTTCCCTTTTGTGGACTCTTTTTGTGCACACATCGAACCAAAGGGCAGGACTGTCCTTTCTTGGAGGCCCTTTCATTACAGCTGTCAGGTTTGAAAAGCAAAGAGGCGATAGGTGCGGAGTGGAGAGGAGGAGAAAACCCTCATTGAGAAACCAAACAGAGCCTGGGTGCAAAAAAAATATCTTACATAAAGGATGTTTCCAGCCCCAGCACCCAATCTCCCTGTTGTGCCACCTCTACAAAGTTCTGGAGAGACTTATTTTGCACAGAATTATGGAAAAAAATAGACCCCTGTCTGATCCCACAGCAAGCTGGCTTCAGGAAAGGCAAAAGCTGCACTTCGCAAGTGCTGAACCTCACTCAGCACATAGAAGGTGGCTTCAAAAGGCAGCAGATCACAGGAGCTGTCTTCAGAGACCTGTCTGCGGCTTATGATACTTTAAACCACCACCTCCTCCTGAGAAAAATGTATAATATCAAAAAGGACGACCACCTCACCCGCCTCATAGGAAACCTGCTACAAAACAGGAGCTTTTTTGTTGAGTTCCAGGGCCAGAGAAGCAGATGGCGGAAACAGAAGAACGGCCTGCCTCAGGGGAGCGTGCTTGCTCCATCCATGTTCAACATCTACACAAATGACCAGCCACTGCCAGAAGGGACAGAGAGTTTCATCTATGCTGATGATCGTGCCATCACTGCTCAAGCAGGGAGCTTTGAGGTGGTTGAACAGAAGCTCTCCGAAGCTCTAGGTGCTCTTACTGCCTATTACAGGGAAAACCAGCTGATCCCTCATCCATCTAAAATACAGACATGTGCCTTTCACCTTAAGAACAGAGAAGCATCCCGAGCTCTGAGGATTATGACCTGGGAAGGAAGGAATCCCACTGGAGCATTGCAGCGCACCCAAATACCTGGGAGTCACTCTGGACCGTACTCTTACCTACAAGAAGCACTGCCTGAACATCAAGCAAAAAGTGGGTGCTAGAAACAAACCACTGAGCTGCTGAACTTGCTGACCGAAAGGTCGGCGGTTCAAGTCCAGGGAACAGGGTGAGCTCCCGCTGTTAGGCCCAGCTTCTGCCAACCTAGCAGTTCGAAAACTTGCAAATGTGAGTAGATCAATAGGTACCACTTCAGCAGGAAGATAGCGGCGCTCCATACAGTCATGCCAGCGGCCACATGACCTTGGAGGCGACTACCCACAACACCTGCTTTACGGCTTAGAAAAGGAGGTGAGCGCTACCCCCCAGAGTTGGACACAACTAGACGTAATGTCAGTGTAAATATTTACTTATTTTTTGGTGTCTTAAGAGCATGACTTATAAACCTATATAATTTATGGGAAAGTAGATAATATATAGAATCATAGAATCATAGAATCAAAGAGTTGGAAGAGACCTCATGGGCCATCATCCAGTCCAACCCCATTCTGCCAAGAAGCAGGAATATTGCATTCAAATCACCCCTGACAGATGGCCATCCAGCCTCTGCTTAAAAGCTTCCAAAGAAGGAGCCTCCACCACACTCCGGGGCAGAGAGTTCCACTGCTGAACGGCTCTCACAGTCAGGAAGTTCTTCCTAATGTTCAGATGGAATCTCCTCTCTTGTAGTTTGAAGCCATTGTTCCATTGCGTCCTAGTCTCCAAGGAAGCAGAAAACAAGCTTGCTCCCTTCTCCCTGTGGCTTCCTCTCACATATTTATACATGGCCCTCATCATATCTCCTCTCAGCCTTCTCTTCTTCAGGCTAAACATGCCCAGCTCCTTAAGCCACTCCTCATAGGGCTTGTTCTCCAGACCTTTGATCATTTTAGTCGCCCTCCTCTGGACACATTCCAGCTAGTCACTATCTCTCTTGAATTGTGGTGCCCAGAATTGGACACAATATTCCAGATGTGGTCTAACCAAAGCAGAATAGAGCATGGGGAGCATGACTTCCTTAGATCTAGATGATCTAGTAGATGAAACCGCCTTGAGTCTCCAATCGGCTGAGAAATGCGGTACACAAATACAGTAAATAAAGAAATAAAGAAACAAAATCGGCAACTGAAATAACACATCTGAAGATCTGTCGTAAATTTTGTGCATTGACATATCTTTGTCGCTAACAGTTCAGAGAGATATCCAGGTATGGCCCTGACTCCCTTCGAGAAAGAGGACCAAATGCGGCCATCTGCTCATGTCGTATTTTTGCAACAAGGTGAACTTCAGAACTTCAGCACAAAAGCTGGAAACCTCCATATTTAGCCAGACTGGGCAGTAAATTTTGCTGCCACGATGATGACAAAGGACGCCGGTGACACATTGTCCAGTCATCCTGTTTTGTGGCAGAAAATTCAGCCTGGTGAAGCTTAATTGCCAACCTGCTTCTTACAAGAAAGAAAAAGAAGGAAGAGAGAAAAGTTGTGCAATGGAATCGGGTCTATTTAAAGCCCCGGCCCGTTTTGGCTTCTGGTTTCCTGAACCACAAGGTGGAAGGGCTTTTTTTGTTTACTTCCTATGGCCAAAGGGATCATTGATCAAAGATGAGGAAAGGGGGGGGGGGGGGTTAAAAATCCAACAGGAAATTTCCTAACATACCCTAATTGGAGTGACATAATAATCCACGTTTCCTGGATTATTCACCTGGATTATTCAAGGATACTTCACCTTGTTGATGGGAAGCTTCCCACCGGAGTGGAAATCATCTATCGGACAGATGGCAAACTATTCAACCTCAGCAGACTGAAAGCCAAAACCAAGGTAACAACAACATCTGTTATAGAACTCCAGTATGCTGATGACAACGTCGTCTGTGCGCATTCAGAAGAGGATCTACAAGCCACTCTAAACACATTCGCAGAAGCATACGAGAAGCTCGGCCTGTCATTGAACATTGAAAAAACCAAGGTGCTGTTCCAGCAGTCACCAGCCAATCCCTCTCCAATGCCAGAGATACAGCTTAATGAGGTAAAATTAGAAAATGTTGATAATTTTCACTACCTTGGCAGCCACCTCTCCACCAAAGTCAACATCGACACCGAAATACAACACTGCCTGAGCTCTGCGAGCGCAGCATTTTTCCGAATGAAGCAGAGAGTGTTTGAGGACTGGGACATCCGTAGGGATACCAATGTGCTTGTTTATAGAGCTATTGTCCTCCCAACCCTGCTATACGCCTGCGAGACGTGGACTGTCTACAGACGTCACATGCAACTCCTGGAACGATTCCATCAGCGCTGCCTCCGGAAAATCCTGCATATCTCTTGGGAAGACAAGCGGACAAACGTCAGCATGCTGGAAGAAGCAAAGACCACCAGCATTGAAGCTATGGTCCTCCACCATCAACTCCGCTGAGGATGCTTGCCACAGATGCAGGCAAAACATCAGGAGAGAATGCCTCTAGAACATGGCCATATAGCCCGAAAAAACCTACAACAACCTAGGAAAAAGAGTATACATCTAATAACCTCTCAACAAAAGATTGTTCCAGGCACTGCCAGGCCATTATATGCTAATCAAGGTGGTCAGTTGAAACATTCACACCTATCTTCAGGAGACAAGAATCCTTTGTCCCACCCTGGTCATTCCACAGATATATAAACCCTTTTTCCTAGTTCCAACAGACCTCACTACCTCTGAGGATGCTTGCCATAGAAGCAGGTGAAACGTCAGGAGAGAATGCCTCTAGAATATGGCCATATAGCCCGAAAAAACCTACAACAACCTAGGAAATACAGTGTATACATCTAATCACCTTTGAACAAAAGATTGCTCCAAGCACTTCCAGGCCATTATATGCTAATCAAGGTGGTCAGTTGAAACATTCACACCTAGCTCCAGCAGACAAGAGTTCTTTGTCTCACCCTGATCATTCCACAGATATATAAACCCTTTTTCCTTGTTCCAACAGACCTCACTACCTCTGAGGATGCTTGCCATAGATGCAGGCGAAGCGTCAGGAGAAAATGCCTCCAGAACATGGTCATATAGCCCGAAAAAACCTACAACAACCTAGGAAAAAGGGTTTATAAATCTAATCACCTCTGAACAAAAGATTGCTCCAAGCACTGTCAGGCCATTGTATGCTAATCAAGATGGTCAGTTGAAATATTCACACCTTGCTCCAGCAGACAAGAGTCCTTTGTCCCACCCTGGTCATTCCACAGATATATAAACCCTTTTTCCTTGTTCCAACAAACCTCACTACCTCTGAGGATGCTTGCCATAGATGCAGGCGAAACGTCAGGAGAGAATGCCTCTCTAGACCATGGCCATATAGCCCGAAAAAACCTACAACATCCTAGGAAAAAGAGTTTATACATCTAATCACCTCTCAACAAAATATTGCTCCAGGCACTTCCAGGTCATCAAATGCTAATCAAGGTGGTCAATTGAAACATTCACACCTTCCTCCAGCAGACAAGAGTCCTTTGTCCCACCCTGGACATCATTCCACAGATATATAAAACCATTTTCCTAGTTCCAACAGACCTCACTACTTCTGAGGATGCTTGCCATAGATGCAGGCAAAACGTCAGGAGAGAATGCCTCTAGACCATTGCCATATAGCCCGAAAAAACCTACAACAACCTAGGAAAAAGGGTTTATACATCTAATCACTTCTCAACAAAAGATTGCTCCAAGCAGTGCCAGGCCATCAAAGGCTAATCAAGGTGGTCAGTTGAAACATTCACACCTAGCTCCAGCAGACAAGAGTCCTTTGTCCCACCCTGATCATTCCACATATATAGAAACCCTTTTTCCTAGTTCCAACAGATCTCACACCCTCTAAGGATGCTTGCCATAGATGCAGGCGAAACGTCAGGAGAGAATGCCTCTAGACCATGGCCATATAGCCCGAAAAAACCTACAACAACCTACATGTAATCACCTCTAAACAAAAGATTGCTCCAGGCACTGCCAGGCCATTAAATGCTAATCATGGTGGTCAATTGAAACATTACATATTACAGTTTCTAGAATTGCCGTTGGCTGGAGGCCTTTGGGAACTGTAATCCCCAAAAGCAGCTTCCCCAAGCCACCTGCACCACAAACAGTGTGTCCTGATCACTCTCTTGGTGCGGCTCCTGTTTCCCTGCCTTGCAAAACGGGGTGCAAAATCCAAGCATTCCTTTCGGGTGACTTCAGCGGCTGAGCCCTGTCTGCACAGGAGCAAAAAGAGCCTTCGCTTCCCTCGCTTTCATGTTGCTGCAAAGGAATGCAGAGCTGCAGATCCCCAAATATGAAACCCGGAGATGCTGCCAAGGCTTTCAACTTCTCTGGAGATCAAAAGCATTTCTGGGCCTCTTATTGTTTTCCATTCATTCCTCTTGGATAGGAGCAACCGCTTTTCTTGGGGCAAACTTGTCCACTGTCCAGGTGAGATGACTGGATCTTCTCTCTTTTTTCCTTTGCTAAGTTTTGGAAGGATTTCTGGCTGAACCTTGATGTCTTGCAAACCTGACTACGGACAAGGGACGCAGAGAGTCAGAGACCCATTATATTCGGCACTTCTTGGGTCTCTTATTTTAGTTAGAGTTGTGCAATCCATCAAAAATGGTTGATTACAAAACTGGGAGATGCTGGCGCTTCATTTCTAAAGTATTTGTGAAAAAATGGTTGCTATAACAAAAGTAATAAAAATTTGATACCATTTCCTTAAAATAATTGATCTGGCCACGGTGGTCCACGCTCTTGTTACATCCCGGATAGACTACTGCAACGCGCTCTACGTGGGGTTGCCCTTGAAGACTGTTCGGAAACTCCAACTAGTCCAGCGTGCGGCAGCCAGATTGCTCACCGGAGCGACATACAGGGAGCATACCACCCCCCTGTTGTGCCAGCTCCACTGGCTGCCGGTTCAATTCCGAGCACAATTCAAGGTGCTGGTCTTAACCTACAAAACCCTATACGGTTCTGGTCCAGTGTATCTGTCCGAACGTATCTCCCTCTACGTCCCACCTCGGAGTTTGAGATCATCTGGGGAGGCCCTGCTCTCGACCCCACCACTCTCACAAGTGAGGCTGGTGGGGACGAGAAGCAGAGCCTTCTCAGTGGTGGCCCCCCACCTGTGGAATTCACTCCCGGGGGAAATCAGAACAGCACCAACCCTCCTCTCCTTCAGGAGGAGGGTGAAGACATGGCTGTGGAACCAGGCCTTTGGGCAACCAGGCAATTAGACAATGACAACCAAATAAGACAATCAGATGTGTAAGATCGGCAGGATTGTCGAAATGGAACCAAAACAGATCTTTGAGTTAATTGTACACTGATGGGTAGGAGGAAGATCCAGGTTTGTATTGTTTTTACTGATTTTATCATTTTACTGATTTTATTGGATAATGTTGAATTGTGGGAATTTGTACTGTTATATTTTTTGTGATGATTGTTTGTGTAGCAGGCGTCTAAGTGCGCCTGCAGGTGTAAGCCGCCCTGGGTCCCCTTCGGGGTGAGAAGGGCGGGGTACAAGAACCCCAAATAAATAAATAAATAAAATAAATAATTGCGCATAATTACTAGGCCTGAGTAACAACGGAAAAATTTGTTTCTAAAATCGATTCGTTTTTTTGGGTTTTTTGCGTTTCGAGATTTAAAAGAATTCCGAAATTTTCCTTAAAAAAAGTTCGATATTTACGAAATTTCGTAAATGGTAAAAAAATTACAAAACAATAACGAAACAATAACGAATCGATTCGTTAATGGCGGCCGCGATCGCGCAATACGCTAAAAAAAACTTCTGAAGCTTCCCTCTCCCTCTGTTGTTGACTGTTGGTGTGATATTGTAATTTTTTTTCCACTAATTAAACAAAAAACAACTATAAAACGTGCCCCAGACATGCGGAAATAATAACGAAACGACCTCAAACCAATAACGAAACGAATACATAACGAAATACGAAGCATTTACGAAACGAATTGAAAAATTCGTTTCGTTTTTAAGTTGCTCCAGAATGGTTCGTTATCGCTTCGTTAACAAAAAAAATAACGAATTTTTAACGAATTACGAATTAACGAAACGAAACCGCCCAGCCCTAATAATTACTATAATTATGTTCTGTCGCGCGCTGGGCCTGTAAAGAATTTCCTTTAGAACAGGACGTGCAACCTTTACCCAGTGGGAAGCCAGGGGGCCCAAGGGGGTCCTGTTCAACATCTTTATTAACGACTTAGATGAAGGGCTAGAAAGCATGATCATCAAGTTTGCAGACGGGACCAAATTGGGAGGGAGAGCCAAGACTCCAGAGGACAGGAGCAGGATTCAAAACGATCTTGACAGATTAGAGAGATGAATGGCCAAAACTAACAAAATGAAGTTCAACAGTGACAAATGCAAGATACTCCACTTAGGCAGGAAAAACGAAATGCAAAGATACAGAATGGGGGACAATGCCTGGCTCGAGAGCAGTACGTGTGAAAAAGATCTTGGAGTCCTCGTGGACAACAAGTTAAACATGAGCCAACAATGTGATGCGCCGGCAAAAAAAGCCAATGGGATTTTGGCCTGCATCAAGAGGAGCCTAGTGTCTAGATCTAAGGAAGTAATGCTCCCCATGCTCTATTCCGCCTTGGTTAGACCACACCTGGAATATTGTGTCCTATTCTGGGCACCACAATTCAAGAGAGATATCGACAAGCTGGAATGTGTCCAGAGGAGGGTGACTCAAATGATCAAGGGTCTGGAGAACAAGCCCTATGAGGAGCGGCTTAAGGAGCTGGGCATGTTCAGCCTGAAGAAAAGGCTGAGAGGAGATATGATAGCCGTGTATAAATATGTGAGAGGAAGCCACAGGGAGGAGGAGGGAGCAAGCTTCTTTCCTGCTTCCCTGGAGACTAGGACGCAATGGAACAATGGCTTCAAAGAACAAGAGAGGAGATTCCATATGAACATGAGGAAGAACTTCCTGACTGTGAGAGCCGTTCAGCAGTGGAACTCTCTGCCCCGGAGTGTGGTGGAGGCTCCTTCTTTGGAAGCTTTTAAACAGGGGCTGGATGGCCATCTGTCAGGGGTGATTTGAATGCAATATTCCTGCTTCTTGGCAGAATGGGGTTGGAGTGGATGAATGGAACTGTAGAGGAGAGTCTACTGAACAAGCCAGTACCTGCCACATACGTTGCTTAAGTCGCATTGATTGACCATCCATACTTCACGCTTTAGCAACGCAACCATTCAATGCTAAGGCCTCATCGTCCCCCATTTTGTATCTTTGCATTTCGTTTTTCCTGCCAAAGTGGAGTATCTTGCATTTGTCCCTGTTGAACTTCATTTTGTTAGTTTTGGCCCATCATCTCTCTAATCTGTCAAGATCGTTTTGAATCCTGCTCCTGTCCTCTGGAGTATTGGCTCTCTCTCCCAATTTGGTGTCGTCTGCAAACTTGATGATCCTGCCTTCTAGCCCTTCATCTCAGTCATTAACCCTGCGGCACTCCGCTCGTCACTTCTTTCCAGGATGAAGAGGAAGCATTAGTGAGCACTCTCTGTGTTCGTCCACTTAACCAATTACAGATCCACCTCACCGTAGTTTTGCCTCGCCCACATTGGACTAGTTTCCTTGCCAGAAGGTCATGGGGGACCTTGTCCAAGAAGGCCTTACTGAAACTCCAGGTACGCTCCATCCACGGCATTCCCCGCATCTACCCAGCTTGTAACTCTATTGAAAAAAGAGATCAGATGAGTCTGGCATGACTTGTTTTTGATAAATCCATGTTGACTATTAGCAATGACCGCATTAGTTTCTAAGTGTTTGCAGACCACTTCCTTAACAATCTTTTCCAGAATCTTGCCCGGTATCGACGTGAGGCTGACCGGACATTGGTCGTTGTTTGGGTCATCCTTTTTTCCCTTCTTGAAGATTGGGACCACATTGGCCCTCCTCCAATCTGCTGGAACTCCTCCTATTCTCCAAGAACTCTCAAAGATGGTTGCCAATGGTTCCGAGATGACTTCCGCTAGTTCCTTCAATACTCTGGGGTGTAGTTGATCTGGCCCTGAAAGGGGACTTGAACTCATTTAGAGCGGCCAGGTATTCCTGGACGACTTCTTTCCCAATTTGGAGTTGGATGTCCTCTAATCCCTCATCCACTCCATCTTGCTGAGGTTGAAGATGACTTTCTTTTTGTGAGAAGACCGAGGCAAAGAAGGCATTAAGTAGTTCTGCCTTTTCCCTATCCCCTGTCAGCATTGCCCCATCTTCTCCTCAAAGAGGTCCTATCGCCTCCTTGTTTTTCCTTTTTCTACTGACATACGAAAAGAAGCCCTTTTTATTGTTTTTAATGTCCCTGGCAAGCCTGAGCTCATTTTGTGCTTTAGCCTTGCGGACCTTTTCCCTACAGGTGTTGGCTATTTGTTTGAATTCTTCTTTGGTGATTTCTCCCTTTTTCCACTTCTTGTGCATGTCTCTTTGAGAAGCACCACTCCTCTTAATGCTCCCCCAGCAACCGCAAGACTATCCCTCTGGGAAGCAAAACCAAGCAATCCCAATTGGATGCCCCCCCCCCCCCCACAAGGGAGGGTCTTCCTCCAGGGCAAACCAAGAATGGGCAACTTGGAAGTCCCTGAACAAACTCAGAAGCGCTGTGGTTAGATCAAAAAGCAACCTGGCAAAATGGCACTACCTAGGAGAACCCTCCACCTTATGTGACTGTGGAGCAGAACAAACAACTCAGTGCCTGTCTGCTTGCCCACAATGCCCTGCCAGCCTGCTTATAAAAGGTTTTGCAGGATATTGACCATAATAAGCTTCCCCCCCCCCCCGCCCTCCAAACCACTGCCCTGAGAATCTATTTCAAAAGATGGCCAGATTGAATTTCATGATGAAGGGAAGTGGCAGAGGACAGTAAGGACCGTCAAATTAAGGAAACCAAGAGGAAGGTGGTTTATATTTGGAAATATGGATTAAGGATTTCTCGTTTTCTCTATCTCTCTCTTCTCCTTCAAAAATACACACTTTGCAACAGGTACTTTAGACGTTTTTACTGGAAACCCAGCATTTACGGGAAGTGATATGCCTGGGAAAGATGCCAAGGTCCTGGAAGAAGGGATGCTTCTGCCTGGGCACCGAAGGGCAAACAAACTCATAAAACGTGTTTTTCTGTTTAGTGGGCAGATCATCTCTCTTTAGGCTGTTAGGAATTATGGGAGTTGAAGTCCAAAATGCCTGGAGGGCCAAAGTTGGCCCATGCATGGTCTATGGGCATCTTCTAGTGGAGAGAACCCATTGAGCCCCACTGGAGGACCTTCTTTGGCTGTTAGGAATTATGGGAGTTGAAGTCCAAAATGCCTGGAGGGCCAAAGTTTGCCCATGCATGGTCTATGGGCATCTTCCAATGGAGAAGACCCATTGAGCCCCACTGAAGGACCTCTTTGTCGGTTAGGAATTATGGGAGTTGAAGTCCAAAACACCTGGAGGGCCAAAGTTGGCCCATGCATGGTCTATGGGCATCTTCCAATGGAGAGAACCCATTGAGCCCCACTGGAGGACCTTCTTTGGCTGTTAGGAATTATGGGAGTTGAAGTCCAAAATGCCAGGAGGGCCAAAGTTTGCCCATGCATGGTCTATGGGCATCTTCCAATGGAGAAGACCCATTGAGCCCCACTGAAGGACCTCTTTGTCGGTTAGGAATTATGGGAGTTGAAGTCCAAAACACCTGGAGGGCCAAAGTTGGCCCATGCATGGTCTATGGGCATCTTCCAATGGAGAGAACCCATTGAGCCCCACTGGAGGACCTTCTTTGGCTGTTAGGAATTATGGGAGTTGAAGTCCAAAATGCCTGGAGGGCCAAAGTTTGCCCATGCATGGTCTATGGGCATCTTCCAAAGGAGAAGACCCATTGAGCCCCACTGAAGGACCTCTTTGTCGGTTAGGAATTATGGGAGTTGAAGTCCAAAACACCTGGAGGGCCAAAGTTGGCCCATGCATGGTCTATGGGCATCTTCCAATGGAGAGAACCCATTGAGCCCCACTGGAGGACCTCTTTGGCTGTTAGGAATTATGGGAGCTGAAGTCCAAAACACCTGGAGGGCCAAAGTTTGCCCATGCATGGTCTATGGGCATCTTCCAATGGAGAGGACCCATTGAGCCCCACTGGAGGACCTCTTTGGCTGTTAGGAATTATGGGAGCTGAAGTCCAAAACACCTGGAGGGCCAAAGTTTGCCCATGCATGGTCTATGGGCATCTTCCAATGGAGAGGACCCATTGAGCCCCACTGGAGGACCTCTTTGGCTGTTAGGAATTATGGGAGCTGAAGTCCAAAACACCTGGAGGGCCAAAGTTTGCCCATACATGGTCTATGGGCATCTTCCAATGGAGAGGACCCATTGAGCCCCACTGGAGGACCTCTTTGGCTGTTAGGAATTATGGGAGTTGAAGTACAAAACACCTGGAGGGCCAAAGTTGGCCCATGCATGGTCTATGGGCATCTTCCAATGGAGAGGACCCATTGAGCCCCACTGGAGGACCTCTTTGGCTGTTAGGAATTATGGGAGCTGAAGTCCAAAACACCTGGAGGGCCAAAGTTTGCCCATACATGGTCTATGGGCATCTTCCAATGGAGAGAACCCATTGAGCCCCACTGGAGGACCTCTTTGGCTGTTAGGAATTATGGGAGCTGAAGTCCAAAACACCTGGAGGGCCAAAGTTTGCCCATGCATGGTCTATGGGCATCTTCCAATGGAGAGAACCCATTGAGCCCCACTGGAGGACCTCTTTGGCTGTTAGGAATTATGGGAGTTGAAGTACAAAACACCTGGAGGGCCAAAGTTGGCCCATGCATGGTCTATGGGCATCTTCCAATGGAGAGGACCCATTGAGCCCCACTGGAGGACCTCTTTGGCTGTTAGGAATTATGGGAGCTGAAGTCCAAAACACCTGGAGGGCCAAAGTTTGCCCATGCATGGTCTATGGGCATCTTCCAATGGAGAGGACCCATTGAGCCCCACTGGAGGACCTCTTTGGCTGTTAGGAATTATGGGAGCTGAAGTCCAAAACACCTGGAGGGCCAAAGTTTGCCCATGCATGGTCTATGGGCATCTTCCAATGGAGAGGACCCATTGAGCCCCACTGGAGGACCTCTTTGGCTGTTAGGAATTATGGGAGCTGAAGTCCAAAACACCTGGAGGGCCAAAGTTTGCCCATACATGGTCTATGGGCATCTTCCAATGGAGAGGACCCATTGAGCCCCACTGGAGGACCTCTTTGGCTGTTAGGAATTATGGGAGTTGAAGTACAAAACACCTGGAGGGCCAAAGTTGGCCCATGCATGGTCTATGGGCATCTTCCAATGGAGAGGACCCATTGAGCCCCACTGGAGGACCTCTTTGGCTGTTAGGAATTATGGGAGCTGAAGTCCAAAACACCTGGAGGGCCAAAGTTTGCCCATACATGGTCTATGGGCATCTTCCAATGGAGAGGACCCATCGAACCCCACTGGAGAACCCCTTTGGCTCTTAGGAAAACCCCTGGAGGTGTTTTGGACTTCATGCATGGTCTATGGGCATCTTCCAGTGGAGAGGACCCATTGAGCCCCAATGGAGGACCTTTTGAATGCAGGAATATTGCATTCAAATAGAATCATAGAATCAAAGAGTTGGAAGAGACCTGATGGGCCATCCAGTCCAACCCCCTGCCAAGAAGCAGGAATGTTGCATTCAAATCACCCCCGACAGATGGCCATCCAGCCTCTGCTTAAAAGCTTCCAAAGAAGGAGCCTCCACCACACTCCGGGGCAGAGAGTTCCACTGCTGAACGGCTTTCACAGTCAGGAAGTTCTTCCTCAGGTTCAGATGGAATCTCCTCTCTTGTAGTTGGAAGCCATTGTTCCATTGCGTCCTAGTCTCCAGGGAAGCAGAAAACAAGCTTGCTCCCTCCTCCTCCCTGTGGCTTCCTCTCACATATTTATACATGGCTATCATGTCTCCTCTCAGCCTTCTCTTCTTCAGGCTAAACATGCCCAGCTCCTTAAGCCGCTCCTCATAGGGCTTGTTCTCCAGACCCTTGATCATTTTAGTCGCCCTCCTCTGGACGCATTCCAGCTTGCATAAGTACATGTGGATATATACCACTGAAAGGAAAATTTTACTCAAGTGAGTTTTTTTGGCTCTTCTCTGGAAGATCATACTTTTACGAAAGGTTATGAATGCCATTCTTCTCTAAAAGGCTATGAAGATTCTGGTTTTCCAAAAGGTTATGATCTCTAAAAGGTCATGCCTTTCCAGAATCTGTCAGAAGTGATTTGATTGTGCCATCCCTGCCTGGTAGAGAATGCCATTCTTCTCCAAAAGGTTATGGAGATTCTGGTTCTCCAAAAGGTTGTGATCTCTAAAAGGTCATGTCTTTCCAAAATCTCTTCCGGAGTGATTTGATTGTGCCATCCCTGCCTGGTAGAAGAGGGCTGGACTGGATGGCCTTTGAGGTCTCTTCCAACTTTAGGACTCTATGGGCCCTTCTATACTGCCATATAAAATCCAGATTATCTGCTCTGAACTGGATTATATGGCAGTGTAGAAGGGACCTTAGGGAGAGAGAAGCATTCTGTGGCAGAGAAGAGCTAAAGGCCTTGGGGAACTACAACGCCTAAGATTCCAGAACGCGGAGCCGTGACAATTAAAGTGGTATCAAACTGTGTTAACATTACTCTTCAGGAAGGACATGTGTAATAGATTCTAACCTTTTAGAATTTTAACAGAGAGGGAGGATTTAGACAGGGAGAAGGAAGCTTTTGAGTGAGTCAAACTGTTAGGGAATAAGAAAGGGACAAGGGCTTCAGTATTACCGTACTAGGAGAGTCAGTGAGAAGACTTGTCAACTTGTATTAATAGAGAGTACAAGTGAGCTTATTGCCCTATAGTGGAGAGTAGACTGGAGAAAGTCTGGTTACTCTGTAAGACAGTCAGAGGGGCTGATCTTAGAAACACACTGTTTCAGAGAGTTGAATAGTGTGAAGAAGGGAACTCACTTCAAGTAAAAGCTACACCTTCTGTAGAAACTTTATGTCTAGTAAGCCTAAGCCTCAGTAACAAAGATACGCGTGTGTACCTCTCATTTTATGAGTTGTCATCTTTTCAAAGTTCAATAAACCTGTTATTAGTTCATCGTTAACTGGTGTCTGCCTCAGTCTGTCGTACTCAGTGAAACCAAGTCAATCTAAATCTCTTTATAGTCCAGTCAGCAAGCAAAGGAGCCCAAAAAGAAGAACCAGAAGCCTGGGTGCACATTACCTCGAATACATTCACACCTTTATTTCCTCAAACAATAAAACTGAGGTGGTGGCGGCAAAAATCTACCAGTATCATCGGTCTCTCACATCACTAGTTATTCCCTCACGCAAATTACTTTCACACAGGTGTGATTAGAGACCTCCTCGCCTTTTGTTCTTTATTACATTGGTGGCAGCGGTGGGTTAGAAAGGTTCCCCCCTGTCACACATGCGTTAAGGGACCCCTCGTTCCTCAAACATGTTTACAACATGCATTCCAGAAATGAGTCAAAAAAGCACAGCGAGCTCCTTTCAAAGGGAGATGCAGACGATGGGATTGCATCCAAGCCTATGAAGAAATCTGAAGGGCTTTATTAAGACCAAATGGGAGAACGGGCAAATACAACTGGCTCTTCCCGGCTTGCATAACTCGACTCTTCTCAGCCTCTTCTCCTGCACGAATTTGGCATCTTTTGGGCACGCTGCCATTCCAGCCCCAAATTGATACCCGCAACAATCCTGCCAGCTGCCAAAGTGCTGCTGGGTCTCAAAATAAAGCAAACCTGACCGCACGTCCATAAACAAACCCACACTTGTGAGAGTGTCAGGCTTCTTCCTCTCTCTTGTTCTGGGGCTTGTAGCCGCAGAGGCACAATAGCCCTTCCCTGATAGGAACAATGCGTCACGAGGGTTTCCTGAGGAGCACATGGCTTCTGGCGAGTGGGGTTTCTTCAGTTCCCAACAATACCAATTAGACAACCCCTCCGACACAAACAAGGGCTTTCCATCGCTAAAATAGCTGCAAACCGGCTTAAAATACACCGTCTGCTTCTCAAAATAGAATCACGGGAGGAATGGGCCCATTGGATTGGGTTATATCTAGTCATTTTGTCCCTGAGTTGTAGTCTGACAAAGTCTTGAGCTGGTGCTACAATTCCTAGGATAGCATTGAGGCATGGCTAATAAAATGGTGTCAAACTGCATTAATTCTACAGTATAGAAAAACAATGTGTTGTCAAAGGCTTTCATGGCCAGAATCCCTGGGATGCTGTGAGAATCCTATGCAAACAAATTACTAGTGGAGGCTTGAAGAAGGTTGCTATTTCCAACACTTCTTTGCAGGATTTTAAACAGAGGCTGGATGGCTATCTCTCAAGGGTACTTTGATTGTGCTTTTCCTGTAAGGAAGAAAAGGTTTGGACTAGATGGCCCATGTGGTCTCTTCCTACGTTGTTATTCTATGATTCTATGTGTCTTAGCTGAAGTCTCATTACAGATCTACCAATGCTTTCTATGTGCAAGTGCTCCGGTTCCTGCGGCTCCTCCATGATGACATGATGACAACAGTCTTGGACAGCAATGGCTCCCAAAGTGACCCATTTAAGGTGGAATCAGGTGTCAATCTATCAGACAGATGGCAAGCTATTGAACCTCAGCAGAGTGAAAGCCAAAACCAAGGTCACAACAACATCTGTTATAGAACTCCAGTATGCTGATGACGTCATCTGTGCGCATTCAGAAGAAGACCTACAAGCCACTCTAAACACCATCGCAGAAGCATACGAGAAGCTCAGCCTCTCATTGAACATTGAGAAAACCAAAGTCCTCTTCCAGCAGTCACCGGCCAATCCCTCTCCAATGCCAGAGATACAGCTTAATGGTGTCACATTAGAAAATGTGGACCATTTCCGCTCCCTTGGCTGACACCTCTCCACAAAAGTCAACATTGACACTGAAATACAACACCGCCTGAACTCTGTGAGTGCAGCATTTTTCCGAATGAAGCAAAGAGTGTTTGAAGACTGGGACATCCGTAGGGAGACCAAGGGGCTTGTCTATAGAGCTATTGTCCTCCCAACCCTGCTATACGCCTGCGAAACGTGGACTGTCTACAGACGTCATACACAATTCCTGGAATGATTCCATCAGCATTGCCTCCAAAAATCTTGCAAGTCTCTTGGGAAGACAAGCGGACAAATGTCAGCGTGCTGGAAGACATCCGTAGGGAGACCAAGAATAGGGCTGCATTCCATTCCATTAGGCGATCCCTCGTAGTCGGAGGATGATGGTCCTCCAAGTTCGGTGTCCTGGGGGTGGGTTCATAGGTGGCTGTGGAGCCCTATTCTTGACCCGCATCTTCTCCCACAGTGAGGGCATTGGTTTCCAGGTGGGAGGAGGTCTTGGTCGGGCTTGGCTTGGCGCGCCTTCCTCCTGGCACTTTTGTCTCTTTCACCCTACATTCATGCCTCTTCAAATTCTGCAGCACTGCTGGTCACAGCTGACCTCCAGCTGGAGCGGTCAAGGGCCAGAGTTCTCAGTGTAGATCTTCTTCTGAATGAACACAGATGACGTTGTGCGCAATAGGGCTCCACAATCATCTACGGACCCACCACAAGGACACCAATATTGGAAGACAATCCTACTCGGACGACGAAGGATCGCCTAAGCTCCTTTTCCATAATTGTAGTTCTCCAATTTGGGGGGGATTTGCAAGAGAAGCCAATGGAGATCTTTGAGAAGGGAACTCTTTCTGCCTGGGGCTCCCACTCCTTCTTGAAGAGGGAAGACATGCATGCCGTGTAATCAAACCGGGGCGATTACTGCAAAGAGGGGGCCTGAGGGGCATTCCACGCTGAGCTTTCAGCGGCAGGAATGTTGCCTCCAGGTGCGTGAGCAGGGCCTCCAAACCTAGAGTAATTTGTTTGTGTCTGATTCCCCATTAACCTACTTCGTACGGACAAATAAGCTTGGCACACCCCAAAAGCGCCGCCTGGGAAAACCACTTTAGTTCAGACCAAGGTTTGGAAACATTCCTTTCGCACAGGACTGGACTAACTTCAGCCCTCCCTCTAAGTGTTTTGGACTTCCACCATTCCTAACTTGAACGAGTGGATACTCCCAAAGGCAAAATCAACTTCAATTAAAGAGAAATGTTTGCTTTTTGCTTGAATCTATGGATGCAGAATCTGTGGGTACCGTACCCTTCTACACTGCTGTACAAAATCCAATATATCTGCTTTGAACTGGATTACTTCGCAGTGTAGACTCATACAATCCAGTTCAAAGCAGATAATGTGGATTGTCAGCTTTGAAGATCTGGATTATATGTCAGTGTAGAAGAAAACTCCATCTCCACAGCCATATAATGCAGTTTAACTGCAATGAACTGCATTATATGGCAGTGTAGACTCATATAATCCAGTTCAAATCATATAATCTGGATTATCAGATTTCATAGTCTGAACTATACGGCAGTGTAGATCCATCCTAAATACTACCTCAGGCTGGATCTACACTGCCATATAATGCATTTTCTAAATCTAGATTATATCGCAGTGTAGACTCATATGATCCAGTACAAATCACATAATCTGGATTATCGGATTTCATAATCTGGACTGTATGGCAGTGTAGCTCCATCCTAAATACTGCCTCATGCATAATGCAGTTTCTGTAGACTCATATGATCTAGTTCAAATAATATAATCTGGATTACTGGATGTCAGAATCTGGACTATATGGCAATGTAGATCCATCCTAAATACTATAGTTTTCTAAATCCATATTATCTGCTTAGAATCAAAAGCAGCATCGTTACATTCTGAGTATCTAATGGAGTCTATCTTTCTGAAATGGAGTCTGAGCTCAGGGCAGTCTCAGATCTTATCTTGTGGTAGAGTAAAAGAAAGCTGCATACCAGAACATACATATACAGCACAATAAGCAAAACAGAATCATATGCAAATACTACCTCAGGATGGATCTACACTGCCATATAATGCCATTTCTGAATTGGGATTATCCACTTTGAACTAGATTAGATGTGTCCACAATAATCCAGTTCAAAGCAGATAATGTGGATTCAGAAACTAGAATTGTATGGCAGTGTAGATCCAGCCTGGGGTAGTATTTGCATATGATTTTGTTTTGCTTATTGTACTGTATATGTATGTTCTGGTATGCAGCTTTCTTTTACTATACCACAAAATCAGATCTGAGACTGCCCTCAGCTCAGACTCCATTTTACAAAGATAGACTCCATTGGACTCTCAGAATGTAAAGATGCTGCTGTTGATTCTAAGCAAATAATCTGGATTCAGAGTACTTATGCTGGGGAAACGGGACCAAAAAGGCCATTAATTGATCAGCTGCAAAGGAAAGAGAGTCTCAGAGTCCAAAAGTCACAGATTTTGTCTGCTTTCCTTCAACATGGTTGCATAAATCTGGAAAATGCAAGTAGAGTGTACCAACTGAATCATTTCCGTGAAGGTGCCCTGACCCCACGGGGGAAACTTCGCATTCCTTTGGGCAAGAAACGAATGACAACTTACATCCACTTCTCCTTGATCGATCACATAGAAGTTGTCTCCTTCATTACCTGCGAAGAAATCAAAACATAATTGAATTATTCTGGATTTTCTGAGAGAAATTGCTTCTAAAACCTGTTAGCTGGCTGAGATTCTACAAAGAGGAAGACATTTTCCATATACAATGTCATTCATGTACGTATATACGAGTAGTTTACATCTTTACATTCTGGGAGTCTAATGGAGTCTATCTTTCTAAAATGGAGTCTGAGCTCAGGACAGTCTCAGATCTGATCTTCTGGTATAGTAAAAGAAAGCTACATACCAGAATATACATATATAGTACAGCAAGCAAAACAGAATCATATGCAAATTCTACCTCAGGCTGGATCTACGCTGCCATATAATTCCGTTTCTGAATTCGGATTATCTACTTTGAACTATGGTGGGCAGCCTCCCTTTGTGTATCTCTCTTTCCTTCCTCACTTTCTCCCTTCTCCAGCTCTGAGAAGCCTAATGCACAATGGCTCCATGACAATGCAGTTTCTGAATCTAGATTATATGGCTGTGTAGACTCATATAATCCAGTTCAAATCACATAATCTGGATTACATGGCGGTGTAGATCCACCCTACATACTAACTCAGGCTGGATGTACACAGCCATATAATGCAATTTTCTGAATCGAGACTATTTTCTTAGAATCAACAGCAGTAACTTTACATTCTGGGAGTCTATCTTTCTAAAATGGAGTCTGAGCTCAGGGCAGTCTCAGATCAGATCTTGTGGTATAGTAAAAGAAAGCTGCATACCAGATTATACATATACAGTACAACAAGCAAAACGGAATTATGCAAATACTACCTCAGGCTGGATCTACACTGCCATATAATGCAGTTTTCTGAATCCACATTATTTGCTTAGAATCAACAGCTGCATCTTTACATTCTGAGAGTCTAATGGAGTCTATCTTTCTAAAATGGAGTCTGAGCTCAGGACAGTCTCAGATCTGATCTTGTGGTATGGTAAAAGAAAGCTGCAGACCAGAACATACATATAAAGTACAGTAAGAAAAACAGGATCATATGCAGATACTACCTCTGGCTGGATCTACACTGCCATATAATGCAGTTATCTGAATCCAGATTATCTGCTTAGAATCAACAGCAGCATCTTTACATTCTGGGAGTCTAATGGAGTCTATCTTTCTAAAATGGAGTCTGAGCTCAGGAGAGTCTCAGGTCTCATCTTCTGGTATAGTAAAAGAAAGCTACATACCAGAATATACATATATAGTACAGCAAGCAAAACAGAATCATATGCAAATACTACCTCAGGCTGGATCTACGCTGCCATATAAAGCAGTTTCTGAATCTAATTATATGGCAGTGTAGACTCTTATGATCCAGTTCAAACAATATAATCTGGATTACCGGATTTCATAACCTGGACTATATGGCAGTGTAGATCCATCCTAAATACTATAGTTTTCTAAATCCAGATTATTTGCTTAGAATCAACAGCAGCATCTGTACATTCTGGGAGTCTAATGGAGTCTATCTTTTTAAAATGGAGTCTGAGCTCAGGGCAGTCCCAGATCTGATCTTCTCGTATAGTAAAAGAAAGCTACATACCAGAACAGACATATACAGTACAGCAAGCAAAACAGAATCATATGCAAATACTACCTCAGGCTGGATCTACACTGCCATATAATGCAGTTTTCTGAATCCAGATTATCTGCTTAGAATCAACAGCAACATCTTTACATTCTGAGAGTGTAATGGAGTCTATCTTTCTAAAATGGAGTCTGAGCTCAGGGCAGTCCCAGATCTGATCTTGTGGTATAGTAAAAGAAAGCTACATACCAGAATATACATATAGAGTACAGTAAGCAAAACAAAATAACATGCAAATACTACCTCAGGCTGGATCTACACTGCCATATAAAGCAGTTTCTGAATCTAATTATATGGCAGTGTAGACTCATATGATTCAGTTCAAACAATATAATCTGGATTACCGGATTTCATAATCTGGACTATATGGCAGTGTAGATCCATCCTAAATACTATACAGTT
Organism: Anolis sagrei; assembly: GCF_037176765.1. NCBI lineage: Eukaryota > Metazoa > Chordata > Lepidosauria > Squamata > Anolidae > Anolis > Anolis sagrei. Next base: position 2,673,135 of record NC_090035.1, read on the forward strand.
TTCTAAATCCAGATTATTTGCCTAGAATCAACAGCAGCATCTGCACATTCTGGAAGTCTAATGGAGTCTATCTTTTTTAAATGGAGTCTGAGCTCAGGGCAGTCCCAGATCTGATCTTCTCGTATAGTAAAAGAAAGCTACATACCAGAACAGACATATACAGTACAGCAAGCAAAACAGAATCATGTCCAAATACAACCTCAGGCTGGATCTACATAGGGCCGCCTCTGGCTATAAACATAAGAAAATAGGGCATAAAGCCTTGATTAAATGATACACACCAAATTGACCAAGGCTTCACCCTTATTATCCAGTCTGGTGTCCTTGCCCATAGCAAAACTATAAGTTACTATCTCTAATTGGGGGGGGGGGGGTCATGTTCGACTTCAGTTGTTCGTCGTTGGCAGAAATGTATCCAATTGCCTGGTGATTGTATGGAACAGTGAATAGTAGGGCTGGGCGGTTTCGTTCGTTAATTTCGTAATTCGTTATTAATTCATATTTAAATTAGCTTACAATCCGATATTGAGCCATGCAGGAATAGTGTGAGGAGTAATTAAAAATCGAAACAATTTTTCCAATTTATTTCGTATTGTTTCGTAATTGGTTCGTAATTGGTTCAAAATTGTTTCGAAATTGTTTCGTAATTGTTTCCGTATGTCTGGTGCAAGTTTTATAGTTGTTGTGTGTTTTATCACACCAACAGTCAACAACAGAGGGAGAGGGAAGCTTCAGAAGTCCCCCCTGTCCCATTTGGAGGGGTTTTTAGCATATTGCGCAATCGCGTCCGCCATTAACGAATCGATTCGAAATTAACGGTATTTTGTAAATAACGAAATTTTGAAATCTCAAAATTTCGGAAGTATTTAGAATTTGGAAACGCTAGCGCCCCCTGGAAACGAATCGAGTTTAGAAACAAATTTTTCCGTGGTTACCCAGCCCTAGTGAATAGTGGTAGTTAAAGAGCACATTCTAAGGATTATTTCTGCCTTTGATTTATTAAAATATTCCCATCCAACAGTCAACAACAGATGGTAACGAAGGTGGAGGCATTACTTTTCATTCAACCCATATAGGAGGCTTGCAGAAGGTTACTACTTCCAACACTAAATCCTCTGTGTCTCCCCTGCAATGGATGCCTTCTCTTCTTCCATGCAACTCAGGAGAAACGAGGATTCCCAGGGGATGATGGGTTTGCAGGCACATGACCTGAGAGAGCTCACCCTGTTGTATGACGGTCTCTCCAGCAATGTGTGTCACGGGGAACATGGCATCGAAGATGTCACTGCAAAAGAAAGGAAGAGATATTGAGGCTCATGGGACAAACATCCGTCATGACATCTGGATCTTTCTAGCAGAAGGCCCTTTCCACAATCCCATATAAAACCCAAATTATTTGCTTTGGATTGGATTACATGGCAATGTAGACCCATATAATCCAGTTCAAAGCAGATAATGTGGATGAAAGGACTAAAGAAGGTGCTAAATGGTTGAAGTTTTCACAGAAAAGGTCAAATCTGAAAGAGGCAAATTTATTTATTTTATTTTTATTTATCGTGTCATCAGCAACCATATCATTATATTACAATTCTAACAGAGCAAAACAAACACACAGATTAAAAAGAAAAAGAAAACACAGAGATTTTGCAAACTTGGTAGTTGGTTAAATGTCCTTTGACCAGTATCTGGCCACTTGGAGTGCCTCTGGTGTTGCCACAAGAAGGTCCTCCCTGGTGCATGTGGCAGGGCTCAGGGTGCATTGCAGCAGGTGGTCAGTGGTTGGCTCCTCTCCACACTCGCATGTCGTGGATTCCACTTTGTGGCCCCATTTCTTGAGGGTGGCTCTGCATCTCGTGGTGCCAGAGCACAGCCTTCCAATTCACCCAGTTTTCTGTGTGCCCAGGGGGGAGTCTCTCATTCGGTATCACCCATGGATTGAGGTGCTGGGTTTGGGCCTGCCACTTTTGGACTCTCGCTTGCTGGGGTGTTCCAGCGAGTGTCTCTGTAGATCTAAGAAAACTATGTCTTGATTTAAGTCGTTGACGTGCTGGCTGATACCCAAACAAGGGGTGAGCTGGAGATGTCTCTGCCTTGGTCCTTTCACTATTGGCTGCTACTTCTTGCCAGATGTCAGGTGGTGCAATACCGGCTAAGCAGTGTAGTTTCTCCAGTGGTGTGGGGTGCAGGCACCCCATGATAATGTGGCATGTCTCATTAAGAGCCACATCCACTGATTTAGTGTGGTGAGATGTGTTCCACACTGGGTATGCGTACTCAGCAGCAGAGTAGCATAGCGCAAGGGCAGATGTCTTCACTGTGTCTGGTTGTGATCCCCAGGGTGTGCCAGTCAGCTTTCGTATGATGTTGTTTCTAGCGCCCACTTTTTGCTTGATGTTCAGGCAGTGCTTCTTGTAGGTCAGAGCACGGTCCAAAGTGACTCCCAGGTATTTGGGTGTGTTGCAATGCTCCAGTGGGATTCCTTCCCAGGTAATAATCCTCAGAGGCAAATGGAGCAGTGGAACTCTCTGCTCCGGAGTGTGGTGGAGGCTCCTTCTTTGGAAGCTTTGAAACAGAGGCTGGATGGCCATCTGTCAGGGGTGATTTGAATGCAATATTCCTGCTTCTTGGCAGAATGGGGTTGGACTGGATGGTCTCTTCCAAGTTTTTGATTCTATGATTCGATGAAAGAGGGAAAGAGAGAACTCGGGCCCTTTCTACATTGCCATATAACAGTACAATACAATAATAGATAATATAATAATTCTATATCTTCTGTCTATATATATAAAAATGCTCTGTGCATAAGAAGTTCCTTAAAAGTAAAAGAACCAATGAATGAAATCACACCCAATTTGGCAACCAAATGTCTCACAACACAAGGAGTGACCATCACTCAAAAAATTATGATTTGTCATTTGGGAGTTGTGGTTGCTGGGATTTATAGTTCACCTACAATCAAAGAGCATTCTGAACTCCATCAGCGATGGAATTGAACCAAACTTGGCACACAGAATTCGCATGACCAACAGAATATACTGGAAGGGTTTGGTGGGCATTGTGACCTTGAGTTTTGGAGTTGTAGTTCACCTACATCCAGAGAGCACTGTGGACTCAAACAATGATGGATCTGGACCAAATTTGGGACAAGCACTCAATATGCCCAAATGTGAATACAGATGGCATTTGGGGAAATAGACCTTGACATTTGGGAGTTGTAGGCACTGGGATTCACAGTTCACCTACAATCAAAGAGCATTCTGGTCCCCACGAACGACAGAATTGGGACAAACTTCCCACACAGAACCCCCATGACCAACAGAAAATACTTAAGGCCATCCAATCCAACTCTCTTCATCAGGGCAAGAAAACATAAACAAAGTCCTCCTGACAAAGAGCCACCCAGCCATCGAGATAGATAGATAGATAGATAGATAGATAGATAGATAGATATTATTCACACAGAGAGAGATATAGTATCATAGATTTGAAAAGGACCCTTAAAAAGGGACAATAATATGTTGCATGTTCCGGGGTGGGCAAACCAGACACTCTCCACATCAACACTGATAAAGAAACAGCAAGAAATACTGTTTACCCACAACAAGCAGAAAGAAATTGCATAGATTAGAAACCAACACTTTCTCGTTCCTTTATTTTCCAGATCAACAGACTGGGCCACAGCAACACGTGGCAGGGGTCAGCTAGTTATATATAATATTACTAATAATATTGCAGTATAGTAATACAGTAAAATATAATAATCTATAACACTGATATTGTGCTATGCTGATAATATAATATATTATATACATATAATATTAATAATAATATTGTAATGTAAATATAATTAAATATAATTACTACTGATAATATATGATAATAAACAATGATAGCATTATTTTATTGTTGTATATTGGTATATTTTAGGTTGCAATGTTTTTAATTGTGAGCCGCTTTGGATCTCCGTATGGAGAGATAAAGCATATAATCCATATTATCAAATCAGATAATCCACATTAATGGCTTTGAACCGAATTATATAAATCTACACTGCCATATAATCCCTTCTAAAACACGTAATCTGGATTCTCTATGGCAGTGTAGATGGGGCCCCAGCCTCATTCGAATGATGCAATTCTAGCAATATGATTCCACTTTAAACTGCCATGGTAGCAGAGGCTGGGTGGCCATCTGTCGGGAGGGCTCTGATGGTGTACTCCTGCATTGCAGAAGGGTAGGACTGGATGGCCCCTTGGGGTCCCTTTCCAGCACTACGATGCTATGATTTCACCAATTGCTCCAGTTTGGCTTTAGGAAGCACCCTGTGAGGGTGCGAGTGGTGCCACCTGTGTGTAGAACTTTATAACATGCCCATACTTGCTTACTTTGTAAATGTATAGTTGGATTGATTGGTTATTTATAGCTGTCAATCAATGTTGTTTGCACCAGTCAGATTGCTTCCTGAGCTCAATTGCTTGACTCCACCTCTTCCTGGAGGAGGTCAGAGCTTTTCCTTTTTCATTCTACCATCAAACTTTCTATCAGATAGACGTGAGAAAGAGACTTGGCTCTAAAGCCCTTCATTAAGTTACCTCTCATCACCAATTCTAAGGTTTTTACCCTTGGGACTCATACTTCATGCCCAGATCGCCCTGGGCAACGTTTAGGAGACCCAAGCGCCTTCAAACCGGTCCTTTGGCATCAAAAGGAAGACTCTGTGCCTTCAACATAGGCCATTGGACTGGGGGTTGTGTTTGTTCCAACTTTCACAGCCATTGAGAAAAGAGGGAACAGGAAAAGCTTCTCAGCTGCGAAATCTCCTTGGACCCAAGACAACCAGAGACTGTAGTATATATTTCCTTTACCCCTTTGAAACTTCCAGCTTATTGCCTTAAAGGGATAACTCTTTGTGAACAATAAGACCTGTTTTGAGTTATCTAGAGTGTTTTGGTCCTTGGGAGTTCCAGTTCTCTAAAGGAAGGCAAGAAGCAATCCCCTGGGGGAAAGATGTCACGTCTATGTCTCTTTCACTAAGAGCTCCCAGGCGCGACGGCATACACCCGGTCATCAATTGGAACTGAAAGAGTATCTTTATCATCTTTGTCAGAGAGATAGGAGAGGATGATGAAGAATAATAATATGAATGGAAGAGCTGCTTGGCTCAAGGCTGCCTCCTGCTGGGACAGCGACTTTGTTACGGATCTTTGTGGAATGGGATCTGGGCTAGATCGGGCATGGGCAAACTTGGGCATGACCTCCAGGTGTTTTGGACTCCAACTCCCACCATTCCTAACAGTCTCAGGCCCCTTCCTTAAATTAAAGGATTGTGTCCTGAAGAGTCAGATCAGGCAACGCTGCATTATCGTGTGGATCTTGGGTCTTGTTCCATATTCACGTCTATGTCGAAGATCTTTGGGAAAGTCTTGTACTCATGACTGAGTGGCTGAGGTGGAAAAAGAAAGGGCCTGAGGCTGTTAGGAATGGTGGGAGTTGTAGTCCAAAACATATCTGTAAGGGTACATCTTGAGAATCAAAGGATTGTGTCCTTAAGAGTCAGATCAGGCAACACTGCGTCATCGTGTGGATCTTGGGTCTTGTTCCATGTTCACGACTATGCCTAAGATCTTTGGGAAAGTCTTGTACTCATGACTGAGTGGCTGAGGTGGAAAAAGAAAGGGCCTGAGGCTGTTAGGAATGGTGGGAGTTGTAGTCCAAAACATATCTGTAAGGGTACATCTTGAGAATCAAAGGATTGTGTCCTTAAGAGTCAGATCAGGCAACACTGCGTCATCGTGTGGATCTTGGGTCTTGTTCCATGTTCACGACTATGCCTAAGATCTTTGGGAAAGTCTTGTACTCATGACTGAGTGGCTGAGGTGGAAAAAGAAAGGGCCTGAGGCTGTTAGGAATGGTGGGAGTTGTAGTCCAAAACATATCTGTAAGGGTACATCTTGAGAATCAAAGGATTGTGTCCTTAAGAGTCAGATCAGGCAACACTGCGTCATCGTGTGGATCTTGGGTCTTGTTCCATGTTCACGACTATGCCTAAGATCTTTGGGAAAGTCTTGTACTCATTCTTGAGTGGCTGAGGGGGGAAAGGAAAGGGCCTGAGGCTGTTAGGAATGGTGGGAGTTGTAATCCAAAACATATCTGTAAGGGTGCATCTTGAGAATCAAAGGATTGTGTCCTTAAGAGTCAGATCAGGCAACACTGCGTCATCGTGTGGATAGGGCCCACGGCTGTTAGGAATTGTGGGAGTTGGAGTCCAAAACACCTGGAGTTCAAGCCCAAGTTTGCCCATGCCTGTGCTAGATCTTCATTGTTTGAGTTCACAGTGCTCTCTGGATGTAGGTGAACTACAACTCCAAAACTCAAGGTCAATGCCCACTAAACCCTTACAGTCTTTTCTGTTGGTCATGGGAATTCTGTGTGCCAAGTTTGGTTCAATTCCATCATTAGTGGGGTTCACAATGCTCTTTGATTCTAAGTGAACTATCAATCCCAGCAACTACAACTCCCAAATGACAACATCAATCACCAAACTCCCAAATCCCCAATTCAGAATTGAGCGTATCAGGTATTTGTACCAAATATGGTCCAGTGAATGGAAATACATCCTGCATATCACATATTTACATGACAATTCATAAGAGGAGCAAAATCACAGTCGTGAAGTAGCAATGAAAATAATTTTCTGGTTGGGGGTCACCACCACATGAGGAACTGCATTGCAGAGTCGCAGCATTAAGGAGGTTGAGAAACACTGTCGTACATGGTAGTGTAGACTCATATGAGGCCCCGGTGGCACAGTGGGTTAAAACACTGAGCTGCTGAACTTGCTGATGGAAAGGTCGCCATTTTTGCTCCAGTTTTGGAACAGTATGCTTTCAGAGCATATGGAGCCCCTGGTTGCGCAGTGGGTTAAACTACTAAGCTGCTGGACTTGCTAACTGAAAGATCACACACATTTTACCTTAACTCTTGGTTGTGGGAGGGGCTGCAGACCATGTGATCAGATCTGGGCTTGTTCAAGACTCAGACTCCATTTTTGAAACAGTATGCTTTCAGAGCATATGGAGCCCCTGGTTGCGCTGTGGGTTAAACCACTGAGCTGCTGGACTTGCTAACCAAAAGATCACAGGTTCAAATCCAGGGAGCAGGGTGAGCTCCTGCTATTAGCCCCAGCTTCTACCTACCTAGAAGCTCGAAAACATGCAAATGTGAGTATATCATAGAATCATAGAATCATAGAATCAAAGAGTTGGAAGAGACCTCCTGGGCCATCCAGTCCAACCCCATTCTACCAAGAAGCAGGAATATTGCATTCAAACCACCCCTGACAAATGGCCATCCAGCCTCTGCTTAAAAGCTTCCAAAGAAGGAGCCTCCACCACACTCCGGGGCAGAGTTCCACTGCTGAACGGCTCTCACAGTCAGGAAGTTCTTCCTAATGTTCAGATGGAATCTCCTCTCTTATAGTTTGAAGCCATTGTTCCGCGTCCTAGTCTCCAAGGAAGCAGAAAACAAGCTTGCTCCCTCCTCCCTGTGGCTTCCTCTCAATATCAGTAGGTACCGCTTCAGCGGGAAGGTAACGGTGCCCCATGCAGACATGCTGCCCACATGACCTTGGAGGTGTCTATGGACAATGCTGGCTCTCCAGCTTAAAATGGAGATGAGCACCAACCTACCTCCAGAGTTGGACACGACTAGACTTTATGCCAGGGGAAACCTTTACCTAGCCTGTAGACTCATATGATGCAGTTTAAAGCACTTAATCTGAATTCAGACACCGGATTATATCATAGAATCCTAGAGTTGGAAAAGACCTCATGGGCCATCCAGTCCAACCCCATTCTGCCAAGAAGCAGGTGGAGGCATTACTTTTCATTCAACCCTCGTAAATAAGCGCAGGACTTCTAACTGTGCTAAGACACAAAAGAGACATGCACAAGAAGTGAAAAAAGGGAGAAATCACCAAAGAAGAATTCAAACAAATAGCCAACTCCTGTAATTGATACAAAGCCTCCAAAGAAGGAGCCTCCACCACACTCCCTCCGGGGCAGAGAGTTCCACTGCTGAACAGCTCTCACAGTCAGGAAGTTCTTCCTAATATTCAGATGGAATCTTCTTTCTTGTAGTTTGCTATGGAAGGTCCCAGGAAGTTCCATAGCATTGAGCCATAAGTGGTGCCGAAACACGCTAGTTCTACAGTGTAGACACCCCCCTGTTCACAGGCTTTGTGGACCGAGTTTGGCCTGCCCGAAAGCAAACAACCAGCCCTAAAGTTTTATGTGTTTGCTTCTAAATGTTGGCCCATTGGAGGTATTACTTTTCATTCAACCCTCGTAAATAAGCGCAGGACTTCTAACTGTGCTGAGACACAAAAGAGACATGCACAAGAAGTAGCAAAAGGGAGAAATCACCAAAGAAGAATTCAAACAAATAGCCAACTCCTGTAATTGATACAAAGCCTCCAAAGAAGGAGCCTCCACCACACTCCCTCCGGGGCAGAGAGTTCCACTGCTGAACAGCTCTCACAGTCAGGAAGTTGTTCCTAATATTCAGGTGGAATCTCCTTTCTTGTAGTTTGAAGCCATTGGGTCCTAGTCTCCAGGGCAGCAGAAAACAAGCTTGTTCCCTCCTCCCTGTGACTTCCTCTCACATATTTATACATTGAGCCATAAGTGGTGCCGAAACACGCTAGTTCTACAGTGTAGACACCCCCCTGTTCACAGGCTTTGTGGACCGAGTTTGGCCTGCCCGAAAGCAAACAACCAGCCCTAAAGTTTTATGTGTTTGCTTCTAAATGTTGGCTCATTGGAGGTATTACTTTTCATTCAACCCTCGTAAATAAGCGCAGGACTTCTAACTGTGCTAAGACACAAAAGAGACATGCACAAGAAGTGGAAAAAGGGAGAAATCACCAAAGAAAAATTCAAACAAATAGCCAACTCCTGTAATTGATACAAAGCCTCCAAAGAAGGAGCCTCCACCACACTCCCTCTGGGGCAGAGAGTTCCACTGCTGAACAGCTCTCACAACCAGGAAGAATCTCTTTTCTTGCACTGAGCCACAAGTGGTGCCGAAACATGCTGGTTCTACAGTGTAGACGCCCCCCTGTTCACAGGCATTGTTGACCGAGCTTGGCCTGCCCGAAAGCAAACAACCAGCCCTAAAGTTTTATGTGTTTGCTTCTGAATGTTGGCTCATTCTCAACGAGAGAGAGAGATTTTCCGGTTGAGCGTTTCTTTGTTTTTGGACAATTGTTATTATTTTTTGAAGGCGAGACGTCGGATGTGTTGAGCTCAGGAGAAGGAGAAAAGCGCCTGTCACAAACCCATCATGTAAAAACCATTATAATCCGTAGATGACGGCTTGACAGAAGAGACAGGTGTGCAGCATTTTCCTTGCTCGGCTGAACGTTTATGGCCAGAGACAAAGGAGTGCCTGGGGCGCCCCACGCCCTCCCCTCGGCCCCAAAGGAGAGCCAACTCGCAGGAGATGTCGAGGAAGGAAGAGGCTCTCCTCCTCCTTTCATCTCCTGCCTCTGTTTACCATCCCTCCTTCGGGTCAAGGAAGGAGTCAAGGGAACGGCCTGTGTTTATGCAGGCGTCAAAAGGTAAAAAACAGGAAATGGATTCGAAAAGCGGCAGAACCAGAAACGCCAACAAAAATCCCAGATCTGTACCAGAAAACGAGAGAATTGAAAGAGTGTTCAAAGTGCAATCCTCTTCTTGCCCATTGAAATGTGATTCCTAGGAGATCACTCACACTGCAGAATTATAACAGGTTGATACCACTTTAACCACCATGGGGTTTCTGGGATTTGTAGTTTGTCACAGGACCAGCCCTCTCCAACTGAGAAGGGTAAGCATCTCACAAGATTTAAAAAAATCTCACAATGGGATGACATACTTTATTGGACAGATGGCAACCTCTTTAACCTCAGCAGACTGAAAGCCAAAGCCAAGGTCACAACATCATCTGTTGCAGAACTCCAATATGCTGATGATAATGTAGTCTGTGCTCATTCAGAAGAACATCTACAACATATGTCGCAGAACTCCAATATGCTAATGATAGTGTAGTCTGTGCTCATTCAGAAGAAGACCTATAACGTCTATTATAGAACTCCAATATGCTGATGATAACGTAGTCTGTGCTCATGCAGAAGACATACAACATCTGTTATAGAACTCCAATGTGCTGATGATAATGTAGTCTGTGCTCATTCAGAAGAAGACCTACAACATGTGTTGCAGAACTCCAATATGCTGGTGATAATGTAGTCTGTGCTCATTCAAAAGACCTATGTCTTTTATAGAACTCCAATAGGCTGATGATAATGTAGTCTGTGCTCATTCAGAAGAAGACCTACAACATCAGTTGCAGAACTCCAATATGCTGATGGTAACATAGTCTATGCTCATTCAAAAGAAGACATACAATGTCTGTTATAGAACTCCAATATGCTGATGATAATGTAGTCTGTGCTCAATTAAAAGAAGACCTACAACATCTGTTGCAGAACTCCAATATACTGGCGATAACCTAGCCTGTACTCATTCAGAACATAACCTACAACGTCTGTTATAGAACTACAATATGCTGGTGATAACATAGTCTGTGCTCATTCAGAATAAGACCTACAGCGTCTGTTATAGAACTCCAATATGCTGCTGATAACATAGTCTATGCTCATTCAGAAGACCTACAACATCTGTTATAGAACTCCAATATGCTGCTGATAACATAGTCTATGCTCATTCAGAAGACCTACAACATCTGTTATAGAACTCCAATATGCTGCTGATAACATAGTCTATGCTCATTCAGAAGACCTACAACATCTGTTATAGAACTCCAATATGCTGGCGATAACATAGTCTGTTTTCATTCAGAAGAAGACCTACAACGTCTGTTATAGAACTCCAATATGCTGGTGATAACATAGTCTGTTTTCATTCAGAAGACGTACAACGTCTGTTATAGAACTCCAATATGCTGGTGATAACATAGTCTGTGCTCATTCAGAAGACGTACAACATCTGTTATAGAACTCCAATGTGCTGATGATAATGTAGTCTGTGCTCATTCAGAAGAAGACCTACAACATGTGTTATAGAACTCCAATATGCTGATGATAACATAGTCTGTGCTCATTCAGAAGAAGACCTACAACATTATAGAACTCCAATATGCTGATGATAACTTAGTCTGTGCTCATTCAGAAGAAGATATACAATGTCTGTTATAGAACTCCAATATGCTGATGATAACATAGCCTGTGCTCATTCAGAAGAAGACATACAACATCTGTTATAGAACTCCAATATGCTAATGATAACATAGTCTGTGCTCATGCAGAAGACGGACAACAGCCATTATAGAACTCCAATATGCTGATGATAATGTAGTCTGTGTTCATTCAGAAGAAGACATACAACGTCTGTTATAGATCTCCAATATGCAGATGATAGTGTAGTCTGTGCTCATTCAGAAGAAGATCTATAAGCCACTGTTAACACATTTGCAGAAGCATACAAGAAGTTTGGCCTCTTACTAATATCAAGAAAATGAAAGTGCTCTTCCAGCAGAAAGCACCAGCCAATCCCTCTGCAATGCTGGAAATTCTCCACCTTCATTGCTATGATACTCATCTTTTGGAGTGGAAGCTTCCCACCGGAGTGGAAATCATCTATCGGACAGATGGCAAGCTATTTAACCTCAGCAGACTAGAAGCCAAAACCAAGGACACAACAACATCTGTTGCAGTACTCCAATATGCTGATGATAACATAGTCTGTGCACATTCAGAAGACCTACAAGCCACTTTGCAGAAGCATACGAGAATCATAGAATCATAGACTCCTAGAGTTGGAAGAGACCTCCTGGGCCATCCAGTCCAACCCCATTCTGCCAAGAAGCAGGAATATCGCATTCAAATCACCCCTGACAGATGGCCATCCAGCCTCTGTTTAAAAGCCTCCAAAGAAGGAGCCTCCACCACACTCCAGGGCAGAGGGTTCCACTGCTGAACAGCTCTCACAGTCAGGAAGTTCTTAGAATCATAGAATCCTAGAGTTTGAAGAGACCTCGTGTGCCATCCAGTCCAACCCCATTCTGCCAAGAAGCAGGAATATCGCATTCAAATCACCCCTGACAGATGGCCATCCAGCCTCTGTTTAAAAGCCTCCAAAGAAGGAGCCTCCACCACACTCCGGGGCAGAGAGTTCCACTGCTGAACGGCTCTCACAGTCAGGAAGTTCTTAGAATCATAGAATCCTAGAGTTGGAAGAGACCTCCTGGGCCATCCAGTCCAACCCCATTCTGCCAAGAAGTAGGAAAATCACATTCAAAGCACCCCCGACAGATGGCCATCCAGCCTCTGCTTCAAAGTCTCCAAAGAAGGAGCCTCCACCACACTCCAGGGCAGAGAGTTCCACTGCTGAACAGCTCTCACAGTCAGGAAGTTCTTAGAATCATAGAATCCTAGAGTTGGAAGAGACCTCATGGGCCAACCCCATTCTGCCAAGAAGCAGGAAAATTGCATTCAAAGCACTCCCGACAGATGGCCATCCAGCCTATGCTTAAAATCCTCCATAGAAGGAGCCTCAACCACACTCCTGGGCAGAAAGTTCCACTGCTGAACAGCTCTCACAGTCATAGAATCCTAGAGTTGGAAGAGACCTCATGGGCCATCCAGTCCAACTCCATTCTGCCAAGAAGTAGGAAAATCACATTCAAAGCACTCCCGACACATAGCCATCCAGCCTATGCTTAAAATCCTCCACCACACTCCTGGGCAGAGAGTTCCACTGCTGAACAGCTCTCTCTCACTGCCAGGAAGTTCTTCCTCATGTTCAGGTGGGATCTCCTTTCTTGTAGTTTGAAGCCATGGCTCCACCGAGTCCTAGTCTCCTGTTATCTGCTTTGAACTGGATTATATGAGTCTACACTGACCAATAGTCCAGCTCAACACAGATAATCTGGATTTTATATAGCAGCGTAGATTGGGGCTCATATAATCCAATTCAAAGCAGACAATCTGGGTCATCTGCTTTGATAATCTGGATTATACAGCAATGTTGATCCAGCCTCAGTCTTCGGCCCCAGCATCTCTTCTTCCGAAGGCATCCCAGCTCGGGGGGGGGGGGGGCTCCCTCCCATACCTTTGCCCACACCTGGTTATGTCAACAGGGCCAAGGAGGCTACCTTTCGTACACTTCCTCCAGGTTGTTAAGGCTGTGTGGTCGGAAATGCCCCGCCTTCGGGTTGTTTGCCTAGGAAAGGTGGCTGCTGATGTCTCCCAACGATAACAACACACTCCGCCCCAGCAAACACCCCAATCCACATTTCACAAGAAGGAAGGTCCTCCTGCGCTTATTTACGAGGGTTGAGTGAAAAGTAATGCCTCCACCTTCGTAACTCCTCAACAGATGGCAGTACTGGTATGCAGCAAGGACTGGCTTGTTCAGGAGACTCTCCTCTACAGCTCCATTTTGGCAGGAAGTCTAAGTATTGAATCGTTGTTAAAATGCGAAGTATGGAACCCTCCACAGTACAAGGGTTGAATGAAACGTAATGCCGCCACCTTCGTAACTCCTCAACGGATGACATTACTGGTATGCGGCAAGGACTGGCTTGTTCAGTAGACTCTCCTCTACAGTTCCATTTTGGCAGGAAGCCTTAGCATTGAACCGCTGTGTTGTTAAAGTGCAAAGTATGGAACCCTGTGCAGACAGTTGGTCAATCCGCCTTAAGCAACATATGTGGCAGGGACTGGCTTGTTCAGGAGACTCTCCTCTACAGTTCCATTTTGGCAGGAAGCCTAAGTATTGAATGGTTGTGTTGTTAAAGTACGAAGTATGGAACTCTGCACAATACAAGGGTTGAATGAAATGTAATGCCGCCACCTTCGTAACTCCTCAACGGATGGCAGTACTGGTATGCGGCAAGGACTGGCTTGTTCAGGAGACTCTCCTCTACAGCTCCATTTTGGCAGGAAGCCTTAGCATTGAATGGTTGTGTTGTTAAAGTGCGAAGTATGGAACCCTGCGCAGAAAGTCGGTCAATGCACCTTAAGCAACATGCAGTCATCGAATTCTTGACAGCAGAAGGTGTCATTGGTGGTGTTTCGGGAAAATAGACTTTGACATTTGAGAGTTGTAGTTGCTGGGATTTATAGTTCACCTACAATCAAAGAGCATTCTGAACTCCATCAATGATGGAATTGAACCTAAACTGGCACACAGAACTCCCATGACCAACAGAAAACATTAGAAGGGTTTGGTGGGCATTGACCTTGAGTTTGTGAGTTGTAGTTCACCTACATCCAGAGAGCACTGTGGACTCAAACAATAATGGATCTGGAGCAAACTTGGCATGAATACTCCATATGCCAAAATGTAATCACTGGCAGAATTGGGGGAATATAGACCTAGACATTTGGGAGTTGTAGTTGCTGGGATTTATAGTTCACCTACAATCAAAAAGCATTCTGAACTCCATCAATGATGGAATTGAACCTAACCTGGCACACAGAACTCCCATGACCAACATAAAACAATAGAAGGGTTTGGTGGGTATTGACCTTGAGTTTTGGAGTTGTAGTTGACCTACATCTGGAGAGCACTGTGGTCTCAAACAATGATGGATCTGGACCAAACTTGGCACAAATACTCCATATGCCAAAATGTGAACACTGGTGGAATTGGGGGGAGACAGACCTTGACATTTGGGAGTTGTAGATGCTGGGATTTATAGTTCACCTACAACCAAAAAGCATTCTGAACTCCATCAATGATGGAATTGAACCTAACCTGGCACACAGAACTCCCATGACCAACAGAAAACACTAGAAGGGTTTGGTGGGAATTGACCTTGAGTTTGTGAGTTGTAGTTCACCTACATCCAGAGAGCACTGTGGACGCAAACAATGATGAATCTGGACCAAACTTGGCACGGATACGGAATATGTCCAAATGTGAACATTGGTGGAGTTTGGGGAAAACAGACCCTGACATTCGGGAGTTGTAGTTGCTGGGATTTATAGTTCATCTACAATCAAAGAGCATTCTGAACTCCACCAATGATTGGATTAAACCAGACTTGGCACACAGAACTCCCATGACCAACAGAAAGCACTAGAAGGGTTTGGGGAAAATAGACCCTGATATTTGGGAGTTGTAGTTGCTGGGATTTATAGTTCACCTACAACCAAAAAGCATTCTGAACTCCATCAATGATGGAATTGAACCTAACCTGGCACACAGAACTCCCATGACCAACAGAAAACACGGGAAGGGTTTGGAGAAAATAGACCCTGATATTTGGGAGTTGTAGTTGCTGGGATTTATAGTTCACCTACAATCAAAGAGCAGTCTGAATCCCACCAACGATAGAATTGGTCCAAACTTCCCAAACAGAACCCCCACGAGCAAGAGACAATACTGTGTTTTCTGATGGTCTTTGGCGACCCCTCTGACACCCCCTCGCGACCCGTCCAGGGGTCCAGATTGAGAAACCTCGGGCTTCGTCTCCCCCAAATCTGCTTTGTTCAACCTGATCTCTCTTTGGGCTCCTTTTGGGGACTGGCACCCAAAGCTCCTTGGCACTGCCAGCCAGGCTGACTGCCAGCCGTGCCATTACGCTTTGTGCTAGGATCAATAATGGGAGCCTCGTAAAAGCACTTGCCAACTCGGATTACATGGAACGCGCCTTGTTTCTCCTGGAGGAATGACAGGTACGGAGGAGCAGCCCCATTTACTCATTATGCGCCATCCTCCCAAGCTCTTTCTCTCTCCTTCCTACGTCTCCAAGCACTTTGCTGCACATTGGCATATCTGATGGAGCCCAGAAAGGGAGGCAGGCGCCGGCGGAGCAAGCCAGTGCGGTCTTCGTTGCAGCACTTCAAACAGAATCCGGGCAAAGAGAGGCCTTGGCAAACCTGCCTTCTTTCCCAACCTCTTCCTCCATATCCTCAACAGAGAGCATCTATCTAAATAAAAATGCCATTTTCGTTTGTGGTATTCACAGAACTCTAAAACCACTGGACGAATTGACATCAAATTTAGACACAAGACACCTAACAACCCAATGTATGTCCTTCACTCAAAAAAAAATGATTTTGTCATTTGGGAGTTGTAGTTGCTGGGATTTATAGTTCACCTACAATCAAAGAGCATTCTGAACTCCACCAACGATGAAATTGAACCAAACTTGGGACACAGAACTCCCGTGGCCAACAGAAAATACTGGAAGGGTTTGGCGGGCAGTGTCCTTTGGTTTTGGAGTTATAGTTCACCTATATCCAGAGAGCACTGTGGACTCAAACAATGATGGATCTGGATCAAACTCTACACGAATACCCAATATGCCCAAATGTGAACACTGGTGGAGTTTGGGGAAAATAGAATCCTGACATTTGGGAGTTGTAGTTCCTGGGATTTATAGTTCACCTACAATCAAAGAGCATTCTGAACTCCACCAACGATGCAATTGAACCAAACTTGGCACACAGAACTCCCATGACCATCAGAAAAGTCTGGAAGGGTTTGGTGGGCAGTGTCCTTTGCCTTTGAAGTTGTAGTTCACCTACATCCAGAGATCCCTGTGGACTCAAACAATGATGGATCTGGACCAAACTCCACACCAATACTCAATATGCCCAAATGTGAACACTGGTGGAGTTTGGGGAAAATAGAATCCTGACATTTGGGAGTTCTACTTCCTGGGATTTATAGTTCACCTACAATCAAAGAGCATTCTGAACTCCACCAACGATGGAATTGAACCAAACTTGGCACACAGGCCTCCCATTACCATCAGAAAATACTGGAAGGCTTTGGTGGGCAGTGTCCTTTGGTTTTGGAGTTGTAGTTCACCTACATCCAGAGAGCACTGTGGACTCAAAAATGATGGATCTGGACCAAACTCTACACGAATACTCAATATGCCCAAATGTGAACACTGGTGGAGTTTGGGGGAAATAGAATCCTGACATTTGGGAGTTGTAGTTGCTGGGATTTATAGTTCACCTACAATCACAGAGCATTCTGAACTCCACCAACGATAGAATTGGGCCCAACCTCTCACACAAAACCCCCATAACCACTAGATTGGGCCACAGCAACACGTGGCAGGGGACAGCTAGTATCAAATAAATGTGCTGTCAAAGGCTTCCATGGCTGGACTCACTGGGTTACTGTGAGATTTCTGGGCTGCCTGGCCATGTTCCAGAAGCATTCTCTCCTGATGTTTCACCCACATCTGTTGCAGGCATATATACATATATTACAACACATATATATATGCAAATACATATATACACAAATATATACACACACAAAACACATATACACAGACTGGGCCACAGCAACGCGTGGCAGGGGATGGCTAGTAGCTAATAATATTAATAATAATAATAATAATAATAATGCAAAAGACAAAGGGAATACTATAAAAACACAATGCAGAGCAGAAGAGGAAACTGGCCAAAGAAGGCTCTCCATGAACAGTTCCTGGGAAAATTGAGAGCCAGATGGACAAAGAAAAAATATGGCTGTGGCTCACAAATGGAACTCTGGGAAAGGAGACGAAGGAGGGCCTGATTCTGGAAGCCCAAGAACAAGCCATTTGAAGCAAGGTCATGAAGGCCAGAATTGAAAAGTCAACGACAGATCCCAAGTGTAGACTCTGCAAGGAAGCAGATGAAACTGTGCCGTCGCGCTTGGGGGCTATTAGTCTTAATGAAGGAGGGATGGACGTGGCACTTTCCCCCCAAGGGATTGCTTCTTGCCCTCCTTTAGAAAACTGGAACTCCCAAAAACCCAAAACGATGTAAATTGCTCAAAATGAGTTTTATTTATCACAAAGTCATTTCTTTAAAGCAATGAGCTGGAAAACTTTAAAGGGGTGAAGGAAAACATACGTTACAGTCTCAATCAGTCCTGGGTCCAAGGGGTTTGAAGCTGAGAAGCCTCACCAAGTTTTCTCTTTCCTCAATGGCTGTGAATGCCGGAGCAAACCACAACCCCAGTTCAGATGGCCTATGTCTTGAAGATTCAGAATCTTCCTCTGGTGCCAAAAGAACCGCCTTGAAGGCGCTTGGGTCTCCTCAATAATTGTCCAGGACGATCTGGACATAAAGCATGAGTCCCAGGGGTAAAAAACCTCAGAACTGGTGCTAAGAGGTAACTTAAATCAGGGTCCTATAGAATCAAGTCTCTTACTCACATCCATGTTGCAGGAGCTCTGATGGCAGAATGAAGAAGAAAAAGGAAGTTCTCCCCTCTTGCAGGAAGAGGTGGAGCCAAACAGTACTGATTGACAGCAACCAATCCATACAACTATACATAAGCAGTGTAAAAAGGGGCAGGATTAAGCATGATACAACAGTTTAAGTCTTACAACTAACAGTTCTATACATAGGTGGCGCCACTCGCGCCGTCACAGAAACACTAGATCCCATCCTCAGCTGCTGCAAGAAGATCGTAGACAGACTCCAAGCAGAGGCACAACACCCTTGCTCAGATGATTCATTGGAACTTGTGCCACAAACACCATCTGCCTGCGACAAAGAACTGGTGGGATCACAAGCTGGAAAAAGTTAGAGAATGAACATGCTAAACTCCTCTGGGACTTCCGGATTCAGACAGAGTTTCGAGCACAACACTCCTGACCTCACAATTGTGTTAAAAAACAAAGTATGGATCATCGATGTCACAATCCCAGGTGACAGCGGGATTGCAGAGAAACAACTGGAAAAGATGACACGATACGAGGATTTAAAGATCAAACTGCAAAGACTCTGGCACAAGGCAGTAAAGGTGGTCCCAGTGGTGGTCGGCACACTGGGTGCAGTGCCTCAAGACCTTGGCCTGCACTTAAACACAATAGCCGGGATATGCATGCATTGGGATATGCATGCATTATTCGCCGATACATCACACAGTCCTAGACACTTGGGAAGGGTCCGACGTGTGATCCAATTCAACAGCCAGCAGAGTGTCTGCTGTGGACTCATCTTGTTGTGTTTCTAATAATAATAATAATAATAATAATAATAATAATAATGTCACACAGTCCTAGACACTTGGGAAGGATCCGACGTGTGATCCAATTCAACAGCTAGCGGACTGTCTGCTGTGGACTCATCTTGTTGTGTTTCAAATAATAATAATAATAATAATAATAATAATAATAATAGATATCTAGAGCAGTGGTTCTCAACCTTCCTAATGCCGCGACCCCTTAGTACAGGTCCTCATGTTGTGGTGACCCCCCAAACATAATATTATTTTCGTTGCTACTTCACAACTGTAATTTTGCGACTGTTATGAATCGTAATCTAAATATCTGATATGCAGGATGTATTTTCAGACACTGGACCAAATTTGGCACAAATACCCAATAAGCCTAAATTTGAATACTGGTGGGGTTTGCAGGGAGAATTGATTTTGTCATTTGGGAGTTGTAATTGCTGGGATTTATAGTTCACCTAAAATAAAGGGCCTTCTGAACTCCACTAATGATGGAATTGAATCAAACCGGGCACACAGGATTCCCATGACTAAGAGAAAATACTGGGAAGGTCTGGTGGGCATTGGCCTTGGGTTTTTTGGAGTTGTAGTTCACCTACATCCAGAGAACACTGTGGACTCAAGCAATGATGGATCTGGATCAAACTTGGCACAAATACTCAATTTGCCCAAATGTGAACACTGCTGGAGTTTGAGGATCATAGACTTTAACATTTGGGAGTTGTAGTTGCTGGGATTTATAGTTCACCTACAATCAAAGAGCATTCTGAACTCCACCAACGATGGAATTGAACCAAACTTGGCACAAATACTCAATTTGCCCAAATGTGAACACTGCTGGAGTTTGAGGATCATAGACATTAACATTTGGGAGTTGTAGTTGCTGGGATTTATAGTTCACCTACAATCAAAGAGCATTCTGAACTCCACCAACGATGGAATTGAACCAAACTTGGCACACAGAACTCCCACGACCAAGAGAAAATACTGGAAGGGTTTGGTGGGCATTGACCTTTTAATTTTGGAGTTGTAGTTCATCTACATCCAGAGACAACTGTGGACTCAATGAAGGATCTGGACCAAACTTGGCACGGATAGTCAATATGCCCAAATGTGAACACTGGTGGAGTTTGGGGGAAATAGAATCTTGACATTTGGGAGTTGTAGTTGCTGGGATTTATAGTTCACCGACAATCAAAGAGCATTCTGAACCCCACCAACGATGAAATTGAACCAAACTTGGCACACAGAACTCCCATGACCAAGAGAAAACATTGGTGGGCATTGACCTTGAGTTTTGGAGTTGTAGTTCACCTACATCCAGAGAGCACTGTGGACTCAAACAATGGTGGATCTGGACCAAACTTGGCACAAGCACTCAATACGCCCAAATATGAACACAGATGTAGTTTGGGGAAAATAGAATCCTGATATTTGGGAGTTGTAGTTGCTGGAATTTTTAGTTCACCTACAATCACAGAGCATTTTGAACCCCACCAATGAGAGAATTGGGCCAAACCTCCCACACAAAACCCCCATAACCACCAGATTGGGCCACAGCAACACGTGGCAGGGGACGGCTAGTATCAAATAAATGTGCTGTCGAAGGCTTCCATGGCTGGACTCACTGGGTTGCTGTTAGTTTTCCAGGCCGCCCGGCCATGTTCCAGAAGCATTCTCTCCTGACATTTTGCCCACACCTGTGGCAGGCATCCTCGGGGGTTGTGAGGTCTGTTGGTAACTAAGCAAGTGGGGTTTATATACCTGTGGAATAATGTCCAGGGTTGGAGAAATAAAGAATATATATATATACACACACAAAACACATATACACAGACTGGGCCACAGCAACGCATGGCTGGGGGTGGCTAGTATAATAATAATAATAATAATAATAATAATAATATCTAGAGTATATAGAATCCCACTTTAATTTTTGCATTGACATGGTGTGTCTGTGTCTGTAAAGCCGAACAGCAACCTAAAGCACACTAGGCTTTTCAACTCAAAACCTTTCAAGGGTTTGGTTTGGAGCTCCCTTCTCCTTGAGGCATTTTGGATCAAGGGGAGAATTTGGGGACTTATCAGCTTAAGTGCCCTAACACCCCATGGCTGCAACCCAGAGGATTAGACCATCATCCACCAAAGAATGCTAGGAACAGAGTGTTCTAACACAACCACCTTGTGAGCAGCTCAGGCCCCGTCTAGACTGACCATTTAATGCAGTTCCAAGCCAGCTCCAAATCACAGCGACTAGACAACGAATGCCCACAAAAAGCACAGAATGAAGTGTGCATGCACCAGGGCTCTGTGTTTTGTGCCATCGCCATCCAGGTTTCAATTGGATTCTAGGATTCCAATTCAGTGAAATCACGTTCTTGAGGACCAGTTTGAAGCTACCTCCAATGGTCAAAGTAGAGAAGGCCCTGAGTTCAAGTTCTATTCAACTCTGCAAGAAGGAACATGTGGTGGAATGAAAATCACACGTAGTTCACGTCTTTACCAATCCACGCACTGTCTTGCTAGAGAAAAGATATGCCATGCGAACCATCAGTAAAGAATAAGGTGTTTACTCTTTGTTATGCAGAGCAACATATCTACAGTCATGTGAAGAGTTGCATTGACCCACTCAACGTCCTTTGAGAGAGATTCAAATGGTCCTTTGGTGTCCATGTGAACGATCATCCAACTCTAGGATTCTATGTAACGGTTGCCAAAACTCCCAGGCTCAGCTAGCCTCTTGGGAATGGTCCAACTAATCACAACTGTGAGAGCTGTTCAGCAGTGGAACTCTCTGCCCCAGAGTGTAGTGGAGGCTCCTTCTTTGGAGGCTTTGAAGTAAAGGCGGCGTGACCGTCTGCTGGGGGTGCTTTGTATGCAATTTTCCTGCGTCTTGGCAGAATGGGGTTGGACTGGATGGCCCACAAGGTCTCTTCCAACACTAGGATTTTATGTAACTGTTGCCAAACTCCCAGGCTCAACTAGCCTCTTGGGCATGGTCCAACTAATCACAACTGTGAGAACTGTTCAGCAGTGGAACTTTCTGCCCCAGAGGGTAGTGAAGGCTCTTTCTTTGGAGGCTTTGAAGTAGAGGCGGCATGACCGTCTGTCGGGGATGCTTTGAATGCAATTTTCCTGCTTCTTGGCAGAATGGGGTTGGACTGGATGGCCCAGGAGGTCTCTTCCAACTCTAGGATTCTATGTAACTGTTGCCAAATCTCCCAGGCTCAGCTAGGCTCTCGGGCATGACCCAACATATCACGACTGTGAGAGCTGTTCAGCAGTGGAACTCTCTGTCCCAGAGTGTAGTGGAGGCTCCTTCTTTGGAGGCTTTTAAGCTGGATGGCCATCTGTCAGGGGTGCTTTGAATGGGATTTTCTCTTCCAACCATATGATTCTATGATTCTATGTAACTGTTGCCAAAACTCCCAGGCTCAGCTAACCTCTTGGGCATGGCCCAACCAATCAGCTTCCTACATTTTTCAATAAACACACTCACTGAATGATTTTTACATGCTCCAACAGAATAGACAGGATGCCCTTCCCAGTAGGCCAAAGCCTCTCCAAACTGATGCATGTTTCCTCGTCTGTAACTTTCCCTGGGTGTTTTGGACTTCAACTCCCACCATTCCTAACAGCCTCGGGCCCTTTTCTTTTCCTCCTCAGCCGCTCAAGCATGAGTACAAGACTTTCCCAAAGATCTTAGACATAGACGTGAACATGGAACAAGACTCAAGATCCACACGATGACGAAGTGTTGCCTGATCTGACTCTTAAGGACACAATCCTTTGATTCTCAAGATGCACCCTTACAGATGTGTTTTGGACTACAACTCCCACCATTCCTAACAGCCTCAGGCCCTTTCCTTTTCCCCCTCAGCCACTCAAGAATGAGTACAAGACTTTCCCAAAGATCTTAGAGATAGACGTAAACATGGAACAAGACCCAAGAGCCACACGATGACGCAGCGTTGCCTGATCTGACTGTTAAGGAAACAATCCTTTAATTTAAGGAAGGGGCCCGAGGCTGTTAGGAATGGTGGGAGTCCAAAACACCTGGAAGGCCCAAGTTGGCATATGCCTAGTCTACACTGCCATATAACCCAGTTCAAAGCGGAATATCTGGGGCTTTACATGGCAGTGTAGAAAGAGTCTCAGCTGAAAACTCTTCCTCTGCAAAAACACAGAGACAAGCTTCTCCGTTCACCGTCTTTCCAAAGTCAAAATTTGCACCGAGAGAGTGAAATACTCTGACTCGCAGGAGAAGCACCTGCTGTTTTTAATTTGGGATAATTAATGTGCTGTGATTGTGTTGAGTTATAAATATCCAGCCAGCGTACTTGGTGCTATTTTCATCTGACTGTTTTTGCATCTACAGCTCTCTCATTCTAAAAGAAGGGAGAAGATGCAAGACTGAGAACAAGCCGTGAGAGTAAAGACGAAGACACACCGGAGGAAAAGTGTGCTTGCCATACATGGAGGGAACCTCAATGGCCTCGCAGCTCCGAAGCCTGGCTTCTTCCTGCCTGGCAGAATCCTTTGTTGGGAAGACCCACCCAGAGGAAAAGGGTTCTTGCCATACAACAAGAGAACCACTGATCTCAAAGGGAAGCTGATTGTGCCGTCACACCCAGCCTTAGTTTAAAAGCTTCCCAAGAAGGAGCCTCCACCACACTCCGGGGCAGAGAGTTCCACTGCTGAACAGTTCTCTCTCACAGTCAGGAAGTTCTTCCTCATGTTCAGGTGGGATCTCCTTTCTTTTAGTTTGAAGCCATTGTTCCACCGAGTCCTAGTCTACTATGGTCTGCTTTGAACTGGATTATATGAGTCTACACTGATATATAATCCAGTTCAACAAAGAAATGAGACTTGACACTTGGAACACATGGAGTTTGGGGAAAATAGACCTTGCCCTCTGGGAGTTGTGGTTGCTGGGATGTATAGTTCACCTAGAGTCAAAAAGCATCCTGAACCCCACTAACAATAGAATTGGGCCAAACTTCCCACACATAACCTCCATGACCAACAGAAAATACTGTTGGGGTTCAGCCTGATCCTGATCTGTTTGAACCGGATTCTCTGATAGTTTTTCCAACTGAGCGAGCTCTCCCTGACCCTGACAGTGTGGAATCTGTTGTTGATGCAGAGGTCAGCGGGGATGAAAATGAAACTCAACAGCTGGAGGAGAATGTTTTGGAAGTTAGCCGTGATATCACTAGTCGTGATATCTCTCCACCTGGGGTTTTGAATGAGGACCGAAGAGAACAGATAGTTAGAGACAGAAATGTTTCCCAGTTTCTACGAAGGTCACATCGTTTACAGGAGAGACAGGCCCAGGCTTCAAAGTCAAGGGACGTTTCAAAGAATAGCTTCTTTGGTTTAAGGGGCCTCCTGCCGGGTGCCTCTTTAGATCAAGCAACGTTTGGGACTGTGGCTGTGCCTTGGCAGAATTCCTGTGTTTCATGGCCGGTAATCCCAGAGGCTTAGTTTTCAAGTTCATGGTTAGTAACAGGCTAACAGGTTCCTGGTTCTTGTATTGTGGCTTTTGAAATTTTGCTCAAGTTCAGAGATTGTACTGACTGCTGTGTTTTTCTGTGGCTTTTTGACTTTGCATTTACCTTTCTTTTGTAACCAATTTTTCATCAATAAACAAGGATTGCTTTTCCTACAGTCCAGTGTGGTGGATTTAATCTTATGGTCTCGTTTCTCGAACTGGGATGCAACAAATATGGTGTTTTCTGATGGTCTTTGGTGACCCCTCTGACTAGGCTTGGGCGATCCAGTTCGTTAATTTCGTAATTTGTTATTGATTCGTATTTAAATTAGCTTACAATCCAATATCGAGCCATGTAGGAATAGTGTGAGGAGTAATTAAGAATCGAAACAATTTTTTCCAATTTTCGTAATTATTTCGTAATTATTTTCGCATGTCTGGTGCAAGTTTTACAATCTCGCATTTACCCCACTTCCGGTCCCTTTGCTCTGCTGCTTCCTCCTCTTTCTTATATTATATTATTATAATACTATTATATTATATTATTGTATATTATATTATATTATTATTATATTATATATTATATTACTATATTATTATTATATTATATTATAATTGTATATTATAATATAATATATTATAATATAATATAATATAATATAATAAATTATTATATTATATATATTATATAATAATAATAATATATAATATAATAATAATATAATATAATATACAATAATATAATATAATAATATTATAATAGAAGTTCCCCTTGTCCCATTTGGAGGTTTTTTTAGCATATTGCACAATCGCGTCCACCATTAACGAATTGATTCATAATTTACGAAATTTCGGAAATTTCAAAATTTTGAAATCTTAAATTTCGGAAGTCCTCAGAATTTCGAAACGCTAGCGCACCCTAGAAACGAAACGAGTTTAGAACCAATTTTTTTCTTGATCGCCCAAGCCTACCTCTGACACCCACTCACGACCCCCTCAGGGGTCCCGACCCCCAGGTTGAGAAACCCTGACCTAGATGGTTCATAGGAAGAGATGCATTCAGACAGGTAAACTTTGTTCCACATCCTAGTCTCCAGGGCAGCAGAAAACAAGCTTGCTCCCTCCTCCCTAGGACTTCCCCTCACATATTTATACATGGCCCCCATCATGTCTCCTCTTCTGCAGGCTAAACATACCCAGCTCTTTAAGCCGCTCCTCATAGGGCTTGTTCTCCAGACCCTTGATCCTTTGAGTCGCCCTCCAGCTTATCAGACAGGACTCCAGAACCCAAGAAAGGCCAGAACCTAGGCACGGGCGCCCAGGGAGAGCTGCCTTCCACTTCCAATTGTTCTCTCTGGCTCCTTACGGTCAAGGAAGAATACGAGGAAGTAGTCGAGCAGGAAAGGAAAGGGATTAACACCCCAATCCGCTGGAAGCTGAGGCAGAGAGGAAGGGACTTTGTTTGGGGTGAGAGTTTGAGAAAGGAAATGATTCAGGAATTGGGCGAGAGATGAATTCGGTTCCAGCAGAATGAGTTTCGTATGCAAACGCAATCTGCTGGAACTGAATTCATCTCTCGCCCAAAAACATCCAACTTAGAAATGACTCACGGTGAAGAACAGAGGAGGTGACAAAACAGGAAGTGAGAGAAACCGACCTCTAAGAAGGGGAATCCACTCCTGAACGAGGTTTTATCCTGGGGGAAAGGGGTCTCCACTGAAGCTTGATCACCAACCCTTGCTTCCATCAACATCCAATGATCACAGGGATGGAAACTGAGGTGGAACCTTCTGAAAGGGATTTTCACCCTTATTTCCCCAAAAATAAGACCAGGTCTTATGTGACGTTTTGCTCCAAAATATGCATTGGGGCTGATTTCCAGGGGATGTCTTATTCTATATTCATACTAGCTGTGCCCTACCATGCGTTGCTGTGGCCTATAGTAAGACTTTTCGAAGTAGAGGTAGATATCTGGACTATTATGAAAGAGAGGGACCTACCTATTCCTCCCCCTTTTTCTTCCCCTTCCCCTCCTTTCCTCCTTCTCTACCTCTTTCTTTAATTCCTTCTTTCACTCTTTGGTTTCATCCTTCCTTCCTTCCTTCTCTCTTTCTTTCCTTCCTTCCCTCCCCCTTTCTCTACTTCTTCCTTGGTCTCCTTTCTTCCCTCCCTGTTTCCTTCCTTCTTCCACTTTTTTATTTCCTTTTCTCCTTCCTTCCTTCTTTACCTCTTTCCAGCCTTTCCATCCCCTTTCCTTTCCTTTCTCCTTTCTCTTCTTCCTTCCTTCGGTACCCTTTTCTTTCCTTCCTTCTCTCCTTCCTTCCCTCTTGCCTTACCTCCTTTTCTCTTTCTTTCTTTCCTTCCTTCCCCCTTTCCCTCCTTCATTCCTTCCCTTTTTCCCTCCCTCCTTCCTTCTCTCCTTCCTTCCTGGCTGTTTTCCCCCAATGCCGTGGTAGAGTCCCTTCTAACTCTATTCTATGAGTCTATTTAATATAGTAATATATAGTAGTAACATTATATTATATACTAGTATATGTAACAATAATATATAATCTATATATATAAATCTGTTAGGTTGGTTCAACCGGACAGCAAAACTCCACAACCCCCCAACGAAACTGTACCAAAATTGCCATGCCCATAACACAACCCACAAGGTACAAACATATCTACTCAAAATGAAAAACAACACAACAACACACTCACAAAACGGCAAAACAACACAACTTTAAAAAAAACCAACGAAACTTAACCAGAATTGCCATGCCCATAACACAACCCACAAGGTACAAACATATCTACTCAAAATGAAAAACAACACAACAACACACTCACAAAACGGCAAAACAACAAAACTCAAAAAACCCCAACGAAACTTAACCAAAATTCCCATGCCCATAACACAACCCACAAGGTACAAACGTATCTACTCAAAATGAAAAACAACACAACAACACACTCACAAAACGGCAAAACAACAAAACTCAAAAAACCCCAACGAAACTTAACCAAAATTCCCATGCCCATAACACAACCCACAAGGTACAAACGTATCTACTCAAAATGAAAAACAACACAACAACACACTCACAAAACGGCAAAACAACAAAACTCACAAACCCCCCAATGAAACTGAACCAAAATTCCCATGCCCATAACACAACCCACAAGGTACAAACATATCTACTCAAAATGAAAAACAACACAACAACACACTCACAAAACGGCAAAACAACAAAACTCACAAACCCCCCAATGAAACTGAACCAAAATTCCCATGCCCATAACACAACCCACAAGGTACAAACATATCTACTCAAAATGAAAAACAACACAACAACACACTCACAAAACGGCAAAACAACAAAACTCAAAAAACCCCAACGAAACTTAACCAAAATTTCCATGCCCATAACACAACCCACAAGGTACAAACGTATCTACTCAAAATGAAAAACAACACAACAACACACTCACAAAACGGCAAAACAACAAAACTCAAAAAACCCCAACGAAACTTAACCAAAATTCCCATGCCCATAACACAACCCACAAGGTACAAACGTATCTACTCAAAATGAAAAACAACACAACAACACACTCACAAAACGGCAAAACAACAAAACTCAAAAAAACCCAACGAAACTTAACCAAAATTGCCATGCCCATAACACAACCCACAAGGTACAAACATATCTATTCAAAATGAAAAACAACACAACAACACACTCACAAAACGGCAAAACAACAAAACTCACAAACCCCCCAATGAAACTGAACCAAAATTCCCATGCCCATAACACAACCCACAAGGTACAAACATATCTACTCAAAATGAAAAACAACACAACAACACACTCACAAAACGGCAAAACAACTGAGCATGCGCATTGGTGCCCAGCCGCAAGTTCCCTGGCGTGCGCACACAGTTCCCTCTGTGGAAGCCATGCCCACTCCAAGCCCCGCCGCGCCGCTTCCCGCACACACACCCCCGCCGCACGCACACACACAACCCCACACTCCATCACTCCCCCCACCGCCACACACACGCGCGCAACCCCACTCCCCCCCGCTGCCGCACACACACACGCAACCCCACGCTCCATCACTCTCCTGCCCCAATCTTACCTCCTTTTACTTCACGCCACCTCCAAACCCCACCCCGCCCCTTCCCGCCCTGTCAAAATCCAGGAAAGACAGGAAGGAAGGAAAGAAGGAAGAAAGAGAAAGGGAGATAAAGGGGGAAGGAAGGAAAGTTAGAGAAAGAAGGAAGAAGAAAAGGAAAGAAAAGGAAAGATGGAAGGAAAGAAAAGAGAGACAGCAGAAGAGAAAGAAAAAGGGGGAAGGAAGGAAAGAGGTAGAGAAGGAAGAAATGAGAGACAGAGGGAGGAAAAGAAAAAGGGGGAAGGAAGGAAGGAAGGAGAGAAAGAAAGAAAAAAGGGAATGAAGGAAGGAAAGAGGGAGTGAAGGAAGGGGGAAGATGTAGAGAAAGAGGGAGGGAAGGAAAGAAGGAAAGAGAGAAGGAAGAAAAGAGACCAGAAGAGAAAGAAAAAGGGGGAAAGAAGGAAGGAGAGAAGGAAAGAAAAAAGGGAATGAAGGAAGGAAAGAGGGAGTGAAAAAAGGGGGAAGATGTAGAGAAAGAGGGAGGGAAGGAAAGAAGGAAAGAGAGAAGGAAGAAAAGAGACCAGAAGAGAAAGAAAAAGGGGGAAGGAAGGAAAGAGATAGAGAAGGAAGAGGAGAAGGAAAGATGGGAAGGAAGGAAGGAAGGAGGGAAAGAAGGAGAGAAAGAGGGAAGGTTGGCCACAGCAACGCGTGGCAGGGCACAGCTAGTATAATATATAGAGCAATACAGGGTTAGTCAAAATGAATAGGCCAATAATAATAATAATTGTAGCCAAATGGGCCTATTCATATTGACTAACCCTGTATAATATAGAACCCTCATTCTGTGTCCTCAGTGTGAGGGGGAGGGAGCAGGGGAGGTGTGTCGTCTTCCTCCTTTTTTGAATTTAAAGGTGTTTTTGTGGGGTTTTTTTAGTGATGGTCACTCCTTGTATTGTGAGGAGTTTTGTTGGCAAATTTGGGGTCATTTGGCCCCGAAGTTTTTTTTGTTTTTAAGGTACTAATTATGGACAGAGCATTTTTATATATATAGATTTGACACAACCACGTCAGTTCGTTATCAAGTGCACACGTCATTCATGCGTCATGTCTGGACTCCGATTGATCCTCAACTATTTGTATCCTGGGTTGTTGTGGATTTTTCGGGCTATATGGCAATATTCTCGAAGCATTCCCTCCTGACATTTTGGCCACATCTATGGCAGGCATCCTCAGAGGTGGTGAGGCCTGTTGGAAACTAGGAAAATTGGGTTTATATATCTACTAACCGTCCCCTACCACACATTGCTGTGGTCCAGTCTGTGTATATGTGTTTTGTATGTGTATATGTGTGTGTATATATTTGTGTATATGTGGTTATGCACATGAATGGCAATGTATTTTCTATTTTTTGGCTTTTTAAGTCTCTTCCACTGTGTTTTCCAGGGTTTTTATGAGTGATGGTCACTCGTTGGCCTGAGAGGTATCTTGTGTCCAAATTTGGTGTCAATTCGTTTGGTAGTTTTTGAGTTATGTTAATCCCACAAACAAACATTACATTTTTATTTATATAGACTAGCCGTCCCCTGCCACGCGTTGCTGTGGCCCACGTGAGGGTTCTGTGTGGGAGGTTTGGCCCAATTCTGTCGTTGGTGGGATTCAGAATGCTCCTTGATTGTTGGAGAACTATAAATCCCAGCAACTACAATTCCCAAATGTCAAGGTTTTATATTTGGGCATATTGAGTATTCATGCCAAGTTTGGTCCATCATTGTTTGAGTCCCCAGTGCTCTCTGGATGTAGGTGAACTACAACTCCCAAACTCAAGATCAAAGCCCACCAAACCCTTCAAGTATTTTCTGTTGATCAGGGGAGTCCTGTGTGCCAAGTTTGGTTCAATTCCATCATTGTTGGAGTTCAGAATGCTCTTTGATTATAGGTGAACTATAAATCCCAGCAACTACAACTGTCAAGGTCTATTTCCCCCAAACTCCATCTGTGTTTATATTTGGGCATATTGAGTATTCATGCCAAGTTTGGTCCAGATCCATCATTGTTTGAGTCCACAGTGCTCTCTGGATGTAGGTGAACTACAACTCCCAAACTCAAGACCAAAGCCCACCAAACCCTTCAAGTATTTTCTGTTGATCAGGGGAGTCCTGTGTGCCAAGTTTGGTTCAATTCCATCATTGGTGGAGTTCAGAATGCTCTTTGATTATAGGTGAACTATAAATCCCAGCAACTACAACTCCCAAATGTCAAGGTCTATTTCCCCCAAACTCCATCTGTGTTTATATTTGGGCATATTGAGTATTCATGCCAAGTTTAGTCCAGATCCATCATTGTTTGAGTCCACAGTGCTCTCTGGATGTAGGTGAACTACAACTCCCAAACTCAAGATCAATGCCTACCAAACCCTTCCAGTGTTTTCTGTTGATCAAGAGAGTCCTGTGTGCCAAGTTTGGTTCAATTCCATCATTGGTGGAGTTCAGAATGTTCTTTGATTGTAGATGAACTATAAATCCCAGCAGCTACAACTCCCAAATGACAAAATCATACTTTTTTGAGTGATGGTCACTCCTTGTGTTGTGAGACGTTTTGCTGCCAAATTTGGTGTGGTTTCGTTGGTTGGTTCTTTTGTTTTTAAGGCAATCATAACGCACAGAGCATTTATATATATATATATATATATATATATATATATATATATAAATTAGACACAACCACGTCTGTTCTGTCGCACGCTGGGCCTGTAAAGAATTTCCTTTAGAATAGGACATGCAACCTTTGCCCAGCGGGAAGCCAGGGGCCCCAAAGATAGTTCTCAGAGTTTTTCCACCACAAATAGTCTTTAGATGGCTTGTGAAGTCTTTTATTAATGAACAATCGAACAGAAACTTCAGTAAAGATAAAGAAATAACTTCTCCCAGGCTGACTGTAATCTGACCCTTACTGATGTGGGCTCTGCTACCGGGTCGAACTGCGTCTTGAACACCGAGTGGACCTACCAGTAAAGGCTTAGATATTCTCCAGTTGGAGTTCTTTGGTCTTTAGGGCTGTTTCCCTGGAAATCTTTGGAGACTCTTAAGACTGTTCTCCCCCGGAAAGTCTTGAGGGTTGAAGCTTTTGTACTTACTTACTTAGGCTATCCCTCGCTTTCCGAGGATGATTGTCTTCCAATATTCTTGTGGGTCCGTATGTGGCTGTGGAGCCCTATTCTTGCTCTGCATCTTCTTCCGCAGAGAGGGCATTGGTTTCCAGGTGGAAGGCGGTCCCGGTTGGGGTTGGCTTGACGCGCCTTCCTCTTGGCACGTTTCTCTTTTTCACCCTCCACTCGTGCCTCCTCAAATTCTGCAGCACTGCTGGTCATAGCTGACCTCCAGCTGGAGCGGTCAAGGGCCAGGGCTTCCCAGTTCTCAGTGTCTATGCCAGAGTTTTTAAGGCTGGCTTTGAGCCCATCTTTAAATCTCTTTTCCTGTCCACCAACATTCCGTTTTCTGTTCTTGAGTTCGGAGTAGAGCAGCTGCTTTGGGAGATGGTGGTCGGGCATCCCGACAACATGGCCGGTCCAGCGGAGTTGGTGGCGGAGGACCATCGCTTCAATGCTGGTGGTCTTTGCTTCTTCCAGCACGCTGACGTTTGTCCGCTTGTCTTCCCAAGAGATTTGCAGGATTTTCCGGAGGCAGCGCTGATGGAATCGTTCCAGGAGTTGCATGTGACATCTGTAGACAGTCCATGTCTCACAGGCATAGAGCAGGGATGGGAGGACCATAGCTTTATAAACAAGCACCTTGGTCTCCCTATGGATGTCCCAGTCCTCAAACACTCTCTGCTTCATTCGGAAAAATGCTGCGCTTGCAGAGCTCAGGCGGTGTTGTATTTCGGCGTCGATGTTGACTTTGGTGGAGAGGTGGCTGCCAAGGTAGCGGAAATGTTCAACATTTTCTAATGTGACACCATTAAGCTGTATCTCTGGCATTGGAGAGGGGTTGGCTGGTGACTGCTGGAAAAGCACCTTGGTTTTTTCAATGTTCAATGACAAGCCGAGCTTCTCGTATGCTTCTGTGAAGGTGTTTAGAGTGGTTTGTAGATCTTCTTCTGAATGCGCACAGACGACGTTGTCATCAGCATACTGGAGTTCTATAACAGATGTTGTTGTGACCTTGGTTTTGGCTTTCAGTCTGTCTGTCCGATAGATGATTTCCACTCCGGTGGGAAGCTTCCTATCAACAAGGTGAAGTATCATAGCAATGAAGATGGAGAATAAAGTTGGGGCAATAACACATCCTGTTTGACACCTGATTCCACCTTAAATGTACAGGGCAAGCTTGCACACATCCTGTACATTAGCTTTCCTTGCTGAGACTAACTAAAAAATGGCTCCCTTCCCTTCCCAATTGCCCTGAACAAGGGGCGGAACCAAAACTTAATGATGATGGACAGGTGACTTGCCCTATGACTGCAACCAAAAGAAGCCACCTTTCTGCAGAGTCCCTGAAATCTAAGACTGCAAACAAACATTTAATACAAAGCAAATAAAATTGGAGCTCCTGGTACAGCCGTACCAGAACAACGTCAGTTTGTTATCAAGTGCACACGTTGTTCATGTGTCGTGTCTGCACTCTGATTGGTCCTCAACTATTAGTACCCTGGGTTGCTGTAGGTTTTTCAGGCTGTCTGGCCATGTTCTACACATAAATTGAGATCTCTAGTATATTGTATTTGTATGTTTAGGTGTGTATGGCATTGAATTTTTGCCAATTTGGAAGCCGATCTGAGTCCTCTTTGCGATGAGATAGAGCCAGGTAAAAGGTAAAGGTAAAGCTTTTCCCCTGACATTAAGTCCAGTCGTGTCCGACTCTGGGACTCTGGTGCTCATCTCCATTTCTAAGCTGAAGAACTGGTGTTGTCCATAGACACCTCCAAGGTTATATGGCCAGCATAACTGCATGGAGCGCCGTTACCTTTCTGCCGGAGTGATTCCTACTGATCTATTCACATTTGCATGTGAGTAATAAACAAATAGATTAATAAACAAGTGAGTAATAAACAAATAGAGTAATAAACAAATAGGCCAAACTGCTAGGTTGGCAGAAGCTGGGGCTCACAGCAGGAGCTCACCCCACTCCCAGGATATGGACCTGTGACCTTTTGGTCAGCAAGTTCAGCAGAACAGCAGTTTAACCCACTGCACCAGTAAATAAATAAATAGTGGGTTGTTGTAAGTTTTTCGGGCTACATGGCCATGTTCTAGAAGCATTCTTTCCTGACGTTTCGCCTGCATCTATGGCAAGCACCCTCAGAGGTTGTGAATAAATAAATAGTGGGTTGTTGTAGGTTTTTTTGGGCTGTATGGTCATGTTCTAGAGGCATTCTCCCTTACGTTTCACCTGCATCTGTGGCAGGCATCCTCAGAGGTTGTGACCATGATTTCATCCCAATGTACGAAGTGGGTTAAACTTTTTGTTGTGTTAAATGGCTGGACATGTTTGAACCTCATTTGTTTTAGTGCGTTAAATTGTTTTAAGCGACCTCACTTTGTGTGATTGCAAGCCAAGGAGCAATCCCCAGAGGCAGGGTGGGGGGCAGGCATTGAAATCATAACCTCCATAATGAAAAAGTCTGGACTCCTGTTGCATAAGAGAGGTTTGGGCCAAATCAGTGGTGCCCTGAGTTGTGCCGGTGCCAAGAGCTGCCGGACCCCAGTGAGTTTCCAGGAAAGAGAGAAACAATTCAGGTGCGCACGTGGTGCCAAGCTTTGGCACAGCAGAAAAAGGAAATAACCGCCACTCCCACACATCAGACAGTCTGCGAAGGACGGCTGACCCTTTCCATACATTGTATGGTTCTAGCATCTGGAGGGGGACAACTTTCCCAGCCCTTCACCGCATCAGAGCAATCTCTAAGAATCTGGCTATCCGGGTTACGACAGCTTCCTCCGCCCCGAATCCATGCGCCTATTGGAACAGCGTTGTTTCCATCCGAGCCTATTTTAGCAAGGCACTGCAGACTCACTCAACCAGAGAAGTCAGCCACAGCAGAGCACCTGATGAACCAACCTGGACACCGAATATTATCTGAGAACCCAGAAATGCTTATTTATCGTGTCATCCGCAACCAGAACATTGTATTACATTTCTAACAGAATAAAACAAACAAACAAACAGATAAAAAAAACAACACAATTTTTGCAAACTTGGTAGCTGATTAAATGTCCTTTGACCAATATCTGGCCCCTTGGAGTGCCTCTGGTGTTGCCGCAAGAAGGTCCTCCCTTGTGCATGTGGCAGGGCTCAGGATGCATTGCAGCAGGTGGTCAGTGGTTTGCTCTTCTCCGCACTCGCATGTCGAGGATTCCACTTTGTGGCCCCATTTCTGGAGGTTGGCTCTGCATCTCGTGGTGCCAGAGCGCAGTCTGTTCAGCACCATCCAAGTCTTCTGTGTGCCCAGGAGGGAGTCTCTCATTTGGTATCAGCCATTGGTTGAGGTTCTGGGTTTGAGCCTGCCACTTTTGGACTCTCGCTTGCTGAGGTGTTCCAGCGAGTGTCTCTGTAGATCTAAGAAAACTATTTCTTGATTTAAGTCGTTGACGTGCTGGCTGAGACCCAAACAGGGGATGAGCTGGCCTTGGTCCTTTCACTATTGGCTGCTACTTTCCAGCGGATGTCAGGTGGTGCGATACCGGCTAAGCAGTGTAATTTCTCCAGTGGTGTAGGGCGCAGACACCCTGTGATAATGCGGCATGTCTCATTAAGAGCCACATCCACTGTTTTAGCGTGGTGAGATGTGTTCCACACTGGGCATGCATACTCAGCGGCAGAGTAGCAAAGCGCAAGGGCAGATGTCTTCACTGTGTCTGGTTGTGATCCCCAGGTTGTGCCAGTCAGCTTTCATATTATATTGTTTCTAGCACCGGCTTCTGCACCCCTCTCACAACCACCATTTCAGTCTACACAGAGAACCCACTGAAATCCACAAGAAGCATGTGGACAATTTCAACAGAAAGGAGGAAAGCATGAAAATGAACCCAATCTGGCTCCCAGTACTAAAAGAAACCTCTAAAATTATAACAGTAAATATAAATAGCAAAACTCAAACACAGGGTAACTCCAGAAAAGAAACAATCAAGAACACCTAATCACCTCTCAACAAAGGATTCCCCCAGGCAGTAACAAGTCACAAGTAACAAGCCAGGATATACTCCGTGAACGAACACACACCAAAAATGAAAGTAGGACTCGTGCCTCTTCAAATTCAACAGCACTGCTGGTCACAGTTTTCGGTGTCTACACCAGAGTTTTTAAGGTTGGCTTTGAGCCCATCTTTAAATCTCTTTTCCTGCCCACCAACATTCCGGTTTCTGTCCTTGATTTCGGAGTAGAGCAACTGCTTTGGGAAACGGTGGTTGGACATCCGGATAATGTGGCCGGTCCAGCGGAGTTGATGGCGGAGGACCATTGCTTCAATGCTGGTGGTCTTTGCTTCTTCCAGCATGCTGATGTTTGTCTGCTTGTCTTCCCAAGAGATTTGCAGGATTTTTCAGAGGCAGCGCTGATGAAATCGTTCCAAGAGTTGAGTATGATGTCTGTAGACAGTCCACGTTTTGCAGGCATAGAGCAGGGCTGGGAGGACAATGGCTTTATAAACAAGCCCCTTGGTATCCCTATGGATGTCCCAGTCCTCAAACATTCTCTGCTTCATTTGGAAAAATGTTGCACTTGCAGGATTTTTTTGGAGGCAAGCGCTGATGGAATCATTCCAGGAGTTGCATGTGACGTCTGTAGACAGTCCATGTTTCACAGGCGTATAGCAGGGTTGCTAGGTCAATAGCTTTATAAACAAGCGGAGTTGATGGCAGACCATCGCTTCAGTGCTGGTGGTCTTTGCTTCTTCCAGTACACTGACATTTGCCCACTTGTCTTCCCAAGAGATTTGCAGGATTTTTCAGAAGCAGCGCTGATGGAATCGTTCCAGGAGTTGAGTATGATGTCTGTAGACAGTCCACATTTTGGCATATAGTAGTGCTGGGAGGACAATGGCTTTATAAACAAGCACCTTGGTCGTCCTATGGATGTCCCAGTCCTCAAACACTCTCTGCTTCATTCGGAAAAATGCTGCACTTGCAGAGCTCAGGCGGTGTTGTATTTCAGTGTCAATGTTGACTTTTGTGGCGAGGTGGCTGCCAAGGGAGCGGAAATGGTCAACATTTTCTAATGTTACACCATGAAGCTGTATCTCTGGCACTGGAGTGGGATTGGCTGGAAAACCAAAGTGCTCTTCCAGCCTAGATATACATATAGATACACAAACATACATATCACGGATCACCTTCGATGCCAGCTTGACCAGGGCGGGTCAGCGCTGCTTGTGTTGTTGGATCTCACAGCAGCATTGGACACAGTCGACCACAATCTTTTGACCCACCGCCTTGCTGCTGTTGGGAGTCAGGGGGGCAGCTTTAAACTGGTTCCTCCTTTCTTCACAACCGTGGACAGCGAGGGGAGAGTGGAGGCCTGGTCTCCGAGAGGTCCCCCCTCTCTCTCTTGTGGGGTTCCTCCTCAGGGGGCCATTCTCTCCCCTCTCTTGTTTGCCGTCTATAAGCGACCACTTGCTCAGCTGGTTCGAGGCTTTGGGCTGGAGTGTTACCAGTACGCTGATGACACTCAGCTGGTGCTGAAGATGGAAGGCCGACCGGACTCTGTACCCAATTGTTTCCATCAGTGCCTCGAGGCCGTGACTGGATGGCTGCGTGCCAGCAGGTTGAGGGTGAATCCAGCAAAGACGGAGATCCTATGGCTGGGTCAGCCGGACAGTGGGGACGTCCAGCTGCCTACCCTGGATGGCGAGGCACTACGCCTGTCATCGTTGGTCAATTTATTTATTTATTTACTATTCTTGTATACCGCTGTATCTCAAGCCCGAGGGCGACTCACAGCGGTTTCCAAACAGCAAAGACAATAAAAACAGCAATAATTAATATGCAATAACAGTTAAATTACATATTTCCATTAATAGCTAATAAACAATCATCAATACACAGTTATCACAAATCCCATCCCCGATCGCCTCATCATCCAAGCGTGATCCAAATTCGTCGTCCATTGTTCCGTTCCTATGTTCAGATTACCAGAATTGCACTGAATTACTCAAACGCCTGCACAAACATCCAGGCCTTCAGCTTTCTACGGAATGTCATGAGAGATGGTGCCAGCCTAACGTCTACAGGAAGGGCGTTCCACAGCCGAGGAGCCACCATCGAGAAGGCCCTATCTCTCGTCCCCGCCAACCGTGCCTGAGAGGCTAGCGGGATCGAGAGCAGGGCCTCCCCGGAAGATCTCAAAGTCCGGGTGGGTTCATAGGCCGAGATGCGGTCAGATAGGTATCTTGGGCCGGAACCATTTAGGGCTTTATAGGCCAATACCAACACCTTGAATTCAGCCCGGTAGCAAATCGGCAGCCAGTGGAGCTGGTGCAACAGGGGGGTTGTGTGCTCCCTGCGCTCCACTCCTGTTAGAATCATGGCTGCCGCGCGTTGGACTAGTTGCAGCTTCCGGGCCGTCTTCAGGGGCAGCCCCACGTAGAGAGCGTTGCAGTAGTCTAGGCGGGATGTGACAAGAGCGTGGACTATCGTGGCTAAGTCAGACTTCCCAAGGTATGGGTGCAGCTGGCGCACGAGCCTGAGCTGTGCAAATGCTCCCCTGGTCACCGCTGAGACCTGGGGCTCCAGGCTCAGCGACAAATCCAGGGTCACACCCAAGCTGTGAACCTGTGTCTTCAAGGGGAGTGCGACCCCATCCAGCAC
This sequence comes from Anolis sagrei, assembly GCF_037176765.1. Lineage (NCBI taxonomy): Eukaryota > Metazoa > Chordata > Lepidosauria > Squamata > Anolidae > Anolis > Anolis sagrei. The sequence goes on from NC_090035.1 coordinate 2,711,575, forward strand.
AGGCTGTAACCCTATACCCTGTTCGGCCTTGTGACTGACCAGGAGTACCTCTGTCTTGTCTGGATTCAATTTCAATTTGTTCGCCCTCATCCAGACCGTTACAGCGGCCAGGCACTGGTTCAGGACCTCCACAGCCTCCTTAGTAGCAGGTGGGAAGGAGTGACAGAGTTGGACATCATCTGCGTACAGATGACACCGCACCCCGAAACTCCGGATGATCTCACCCAGCGGCTTCATGTAGATGTTAAACAGCATGGGAGACAGGGGTCAAGAGCCTAGGAGTCCTTTTGGACCCTCTGCTGACAATGGAGGCCCAGGTCTCCGCCGTGAGCAGAACCGCCTTCTTTCTTTCCCCTGCGGCAGGCTAGACGGCTGGCCCCCTCCCTGTCCAGGGACGACCTGGCTACGGTCATCCAGGCCATGGTCATCTCAAGACTGGACTACTGTAACGCCCTCTACATTGGCCTTCCTCTGTCGGTGATTTGGAAGCTCAAGTTGGTACAAAATGCAGCTGCTCAGCTTCTTGCGGGAACTCTGATGAGATGCCACATCACCCCAATCTTACTCCAGCTGCATTGGTTCCCCATTGAGCACCGGATCACTTTCAAAGGGATGGCACTCACCTTGAAGGTCTTGCATGGTCTGGGGCCGATGTGCCTGAGGGACCGCCTCACCCCCTCCCAACCCCAGAGAGCCCTCCGTTCTGAGGACCAAGATCTATTGGAAATTCCCAGTGTCAAGCAACCAGACGCAGAGCCTTCACAGCAGTGGCACCATCGCTCTGGAACACTCTGCCACCTGAAGTCCGTGCCTTGCGGGACTTACCAGCTTTCCGCAGGGCATGGAAGACATACCTGTTTCGACAGGCTTTTGATCTTTGATATTGATCTTTTTAAATTGTTTTAAATTGCTTTTAAATTGTGTTAGATTTTAGCCATTCTTGTAAGCCGCTCCGAGCCCCAAGGGAATGGCCGCAGAGAAGTTCGAATTATAAGTAAATAAATAAATATACACACAACTTCTTGGTCCACACTGAGGAAGCAAGGTCTTTGGAATGGCTATCATGGGAAAGGCAGTAGCATGGATTTTTCGAGGCAGCTTCGAAGAGCTGAACCGCTACAGGAATGTGTGGCTAGGCACGCACTTCTCCAGATGTGGCTCCAAGCTGCCTTTCCCATCACCACCTGTTGGGCTTTTCTTTCACCCCAAACCCCCCACACAAGAACCCCAACCTGGAAGCATCCACCCACGCTGCTGCCCGGTCCGGACTTCCTGAGCAGAGGGTTGCACCATAACAGCTTACCACAAATTGTGGGAAAGGCAAGAAGGTTGTTGGGAACATAGAGTGCAACAACAACAATGGGTTGTTGTAGGTTTTTTCGGGCTATATGGCCATGGTCTAGAGGCATTCTCTCCTGACATTTCGCCTGCATCTATGGCAAGCACCCTCAGAGATTGTGACAACTTCACAACCTCTGAGGATTCTGGCCATAGATGCAGGTGAAACGTCAGGAGAGAATGCTTCTACAACATGGCCATACAGCCCAAAAAACCTAAAACTACCCAGTGATTCCGGCCATGAAAGCCTTCGACAATACATTGAACAACAACAACAACAACAACTTTATAACCTATCTCCCCGAGGGGACTCAGGGCGGTTTCCCACAAAGGATGGCAAACATTCAATGGCATAAAACAATACAAAAGACATAAATTGAGATCTCTAGTATATTGTATTTGTATGTTTAGGTTTGTATGGCATTGAATTTTTGCCAATTTGGAAGCCGATCTGAGTCCTCTTTGCGATGAGATAGAGCCAGGTAAAAGGTAAAGGTAAAGGTTTTCCCCTGACATTAAGTCCAGTCGTGTCCGACTCTGGGACTCTGGTGCTCATTTCCATTTCTAAGCTGAAGAACTGGTGTTGTCCATAGACACCTCCAAGGTCATGTGGCCAGCATAACTGCATGGAGCGCCGTTACCTTTCTGCCGGAGTGATTCCTACTGATCTATTCACATTTGCATGTGAGTAATAAACAAATAGATTAATAAACAAGTGAGTAATAAACAAATAGAGTAATAAACAAATAGGCCAAACTGCTAGGTTGGCAGAAGCTGGGGCTCACAGCAGGAGCTCACACCACTTCCTGGATTTGAACCTGTAACCTTTTGGTCAGCAAGTTCAGCAATGCAGCAGTTTAACCCACTGCACCAGTAAATAAATAAATAGTGGGTTGTTGTAAGTTTTTCGGGCTATATGGCCATGTTCTAGAAGCATTCTCTCCTGACGTTTCACCTGCATCTATGGCAAGCACCCTCAGAGGTTATGAATAAATAAATAAATAGTGGGTTGTTGTAGGTTTTTTGGGCTGTATGGTCATGTTCTAGAAGCATTCTCTCCTGACGTTTTGCCTGCATCTATGGCAAGCACCCTCAGAGATTGTGACAACTTTGTTTCAATGTTTCACCTGCTGGCCATAGATGCAGGTGAAATGTTAGGAGAGAATGCTTCTAGAACATGGCTATAAAGCCCAAAAAACCTAAAACAACCCAGTGATTCCGAGCATGAAAGCTTTCGACAATACATTAAATAAATACTATTTCCTTGGGGTGTCCCACCCAGGGAGCAACCAAGACTGACCCTACTTAGCTTGCAAAATCAGAAGATAATTGGATTTGTTCGGAGGGGAAACAGTGGTCCTCACCCCACAGATATTATACTTGAACATCGCCAGTAAATAAATAAGTAAATAAATACTATTTCCTTGGGGTGTCCTACCCAGTGAGCAACCAAGACTGACCCTACTTAGCTTGCAAAATCAGAAGATATTGGATTCGTTTGGGGGGAAATAGTGGTCTTCACCCCACAAATATGTAATTTAAACACTTGTGAACAGGGGATGTCACGTTGCAACAGGCAAACAGGTCTGAAAGCCTTCCATCCATTGAACATGAATGATACAAATGCTCGAAAAGTAAATAAAATCAAGACATATCCTTATGTCAATATTTTCACTGGGTTGTTGTGGGTTTTTTCGGGCTATATGGCCATGGTCTGGAGGCATTCTCTCCTGACGTTTCGCCTGCATCTATGGCAAGCATCCTCAGAGGTAGTGAGGTCTGTTGGAACTAGGAAAATGGGTTTATATATCTGTGGAATGACCAGGGTGGGACAAAGAACTCTTGTCTGCTGGAGCTAGGTGTGAATGTTTCAACTGACCACCTTGATTAGCATATAATGGCCTGACAGTGCCTGGAACAATCTTTTGTTGAGAGGTGATTAGACGTCCTTGTTTGTTTCCTCTCTGTTGTTGTGCTGTTGTAATTTTAGAGTTTTTTTTAATAATGGTAGCCAGATTTTGTTCATTTTCATGGTTTCCTCCTTTCTGTTGAAATTGTCCACATGCTTGAAACAGTCACACCTAGCTCCAGCAGACAAGAGTTCTTTGTCCCACCCTGGTCATTGCACAGATATATGAACCCATTTTCCTAGTTCCAACAGACCTCACTACCTCTGGGGATGCTTGCCATAGATGCAGGCGAAATGTCAGGAGAAAATGCCTCTAGAACATGGCCATATAGCCAGAAAAAACCTACAACAACCCAGGCCATTATATGCTAATTAAGGTGGTCAGTTGAAACATTCACACCTAGCTCCAGCAGACAAGAGCCCTTTGTCCCACCCTGGTTATTCCACAGATATATGAACCCATTTTCCTACTTCCAACAGACCTCACAACCTCTGAGGATGCTTGCCATAGATGCAGGCAAAACGTCAGGAGAGAATGCCTCTAGACATGGCCATACAGCCCGAAAAAACCTACAACAACCCTGTGATTCCAGCCATGAAAGCCTTCTACAATAAATATTTTCACTGCTCGGAGACAATATCAGAATTTAATAGCAACAACTCTAAAGTATTCCTGAATAGCAAAATGCCACCTGGAGGAGTATGCATATATAATCCTGGCTTGTTTGTGTTTTGAATGGCATCTTCCTTGGCATTTTGCTTCCCTTACTTGTGTCCCTCCCTCCGGCCCTTTAAATAATTGTGACGACAGTGACACCAGGTGGCAGCCACCATGATGGGCACTCGTTTTTGTGATGGCCAAGCCACTGGACCTTTTTGCTTCTGTGCAGAGAATGTAAAGCATGTGCGCCAGCTGTGCCCGTACCTTGGGAAGGCAGATCTGGTCACAGTGGTCCATGCTGTTGTCACATCCTGAATAGATTACTGCAATGCGCTCTATGTGGGGTTGCCTTTGAAGACTGTTCGGAAACTGCAAATGGTCCAACGGGCTCACTGGAGCATCATACAGGGAGCATACCACCCCCCTGCTGTGCCAGCTCCACTGGCTACGGATCCAATTCCGAGCACAATTCAAAGTGCTGGTTTTCACCTACAGAACCCTATACGGCTCCGGTCCAGCGTACCTGTCCAAACGTATCTCCTTCTACGTCCTACCTCGGAGCTTAAGATCTTCTGGGGAGGCCCTGCTCTCGGCCCCACATAGAATCATAGAATCAAAGAGTTGGAAGAGACCTCCTGGGCCATCCAGTCCAACCCCCTGCCAAGAAGCAGGAATATTGCATTCAAATCACCCCTGACAGATGGCCATCCAGCCTCTGCTTCAAAGCTTCCAAAGAAGGAGCCTCCACCACACTCCGGGGCAGAGAGTTCCACTGCTGAACGGCTCTCACACTCAGGAAGCTCTTCCTAATGTTCAGATGGAATCTCCTCTCTTGTAGTTTGAAGCCATTGTTCCGCGTCCTAGTCTCCAAGGAAGCAGAAAACAAGCTTGCTCCCTCCTCCCTGTGGCTTCCTCTCACATATTTATACATGGCTATCATATCTCCTCTCAGCCTTCTCTTCTTCAGGCTAAACATGCCCAGTTCCCTAAGCCGCTCCTCATAGGGCTTGTTCTCCGGACCCTTGATCATTTGAGTCGCCCTCCTCTGGACACATTCCAGCTTGTCAATATCTCTCTTGAATTGTGGTGCCCAGAATTGGACACAGTATTCCAGGTGTGGTCTAACCAAAGCAGAATAGAGCATGGGGAGCATGACTTCCTTAGATCTAGACACTAGGCTCCTCTTGATGCAGGCCAAAATCCCATTGGCTTTTTTTGCCGCCACATCACATTGTTGGCTCATGTTTAACTTCCTGTCCACGACGACTCCAAGATCTTTTTCACATGGCCGGAATCACTGGGTTGTTGTAGGTTTTCTGGGCTGTATGGCCATTTTCCAGAAGCATTCTCTCCTGACGTTTCGCCTGCATCTATGGCAGGCATCCTCAGAGGTTGTGAGAATGCCTGCCATAGATGCAGGCGAAACGTCAGGAGAGAATGCTTCTGGAACATGGCCATACAACCCAAAAAACTTACAGCAACTCAGTGATTCCGGTCATGGGAGTCTTTGATGACACAATGTTATGGTTGGGGGTCACCACAACATGAGAAACCGCCACGGTGTTAGGAAGGTTGATAAACACTGCACTAGATGAAGGAACCCAATTGCGGCATGCTATTGACCAGCTATGGCTACGAGCCATCACTCTAAAAGAGCCCTTCTTCACCCGCACCAATGCACACGCAGGCACACTTTACGCAGAAAACACAGGACAATCTCTGCAGTTACCAAATGCTTGAAGTGTCCAGTTACGGCCGGTCTCAATATGGAGATGCAGCAGCTGGCGGCATATTATGCATGGTGCCCCTGGCGCTTACAGCTGTTGCCAGCCATCTCAAAGGCCACCTTTGTTTCTGGAAATCTTAGAAAAAGAGACTTTTTTTTTTTACAAGGCCAAGGAGAAGCCAGCTGCCACCTCACAAGAAGCAAAAAAAAGGAAACAAAAACATAGGCTGAACCCCTTCCTACAGTGTTCCTCAACCTTCCAAATACCATGACCCTTTAATCCAGTTCCTCATGTTGTGGTGACCCCAAACCATAACATTATTTTCATTGCTACCTCATCACTGCAGTTTCGCTACTGTTATGAATCATAATGTAAATATCTGAGATGAGTGTTTGAGGACCAGGACATCCATAGGGAGACCAAGTGTGAAGGAGACCGTTTTAATGCCACCGAATGCCACCAATTGTGAAAGAGCGTGGTTGAACTTACTGCCACCTAATCTGTGAGGGAAGCCGGGCAACGATCAATATCAGCTTAGGAGCTATTTTATAAAGGGATTATTAATTACAGAAGGCTTTATTCATTTGATAGCGTAGCATTTACTGTCCCTGGCTCGACTTTACTTCTGCAGGCTGTTCAACTTAGGAGAAACTGTATCAGGCAAGGCTTGAGGAAAACAGTAACAAGTTTATTTTAACAGAAGTATAACATGTTTAACTGTTTCTTCACAAGAGGCACAAATCTTGATTGGTTACATTAGTAATGTTTCATGAGTAATCTCAGGCACAGTCTTCAAGAAGTTTCTATAAGCAGATGTAACCCTTCTGGACAACTGTCCTAAGATAACAAATAAGCTAAAAGGCTTATTTAACAGAATTCCCTATAGCCCACTGGCTACAGACACATTCCCTGAATCTCCACCCAGAGACTCAGTCTACCCAGTAGCTCACCGGCTTACTGACTCATTCCCTGAATCTCCACCCAGAGACTCAGTCTAACCAGTAGCTCACCGGCTTACTGACCAACTTTCAAAAACAGCTGCCCCATGAAGAGGCAGTTGGCTCCGCCCCTGTTGCTATGGCAACTCAGCCAACGCCAAGCCACTATCTCCAACAAAACACAATCCTACATACTTACCATCCTTAAGCCACTATTTAAATTACACATAACCAAAGGAATAAAATTTACACATCGTCACACCAAGGTGCATGTTTACAAAGCTATTGTCCTTCCAACCCTGCTATACGCATGCAAGACATGGACTGTCTACAGACGTCACATGCAACTCCTGGAAGGATTCCATCAGCACTGCCTCCAAAAAATCCTGCAAATCTCTTGGGAAGACAAGCAAACAAATGTCAGAGCGCTAGAAGAAGCAAAGACCAGCAGCATTGAAGTGATGGTCCTCCGCCATCAACTCCCCTGGAACAGCCACGTTGTCCGGATGCCTGACCACCGTCTCCCAAAGCAGTTGCTCTACTCCGAACTCAAGAACCGAAAACGGGATATTGGTGGACAGGAAAAGAGATTGAAAGATGGACTCAAAGCCAACCTTAAAAACTCTAGCATAGACACTGAGAACTGGGAAGCCCTGGCCCTAGAGGTCAGCTGTGACCAGCAGTGCTGCATTGCACTTAATTTCCGGGGCCCCTAGAATTTTTGGGCTCACACAAAAATTTTTGGGCTTACTTTTAATATATGTGTGTTATGGTGACAATTTTTATGCTTATAGTTTTGCTAATCTTATGGTTATTGTTGCAACTCAGAGTAAGCTTCACCTTGCTTCCAAACACCATCACACAAGAGCTGTAGTTTTATAGTTTATTGAGAAAAAAAATCCAAGTCAAAATAAAGAATAAGCATCACAAAGTTCCAAAGATTCAGGTAAAATGCAGAATACAGTTCCAAATATCTTCAAATAAAAACAAGAGGCACAATCCTATAGGCAAAGTTCAAAACAGAGTCCAGGGTACAAGCAAAGACAATTGCCCCAAGAATCACAATGCAAGAAATCCCAAGCGTGCTGCTTTCCAGCTAAGGTAATCTATGAAGCTTTCAGGCTAATAAGCTACGTTGAACTGACGCTTTCCCTTGGTTTGCAAGAAGCCTAAATACCTTTCTAACATAAAAAAATTATGCTCTCACCAACATGAAAGCATTGCGATGACCTTGGCCCGAGCTGGCTTCTCGTCTGCCAGCCAGGCGAGAACTCCACCTGACCCGCAAATCAAGATGAGCCTGCCGTGTCAGGTCACTGTCACTATCATGGCTTTCTGCACTTTCAGTATCAGCGTGGGAAGGAGGCAAAAACCTCCCCACCTGTTCGCTATCTCCTTTGTTAAAATTCTTTTCTTCTGAGAAACGCTGTGTTGTTGACTCTCCACTTTCTATGGGAGCCTCAGAAAAAGACCTAGAAGCAGGCCCAGAGATCTGAGGCACAGAAAAAGAGCCAGGAATCTGAATCCCATCATCCTCATCATCAGGAAACATCTCAGCCACAACAGTTATGTTGTTTTTTACTTTGTATGTTTTGTGATGTTACCTGGGAACCGCTCTGAGTCCCCTCGGAGAGATGGAGCGGTATATAAATAAAGTATTATTATTATTATTATTGGTTTTCTGCTGAAAATTCGTAAAACTGGATTTCCTGGAGCTCAGCTCAAGACAGCAAATCGTCCACTTGAACCATTACAGTGAGTGTACTTTCAGAACGGCTCCATTACTCAAATCTTATGGACACAGTCCTTCAAGCATTGATTGTGAGGCTTACTCCATTAAGAAGAATCATTAGGACATGGCAAACGGCAACCTGAAGTTGACTCATGGAATGAACTGCGATATATCTCCATGTTGACATGCCATTTGGTAAGTGATGGAATGGGTCGGCTCTAGTGGGATTAAGCAAGAAGATGCCAGCCGATATACAGATTTATTTATTCATCGTGTCAGGAGCAGACCAAACAGTTGTATTGCATTTTTAACAAACAAACAAAACACAAAGTTTGCAAGCTTGGTAGCTGATTAAATGTCCTTTGAGCAGTCTCTGGCCCCTTGGAGTGCCTCTGGTGTTGCTGCAAGAAGGTCCTCCATGGTGCATGTGGCAGGGCTGAGGGTGCATTGCAGCAGGTGGTCAGTGGTTTGCTCTTCTCCACACTCGCATGTCGTGGACTCCACTTTGTGGCCCCATTTCTTGAGCTTGGCTCTGCATCTCGTGGTGCCAGAGCGCAGTCTGTTCAGCGCCTTCCAAGTCACCCAGTCCTCTGTGTGCCCAGGGGGGAGTCTCTCATTTGGTATCAGCCATTGATTGAGGTTCTGGGTTTGAGCCTGCCACTTTTGGACTCTCGCTTGCTGAGGTGTTCCAGCGAGTGTCTCCATAAATCATAGAAAACCTTTTCTTGATTTAAGTCATTGGCGTGCTGTCTGATATCCAAACAGGGCGTGGGCTGGATAGGTCACTGCCTTGGTCCTTTCACTATTGGCTGCTGCTTCCCAGCGGTTGTCAGGTGGTGCAATACCGGTTAAGCAGTGTAATTTCTCCAGTGGTGTAGGGCGCAGACACCCCGTGATAATGCGGCATGTCTCATTCAGAGCCACATCCACTGTTTTAGCGTGGTGAGATGTGTTCCACACTGGGCATGCATACTCAGCAGCAGAGTAGCACAGCGCAAGGGCAGATGTCTTCACTGTGTCTGGTTGTGATCCCCAGGTTTTGCCAGTCAGCTTTCGTATGATATTGTTTCTAGTGCCCCCAGATGAGACACCAAGATATAACCATTGGGGAAGAGTCTCCTTGAATGGAAAGGAGGATCGAGAGAAGGCCGGAGCAGGGAGGGATCAAGTGCGGACAAAGCCAGCTGCAAAGCAGAGGAAAGAAACTTCTCCCCATTGAAGAATCTTTGGGGATCTGGTTCAGGCGCTCAGGTTGTAATGGTCAACCAAGAACAACAAACTACAACATAAACCATCATCAAGGAAAGGTCTCCTACCTTCTCTCGTTGTCATCCAGGTGAGCAAAGAGGACGTTTTTGGAGATGGCCTTGGCCAAAGCGGTCATCGTTTTATAGTCCTTGGGAATAACCTGAGGAAGAGGAGGAGGAAGGAGGTGAGGTATAAGTCTAGGTTCGGTCAAAAGCTTTGCCATGAACGGTGAGTCTGACCCATGGGGAGGGATCCTGAGGATTTCTACGGCAAGCTGTAACTATGATGCAGGCCAGATGTGCTGGAAATGACAACCTTCTTCATGCCTCCACTAATTATTTGTTACATATATAATGGAGATTGCTTACTGCATTGTATATGTGTGTATTGGTATGCAGTTTTCCTTAACTCTATGTTGTGGGAGGGGCTGCAAACCATGTGATCTGATCTGGGACTATTCAGGACTCAGACTCCACTTTAGAAGTCAGTAGAAACAGAACCCAGAGGGCCGCTTCACCTAGTAACAGCCAACCCAGTGGCATCACAGAGTGCCATTTCACCTAGTAATAGCCAACCCAGTGGCATCACATAGGGCCACTTCATCTGGCAACTGCCAACCCAGTGTCATCACCGAGGGCCACTTCACCTAGTAATAGCCAACCCAATGGCTATCACAGAGGGCCACTTCATCTGGCAACTGCCAACCCAGTGGCTATCACAGAGGGCCACTTCACCTACTAATAGCCAACCCAGTGGCATCACAGAGGGCCACTTCACCTAGCAACTGCCAACCCAGTGGCATTACAGAGGGCCACTTCACCTAGTAAGAGCCAACCCAGTGGCATCACAGAGGGCCACTTCACCTAGCAACTGCCAACCCAGTGGTATCACAAGGTCCACTTCACCTAGCAACTGCCAATCCAGTGGCATTACAGAGGGCCACTTCATTTAGTAATAGCCAACCCAGTGGCTATCACAGAGGGCCACTTCACCTAGCAACAGCCAACCCAATGTTATCAGAGGGCCACTTCACCTAGCAACAGCCAACCCAGTGGCTATCACAGAGGGCCACTTCACTTAGTAATAGCCAACCCAGTGGCTATCACAGAGGGCCACTTCACCTAGCAACAGCCAACCCAGTGGCATCAGAGGGCCATATCACCTAACAACAGTCAACTCAGTGGCATCACAGAGGGCCACGTCACCTAGCAACAGCCGACCCAGTGGCTATCACAGAGGGCCACTTCACTTAGTAATAGCCAACCCAGTGGCTATCACAGAGGGCCACTTCACCTAGTAATAGCCAACCCAGTGGCATCACAGAGGGCTCTTCACCTAGCAACAGCCAACCCAGTGGCATCACAGAGGGCTCTTCACCTAGCAACTGCAAACCCAGTGGTATCACAAGGTCCACTTCACCTAGCAACTGCCAATCCAGTGGCATTACAGAGGGCCACTTCATTTAGTAATAGCCAACCCAGTGGCTATCACAGAGGGCCACTTCACCTAGCAACAGCCAACCCAATGTTATCAGAGGGCCACTTCACCTAGCAACAGCCAACCCAGTGGCTATCACAGAGGGCCACTTCACTTAGTAAGAGCCAACCCAGTGGCTATCACAGAGGGCCACTTCACTTAGTAATAGCCAACCCAGTGGCTATCACAGAGGGCCACTTCACCTAGCAACAGCCAACCCAGTGGCATCAGAGGGCCATATCACCTAACAACAGTCAACTCAGTGGCTATCACAGAGGGCCACTTCACTTAGTAATAGCCAACCCAGTGGCTATCACAGAGGGCCACTTCACCTAGTAATAGCCAACCCAGTGGCTATCACAGAGGGCCACTTCACTTAGTAATAGCCAACCCAGTGGCTATCACAGAGGGCCACTTCACTTAGTAATAGCCAACCCAGTGGCTATCACAGAGGGCCACTTCACCTAGCAACAGCCAACCCAGTGGCATCAGAGGGCCATATCACCTAACAACAGTCAACTCAGTGGCATCACAGAGGACCACTTCACCTAGCAACAGCCAACCCAATGTTATCAGAGGGCCACTTCACCTAGCAACAGCCAACCCAGTGGCTATCACAGAGGGCCACTTCACTTAGTAATAGCCAACCCAGTGGCTATCACAGAGGGCCACTTCACTTAGTAATAGCCAACCCAGTGGCTATCACAGAGGGCCACTTCACCTAGCAACAGCCAACCCAGTGGCATCAGAGGGCCATATCACCTAACAACAGTCAACTCAGTGGCATCACAGAGGACCACTTCACCTAGCAACAGCCAACTAAATGGCTATCACAGAGGGCCACGTCACCTAGCAACAGCCGACCCAGTGGCTATCACAGAGGGCCACTTCACCTAGCAACAGCCAACCCAGTGGCATCAGAGGGCCATATCACCTAACAACAGTCAACTCAGTGGCATCACAGAGGACCACTTCACCTAGCAACAGCCAACTAAATGGCTATCACAGAGGGCCACGTCACCTAGCAACAGCCGACCCAGTGGCTATCACAGAGGGCCACTTCACCTAGCAACAGCCAACCCAGTGGCATCAGAGGGCCATATCACCTAACAACAGTCAACTCAGTGGCATCACAGAGGGCCACTTCACCTAGCAACAGCCAACTAAACGGCTATCACAGAGGGCCACGTCACCTAGCAACAGCCGACCCAGTGGCTATCACAGAGGGCCACTTCACCTAGCAACAGCCAACCCAGTGGCATCAGAGGGCCATATCACCTAACAACAGTCAACTCAGTGGCATCACAGAGGACCACTTCACCTAGCAACAGCCGACCCAGTGGCTATCACAGAGGGCCACTTCACTTAGTAATAGCCAACCCAGTGGCTATCACAGAGGGCCACTTCACCTAGCAACAGCCAACCCAGTGGCATCAGAGGGCCATATCACCTAACAACAGTCAACTCAGTGGCATCACAGAGGGCCACGTCACCTAGCAACAGCCGACCCAGTGGCTATCACAGAGGGCCACTTCACTTAGTAATAGCCAACCCAGTGGCTATCACAGAGGGCCACTTCACCTAGTAATAGCCAACCCAGTGGCATCACAGAGGGCTCTTCACCTAGCAACAGCCAACCCAGTGGCATCACAGAGGGCTCTTCACCTAGCAACTGCAAACCCAGTGGTATCACAAGGTCCACTTCACCTAGCAACTGCCAATCCAGTGGCATTACAGAGGGCCACTTCATTTAGTAATAGCCAACCCAGTGGCTATCACAGAGGGCCACTTCACCTAGCAACAGCCAACCCAATGTTATCAGAGGGCCACTTCACCTAGCAACAGCCAACCCAGTGGCTATCACAGAGGGCCACTTCACTTAGTAAGAGCCAACCCAGTGGCTATCACAGAGGGCCACTTCACTTAGTAATAGCCAACCCAGTGGCTATCACAGAGGGCCACTTCACCTAGCAACAGCCAACCCAGTGGCATCAGAGGGCCATATCACCTAACAACAGTCAACTCAGTGGCTATCACAGAGGGCCACTTCACTTAGTAATAGCCAACCCAGTGGCTATCACAGAGGGCCACTTCACCTAGTAATAGCCAACCCAGTGGCTATCACAGAGGGCCACTTCACTTAGTAATAGCCAACCCAGTGGCTATCACAGAGGGCCACTTCACCTAGTAACAACCAACCCAGTGGCATCACAGAGGGCCACTTCACCTAGCAACTGCCAACCCAGTGGCATTACAGAGGGCTCTTCACCTAGCAACTGTCAACCCAGTGGTATCACAAGGTCCACTTCACCTAGCAACTGCCAATCCAGTGGCATTACAGAGGGCCACTTCATTTAGTAATAGCCAACCCAGTGGCTATCACAGAGGGCCACTTCACCTAGCAACAGCCAACCCAATGTTATCAAAGGGCCACTTCACCTAGCAACAGCCAACCCAGTGGCTATCACAGAGGGCCACTTCACTTAGTAATAGCCAACCCAGTGGCTATCACAGAGGGCCACTTCACTTAGTAATAGCCAACCCAGTGGCTATCACAGAGGGCCACTTCACCTAGCAACAGCCAACCCAGTGGCATCAGAGGGCCATATCACCTAACAACAGTCAACTCAGTGGCATCACAGAGGACCACTTCACCTAGCAACAGCCAACCCAATGTTATCAGAGGGCCACTTCACCTAGCAACAGCCAACCCAGTGGCTATCACAGAGGGCCACTTCACTTAGTAATAGCCAACCCAGTGGCTATCACAGAGGGCCACTTCACTTAGTAATAGCCAACCCAGTGGCTATCACAGAGGGCCACTTCACCTAGCAACAGCCAACCCAGTGGCATCAGAGGGCCATATCACCTAACAACAGTCAACTCAGTGGCATCACAGAGGACCACTTCACCTAGCAACAGCCAACTAAATGGCTATCACAGAGGGCCACGTCACCTAGCAACAGCCGACCCAGTGGCTATCACAGAGGGCCACTTCACCTAGCAACAGCCAACCCAGTGGCATCAGAGGGCCATATCACCTAACAACAGTCAACTCAGTGGCATCACAGAGGACCACTTCACCTAGCAACAGCCAACTAAATGGCTATCACAGAGGGCCACGTCACCTAGCAACAGCCGACCCAGTGGCTATCACAGAGGGCCACTTCACCTAGCAACAGCCAACCCAGTGGCATCAGAGGGCCATATCACCTAACAACAGTCAACTCAGTGGCATCACAGAGGACCACTTCACCTAGCAACAGCCAACTAAATGGCTATCACAGAGGGCCACGTCACCTAGCAACAGCCGACCCAGTGGCTATCACAGAGGGCCACTTCACCTAGCAACAGCCAACCCAGTGGCATCAGAGGGCCATATCACCTAACAACAGTCAACTCAGTGGCATCACAGAGGACCACTTCACCTAGCAACAGCCAACTAAATGGCTATCACAGAGGGCCACGTCACCTAGCAACAGCCAACTAAACGGCTATCACAGAGGGCCACGTCACCTAGCAACAGCCGACCCAGTGGCATCAGAGGGCCATATCACCTAACAACAGTCAACTCAGTGGCATCACAGAGGACCACTTCACCTAGCAACAGCCAACTAAATGGCTATCACAGAGGGCCACTTCACCTAGCAACAGCCAACTAAACGGCTATCACAGAGGGCCACGTCACCTAGCAACAGCCGACCCAGTGGCATCAGAGGGCCATATCACCTAACAACAGTCAACTCAGTGGCATCACAGAGGACCACTTCACCTAGCAACAGCCAACTAAATGGCTATCACAGAGGGCCACGTCACCTAGCAACAGCCGACCCAGTGGCTATCACAGAGGGCCACTTCACCTAGCAACAGCCAACCCAGTGGCATCAGAGGGCCATATCACCTAACAACAGTCAACTCAGTGGCATCACAGAGGACCACTTCACCTAGCAACAGCCAACTAAATGGCTATCACAGAGGGCCACGTCACCTAGCAACAGCCGACCCAGTGGCTATCACAGAGGGCCACTTCACCTAGCAACAGCCAACCCAGTGGCATCAGAGGGCCATATCACCTAACAACAGTCAACTCAGTGGCATCACAGAGGGCCACTTCACCTAGCAACAGCCAACTAAATGGCTATCACAGAGGGCCACGTCACCTAGCAACAGCCGACCCAGTGGCTATCACAGAGGGCCACTTCACCTAGCAACAGCCAACCCAGTGGCATCAGAGGGCCATATCACCTAACAACAGTCAACTCAGTGGCATCACAGAGGACCACTTCACCTAGCAACAGCCAACTAAATGGCTATCACAGAGGGCCACGTCACCTAGCAACAGCCGACCCAGTGGCTATCACAGAGGGCCACTTCACCTAGCAACAGCCAACCCAGTGGCATCAGAGGGCCATATCACCTAACAACAGTCAACTCAGTGGCATCACAGAGGACCACTTCACCTAGCAACAGCCAACTAAATGGCTATCACAGAGGGCCACGTCACCTAGCAACAGCCACCCCAGTGGCATCAGAGGGCCATATCACCTAACAACAGTCAACTCAGTGGCATCACAGAGGACCCCTTCACCTAGCAACAGCCAACTAAATGGCTATCACAGAGGACCACTTCACCTAGCAACAGCCAACCCAGTGGCATCAGAGGGCCATATCACCTAACAACAGTCAACTCAGTGGCATCACAGAGGACCACTTCACCTAGCAACAGCCAACTAAATGGCTATCACAGAGGGCCACGTCACCTAGCAACAGCCGACCCAGTGGCTATCACAGAGGGCCACTTCACCTAGCAACAGCCAACCCAGTGGCATCAGAGGGCCATATCACCTAACAACAGTCAACTCAGTGGCATCACAGAGGACCACTTCACCTAGCAACAGCCAACTAAATGGCTATCACAGAGGGCCACGTCACCTAGCAACAGCCGACCCAGTGGCTATCACAGAGGGCCACTTCACCTAGCAACAGCCAACCCAGTGGCATCAGAGGGCCATATCACCTAACAACAGTCAACTCAGTGGCATCACAGAGGGCCACTTCACCTAGCAACAGCCAACTAAATGGCTATCACAGAGGGCCACGTCACCTAGCAACAGCCGACCCAGTGGCTATCACAGAGGGCCACTTCACCTAGCAACAGCCAACCCAGTGGCATCAGAGGGCCATATCACCTAACAACAGTCAACTCAGTGGCATCACAGAGGACCACTTCACCTAGCAACAGCCAACTAAATGGCTATCACAGAGGGCCATGTCACCTAGCAACAGCCGACCCAGTGGCTATCACAGAGGGCCACTTCACCTAGCAACAGCCAACCCAGTGGCATCAGAGGGCCATATCACCTAACAACAGTCAACTCAGTGGCATCACAGAGGGCCACTTCACCTAGCAACAGCCAACTAAATGGCTATCACAGAGGGCCACGTCACCTAGCAATAGCCGACCCAGTGGCTATCACAGAGGGCCACTTCACTTAGCAACAGTCAACCCAGTGGCATTACAGAGGGCCACTTCACCTAGCAACAGCCAACCCAGTGGCATCAGAGGGCCATATCACCTAACAACAGTCAACTCAGTGGCATCACAGAGGGCCACTTCACCTAGCAACAGCCAACTAAATGGCTATCACAGAGGGCCACGTCACCTAGCAATAGCCGACCCAGTGGCTATCACAGAGGGCCACTTCACTTAGCAACAGTCAACCCAGTGGCATTACAGAGGGCCACTTCACCTAGCAACAGCCAACCCAGTGGCATCAGAGGGCCATATCACCTAACAACAGTCAACTCAGTGGCATCACAGAGGACCACTTCACCTAGCAACAGCCAACTAAATGGCTATCACAGAGGGCCACGTCACCTAGCAACAGCCGACCCAGTGGCTATCACAGAGGGCCACTTCACCTAGCAACAGCCAACCCAGTGGCATCAGAGGGCCATATCACCTAACAACAGTCAACTCAGTGGCATCACAGAGGACCACTTCACCTAGCAACAGCCAACTAAATGGCTATCACAGAGGGCCACGTCACCTAGCAACAGCCGACCCAGTGGCTATCACAGAGGGCCACTTCACCTAGCAACAGCCAACCCAGTGGCATCAGAGGGCCATATCACCTAACAACAGTCAACTCAGTGGCATCACAGAGGACCACTTCACCTAGCAACAGCCAACTAAATGGCTATCACAGAGGGCCACGTCACCTAGCAACAGCCGACCCAGTGGCTATCACAGAGGGCCACTTCACCTAGCAACAGCCAACCCAGTGGCATCAGAGGGCCATATCACCTAACAACAGTCAACTCAGTGGCATCACAGAGGACCACTTCACCTAGCAACAGCCAACTAAATGGCTATCACAGAGGGCCACGTCACCTAGCAACAGCCGACCCAGTGGCTATCACAGAGGGCCACTTCACCTAGCAACAGCCAACCCAGTGGCATCAGAGGGCCATATCACCTAACAACAGTCAACTCAGTGGCATCACAGAGGACCACTTCACCTAGCAACAGCCAACTAAATGGCTATCACAGAGGGCCACGTCACCTAGCAACAGCCGACCCAGTGGCTATCACAGAGGGCCACTTCACCTAGCAACAGCCAACCCAGTGGCATCAGAGGGCCACTTCACCTAACAACAGTCAACTCAGTGGCATCACAGAGGACCACTTCACCTAGCAACAGCCAACTAAATGGCTATCACAGAGGGCCACGTCACCTAGCAACAGCCGACCCAGTGGCTATCACAGAGGGCCACTTCACCTAGCAACAGCCAACCCAGTGGCATCAGAGGGCCACTTCACCTAACAACAGTCAACTCAGTGGCATCACAGAGGACCACTTCACCCAGCAACAGCCAACCCAGTGGCTATCACAGAGGGCCACTTCACCTAGTAATAGCTAACCCAGTGGCTATCACAGAGGGCCACTTCACCTAGCAATAGCTAACCCAGTGTTATCACAGAGGGCCACTTCACCTAGTAATAGCTAACCCAGTGGCTATCACAGAGGGCCACTTCACCTAGTAATAGCTAACCCAGTGTTATCACAGAGGGCCGCTTCACCTAGCAACAGCCAACCCAGTGGCATCACAGAGGGCCACTTCACCTAGCAACAGCCAACCCAGTGGCAAAACAGAGGGCCACTTCACCTAGCAACAGCCAACCCAGTGGCATCACAGAGGGCCACTTCACCTAGCAACAGCCAACCCAGTGGCATCACAGAGGGCCACTTCACCTAGCAACAGCCAACCCAGTGGCATCACAGAGGGCCACTTCACCTAGCAACAGCCAACCCAGTGGCAAAACAGAGGGCCACTTCACCTAGCAACAGCCAACCCAGTGGCAAAACAGAGGGCCACTTCACCTAGCAACAGCCAACCCAGTGGCATCACAGAGGGCCACTTCACCTAGCAACAGCCAACCCAGTGGCATCACAGAGGGCCACTTCACCTAGCAACAGCCAACCCAGTGGCAAAACAGAGGGCCACTTCACCTAGCAACAGCCAACCCAGTGGCATCACAGAGGGCCACTTCACCTAGCAACAGCCAACCCAGTGGCATCACAGAGGGCCACTTCACCTAGCAACAGCCAACCCAGTGGCAAAACAGAGGGCCACTTCACCTAGCAACAGCCAACCCAGTGGCATCACAGAGGGCCACTTCACCTAGCAACAGCCAACCCAGTGGCATCACAGAGGGCCACTTCACCTAGCAACAGCCAACCCAGTGGCAAAACAGAGGGCCACTTCACCTAGCAACAGCCAACCCAGTGGCATCACAGAGGGCCACTTCACCTAGCAACAGCCAACCCAGTGGCATCACAGAGGGCCACTTCACCTAGCAACAGCCAACCCAGTGGCATCACAGAGGGCCACTTCACCTAGTAATAGCCAACCCAGTGGCATCACAGAGGGCCACTTCATCTGGCAACTGCCAATCCAGTGTTATCACCGAGGGCCACTTCACCTAACAACAGCCAACCCAGTGACATCACAGAAGGTAACTTCACCTAGCAATGGTCAGTCCAGTGGCATCACAGAGGGCCACTTCACCTAGCAACAGCCAACCCAGTGGCTATCACAGAGGGCCACTTCACCTAGCAACAGCCAACCCAGTGGCATCACAGAGGGCCACTTCACTTAGCAACAGTCAACCCAGTGGCATTACAGAGGGCCACTTCACCTAGCAACAGCCAACCCAGTGGCATCAGAGGGCCATATCACCTAACAACAGTCAACTCAGTGGCATCACAGAGGACCACTTCACCTAGCAACAGCCAACTAAATGGCTATCACAGAGGGCCACTTCACCTAGCAACAGCCGACCCAGTGGCTATCACAGAGGGCCACTTCACCTAGCAATAGCCGACCCAGTGGCTATCACAGAGGGCCACTTCACTTAGCAACAGTCAACCCAGTGGCATTACAGAGGGCCACTTCACCTAGCAACAGCCAACCCAGTGGCATCAGAGGGCCATATCACCTAACAACAGTCAACTCAGTGGCATCACAGAGGACCACTTCACCTAGCAACAGCCAACTAAATGGCTATCACAGAGGGCCACTTCACCTAGCAACAGCCGACCCAGTGGCTATCACAGAGGGCCACTTCACCTAGCAACAGCCAACCCAGTGGCATCAGAGGGCCATATCACCTAACAACAGTCAACTCAGTGGCATCACAGAGGACCACTTCACCTAGCAACAGCCAACTAAATGGCTATCACAGAGGGCCACGTCACCTAGCAACAGCCGACCCAGTGGCTATCACAGAGGGCCACTTCACCTAGCAACAGCCAACCCAGTGGCATCAGAGGGCCATATCACCTAACAACAGTCAACTCAGTGGCATCACAGAGGACCACTTCACCTAGCAACAGCCAACTAAATGGCTATCACAGAGGGCCACGTCACCTAGCAACAGCCGACCCAGTGGCTATCACAGAGGGCCACTTCACCTAGCAACAGCCAACCCAGTGGCATCAGAGGGCCATATCACCTAACAACAGTCAACTCAGTGGCATCACAGAGGACCACTTCACCTAGCAACAGCCAACTAAATGGCTATCACAGAGGGCCACGTCACCTAGCAACAGCCGACCCAGTGGCTATCACAGAGGGCCACTTCACCTAGCAACAGCCAACCCAGTGGCATCAGAGGGCCATATCACCTAACAACAGTCAACTCAGTGGCATCACAGAGGACCACTTCACCTAGCAACAGCCAACTAAATGGCTATCACAGAGGGCCACGTCACCTAGCAACAGCCGACCCAGTGGCTATCACAGAGGGCCACTTCACCTAGCAACAGCCAACCCAGTGGCATCAGAGGGCCACTTCACCTAACAACAGTCAACTCAGTGGCATCACAGAGGACCACTTCACCTAGCAACAGCCAACTAAATGGCTATCACAGAGGGCCACGTCACCTAGCAACAGCCGACCCAGTGGCTATCACAGAGGGCCACTTCACCTAGCAACAGCCAACCCAGTGGCATCAGAGGGCCACTTCACCTAACAACAGTCAACTCAGTGGCATCACAGAGGACCACTTCACCCAGCAACAGCCAACCCAGTGGCTATCACAGAGGGCCACTTCACCTAGTAATAGCTAACCCAGTGGCTATCACAGAGGGCCACTTCACCTAGCAATAGCTAACCCAGTGTTATCACAGAGGGCCACTTCACCTAGTAATAGCTAACCCAGTGGCTATCACAGAGGGCCACTTCACCTAGCAATAGCTAACCCAGTGTTATCACAGAGGGCCACTTCACCTAGTAATAGCCAACCCAGTGGCTATCACAGAGGGCCACTTCACCTAGTAATAGCTAACCCAGTGTTATCACAGAGGGCCACTTCACCTAGCAACAGCCAACCCAGTGGCATCACAGAGGGCCACTTCACCTAGCAACAGCCAACCCAGTGGCAAAACAGAGGGCCACTTCACCTAGCAACAGCCAACCCAGTGGCATCACAGAGGGCCACTTCACCTAGCAACAGCCAACCCAGTGGCATCACAGAGGGCCACTTCACCTAGCAACAGCCAACCCAGTGGCATCACAGAGGGCCACTTCACCTAGCAACAGCCAACCCAGTGGCAAAACAGAGGGCCACTTCACCTAGCAACAGCCAACCCAGTGGCAAAACAGAGGGCCACTTCACCTAGCAACAGCCAACCCAGTGGCATCACAGAGGGCCACTTCACCTAGCAACAGCCAACCCAGTGGCATCACAGAGGGCCACTTCACCTAGCAACAGCCAACCCAGTGGCAAAACAGAGGGCCACTTCACCTAGCAACAGCCAACCCAGTGGCATCACAGAGGGCCACTTCACCTAGCAACAGCCAACCCAGTGGCATCACAGAGGGCCACTTCACCTAGTAATAGCCAACCCAGTGGCATCACAGAGGGCCACTTCATCTGGCAACTGCCAATCCAGTGTTATCACCGAGGGCCACTTCACCTAACAACAGCCAACCCAGTGACATCACAGAAGGTAACTTCACCTAGCAATGGTCAGTCCAGTGGCATCACAGAGGGCCACTTCACCTAGCAACAGCCAACCTGTTGTGTCACAGTGGGCCACTTCACCTAGCAACAGCCAACCCAGTGTCATCACAAAAGGCCACTTCACCTAGCAATAGCTAACCCAGTGGCTATCACAGAGGGCCACTTCACCTAGAAACAGGCTTCATGGTACAGAGACATACTTTGGCTTTTATAGAGAATTATTTTTTTCAAAAACTTTCCCAAATTTTAGATCCAGTTACTGTGAACATTCCAACCTTCTTATTTCTGGATCTGTGTCCTGGCTGCTAGGAATTGTGGGAGTTGAAGTCCAAAACACCCAGAGGGCCGAAGTTTGCCCATGCCTGGCTTAAGTGCTATAATTTGATTTGGAATTACAATTTTTTTTATTTCTCTTTATGCTACGTTGAATACTGCAGAGTCCAGTTCCACTCCGTTGACTCCAGTGGATTGGAGCACAAAGCTTCCTTGTGTTTTGTTTTGATGGGTTGTGACCAGTGGGCATTCTGTCCATATTCCCAAGGTACACATCTCTGAAAATCTTATAATATTGGATCCCAAATGCCATAATTTGCACTAATTTAGGTCTTTAGTTAACAGCAGGAAGTGACGTGAATGTCATATTTTGAATAAGTCCGCTCTTGGGCTTGCAATGGTCTAATGTGGCCCCCAAACTGGAAAAATGAACCAGTCAGAGGGGCAATAATGGGAGTTTTTTTGTGGCTCGCTTCTGCAACTCCCATTGGCCATAATTCAAGATGCCTGGGCTCCTCACATTGCTAATGTACCACAACCAAACTGGCACAAACGGAAGACCCAGATTGCAATCTCTTTCATCACTGGGATCTCTGTGTTCCGTTTGACCATCCTTGTACACAAATGGTTGGTTTTGAATTGTCCAAACTTCACTCAACTCTACAATCCACTCTTCCACTGGGATGACCCGCCGTTAAAGAGCAAGTTAAATGATTAATGCACCTTATTACTTAAGATGCATTTACAAAAAGCAATCTTTTGTACGGCACGGCCAGCTACTTCGTTATTTGGCTGTTCCTAATAGCTGCATAAGATGCTCCTTACAGGACGATAACATCTTTTCCTCTCACAACTTCTATTCCCAAAGGAATCCAATTTGCTATACCTGTCGTAGAATCCTAGAGTTGGAAGAGACCTCGTGGGCCATCCAGTCCAACCCCATTCTGCCAAGAAGCAGGAATATTGCATTCAAATCACTCCTGACAGATGGCCATCCAGCCTCTGTTTGAAAGCTTCCAAAGAAGGAGCCTCCACCACACTCCAGGACAGAGAGTTCCACTGTTGAACAGCTCTCAGAGTCAGAAAGTTCTTCCTCTTGTTCAGATGGAATCTCCTCTCTTGTAGTTTGAAGCCATGGCTCCATTACGCTCTAGTCTCCAGGGAAGCAGAAAACAAGCTTGCTCCCTCCTCCCTGTGGCTTCCTCTCACATATTTATACATGGCTATCATGTCTCCTCTCAGCCTTCTCTTCTTCTTCAGGCTAAAAATGCCCAGCTCTTGAAGCCGCTCCTCATAGGGCTTGTTCTCCAGACCCTTGATCATTTTAGTCGCCCTCCTCTGGACACTTTCCAGCTTGTCAATATCTCTCTTAAATTGTGGTGCCCAGAATTAGATACATTGGGATTCCAGGAGTGGTCTAACCAAAGCGGAATAGAGCATGGGGAGCATGACTTCCCTAGATCTAGACGCTAGGCTCCTCTTGATGCAGGCCAAAATCCCATTGGCTTTTTTTGCCGCCACATCACATTCCTGGCTCATGTTTAACTTGTTGTCCACGAAGACTCCAAGATCTTTTTCACACGTACTGCTCTCGAGCCAGGCATTGTCCCCCATTCTGTATCTTTGCATTTCGTTTTTCCTGCCAAAGTGGAGTATCTTGCATTTGTCACTGTTGAACTTCATTTTGTTAGTTTTGGCCCTTCATCTCTCTAATCTGTCAAGATCCCTTTGAATCCTGCTCCTGTCCTCTGGAGTCTTGGCTCTCCCTCCCAATTTGGTCTTGTCTGCAAACTTGATGATCCTGCCTTCTCGCCCTTCATCTAAGTCATTAATAAAGATGTTGAACTTCTCTAATTTAACGTCAAACGATGTCAAATTGGATATCACCCATCATTTTGCACAGCAGGATGGCCCTGTTTGTTGGAAAGGAAAACCGAAAGGGAACAGAATCCATAATATAATTATCACGGTAACTGTAAAACTCATCTGTCATTTGTTTTGCCCTAGAAGGAGGAGTTGTATTCAAAATCCATATGGTGCTTGATCCTCAAACAATACTCAATTCGTTGTGCTGAAAAACATCCCCTTCTTGGATCCAATGAGAGCAGGGAGTTCCTATGTCAGTGTTGGAATCAACCTGCTTGAGTTTTGCACCAAACCGTGGTGGAAACGGTGAGCCTATTTGGGAGACAGCATTCAGCACCTTGGATAGCTCCATTCCAGTTGGAGTGGCTTTACCTCCCCTAATGGTATGATGGCAACAGTCTTGGACAGCAATGGCTCCCAAAGTGACCCATTTACGGTGGAATCCGGTGTCAAACAGGGATGTGTTATTGACCCCAGCCATATTTTCCATCTTCATCTTGTTGATGGGAAGCTTCCCACTGGAGTGGAGATCATCTATCAGACAGATGGCAAACTATTTAACAATTTAACCTTAGAAGCCAACAACATCTGTTATAGAACTCCAATATGCTGATGACAACGTCATCTGTGCACATTCAGAAAAAGACCTACAAGCCACTCTTAACACCTTTACAGAAGTATACAAGAAGCTCAGCCTCTCATTCAACATCAAGAAAACCAAAGTGCTCTTCCAGCAGAAGGCACCAGCCAATCCCTCTTCAATGCCAGAAATACAGCTTAATGGTGTAACATTAGAAAATGTGGACCATTTCCGCTCCCTTGGCAGCCACCTCTCCACAAAAGTCAACATTGACACTGAGATTCAACACTGCCTGAGCTCTGCGAGTGCAGCATTTTTCCCGAATGAAGCAGAGAGTGTTTGAGGACCAGGACATCCGTAGGGAGCTACTGTCCTCCCAACCCTGCTCTACATCTGCAAAACGTGGACTGTCTACAGATGTCACATGCAACTCCTGGAACATTTCCATCAGCGCTGCCTCCGGAAAATCCTACAAATCTTCCTTCTCCGTTCCTTTCTTTCCCTTCTTTTTGTTGCTCTTTCTTTCTTTCCTTCTCCTGCCCTTTATCCCTTCCCCACAATGTCTCTGTGTCAAAATGGCTCTCTTTGCACCTCTTCCCTTCCTTTCTCTCTTCCTCTCATACACAGGTCACCTTTCCTTCCCAATGACATCACAGAAGGGCATTTCACCTAGCAGCAGACAACACATCAAAGAGGGCCACTTCACCTAGCAACAGCCTTTGTGATACATACAGATATAATTTGCTTTTATAGAGATAATTATTTTTTCAAAAATTGGATCCAGTTACTGTGAACACTCCACCAGATTGTTGGGACTCAGTAGCACGATGCTGGGGATGCTGGGGATTCTGCCTCGGAGGATGAGGGGAATGATGGATTTCTCATTGAGTCTGTGTTTGATCAGGCTGAATCACAGACAGAAATACAGGCCGTAGATCAGAGTGAAGGATAGGCAACTGCAGAAGAGATAGAAGATGTTTGGGATTCCGTTTCTCTTGAGAATCGGCCTTATTAATGACACAGATGAAGGGCTAGAAGGCATGATCATCAAGTTTGCAGATGACACCAAATTGGGAGGGAGAGCCAAGACTCCAGAGGACAGGAGCAGAATTCAAAGGGATCTTGACAGATTAGAGAGATGATGGGCCAAAACTAACAAAATGAAGTTCAACAGGGACAAATGCAAGAGACTCCACTTAGGCAGAAAAAAGGAAATGCAAAGATACAGAATGGGGGACAATGAGCCCTGGCTCGAGAGCAGGACGTGTGAAAAAGATCTTGGAGTCCTCGTGGACAACAAGTTAAACATGAGCCAACAATGTGATGTGGCGGCAAAAAAAGCCAATGGGATTTTGGCCTGCATCAAGAGGAGCATAGTGTCTAGGTCCAGGGAAGTCATGCTACCCACGCTCTGTTCTGCCTTGGTTAGACCACACCTGGAATATTGTGTCCAATTCTGGGTACCACAATTCAAGAGAGATATTGACAAGCTGGAATGTGTCCAGAAGAGGGCGACTAAGATGATCAAGGGTCTGGAGAACAAGCCCTATGAGGAGCGGCTTAAGGAGCTGGGCATGTTTAGCCTGAAGAAGAGAAGGCTGAGAGGAGACATGATAGCCATGTATACATATGTGAGAGGAAGCCACAGGGAGGAGGGAGCAAGCTTGTTTTCTGCTTCCTTGGAGACTAGGACGCAATTGAACAATGGCTTCAAACTACAAGAGAGGAGATTCCATCTGAACATGAGGAAGAACTTCCTGACTGTGAGAGCCGTTCAGCAGTGGAACTCTCTGCCCCGGAGTGTGGTGGAGGCACCTTCTTTGGAAGCTTTTAAGCAGAGGCTGGATGGCCATCTGTCAGGGGTGATTTGAATGCAATATTCCTGCTTCTTGGTAGAATGGGGTTGGACTGCATGGCCCATGAGGTCTCTTCCAACTCTTTGATTCTATGATTCTATGATTCTAATGGCTTCCAGAGAATGGGGAGTTGCCCCGCAATATGAGATTAGGTCTCCTCTCAGAGAGAGTAAAGGAAAGGTTAATTAGAAAGTCAGAAACACTTTGTGAGAAACAGTCCTTGAAACCCAGGTGCAGAAGGGATGACCACATGGCTTCTTGGTCAGGTTTGAGCTTACATTAAGAGTTGGTTTCCTGGCCTCTTCAGAGCAGACAATGTTGCCTTAAAAATCGAGTTCGTGTTTAGCTCTCAAGTTGCCCATGTTCCTGAAATAGTTTTATCTTGAAAATTTCCTGATTTCCTGCCAATGGATTAATGTCTATGTTCCTGTTTCATGCGTATGGACTTATGGATTTATGCCTGTGCTTTTGACTTCACAGATTTCATGTGCCTTACCTTCATGGATTATTTGTACCTTGCTGTCTGGAACTATTGATCTTCGGATTTTGGACTACTGCTATTTCACAGCACCCTTTGTATTGCTTTTTGGGAATTGTCATTTCCCCTTTCGTACATACTTTTTGTAAATAAACTGTAGTTAGCTACTTCCGGACTCTGTGTGGTGCCGGGTGAAAAGGTGTTTCCACAACTAGAGTGCAACACGGATTCTCAACCTTGTTATTTCTAAGGGAGAAATGAAATCCTATCTGCGTGGCTTGTATAGTCCCGATTCTGAGAAAGGGGAGAGCCAGGGAATTACCTTCCTGACGTACGAAACGGCATCCTCTTCGGTGTAGACTTCGGCGCTGACTCCCCCCCTTCGGCGCCGTGCCTTGACCGCCGGGTTCGGAGGTGGAGGAGAGATCTCATCGTCGTGCGAATCCGACTGGGAGTTGGATTTCTGCCAAGCCAGGATCTGCTTGCATTCTTCCTGTAAGGAAAGCAGAAGATCAAGAGGTCACTTCCCCTTCTCAGGACCAAAACACCCTCTGGTCTTTATCTCCTACTGAACCACAGCCCCCCCCCCCCCTTTATGTGTGTTTCCCCCAAAATACATCCATAATACAACTAACAGTAGATATAATGATCATTTGAAAGCTAAAGAAAGAAGAATGCATATTCTAGGGAGGCCACAAAGGTTGATCTCAGTGTGTGGGCAGTTGTCAATTAAAATTACAAATAAGCCAAATTGCCAAGATAAAATCATGGCCAACTCAGTCCCTGTGTGTGGTTGATAACTTTGTTGGTTTCAACCATTACTCTGGGAATGCTTCCTTCCATAGCCAGGATTTCACCAGCCTCCTGAAGGACTGGAGGGAGGGGCCAGACCTGATCTCAATCGGGAGAGAGTTCCATAGCATGTATTCAGGTGGAGGTGAACCAAACAAAACTGGGTGTTTGTTTGGTTCACCTCCGCCTGAATACCCACAGAGCCCTGGCATTGTGACAACCAAACAAAACTGGGTGTTTGTTTGGTTCACCTCCGCCTGAATACTGGCAGAGCCCTGGCATCGTGACAACCAAACAAAACTGGGTGTTTGTTTGGTTCACCTCCACCTGAATATATATATATATATATAAGCAAGGTAAATAAAATAAATAAATAAATAAATTGTGACAACCAAACAAAACTGGGTGTTTGTTTGGTTCACCTCCGCCTGAATACCGGCACAGCCCTGGCATCGTGACAACCAAACAAAACTGGGTGTTTGTTTGGTTCACCTCCGCCTGAATACCGGCACAGCCCTGGCATTGTGACAACCAAACAAAACTGGGTGTTTGTTTGGTTCACCTCCGCCTGAATACCAGCAGAGCCTTGGCATTGTGACAACCAAACAAAACTGGGTGTTTGTTTGGTTCACCTCCGCCTGGATACCGGCAGAGCCCTGGCATCGTGACAACCAAACAAAACTGGGTGTTTGTTTGGTTCACCTCCGCCTGGATACCGGCAGAGCCCTGGCATCGTGACAACCAAACAAAACTGGGTGTTTGTTTGGTTCACCTCCGCCTGAATACTGGCAGAGTCCTGGCATCGTGACAACCAAACAAAACTGGGTGTTTGTTTGGTTCACCTCCGCCTGGATACCGGCAGAGCCCTGGCATCGTGACAACCAAACAAAACTGGGTGTTTGTTTGGTTCACCTCCGCCTGGATACCGGCAGAGCCCTGGCATCGTGACAACCAAACAAAACTGGGTGTTTGTTTGGTTCACCTCCGCCTGAATACTGGCAGAGTCCTGGCATCGTGACAACCAAACAAAACTGGGTGTTTGTTTGGTTCACCTCCGCCTGAATACTGGCAGAGTCCTGGCATCGTGACAACCAAACAAAACTGGGTGTTTGTTTGGTTCACCTCCGCCTGGATACCGGCAGAGCCCTGGCATCGTGACAACCAAACAAAACTGGGTGTTTGTTTGGTTCACCTCCGCCTGAATACTGGCAGAGTCCTGGCATCGTGACAACCAAACAAAACTGGGTGTTTGTTTGGTTCACCTCCTCCTTAAAAAGGATGTTCTTGTTTTGCAATGGAAAGCCCAAGTTTCTGAGCTTGGCCTGTGCTTTGTCGGGATTCAGGAACAGAGTCCGTTCCAAGCCTAGTTTGCTCTTGTCTCACACCGACAAGACCATTTAGGCATTGCATCCCAAATAGTAGTCTGCGGAGGAGGAGGAGGAGGAGAACATCTCGGATAACGTGGCAGACATGTGGCTAATTACCATCTCAATCCGTTGGTTGTATTGACACCGGATATGAGTGATGGTGAGCTCATCGGCGGTAAAAATTGGGGACGTAAAAATATTTCCTAACCTCATGGCGCCGTTCCAAAGCATATCACTGTTTCAAGAAGAAGAGAAAAACATTATTAAGGCATCCGTATCTAGCAGTGACTGGGTCGCTGCGAGTCTTCTGGGCTGTCTGCCCATGTTCCAGAAGCATTCTCTCCTGATGTTTTGCCCATATCTATGGCAGGCATCCGCACAGGTTGTGAGGTCTGTTGGAAACTAGGCAAGTGGGGGTTATATATCTGGAGAACAACGTCCAGGGTGGGAGAAAGAACTTTTGTTGTTGGAGCAGCTGCAAAGTCCATCAGTGATGGTATTTGCATAGAGGTCTGTTGGAAATCAGGCAAGTGGGATTTCTATATATATCTATGGAATTACGTCCAGGGTGGAAGAAAGAACTCTTGTCTGCTTGAGGCAAGTGTTAATGTTGCCATTGCCCACCTTGATTATCACTGAATGGCCTTACAGCTGCAAAGTCAATCAGTGAGGGTACCTACATAGAGGTCTGTTGGAAATGAGGCAAGGGGACTGTATATATACTTGTGGAATAATGTCCAGGGTGGGAGAAAGAACTCTTGTCTGCTTGAGGCAAGTGCAAATGTTGCAATTGGCCATCTTGATTAGCACTGAATGACCTTGCAGCTGCAAAGTCAATCAGTGAGGGTACCTGCATAGAGGTCTGTTGGAAATTAGGCAAGTGGGGTTTCTATTTATACCTGTGGAATGTTGTCCAGGATGGGAGAAAGAACTCTTGTCTGCTTGAAGCAAGTGTGAATATTGCAATTGGTCATCTTGATTATCATTGAATGGCCTTGCAGCTGCAAAGTCAATCAGTGAAGGTACCTGCGTAGAGATCTGTTGGAAATGAGGCAAGGGGAGTGTATATATACATTGTGGAATAATGTCCAGGGTGGGAGAAAGAGCTCTTGCCGGCTTGGGGCAAGTGTGAATGTTGCAATTGGCCAGCTTGATTACCACTGAATGGCCTTGCAGCTTCAAAGCCTAGCTGCTTCCTGCCTGGGGCAATTCTTTGTTGGGAGGTGTGGAATGATGCCCAAGGTGGGTGAAAGAACTCTTGTCTGCTTGGGGCAAGTGTGAATGTTGCCATTGCCCACCTTGATTAGCACTAAATGGCTTTGCAGCTACAAAGTCAATCAGTGAGGGTACCTGCATAGAGATCTGTTGGAAATTAGGCAAGTGGGGTTTCTATATATATACCTGTGGAATGTTATCCAGGATGGGAGAAAGAACACTTGTCTGCTTGAGGCAAGTGTGAATGTTGCCAATGCCCACCTTGATTATCATTGAATGGCCCTGCAGCTGCAAAGTCAATAAGTGAGGGTATTTGCATAAAGGTCTGTTGGAAATTAGGCAAGTGGGATTTCTATATATATCTATGGAATTATGTCCAGGGTGGGAGAAAGAACTCTTGTCTGTTTGAGGCAAATGGGAATGTTGCCATTGCCCACCTTGATTAGCACTGAATGGCCTTACAGCTGCAAAGTCAATCAGTGAGGGTACCTACATAGAGATCTGTTGGAAATGAGGCAAGGGGAATGTATATATACATTGTGGAATGATGTCGAGGGTGGGAGAAAGAACTCTTGTCTGCTTGAGGCAAGTGCAAATGTTGCAAT
The DNA here is from genome assembly GCF_037176765.1 of Anolis sagrei. Lineage (NCBI taxonomy): Eukaryota > Metazoa > Chordata > Lepidosauria > Squamata > Anolidae > Anolis > Anolis sagrei. The sequence goes on from NC_090035.1 coordinate 2,742,168, forward strand.
TGACCATCTTGAGTAGCACTGAATGGCCTTGTGGCTGCAAAGTCAATCAGTGAGGGTACCTGCATAGAGGTCTGTTGAAAATGAGGCAAGTGGGATTTCTATATATACCTGTGGAATAATGCCCAGGGTGGGAGAAAGAACTCTTGTCTGCTTGAGGCAGGTGTGAATGTTGCCATTGCCCACCTTGATTAGCACTGAATGGCCTTGCAGCTGCAAAGTCAATCAGTGAGGGTACCTGCATAGAGATCTGTTGGAAACGAAGCAAGTGGAGTGCATATATATCATGTGGAATAATGCCCAGGGTAGGAGAAAGAACTTTAGTCTGCTTGAAGCAAGTGGCCATCTTGATTAGCACTGAATGACCTTGCAGCTGCAAAGTCAATCAGTGAGGGTAGCTACATAGAGATCTGTTGGAAATGAGGCAAGGGGAGTGTACTAATGTCCAGGGTGGGAGAAAGAACTCTTGTCTGCTTGAGGCAAGGTTGAATGTTACCATTGCCCACCTTGATTAGCACTGAATGGCCTTACAGCTACAAAGTCAATCAGTGAGGGTACCTACATAGAGATCTGTTGGAAATGAAGCAAGTGGAGTGCATATATATCGTGTGGAGTGATGCCCAGGGTGGGAGAAAGAACTCTTGTCTGTTGGAGGCAAGTGTGGATGTTGCCATTGGCCACCTTGATTAGCACTGAATGGCCTTGCAGCTGCAAAGTCAATCAGTGAGGGTACCTTTATAGAGATCTGTTGGAAATGAAGCAAGTGGAGCAAATACACACACACACACACACACACAGTGGAATAATGCCCAGGGTGGGAGACAGAACTCTTGTCTGTTGGAGGCAAGTGTGGATGTTGCCATTGGCCACCTCCAACAGACTTCACAAGTTCTGAGGATGCCTGCCATAGATGCAGGCGAAACGTCAGGAGAGAATGCTTCTGGAACATGGCCAGGCAGCCCAGAAAACTCACAACAACCCAGTGATTCCAGCCATGAAAGCCTTCGACAACATATGGAGTATCTGTGACTATCTCAGAAAAGGAGAGGGAAAAGAAGCCCAAAAGAGGATTCATGAGACCGGGCTCCCTTTCCTGCAGGAAAGGTGAGAATTCTACAGGTGGAAGTCCAGGTATTTTGGAGTTCCTTTTCCAAAACACCTGGAGGGCCCAAGTTGGCCTGTGCCTGCTCTAGAACCAATCTTATTCATTAATTGAGGACTGCTTGTCGATTCCAGTCTGTGAAACCTACAATTCCCGAAGCTCGAGAACGAAGCCCCTTGAAGCCACGGCAACGTTGTCCATTCCAGTCCACTTCTGCCAACACCAAGAGCTTTGGAAAAGGCGATCGATCATGACTAACTCTCTGGAGTGGAAACTCTGCAGCTTCTATATGCATTTCCACCTCATTCCAAACCCCAACATGGGACACATCTGCCCACCCTACAAATCTATTTAAATAAAAATGTAATGTTCATTTGTGGGATGAACAGAACTCAAAACCACTGGACGAATTGACACCAAATTTGGACACAAGGCACCTATCAGGCCAACGAGTGTCCATCATCCCTAAACACACACAACCCCAGCGGAACAGACTTAAAAACCCCAAAAATACACATATATACATATACACATACACTCATACACATATACACATGCACACATTCATACACACACATGTGTATATATATGCATAAACACACATACATATACACATGCACACATACATATATATATATATATAATATGCACACACATATACACATACATACACACATATTCATATACACATACATACAAATATGCATATAGACAAGCACACACATATACACAGTATGCATTTACACATATAAACACACAAATACACAAATATATACACAAATATATGAACACATATACATAGATACACATGCACATACACATACATACACACATATTCATATACACATACATACACACAAATATGCATATAGACAAGCACACACATATACACAATATGCATGTACACATATAAACACACAAATACACAAATATATACACAAATATATGCACACATATACATAGATACACATGCACATACACATGCATATACACATACATACACACATATTCATATACACATACATATACACAAATATGCATATAGACAAGCACACACATATACACAATATGCATGTACACATATAAACACACAAATACACAAATATGCACACAAATATATGCACACATATACATAGATACACATGCACATACACATACATATACACATACATACACACATATTCATATACACATACATACACACAAATATGCATATAGACAAGCACACACATATACACAATATGCATGTACACATATAAACACACACATACACAAATATACACACAAATATATGCACACATATACATAGATACACATGCACATACACATACATATACACATACATACACACATATTCATATACACATACATACACACAAATATGCATATAGACAAGCGCACACATATACACAAAATGCATGTACACATATAAACACACAAATACACAAATATACACACAAATATATGCACACATATACATAGATACACATGCACATACACATGCATATACACATACATACACACATATTCATATACACATACATACACACAAATATGCATATAGACAAGCACACACATATACACAATATGCATGTACACATATAAACACACAAATATATACACACACCCCCCACACATATATATACACAAACACACATATATACACAAATATATGCACACACACATAAACACATATATACACACACAAAACCCATATACACAGACTGGGCCACAGCAACGTGTGGCAGGGGACGGTTAGTCTATATAAATCAAAATGTAATGTTCTTTTGTGGGATTAGCATAACTCAAAAACCACTGGACGAATTGACACAAAATTTGGACACAACACACCTCTCAGGCCAGAGTGTGACCATCACTCATCGAAACACAGAAAAACACAGCGGAAGGGGCTCAGAAAGCCCAAAAAAAGCAAAAAAGACACTACAGCACATGCGCAAAACGACTCCCTCTGGCCATGTTCCAGAAGCATTCTCTCCTGATGTTTAACCTGCATCTATGGAGATCCTCACAAGCTTTGAGGATGCCTGCCAGAGATGTGGGTGAAACATCAGGAGAGAATGCTTCTGGAACATGTCCATACAGCCCGGAAAACTCTCAACCAGCCCAGTGATTCTGGCCAAAAAAGCCTTCGACAATCCAGAATATTATTGTTTTGAAAACAAACCCACACAGTGGAAAGTATCTGTGAAAACATTTGGAAAGAAATCCCGCAAAGCAACACGGTACCTCGGTAACTGAAGTCAACGTTTGCTGAACAACAACATCAACCATATTTCGGAAACCACGGACCAATGGTTTGCAGAGTTGGAAAGGAGCTAGAGCCACCTGTGTCCGGCCCGAGTGATGTGGGGAACCTGTGCGTACCTGGATCATTCCTGCCCAACATGGATGCGCTGCCTCCTCTGCAAATGCATCAGTGGAGCAACTCCTTCTGTGGCTCCACCACTCAAGAGAAATGACACAACATTCGAAAACTCTCCTGGCTCAGGATCCCGATCCAGAAATGCCCGGTTTCCTGAGCGGCTGCATTTAGAAACACCGAGGCGCGCACTTGCACTGAGTCAATGTGGGCTGGCTTGGAAATCTATGTCGTAAATATTTTTTAATACTAATCCATTCCCGTTTCCTGTGCCTGACTTTTCCGTGGAGTGCTCCGTCTGCTCATAAACGCATGCCATGCTTCCACGCTGCTTTGTGGCAATCTGCTTCCTTTTTGACAGTGCTCACTCTCATTGGTCACACCTTTTGCTCCCCTGAACTCAATTCAATAATAATAATAATAATAATAATAATAGAGTTTCATCTATGCTGATGATCGTGCCATCACCGCTCAAGCAGAGAGCTTTGAGATGGTAGAACAGAAGCTCTCCGAAGCTCTAGGTGCTCTTACTGCCTCTTACAGGGGAAACCAGCTTGCCCCATCAATGTTTAACATTCACACAAATGACCAGCCAGTGCCAAAAGGGACAGAGAGTTTCATCTATGCTGATGATCGTGCCATCACCACTCAAGCAGAGAGCTTTGAGATGGTAGAACAGAAGCTCTCCGAAGCTCTAGGTGCTCTTACTGCCTCTTACAGGGGAAACCAGCTTGCCCCATCAATGTTTAACATTCACACAAATGACCAGCCACTGCCAGAAGGGACAGAGAGTTTCATCTATGCTGATGATCGTGCCATCACCGCTCAAGCAGGGAACTTTCAGATGGTAGAACAGAAGCTCTCTGAAGCTCTAGGTGCTCTTACTGCCTATTACAGGGAAAACCAGCTTGCCCCATCAATGTTTAACATTCACACAAATGACCAGCCACTGCCAGAAGGGACAGAGAGTTTCATCTATGCTGATGATCGTGCCATCACCGCTCAAGCAGAGAGCTTTGAGATGGTTGAACAGAAGCTTTCCGAAGCTCTAGGTGCTCTTACTGCCTATTACAGGGAAAACCAGCTTGCCCCATCAATGTTTAACATTCATACAAATGACCAACCACTGCCAGAAGGGACAGAGAGTTTCATCTATGCTGATGATTGTGCCATCACCGCTCAAGCAGAGAGCTTTGAAATGGTTGAACAGAAGCTTTCCGAAGCTCTAGGTGCTCTCACTGCCTATGACAGGGAAAACCAACTGATCCCTAATCCATCCAAAACACAGACATGTGCCTTTCACCTTAAGAACAGACCAGCATCCCGAGCTCTGAGGATTATTACCTGGGAAGGAAGGAATCCCACTGGAGCATTGCAGCGCACCCACATACCTGGGAGTCACTCTGGACCATGTTCTGACCTACAAGAAGCACTGCCTGGATATCAAGCAAAAAGTGGGTGCTAGAAACAATATCATACAAAAGCTGACTGGCACAACCTGGGGATCACAACCAGATACAGTGAAGGCATCTGCCCTTACACTAGGCTACTCTGCTGCTGAGTACGCAGGGCCTGACGTGGGATCCAACGCAACAGCCATTATTATTATTATTATTATTATTATTATTATTATTATTAGAAACACAACAAGATGAGTCCCCAGCAAACAAGGTCACTCCACTGGCTATTGTATTATTATTATTATTATTATTATTATTATTATTATTATTATTATTATTTAATTAAATATATGTTGGGCCATTGCAATCCAATTTATTACTACTACTACTACTATTATTATTATTAATTAATTTATTATTATTATTATTATTACTACTACTACTACTATTATTATTACTATTATTAGATGCACAACAAGATGAGTCCACAGCAGAAAAGGTCACTCTTCTTGGACATCATTCCACAGGCACATATAGAAACCCCACTTGCCTCATTTCCAACACAACTCTATGCAGATACCCTCACTAATTGACTTTGCAGCTTCAAGGCCATACAATGCTAATCAAGGTGGCCAGTGGCAACATTCCCACTTGCCTCCAACAGACAAGAGTTCTTTCTCCCACCTTGGGCATCATTCCACAGGTATATGAACCCCACTTGCTTCATTTCCAACAGGCTTCTATGCAGATACCCTCACTGATTGACTTTGCAGCTTCAAGGCCATTCAATGTGAATCAAGCTGGCCAATGACAACATTTACACTTGCCTCCAACAGAGAAAAGTTCTTTCTCCCACCTTGGGCATTGTTCCACGGGTATATTAACCCCACTTGCTTCATTTCCAACACAATTCTATGCAGATACCCTCACTGATTGACTTTGCAGCTTCAAGGCTATTCAATGCTAATCAAGCTGGCCAATGACAACATTCCCACAATTGAAGATGTTGACTCTAAGCTGGAAAGTGTCCAGAGGAGGGCAACTCAAATGATCAAGGGTCTGGAGAACAAGCCCTATGAGGAGCGGCTTAAGGAGCTGGGCATGTTTAGCCTGAAGAAGAGAAGGATGAGGGGAGATATGATAGCCGTGTATAAATATGTGAGAGGAAGCCACAGGGAGGAGGAGGGAGCAAGCTTGTTTTCTGCTGCCCTGGAGATTAGGACAAGGAACAATGGCTTCAAACTTCAAGAAAGGAGATTCCACCTGAACATGAGGAAGAACTTCCTGACTGTGAGAGCCGTTCAGCAGTGGAACTCTCTGCCCCAGAATGTGGTGGAGGCTCCTTCTTTGGAAGCTTTTAAACAGAGGCTGGATGGCCATCTGTCGGGGGTGCTTTGAATACGATTGTCCTGATTCTTGGGAGAATGGGGTTGGACTGGATGGCCCATGAGGTCTCTTCCAAATCTAGGATTCTATGTAAGTGTTGCCAAAACTCCCAGGCTCAGCTAGCCTCTTGGTCTAGGATTCTATGATTCTAGGATTATAATGAGAGACTATTGGGGGAAAATAGAGCAAAATGTGCTGCAGGATGTCCTTCTATGTTTCCAAAACTGTATTTCTTTCTCACCATTGTGCATGTGACTCACTAAAGGGATGCAATACTCAAAGTAGTGGTATGGATTATATTTAATGTTCCAGGAAGAACTTGAAAAGCAAACGCTAGCTACTAAATATATTGCCAAAGTGCTTTCCATTTGCTTTCTCTTTCCCCCACCTTAAAATCAAAGCATGAAACAAGTTCTAAATCAATAATTCCGCTCCTTTCTTTTCATCAGGCGCAATCAATCCTCCAAAAGGAAATGGTCTTGAAATAATATTTACATCTACCTACTAAAAAGCAATCATGCTCATTGTATTGTCGAAGGCTTTCATGGCCGGAATCACTGGGTTGTTGTAGGTTTTTTCGGGCTATATGGCCATGGTCTAGAGGCATTCTCTCCTGACGTTTCGCCTCCATCTATGGCAAGCCAAGTTCCATTTTATTACCCTGCCTTGTCTTACAATGGTAACGAACTATGTTTCCCAGTTTGGACAAAACAGCAAACTAGAGTTGAGAGACTTCCTTCCTGGCTTATTTAAAGGGACTGTTGTGACTCAGCAAGCGGCTGAGGATTTTTCTGACATGTCGGAGGATGAGAGATTTGATGGGTTTCAAAGTGAGAAGTGCTAGGAGAGAATTGCAGGCAGTTGACAATAAGGTTTTGCATTCCTGTGATCATTCCCAAGCAACTAGGGAAAGTAAAACCAGTTCTCTTGGGGAATGGCCTTTGGCCAATGGGGAGTTTTCCCAAGAAGCCAGATTAGGTTTGAGAATGGAGGGAGTGAAACATAGACTAATTAGACATTCTGAGAGAATCCGTGAGAAGATCTTGAAGCCCAGGTGCGTTCGGCATGATCTCATGGCTATTTGGTCAGGCTTAAAGTAAGCCTCAAAGCAGACAAGAGGAAAGTGGACACCAATCATCTCTCAAAGCAGACAAGAGCACGAGGCTTGGAGGCTGCTCCCTTGAAGCCCTAAAGCCCTTACGTACTCTCACACTAGCTCTCCCTCTTCTACTTGCTCTTAACTCAAAGCACTGCTCATATGTCAAAGTGAAACCACAGCCAAGTGACGGCTCTTGGCTCAAAACACTCTTATGTTGGGATACTCTTCAGTTAAGGTTTGCCAAATAGTCACTGTTGTATGTTTTTATGTTGAATGTTTTTATATTGTGTAAATGCTATTTTAAATTGTAAGTCGCTCGGAGCACCTTGGTGGAGAGTGACTAATTAAGAAATGAAGTGAAGTGAAGTGAAGTGAAGTGAAGTGAAGTGAAGAGGTTCCAATGTACTTGCCAGTTTGGCCATAAAGCCAATGGAGTAGGTACTTAGCAACTTAGCCTCCTTTTATTCTTCCTTCTCCTTCCAGCCTTCCTCCCTTTCTTGCTCTCATTCTCTCCCTCTCTCTTCATGAAGCCAAACATACCAGGAATAAAAGCCACACATAATCCACTGACCCAAAGTTCATCAAAGCAGACAAGAGAGAAGTGGACACCAATCATCTCTCAAAACAGACAAGAGCACGAGGCTTGGAGGCTGCTCCCTTGAAGCCCTAAAGCCCTAACTTACTCTCACACTAGCTCTTCCTCTACCAGTTGCTCTTAACTCAAAGCACTGCTTGTATGTTGAAGTGAAACCACAGCCAAGTGACAGCTCTTAACTCAAAACACTCTTAAGCTGGGATACTCTTCAGTTAAGGTTTGCCAAATAGTCACTGTTGTATGTTTTTATGTTGAATGTTTTTATATTGTGTAAATGCTATTTTAAATTGTAAGTCGCTCGGAGCACCTTGGTGGAGAGTGACTAATTAAGAAATGAAGTGAAGTGAAGTGAAGTGAAGTGAAGAGGTTCCAATGTACTTGCCAGTTTGGCCATAAAGCCAATGGAGTAGGTACTTAGCAACTTAGCCTCCTTTTATTCTTCCTTCTCCTTCCAGCCTTCCTCCCTTTCTTGCTCTCATTCTCTCCCTTTCTCTTCATGAAGCCAAACATACCAGGAATAAAAGCCACACATAATCCACTGACCCAAAGTTCCTCAAAGCAGACAAGAGAGAAGTGGACACCAATCATCTCTCAAAACAGACAAGAGCACGAGGCTTGGAGGCTGCTCACTTGAAGCCCTAAAGCCTTTACGTACTCTCACACTAGCTCTCCCTCTTCCACTTGCTCTTAACTCAAAGTGTTGCTCGTATGTCAAAGTGAAACCACAGCCGAGTGACACTCTTAACTCAAAACATTCTTAAGTTGGGGTACTCTTCAGTTAAGGTTTCAATGTACTTGCCAGTTTGGCCATAAAGCCAATGGGGTAGGTACTTAGCATCTTAGCCTCCTTTTCTTCTTCCTCCTTCTTCCAGCCTCCCTCCCTTTCTTGCTCTCATTCTCTCTCTCTCTCTCTTCATGAAGCCAAACATACCAGGAATAAAAACCACACATAACCCATGGACCCAAAATTCCTCAAAGCAGACAAGAGGAAAGTGGACAGCAATCATCTCTCAAAGCGGACAAGAGCACGAGGCTCGGAGGCTGCTCCCTTGAAGCCCTAAAGGTCTTATGTATTCTCACACTAGCTCTGCCTCTTCCACTTACTCTTAACTCAACGCGCTGGTTGTATGTCAAAGTTGGGATACTCTTCAGTTAAGGTTCCAGTGTACTTGCCAGTTTGGCCATCAAGCCAATGGGGTAGGTATTTAGCAACTTAGCCTCCTTTTCTTCTTCCTCCTCCTTCCAGCCTCCCTCCCTTTCTTGCTCTCATTCTCTCCCTCTCTCTTCATGAAGCCAAACATACTGGGAATAAAAACCACACATAATCCACTGATCCAAAATTCCTCAAAGCAGACAAGAGGAAAGTGGACACCAATCATCTCCCAAAGCAGACAAGAGCACAAGGCTCGGAGGCTGCTCCCTTGAAGCCCTAAAGCCCTTACGTACTCTCCCACTAACTCTTCCACTTGCTCTTAACTCAAAGCGCTGCTCGTATGTCAAAGTGAAGCCACAACCGAGGGACAGCTCTTAACTCAAAACATTCTTAAGTTGGGATACTCTTCAGTTAAGGTTCCAATGTACTTGCCAGTTTGGCCATAAAGCCAATGGGGTAGGTACTTAGAAACAAGTGCACAGAATGGGCCCTGACCCCTTTCCACCGCTTGATCTTCCTATAAGACACTCCTTTCATTTCTCAGCTCTAGGCACAGCTTCAATACTGGAAGCAAGGCATCTCAAGGGGAAAAATAAATCTTCCGTTTCTCCTCACTCTCCTCTACTACCATACTGATTAGAAATGGGAAGCCCTGGCCCTTGAGCGCTCCAGCTGGAGGCCAGCTGTGACCAGCAGTGCTGTAGAATTGGAGGGCGAAAGAGAGAAACATGCCAAGAAGAAGGCGCGTCAAGCCAACCCTGACCGAGACTACATTCCACCTGGAAACCAATGCCCTCACTGTGGGAGAAGATCAAGAATAGGGCTCCACAGTCACCTACGGACCCACCGCCAGGACACTACACTTGGAGAACTATCATCCTCGGACTACTAGGGATCGCCTAAGTAAGTAAGTACTGATATTTATTTGTCGTGTCAGGGCAACCAGTCAATTATATTACATTTCTAACAGAAGAAAGCAACCAAACAGACAAAATACAAAATTTGTGAGTTTGGTAGTTGATTAAATGTTTCCACCATCTGCTTCTCCGGCCCTGGAACTCAACAAAAAAGCTCCTGTTTTGTAGCACAAGTACTGATAATAAGTGTATTAGTATGGCATTTCTGAATAGGGTTTTGCATACCAAAAATAACTCTTGATATCTATCAACCACATCTGTATCATTGCGCCACTACCGCTGCTTTACTCCCCCCAACAAGGACTCACCTCTTTCTTTGAGCCCTGGTCACTTGGTGCTCCTGTGACCTGCGCACAATCCACCATGGCGGTCTCTTCCCAATGAGGTCCCTTGACCTCCATGGAGCCCGTCAAGGTCTTCCCGCTGGTGAGACTCATGCAACCGGTGATTCTCTTCCCTGCTGTCCCTTGGACCTGCATGGAAGCCAAGGCCACCTCCTCGCCGTCACTTGAAGGTCCTCTGATCTGCAGAGAACCCACCAAGGGATTGTTGCCCCCTTGGAGCTGCATGCAACCGGTCATGCTCTTCCCTGGACAGCCGCCCGGGCTCCCTTGGACCTGCAAGGAGCTCACGGCCGCCTGCTCGCCATCCCTTGAAGGTCCGTTGATCTGCACGGAACCCATCAAGGGGTTGTTCCCTCCCTTGAGATGCAGGGAACCCGTCACTCTCTTGCCCGCTGCCCCATGGACCTGGATGGAGCTCACGGGCGCCTCTTCCGCACCACTGGAAGGTCCCTTGATCTGCATGGAAGCGGTCAGCGCCCTTCCCGGGCTGCCACTTGATTCTCCTCTCACTTCCACAGAACTCTCCGCGTTCCTCTCTCCATCCCTGCCTGGTGTTTCCTTCAATGGCGCCGAGTCTGCTCTTGACATCCTCCTGGTTCATGCTGATCTTGGCTTCTCAGGACTTGACATTTCCATTGAGGCAATCACATTTGCAAAAGGAAAGAGAAAGAAGTCTCAAAACATATGTCTGGGAATGAGATGTTGTTTGGTGGTGGAGATGGTGGTGGTGGGCGTTGGTCTTTGCCTTCCCTACTACGCCATATTTCCCTTGTTAGCAACGAAGACCCCTTCGACACGGCCACATAAAATCCAGATTATCTGCTCTGAAATGGATCGTATGGCAGTGTAGACTCAAATAATCCAATCCAAAGGAATATAATGTTTGATAACCTGGATTATATGGAATATCTGCTTTGATAATCTGGATTATATGGCAGTGTAGAAGGGCCCGAACATAAAGAGAGATAGATCCTCAACTTGGCAACCAATGAAGGTCCTCCATCTTTCCTGGTCAAGTTGGCCCCTGAACCTTCTCCCCTCAAGAAAAAAGCACAGTTCTCCTCCTACTACAGTGTTTCTCAACCTGGGAGTCGGGACCTCTTTGGGGGTCATGAGGGGGTTTCAGATGGGTCGCCAAAGACTACAACACCAAAACTCAAGGCCAACAGCCATCACTTTCAGTATCTTCTGTTGGTCATGGGAGTTCTGTGTGCTCAGTTTGGTCCAATTCCATCATTGGTGGAGTTCAGAATGCTTTTTGATTATAGGTGAACTATAAATCCCTGCAACCAACTCCCAAATGTCCAGGTCTATTTTCCCCAAACTCAACCAGTGTTCACATTTAGGCATATTGAGTATTCGTGCCAAGTTTGGTCCAGATCCATCATTGTTTGAGTCCACAGTGCTCTCTGGATGTCGGTGTACTACAACTCCAAAACTCAAGGTCAATGCCTACCAACCCCTTCCAATATTTTCTCATGGGAGTTCTGTGTGCCAAGTTTGGTTCAATTCCATCTTTGGTGGAGTTCAGAATGCTCTTTGATTGTAGGTGAACTATAAATCCCAGCAACTACAACACCCAAATGTCATGGTCTATTTCCCCCAAACTCCACCAATGTTTACATCTGGGCATATTGAGTATTCCTGCCAAGTTTGGTCCAGATCCATCATTGTTTGAGTCCATAGTAGTCTCTGGATGTAGGTGAACTACAACTCCCAAACTCAAGATCAATGCTCACCAAACCCTTCTAGTGTTTTCTGTTGGACATGGGAGTCCTGTATGCCCCGTTTGATTCAATTCTATCATGTTATTTGATTGTAGGTGAACTATAAATCCCAGCAACTACAACTCCCTATCTATCTGTCTGTCTGTCTGTCTGTCTATCTATCTATCTATCTATCTATCTATCTATGGCTGGATGGCTCTTTGTCAGGAGGACTTTATATTTTCTTGCCCTGATGAAGGACTGGATGGCCTCTGGATGTAGCTCCCAAACTCCAGGTCAATCCCCATCAAACCCTTCCGGTATTTTATGTTGGTCACAGGAGTTCTGTGTGCCAAGGTAGGTTCAATTCCATCATTGGTGGAGTTCAGAATGTTCTTTGGTTGTAGGTGAACTATAAATCTCAGGAACTACAACTCCCAACTGACAAACCCCAACCCCACCAGTATTCACATTTGGACGTATTGGCTATTTGTGCCAAATTTGGTCCAGTGAATAAGAATACATCCTGCATATCAGATATTTACATGGCAATTCATAGTAGAAGCAAAATCACAGTTATGACGTAGCAACGAAAATGATGTTATGGTTGAGGGTCACCACAAATTGAGGAGGTGGAGAACCACCATCCTAGACAAACTTGTGCCTACTTACAGCCCATTCCACTATCTACCTTCTAGGGATGGCCAACTTCTGGCTCTCCAGATGATATCAAACCAGGCCAGTTTAGTCCCATGATAAGGAATGATAGAAGTTGCAACTCTGAAGAACATCAAGAGAGCCAGAAGTTGCCCATCCTCACCTGAACCTGAGCTTTCCTCATTAGTGTCTGGGCCCTCCAAGCCAACACGACCATTCCCAACCTGAAATTACCATCAAGCGCTGGGTTCTTGAGGAGCGCTTCATTCATTCTCTTTCATGAAGACATCCTAGCGTTGGGATGTCGTGGAGTTTCTCAAGAAGATGAGCAACCCTTCCGGAGAGGTTCAAGAGTGGCCATGTTGGCCAAGAGACTGATTGGCTGAAGTCTTCATGGGTTACGTTCTAGGTATAGGTCACAATCCAAACTCTCTGTTGTTATGACCACAAGTTGGAAGCCACGGGTCTCATGGAACGATGTGACTTGCAATGGGTTACATTCTGAGATAATAAGGGTTTATTAAAGTATTCTTTGTGAATTCATATGTGGCAGGGTAATTATTTTTTTTAAAGAAAGCTATGAGGGCCATTCATTAAGGATGTGTTACGTGCTGTATACATGTGTATAGAAGTCTCTATAGATATTGACAAGCTGGAATGTGTCCAGAGGAGGGTGACTAAAATGATCAAGAGTCTGGAGAACAAGCCCTATGAGGAGCGGCTTAAGGATCTGGGCATGTTTAGCCTGAAGAAGAGAAGGCTGAGAGGAGACATCATAGCTATGTATAAATATGTGAGAGGAAGCCACAGGGAAGAGGAGGGAGCAAGCTTCCTTTCTGCTTCCCTGGAGACTAGGACACGGACGAATGGCTTCAAACTACAAGAGAGGAGATTCCATCTGAACATGAGGAAGATCTTCCTGACTGTGAGAGCCGTTCAGCAGTGGAACTCTCTGCCCTGGAGTGTGGTGGATGCTCCTTCTTTGGCTGGATGGCCATCTGTCGGGGGGGATTTAAATGCATTATTCCTGCTTCTTGGCAGGATGGGGTTGGACTGGATGATGGCCCAGGAGGTCTCTTCTAACTCTAAGATTCTATGATTCTATAGGTTACGTGCAATTTACAACTCTGAACTGAGAACGGTCTTGATTTTACTACAGGTGCGGAAGTGGAGTGAGGTTGGAGAATGGACCCAGTGGAATCCAGAGCAGTCATCCAGTTCCTTTCCTTGAAAGGTCACACACCAAAGGAGATGTTTGAGGAGATGAATGAGGTTGGTGGTGAGGATTCCCCATCATAGGATGGAGTCAAGAACTGGCATCGTCCATTCAAATGTGGTCGGACTTTGGTGCAAACAGCTCCAATTCCAGGGTGACCCCATTTTGCTATTGATGGACACACTGTTGGAATTCAGCCTGTGTTTGTGTGTCAGGATCATGGTGCTTCTGATGTGGGAAATAATTGCACTGAGGTTCATGATGGAGATGATCTGGTCAATGATATTCATGCTGAGAATAACAGCAAGGCCCCAGTGCAAAGGGCAGTTTCTCATGAGAATGTTCCTGCAGGGCATAGAAATGTTGGTTTACTCCCTGACTCTGTGAGCTCTCAAGATTTGGGGTTTGACAACAACTTGACACCTGGAGGAATTAATGAGGAGCAAGATAAGTGTTCTGTCATTTCTGTCATTCTGTTACAATCCAGAGCAGGAAACGAGGCCCTAAGACAACTATCCACCACACTTGACTGTGAAAAGACAATCCTTTTTTATTGAAGAAAAATGGTTACAAAATAAAGGAAAAATGCAAAGTCAAAAGCCACAGCAAAATCAGCACACATGAATGTCCATAAACAAGATCAAAACCCAAAGGCACACTGTAAAATACTGGAACCTGTTATCAATCCACTAACCGTACTTGGTGTCCTAGAAATCTTTCAAGACGATGGCCAGGAAAACCGGGAGAACTGCCAAGGTCTTCATCAATCGAAAATGATGCCTGAACTGAGAGAGTCAGCCCGGCGGAAGGCACTTAAAGCCGAGGAATTGGTTTCGTGATACGCCTCCCTGCTTTGAAGCCCTTGTTTGTTTTTCTTTTAATCTGGAAGACCTTCGCAAGCTGAGTGATTCACTCCTGTCTTGCCAGATCTGGCCCCTTCTATTCTCATTAAGGTTCCCAGGAGCAGAAGGGAGTGAAAGTTCATGGCTTCCCTCTGAAACATTCTCATGAACACTGGTACTTTCATTTTCCAAATCTACAGAAGTTGCTTCCTCACTAATTTCAGGAGCATTGTCACTAATTTCTGGATCATTGACATCAAGAAGTACATTTTCATTAGCACCAGGAAGTACATTTTCATTAGCATCAGTAAATATATTTTCATTAGCATCAGGAGGTACGAACAGGAAATCAGGTTCAAACTCAGGCTGAACCCCAACACATTCATCTGAAGCATTTGTTTGACTCATTGAAGATTTGAGAAGTATCTGTTTAATTGGTTCAATAATAAAGGACTTTGTTGACCATTCTAAAAGAATGGTCAGCTCTAAAAAATCAAAAACTATTGGCTTTAGAAGGTTTTGATTTGAGATACGGCTGGCACGGATATTTGTGGTATGATAAGAGAAAGGTAGAAAAATTTTTTAATAACCACTACATTAGGGCTGCCTTAATAAAAACCTGGGAGAAGTATAGGCCAAGATTATTCACTAAAGTACCATTGTGGATTTCGCCAATGGAAGCGAAACACAAAAGAGAATTAGGGAAAGATAATTGGCTGACATACAAACAAATACTAAAAACCACTAAAGAGAAACAATAAACTTTGAGACCAATAGAGGAAATAAGACAATTAAATACCAAGTTTACATGGTTGCAATACCACCAATTACACCAAAGTTTTAAAGATGATGAGAAGCAAGGATTCTGCCAGGAACAAAATATTTGGGACACAGTAATGCAAAAGGAAAAGAAACTGATTAGAATAATATATAAACAATTATTGGGGTGGGCAACTGAAGAAGAACAAATTAAAGATTGCCAAGTAAAATGGGCAAAGGATCTGGGACACAACATTCTTACTAAGCAATGGGAGGAAATTTGGAATACCAAATTAAAATATACTGTAGCTACAGACCTAAAAGAAAATTGGCATAAAATGTTTTTTAGGTGGCATTACTTTCCAGAAGAAATTGCTAAATTTAGTAAATCAGCTTCAAATAAATGTTGGAAGTGTCAAAAAGAAATAGGGACCTTCTACCACCAATGGTGAAAATGTAAAAAAATTAAGGAATATTGGAGATAAATACATTTAGCAACACAAAAAATTCTAAAAATAAATTTTCCACAGCTCCCAGAAATGTATTTATTAGGCATATCTTACCCCAAATTTAATAAAAATCAGGAAAAAATCTTCTTTCTCATTAGAACAGCAGCCAGGATACTGCTGGCTAAAATGTGGAAACAGAAGGAAACCCCGACAATAGAAGATTGGATTATAAAGACATTAGACATAATACAAATGGATTGTTTATCCCAACATCTAAACAACTCTACAAAAAGGACAAATTGGGGAGGATTCAAAGACTTCATCAAGAAAAAAAAGATGACTATGATAATCGACATATCCGGCATCTGAAAGAAATCTACGGACGGAAGCAACGCCGGAAAAACATCAGAAGTACAGACGACAGCTATACCAGAAAGAAAAGATTCTCTTTGAAGACTTTGGGAAGTCTACACATCGGGTGGGGGGGGGGGGATTAAGGGGGGGGAGAGGTGTGGGGGGTTATTCTGTCTTTTTATTTTGTAACATGGGAAAAATTTGCACAATAAAAATTATTTACAAAAAAAATAAATAAAGGACTTTGTTAAACCATTAAAGACTCTAAGACCATTTCTACAGGAAAACCCTTGAGGGCCTCTCTTCGAGGCACCCTGGCTTCCCGCTGGGCACAACGTGCACGTCCTATTCAAAGTCAATTGTTACAGGCCCAGCGCGTGACAGAACAGAGGTGTTTACAGTTGCTTCAAAAGATGGGAGAGGTGTGTGTCTCAAGGTGGCACCCATGGAGAGAAGGACTCTGAAATGGGCCAAGTCTCATTGCTCTCCGTCCACAAAAAGGGGGTCAGGGGAAATCTTGAGTGAACACCTTTCGTATAAATGGCATGACATTAGGAATATGTTTTATGTGGAAGGTGTACTTTCACAAAACAGACCTTGCTTTACTTTGGAAAGAATCGCTGTGACGATGTGTAACTTTTATTCTTATGGTTATGGGTTGTTGAAACAGTAGTTAATAAATGGTAAGTATGTAGGATTATATTTTGTTAGAGATAGTGGCTGGTTTGGCTTGAGCAGAGTTGCCATAGCAACGAGGGCGGAGCCAACTGTCACTTCACGGGGCAGCTGTTTGAAAGTGGCAGTCTGTAAGCCGATGAGCTACAGGGAAGACTGATTTCTCTAGTGGGAGAATCAGGGAAGAGTCTGTGACCGGTAGAGTTACAGGAAAGACTAATTTCTCTAGTGGGAGAAACAGGGAACTAGTCTGTGACCAAAGAGTTACAGGAGAAGGTAGTTGATCCTGTGGTGTGTGGAAAACCATCAGGAATACTATAGTTAGAGAACTATAGGGAAGACTGGTTCTTTAATATTAAGAATCAGGGTTTGGCTGGGAGCCAATTCTGTTAAATAAGCCTTTTAGCTTATTTGTTTTATTAGGACAGTTGTCCAGGAAATATACATCTGCTTATAGAAACCTCTTAAAGTCTGTACCTAAAGTTACTCATGAAACCTTACTAATGTAACCAATCAAGATTTGTGCCTCTAGAGAAGAAACAACTGAATCTGTTATACCTTGCTTGTTCCAATAAACTTGTTACTGTTTTCCTCAAGCCTTGCCTGAAACAGTTTCTCCTAAGTCAAACAGCCTGCATAAGAACAGGGACAGTAAACACTACGCTATCGAATGAATAAAGCCTTCTGTAAATAATAGTCCCTTTGTAAACCAGCTCCTAAGTTGATGCTGAGAATTACAGGGCTTCCTCACAAATTTGGTGGCAGTAGTTTTACCCTCCTTCACAATCGCTTCCGAAATCTCCCCTGGTACAATTGTCCCTGCCTCGTTGCTGCTCCATCCCCACCGAAGTGACCTTTGCAAGGCCTCCGCTCCAGCTTCCTTTGCTTCGCTCGCTGTCAGACGCAGAAAGCTGCCTCTTTCCGCAGCCTTTCAAAACCCATTTAGCCTCACAGAGCGGCCGTCATTTCTAAACTGCAAGCTTTTCATGCAAAATTTATACCCCTGTCTCCCAAGATGTGGCTTTCATGATGCATTAAGCTGTAACGTCAAGCTACGCTGCGCCAGACACAATGTGCTGCCACGCTTCCTGCGTGGAAATGTCAAGGACTAATGAGGCAAGGCGGCAACGACGAGGATGAGAGGGTTCCCATTTGCAAAGAGCCTCTTTCACACATTCAGGAGTGTACTACAGATCCCCCTGGCGCTGGAGGATGTGGAATCTAAGGCCTTCCATACATCCTTGAGACTCCAGCCTCACTCCTTCCACACCGCAATCAACGCTGGTGAGATTGCTTTGATTGGGGAACATTTGGGCTTTAGCAAATTAGCCTCCTTTTATTCTTCCTCCTCCTGCCCTCCTTCCAGCCTCCCTCCCTCTCTTGCTCTCATTCTCTCCCTCTCTCTTCATGAAGCCAAACATACCGGGAATAAAAGCCACACATAATCCACTCACCTCAAAGCAGACAAGAGGAAAGTGGACACCAATCATCTCTCAAAGCAGACAAGGGCATGAGGCTCGGAGGCTGCTCCCTTGAAGCCTTAAAGCCCTTATGTACTCTCACACTAGCTCTCCCTCTACCACTTGCTCTTAACTCAAAGTGCTGCTCGTATGTCGAAGTGAAACCACAGCCGAGTGATGGCTCTTAACTCAAAACACTCTTAAGCTGGGATACTCTTCAGTCACTTGCTCTTAATTCAAAGTGCTGCTCGTATGTCAAAGTGACACCACAGCCGAGCGATGGCTCTTAACTCAAAACACTCTTAAGTTGGGATACTCTTCAGTCAAGGTTCCAATGTACTTGCCAGTTTGGCCAGCTCAGTCTCGCAGGCAGACTCACAGCAGCCTAGCACCAGATCTCGTATCTGCTTGTCAGGTTACAGTATCCGCATGCTGGGTCTTGCTATCCACAGTTTGGATCTCACTATCCGCAAACCGCTCCAAATTGCTCAATTTCAAGATCAGCAGAAAAGTACGGATGTGTTATGAATCATGTTCAATATCCAATATACAAATCAGGAGCTTGGAAAAAACTTGGTACATGAAACTAAGAACACTTGAGAGCAAGCCTAGACATGAAATTCCAACATTGACCCAACTGAGGCAACTGTTTCCCATGACTCAATATAAGCCTTTTCCAGGGCCCGAGTAGGCCAATGTCTGTGCTATGAGTATGGCGTCCACGTACTGAAGGAATAGTGGGAGATGAAGTCCAAAACACCTGGAGGCCCGAAGTTTGCCTATGCCTCACCAAACTACAACTCCACAATGCCATGGCAATACGCCAGAGCAGGAACACCACTGACCTTAAAAACCACACCAGCCTGGTAAAATCAGAAAGCAGTTTACTGAAGAATATAAGTAAGCGAAGTAGTAAAACTGTAAAACAGTAAACATCCAAAACAAATATTACTCCATGTTATATACCAGGTCCGTAAGTATATAAATCCATGAAACAGGTACAAAAATCCACGAAACAAGGCAGCATAAAAAATCCAATATACAAATCAGGAGCTTGGAAAAAACTTGGTACATGAAACTAAGAACACTTGAGAACAAGCCTAGACATGAAATTCCAACATTGACCCAACTGAGGCAACTCTTTCTCATGCCTCAATATAAGCCTTTTCCAGATTCCAAAACTGAAAGCATTTTGCTTGACTTTCCTACCAGATAAAGGTTCTTTATCTCTCCTTTCCTGTAACTGATCTTATTTGCACCTGAGCACTCTATCACTGTTTACAAAAGCCTCGCTTTCTATCTACACTCTCATTATCTTGACTCTCAATAACTTCTGCATCTGACAAATCATCTTCAGACAGTTGCTCTGAGAAAGACTGTGAAGGGCCTCCCCAGGAATGTGGCCTTGTGAATCTTCCAGAGATAGCTTGGGCCTCTCGTCTGAGCTTAACTCAGGCCCAGGCAAACACTCATCCTCACTGTCAACAGACCCAGGCCCACCATCATAAACATCATCCCCATTCCCAGCATGAACATCAGGCACAACCACAGGCTGAACAGGCTGACATACAACACCTGTGTTATGTATCATGTCCAGCAGTTGATGGTGGTTGGTGGTGGTAAGTCTCGCAGTTGGTGATGGAAGGGTTAATGTAAATCTTATTTCTAAAGGGTTGAGTAATCTGTAAGTAAGAGTTCATGGGTGAAAGCAATTAAGGGTGGAGGTATACAAGAGATAGGTTGCAGCTGGGTGTTTCTGGATATAAGGAGCTAGCCTTGGGACTGATCTTCAGGAGAAAAGTATTTGTCTTATTTTGGTAGTAGATGCTGCTGGTTTCCCCCCAGGTTTGTCATTTTTCAGTATCCTGACTTGTCTCTGGAACCCTGGAACCTTGAATCTCTGGACTGGCTTCTGACTATGGTATAGTCTCTTGATCCCTGGACTTGCTCCCTGAACTCTCAGCGTTTGACCACTGGAATGGACCTTTTGACTACGGTGTTATCTTGAACCTGTAACAGTGTTTGCTGTCAGTTTTTGTTTTATATACTATGGCTGAGTGTTATGTTTATGTTTTAGATTTTGGACTATTAAAACAGCTAGAAAGTAAGTGCTGTTTTAATTAAATTGTTTAGCACAAACTGGGAGTTTGTTTGGTTCATCTCTACCTGAATAAGGCAGAGCCCTGACATCTTGATAACAGCAGATTCATAAACTGGTAAGACCTGTAGCTTGAACCCTTGGAACCCTGGAACCTTGAATCTCTGGACTGGCTTCTGACAATGGTATAGTCTCTTGATCCCTGGACTTGTTCCCTGAACTCTCAGCATTTGACCACTTGACTGGACCTTTCGACTACGGTGTTATCTTGAACCTGTAACAGTGTTTGCTGTCAGTTTTTCTTTTATATACTGTGGGTGAGTGCTATGTTTATGTTTTAGATGTTGGACTATTAAAACAGCTAGGAAGTAAGTGCTGTTTTAATTAAATAGTTTAGCACAAACTGGGAGTTTGTTTTGTTCATCTCTGCCTGAATAAGGCAGAGTCCTGGCATCGTGACAGGATGTCAAAGAATGTGTTGCAGCCACCATTTTGGGAACTGCATTCAATCAATCAAAACTTCATTACAGTCCAAAACCCCAATTTGCTCAGCGGTAAAAATTGTCCAGATGCAACCAGATTACTAAACTCACTCCCGGTACAGCGCTGAACTGCTGAAATTGCTGACCAAAAGGTCGCAGGTTCGAATCCGGGGAGCGGTGTGAGCTCCTGCTATTAGCCCCAACTTCTGCCAACCTAGCAGTTCGAAAACATGCAAATGTGAATAGATCAATAGGTGGGAAGATAACGGTGATCCATGCAGTCATGCTGGCCACATGACCTTGGAGGTGTCTGTAGACAACGCTGGCTCTTCGGCTTAGAAATGGAGATGAACACCAACCTCCAGAGTCAGACACGACTGGACTTAATGTCAGGGGAAAACCTAAAGTTAATTAAACGCAAGGCGATGTGCAATACAAGATGCATATGAACAAGGGTAAGAACACTGCAAACAGATACAGGGCAAGTTTCAACCTGATTCCAATACAGGAAGTTGCTGTTGTTATTTATTTATTTATACCCCGCTCTATCTCTGAGGGGCCACCACTACGAAGGCCCTGTCTCTCGTTCCCACCAGTCGCGTCTGCAAAGGTGGTGGGACTGAGAGCCGGGCCTCCCCAGATGATCTTGGTGATTCATAGAGGAAGATACACTCGGACAGGTAAACCTTTCCTTTGCTCTCTGCGAGTGGAGACCTAATCCCATATCGCAGGACAACTCCCCATCTTCTGAAGTCTGAGAAAGCCAAGAAGACCGATTCTCAAGAGAAACAGAATCCCAAACATCCTCTTTCTCTGGGTGGTTGTGTGTTTTTCAGGCTGTATGGCCATGTTCCAGAAGCATTCTCTCCTGACGTTTCACCTGCATCTATGGGGTTGTGAGGTCTTTTATCTCTTCTGCAGCTACTGGACCATCTCTCCGATCCACGGCCTACATTTCTGTCTGTGTTTCAGCCTGATCACACAGAGACTCAGTGAAAAATCCATCATTCCCTCATCCTCTGAGGCAGAATCCCCAGCATCCCCAGCATCTTGAGCAAGAGATGTACACTTCCAATCTACAACACACTCTTAATTCTTTAGGGAAACTATCAACTGAAAAAGGAACTGTTGGGACTCAGCCTGTGTGTGAACCTGAGCCTGAATCTCTGATTGTATTGCCTAACATTGATGTTAATGTTGATGCAAATGTTGATGGGCCTAATTTGGATAGCGAGGCTGAAGTGATCAATGAGGACGAGGCTCAAGATGGAGACACTCTGGGCAGTAAAAATCCTACAGGCTTTGATTTAGAGGCTTCAAGGGAAAAGTCAAGTTCTCATGAGAAAGTTTCTGTCAGACCGAGAGAAGAAAATTCACTCCCTTGTTCTCCTGGTTCGAGCTTGCAAGATAACTTGACACCTGGTCGAGTCAACGATAATAGCTACAGTTTGGAGATAAGCCAGAACCGCAGGGAGGCTCAATGTTTACGTAGGTCTGAGAGAATCCGAAAACTGAAACAAAAGATTAGTTAGCTGGAATCAGTTTATATGATTTAAGAGTGGCCTTGAGGGAGATTTCCTCAGTCCAAGGATTGTTTAGAATCAAGTACAAACCTCCTGGGTTTTCCAGTTTCCAGTGGTCTGATCTCTAAGGAAATTTCTGGCTTCAAGTGAGTTTAGCAAGGGCTACTCTGTTCATGGATTTCTATTGAGAGTTTTCTGGATATTACTGCTTTGGATTTCCTGCAAGTTTTCTGGACTTGCTGTTTGCTGTTTCATTTTGGCTTTTTTACCTTTGGACTTCGTTCTATTTTATATTCATCATTCAATAAAAAGGATTGCATTTTTTCTAAACCAAGGTGTGGTGTATTAATGACAAGAGGGCCCTGTTTCCTGCGCTGGAGTGCAACAATGAGGCCTATCTGATGTCACTAGGGAGGGAGTTCCACAGCTGAGGGGCCACCACTACGAAGGCCCTGTCTCTCGTCCCCACCAATCGTGACTGCAAAGGTGGTGGGACCGAGAGTAGGGCCTCCCCGGATGAGCTTAACGTCCTTGGTGGTTCGTACAGGAAAATATGTTTGGAGCCAGTCTTTAACTGTTTTCTAAAAACTAGAAGGGATGAGGCCTGTCTGATGTCACTAGGGAGGGAGTTCCACATCTGAGGGGCCACCACTACGAAGGCCCTGTCTCTCGTTTCCACCAATCGCAACTGCAAACGTGGTGGGACCGAGAGCAGGGCCTCCTCGAATGAACAGTGGAACTCTCTGCCCCGGAGTGTGGTGGAGGCTCCTTCTTTGGAAGCTTTTAAACAGGGGCTGGATGGCCATCTGTCAGGGGTGATTTGAGTGCAATGTTCCTGCTTCTTGGCAGGGGGTTGGACTGGATGGCCCATGAGGTCTCTTCCAACTCTTTGATTCTATGATTCTATGATCTTAACGTCCTTGGTGGTTCGTAGAGGAAGATATGCTCTGACAGGTAAACCTTTCCTTTGCTCTCTACGAGTGGAGACCTAATCCCATATCACAGGACAACTCCCCATCTTCTGAAGTCTGAGAAAGCCAAGAAGACCGATTCTCAAGAGAAACAGAATCCCAAACATCCTCTTTCTCTGGGTGGTTATGTGTTTTTCAGGCTGTATGGCCATGTTCCAGAAGCATTCTCTCCTGACATTTCGCCTGCATCTATGAGGTCCTGAGGTCCGCTATCTCTTCTGCAGCTGCCGGACCATCTCTCCGATCCACGGCCTACATTTATGTCTCTGTTTTAGCCTGATCACCCAGAGATTCAGTGAAAAATCCATCATTCCCTCATCCTCTGAGGCAGAATCCCCAGCATTTTGAGCAAGAGATGTACAGTTCCAGTCTCCAACACACCCTTAATTCTTTAGGGAAACTATCAACTGAAAGAGGGACGAAAAGACGGAGTCTCACGCTTTCCCCCCTTTTCTGCAGGCATTCACGTTTCGACACTTGCCTCAATACCTGCTGGCAACGTGTCAAAGCCTCAAGAAACAAAGATTTCTTTCTCCTGAACAGTAGATAGATAGATCACTCTGCCTTTGGCATATTCTCAAGATGTGTTTTGGAAACACAGAGGGAAGAGCGGATTATTTCCGTGCCTTGTTTATATAGCACCCGCCCATTGGCTCAGGTACAGGTGAGGTACAGGAAGGAATCCCAGTGGATTTCAAAACGAGGCACGGTGTTGTGGCCATTTTGTTGCATGTTCCCCAGCCATTGCAGTTCCTTCCTCAGCAAAGAGCAGGCACTGAATCCCTGGCCGCTGCCAAGGGCCGGAGGAAAATGCCATTCACACCCCAGTGCATTTTGGAAGTCAGAGGAAAAGCAAGAGTCATGTGCAATACATTAAAGACACAGAGCAAGCCTAACACAATTTGCTGCCTGGGGTAAAGGACATCCCGTCGTCCTTGTTCCATATTTAGTTCGGTACTGGTGATGGAATAGTGTTCCTTTCCACAGCCAATGAAGCAGGCAAGTTTGGAGAGCTCCAAGGTCACATCTGCCTCCAGAGAAAGACTCGTTGGGATGTGACAAAGACAAGAGGGAAGATGCTCCCATTGCCTTCACATCATGTACCACGTAAGGCAATAGCTTCATCTAAGGCAGTGTTTCTCAACCTGGCGGTCGGGACCCCTGGAGGGGTCGCGAGGAGGTGTCGGAGGGGTCACCAAAGACCACCAGAAAACACAGTATTTCCTGTGGGTCATGGAAGTTCCGTGTGGGAAGTTTGGCCCAATTCAATCATTGGTAGGGTTCAGAATGCTCTTTGAGTGCAGGTGAGCTATAAATCCCAGCAACTACAACTCCCAAATGCCAAGGTCTATTTCTGCCATTCGATTTGGAGCAGGGAATGCGTGCACGTTGGGATCTAAACCAGCAGATAGTTCTGCCTCTGAAGGCTTTCGCTTTAGGGCATTGGTCTGGAGCCAGGGAGGAAAACGGCCACACTGATCATTTCATGCAGTTTCAAAGTGGTTTCGCTGTGGTTTCGCTGTGTGTGTGGATGGAAAACCAGCTTGAAGCTGGAATGGGGTTTATACAAAAAGCATTTGCACCTGAATATTTCAAGTCTGTTCAATAAACATTCTTGTTATTTTATCAACTTATACCAGCCTCAGTGTGAATACCTTTGTGGTCAAAGCCTTATTCAAGTCAGTTTTCAGCAGCCTCTAAGAAAAACATAGCGACCCAGAGTGTGTTACTGAACAAACTCTCAACATAAACTCAGCCTGTTTATAATTAATTTGGCTGAGCAGCGTTGGGATTATTTTACATATATTTCCCTGTATATAAATTTAATTTAAAATCTTCTCTACTACCCGCTGCGTTCGTTATAATTTGTGCCCCAAGAAAGCCCAAAGTTTAATCCCATTGAGTTTCCGTCTGAGAGAACACAGGTGGACATTGTGAGAGAAGAGAGGACTGGAGTGGAGAAGACCCCAGAGAGTGACACCAGTGATAATATGGAGGACTTGCAGAGACATTTACCAGGCGCACAGTCTAAGCGTCAGACGAGAGACCAACTGAGACAGAAGGAGCAGGCAGATCTCCATCTCTTTGTGATGGAGGAGTGGAATGGGTTGGTAATGTTAAGAATATGTGTGTGTTTTGATTAAATGTATTCTAGTTTTCAAAGTTAGTGTTTGTGTGCTTAGAAATGTAATACTTTGTAATGCAATGTTCCAGAGATTGTAATTCCTGTGTGGAAAGGCTTAACTGTATCATGAAGGAGGAGTCGTAAATCTCAGTGTGGAAAGTGTTGTATGTTGTGTTGCATTGTACGTCATACGGCATCTCGTCACTGTGGAATGTAAGGAGGTGCCTGATTCTAGATTACAACAAAAAGCCGAACCATGTAGCCGCTCGAGATGTTTCTTGTTCTGCTTAGCTTCTAGTGTAAATATTATTTTAGTTTTGTGTTAAATAAAGTAGCTTTAGTTCAAGAAGACGTGTTTCAGTGCCTTGCGTTTGCTGAAATCATGGCCATTCCATTGACAGGTAATTTGCCCCAATACTTTGCACGCACACACACAAAACTGGGTTAATTATCACTAGGCTTGTTATCACATGCAACTCCTAGAACAATTCCATCTGCCTGTCCTAGGTTAGATGTTATGAATCTAGGTTGATTGACTTGGCATAAGGCTTCCTACATTTTCAAAGCTTCACAGTTTGGATGATGTTGTGCTTTAAAGAACGACCTTTGCCAAGATGCGAAGACCACTGACCTTCTCCAGTTTCTCAAAGTGTTCCCGCAAGAACTTCATCGGCCGGTCGGGTTTGGCGATGCAGAGGTTCACGATGCACTCCTTCAGGATCTGCTGGATGTTGTGCTTCTGGACGTAGAGCTCACACCCCTTCAGGCTCTCGTCGTCTTCCAAGTTGCAAGAGGAGGAAGTGGCCATTGTTGGGATTGTAAATAAGCAACAAACCTAGACAAAGGAATAAAAAGTGACATGTTGATGAAAGAGTTCAGGCGTAAAACACAAGACATTTCTTAAAATACAGACAGTCAGGAACTGGGCTGTTGTAGGTTTTTCGGGCTATATGGCCATGTTCCAGAAACAATCTCCCCCAATCAACCAACCAATCAATCAATGCCTTGGGTACCCAGGGCTGAAAGCATCCTTGTGCCAGGACATTCCTCATTCCCCCAATCAACCAATCAATCAATCAGACAATCAAGGCCTTGGGTACCCAGCATTGAAAGCATCCTTGTGCCAGGACATTCCTCATCCCCCCAATCAATCAATCAATCAATCAACCAACCAACCAACCAATGCCTTGGGCACGCAGGGCTGAAAGCATCCTTGTGCCAGGACATTCCACATCCACCAATCAATCAATCAATCAATCAATGCCTTGGGTACCCAGGGCTGAAAGCATCCTTGTGCCAGGACATTCCTCATCCCCACAATCAACCAACCAATCAACCAACCAATCAATCAATGCCTTGGGTACCCAGGGCTGAAAGCATCCTTCTGCCAGGACATTCCTCATCCCCCCAATCAACCAATCAATCAATCAATCAGACAATCAAGGCCTTGGGTACCCAGCATTGAAAGCATCCTTGTGCCAGGACATTCCTCATCCCCCAATCAATCAATCAACCAACCACCCACCAATGCCTTGGGCACGCAGGACTGAAAGCATCCTTGTGCCAGGACATTCCACATCCACCAATCAATCAATCAATCAATCAATGCCTTGGGTACCCAGGGCTGAAAGCATCCTTGTGCCAGGACATTCCTCATCCCCCCAATCAACCAATCAATCAGTCAATCAATCAATCAATCAATGCCTTGGGTACCCACGGCTGAAAGCATCCTTGTGCCAGGACATTCCTCATCCCCCCAATCAACCAATCAATCAATCAATCAATCAATCAATGCCTTGGGTACCCACGGCTGAAAGCATCCTTGTGCCAGGACATTCCTCATCCCCCCTCAATCAACCAATCAACCAATCGATCAGTCAATCAATCAATGCCTTGGGTACCCAGGGCTGAAAGCATCCTTGTGCCAGGACATTCCTCATCCCCACAATCAACCAACCAATCAACCAACCAATCAATCAATGCCTTGGGTACCCAGGGCTGAAAGCATCCTTCTGCCAGGACATTCCTCATCCCCCCAATCAACCAATCAATCAATCAATCAGACAATCAAGGCCTTGGGTACCCAGCATTGAAAGCATCCTTGTGCCAGGACATTCCTCATCCCCCAATCAATCAATCAACCAACCACCCACCAATGCCTTGGGCACGCAGGACTGAAAGCATCCTTGTGCCAGGACATTCCACATCCACCAATCAATCAATCAATCAATCAATGCCTTGGGTACCCAGGGCTGAAAGCATCCTTGTGCCAGGACATTCCTCATTCCCCCAATCAACCAATCAATCAATCAGACAATCAAGGCCTTGGGTACCCAGCATTGAAAGCATCCTTGTGCCAGGACATTCCTCATCCCCCCAATCAATCAATCAATCAATCAACCAACCAACCAACCAATGCCTTGGGCACGCAGGGCTGAAAGCATCCTTGTGCCAGGACATTCCACATCCACCAATCAATCAATCAATCAATCAATGCCTTGGGTACCCAGGGCTGAAAGCATCCTTGTGCCAGGACATTCCTCATCCCCACAATCAACCAACCAATCAACCAACCAATCAATCAATGCCTTGGGTACCCAGGGCTGAAAGCATCCTTCTGCCAGGACATTCCTCATCCCCCCAATCAACCAATCAATCAATCAATCAGACAATCAAGGCCTTGGGTACCCAGCATTGAAAGCATCCTTGTGCCAGGACATTCCTCATCCCCCAATCAATCAATCAACCAACCACCCACCAATGCCTTGGGCACGCAGGACTGAAAGCATCCTTGTGCCAGGACATTCCACATCCACCAATCAATCAATCAATCAATCAATGCCTTGGGTACCCAGGGCTGAAAGCATCCTTGTGCCAGGACATTCCTCATCCCCCCAATCAACCAATCAATCAGTCAATCAATCAATCAATCAATGCCTTGGGTACCCACGGCTGAAAGCATCCTTGTGCCAGGACATTCCTCATCCCCCCAATCAACTAATCAATCAATCAATCAATCAATCAATGCCTTGGGTACCCACGGCTGAAAGCATCCTTGTGCCAGGACATTCCTCATCCCCCCTCAATCAACCAATCAACCAATCGATCAGTCAATCAATCAATGCCTTGGGTACCCAGGGCTGAAAGCATCCTTGTGCCAGGACATTCCTCATCCCCACAATCAACCAACCAATCAACCAACCAATCAATCAATGCCTTGGGTACCCAGGGCTGAAAGCATCCTTCTGCCAGGACATTCCTCATCCCCCCAATCAACCAATCAATCAATCAATCAGACAATCAAGGCCTTGGGTACCCAGCATTGAAAGCATCCTTGTGCCAGGACATTCCTCATCCCCCAATCAATCAATCAACCAACCACCCACCAATGCCTTGGGCACGCAGGACTGAAAGCATCCTTGTGCCAGGACATTCCACATCCACCAATCAATCAATCAATCAATCAATGCCTTGGGTACCCAGGGCTGAAAGCATCCTTGTGCCAGGACATTCCTCATCCCCCCAATCAACCAATCAATCAGTCAATCAATCAATCAATCAATGCCTTGGGTACCCACGGCTGAAAGCATCCTTGTGCCAGGACATTCCTCATCCCCCCAATCAACCAATCAATCAATCAATCAATCAATCAATGCCTTGGGTACCCACGGCTGAAAGCATCCTTGTGCCAGGACATTCCTCATCCCCCCTCAATCAACCAATCAACCAATCGATCAGTCAATCAATCAATGCCTTGGGTACCCAGGGCTGAAAGCATCCTTGTGCCAGGACATTCCTCATCCCCACAATCAACCAACCAATCAACCAACCAATCAATCAATGCCTTGGGTACCCAGGGCTGAAAGCATCCTTCTGCCAGGACATTCCTCATCCCCCCAATCAACCAATCAATCAATCAATCAGACAATCAAGGCCTTGGGTACCCAGCATTGAAAGCATCCTTGTGCCAGGACATTCCTCATCCCCCAATCAATCAATCAACCAACCACCCACCAATGCCTTGGGCACGCAGGACTGAAAGCATCCTTGTGCCAGGACATTCCACATCCACCAATCAATCAATCAATCAATCAATGCCTTGGGTACCCAGGGCTGAAAGCATCCTTGTGCCAGGACATTCCTCATCCCCCCAATCAACCAATCAATCAGTCAATCAATCAATCAATCAATGCCTTGGGTACCCACGGCTGAAAGCATCCTTGTGCCAGGACATTCCTCATCCCCCCAATCAACCAATCAATCAATCAATCAATCAATGCCTTGGGTACCCACGGCTGAAAGCATCCTTGTGCCAGGACATTCCTCATCCCCCCTCAATCAACCAATCAACCAATCGATCAGTCAATCAATCAATGCCTTGGGTACCCAGGGCTGAAAGCATCCTTGTGCCAGGACATTCCTCATCCCCACAATCAACCAACCAATCAACCAACCAATCAATCAATGCCTTGGGTACCCAGGGCTGAAAGCATCCTTCTGCCAGGACATTCCTCATCCCCCCAATCAACCAATCAATCAATCAATCAGACAATCAAGGCCTTGGGTACCCAGCATTGAAAGCATCCTTGTGCCAGGACATTCCTCATCCCCCAATCAATCAATCAACCAACCACCCACCAATGCCTTGGGCACGCAGGACTGAAAGCATCCTTGTGCCAGGACATTCCACATCCACCAATCAATCAATCAATCAATGCCTTGGGTACCCAGGGCTGAAAGCATCCTTGTGCCAGGACATTCCTCATCCCCCCAATCAACCAATCAATCAGTCAATCAATCAATCAATCAATGCCTTGGGTACCCACGGCTGAAAGCATCCTTGTGCCAGGACATTCCTCATCCCCCCAATCAACCAATCAATCAATCAATCAATCAATGCCTTGGGTACCCACGGCTGAAAGCATCCTTGTGCCAGGACATTCCTCATCCCCACAATCAACCAATCAATCAGTCAATCAATCAATCAATCAATGCCTTGGGTACCCAGGGCTGAAAGCATCCTTGTGCCAGGACATTCCTCATCCCCCCAATCAACCAATCAATCAGTCAATCAATCAATCAATCAATGCCTTGGGTACCCACGGCTGAAAGCATCCTTGTGCCAGGACATTCCTCATCCCCCCAATCAACCAATCAATCAGTCAATCAATCAATCAATCAATGCCTTGGGTACCCACGGCTGAAAGCATCCTTGTGCCAGGACATTCCTCATCCCCCCAATCAACCAATCAATCAATCAATCAATCAATGCCTTGGGTACCCACGGCTGAAAGCATCCTTGTGCCAGGACATTCCTCATCCCCACAATCAACCAATCAATCAGTCAATCAATCAATCAATCAATGCCTTGGGTACCCAGGGCTGAAAGCATCCTTGTGCCAGGACATTCCTCATCCCCCCAATCAACCAATCAATCAGTCAATCAATCAATCAATCAATGCCTTGGGTACCCACGGCTGAAAGCATCCTTGTGCCAGGACATTCCTCATCCCCCCAATCAACCAATCAATCAATCAATCAATCAATGCCTTGGGTACCCACGGCTGAAAGCATCCTTGTGCCAGGACATTCCTCATCCCCCCTCAATCAACCAATCAACCAATCGATCAGTCAATCAATCAATGCCTTGGGTACCCAGGGCTGAAAGCATCCTTGTGCCAGGACATTCCTCATCCCCACAATCAACCAACCAATCAACCAACCAATCAATCAATGCCTTGGGTACCCAGGGCTGAAAGCATCCTTCTGCCAGGACATTCCTCATCCCCCCAATCAACCAATCAATCAATCAATCAGACAATCAAGGCCTTGGGTACCCAGCATTGAAAGCATCCTTGTGCCAGGACATTCCTCATCCCCCAATCAATCAATCAACCAACCACCCACCAATGCCTTGGGCACGCAGGACTGAAAGCATCCTTGTGCCAGGACATTCCACATCCACCAATCAATCAATCAATCAATGCCTTGGGTACCCAGGGCTGAAAGCATCCTTGTGCCAGGACATTCCTCATCCCTCCAATCAACCAATCAATCAGTCAATCAATCAATCAATCAATGCCTTGGGTACCAAGCACTGAAAGCATCCTTGTGCCAGGACATTCCTCATCCCCCAACCAACCAACCAATCAATCATTCAATCAATGCCTTGGGTACCAAGCACTGAAAGCATCATTGTGCCAGGACATTCCTCATTCCCCCAATCAACCAATCAACCAATCAATCATTCAATCAATGCCTTGGGTACCAAGCACTGAAAGCATCCTTGTGCCAGGACATTCCTCATTCCCCCAATCAACCAATCAACCAATCAATCATTCAATCAATGCCTTGGGTACCAAGCACTGAAAGCATCCTTGTGCCAGGACGTTCCTCATCCCCCCAGTTAACCAACCAACCAACCAATTAATCAGTCAATCAATCAATTCCTTGGGTACCCAGCACTGAAAGCATCCTTGTGCCAGGACATTCCTCATCCCCCGAATCAACCAACCAACCAACCAATCAATCAATCAATCAATCAATTGATTAGTCAATCAAGGCCTTGGGTACCCAGCACTGAAAGCATCCTTGTGCCAGGACATTCCTCATCCTCCCAATCAACCAACCAACCAACCAACCAACCAATCAATCAATCAATCAATCAATTGATTAGTCAATCAAGGTCTTGGGTACCCAGCACTGAAAGCAGCCTTGTGCCAGGACATTCCTCATCCTCCCCAACCAATCAATCAATCAGTCAATCAATGCCTTGGGTACCCAGGGCTCAAAGCATCCTTGTGCCAGGACATTCCTCATCCCCCCAATCAACCAACCAACAAACCAATCAATGCCTTGGGTACCCAGGGATGAAAGCATCCTTGTGCCAGGACATTCCTCATCCCCCCCAATCAATCAATCAATCAATCAATCAGTCAAGGCCTTGGGTACCCAGCACCCTTGTGCCAGGCTTCTCTATGGAGAGAGGGAGGACATTCCTGCATGCCACCCCCTCCCCTGGCCTCCATCAGCAACAGCCTTTTGTGCTGCCGAGC
Source organism: Anolis sagrei (assembly GCF_037176765.1). Taxonomy (NCBI): domain Eukaryota; kingdom Metazoa; phylum Chordata; class Lepidosauria; order Squamata; family Anolidae; genus Anolis; species Anolis sagrei. The sequence goes on from NC_090035.1 coordinate 2,774,913, forward strand.
TCCTTCCTTCCCAGCCATGGTGGGCTGCCTGGGAAGAAGCACAAAGGGATGGAGAGCCGAGTCTCGAGTGGGGAGTGCATCAGATGTGCAGCAGCATGTATAAATACCTGGGTGGTTGGATCCGAGACAATCAGCCAGAGCAGCAGTCAAGGGAGCAGCCTTGGCCTCTTCCTCTTTGCGCTCCCGTTATTCCGCAGTGCAGCCTCCTCTTCCTCCTCTTCCTCCTCCAATGGCCAAGCCGGATTCTGGTGGGTTCTCCGTCCGGACACCCCTCTTCCTGCTAATCTCCAAAGGAAGGGGGAGAAGAGGGGGAAAGCCTTCCCCCGGCCCCAGATGTCTCGACGGCGTCTCTCTCTCCGCCACTCCAGATTTGGCACTCCTTGCACACCAAGCCGCCGGGAGTTTTGCACACACAGGGAGGCCCTGCCACTGTCACTCAGGAGCAAGCTCAGCCTCCCTCTTCCTCCTGGAGAGAGGAAAACACACAATCAGAGAGACAGAAAGGCACACACAGCATCCTATGGGATTCTGGCCCTTCAGAAAGGCATCCTTACCTGCACTCACTCACTCACTCACTCACTCACCTGTGAGCTCAGTCTCTTCTGCTCAAAAGGTCTTGGAATAATAAATAAATTGTCCTGGTAGGAGTTGTACAAAAATTAGTAGGATTTATTATTAACTAGCTGTCCCCTGCCAGGCGTTGCGGTGGCCCAGTCTGGTGATCTGGGAAATAAAGCAAAGAGAACGTGTTGCCTTCTAGTATATATGTAATATCTTGATGCTTGTGGGTAAGCAGTATTTCTTGTTCCTTTGACAGTGTTGATGTGGAGATTGTCTGGTTTGCCTACTCTGGAACATGCAATATATCATTGTCTTTATTTAGGGGCCCCTTTCAAATCTGGAGATTAGCAGGAAGAGGGATGCTCAGAGGGTGAACCCACCAGAATCCGGCTTGGACATTGGAGGACAACAAGTTAAACATGAGCCAGGAATGTGATGTGGCGGCAAAAAAAGCCAATGGGATTTTGGCCTGCATCAAGAGGAGCCTAGTGTCTAGATCTAGGGAAGTCATGCTCCCCATGCTCTATTCCGCTTTGGTTAGACCACACCTGGAATATTGTGTCCAATTCTGGGCACCACCATTCAAGAGAGATATTGACAAGCTGGAATGTGTCCAGAGAAAGAGGGCGACTCAAATGATCAAGGGTCTGGAGAACAAGCCCTATGAGGAGCGGCTTAAAGAGCTGAGCATGTTTAGCCTGAAGAAGAGAAGGCTGAGAGGACATATGATAGCCATCTACAAATATGTGAGAGGAAGCCACAGGGAGGAGGAGGGAGCAAGCTTGTTTTCTGCTTCCCTGGAGACTAGGACGCAATGGAACAATGGCTTCAAACTACAAGAGAGGAGATTCCATCTGAACATGAGGAAGAACTTCCTGACTGTGAGAGCCGTTCAGCAGTGGAACTCTCTGCCCTGAGTGGGGTGGAGGCTCCTTCTTTGGAAGCTTTTAAACAGAGGCTGGATGGCCATCTGTCAGGGGTGATTTGAATGCAATATTCCTGCTTCTTGGCAGAATGGGGTTGGACTGGATGGCCCAGGAGGTCTCTTCCAACTCTTTGATTCTATGATTCTATGATACTATATCTGTCATATACATATGTGTGTGTGTGTGCGAATCATATCTATCTATCTACAACTATGGTTGCATGGCTCTTTGTCAGGAGGGCTTTGACCATTTCCGCTCCCTTGGCAGCCACCTCTCCACCAAAGTCAACATCGACACCGAAATACAACACCGCCTGAGCTCTGCAAGTGCAGCATTTTTCCAAATGAAGCAGAGAGTGTTTGAGGACCGGGACAGCTGTAGGGAGACCAAGGGGCTTGTCTATAAAGCCATTGTCCTCCCAACCCTGCTATACGCCTGTGAAACGTGGACTGTCTACAGACGTCACATGCAACTCCTGGAACGATTCCATCAGCACTGCCTCTGGAAAATCCTGCAAATCTCTTGGGAAGACAGGCGGACAAACATCAGCGTGCTGGAAGAAGCAAAGACCATCAGCATTGAAGCGATGGTCCTCTGCCACCAACTCCGCTGGACCGACCACGTTGTCCGGATGCCTGACCACCATCTCCCAAAGGAGTTGCTCTACTTCGAACTCAAGAATGGAAAACGGAATGTTGGTGGGCAGGAAAAGAGATTGACAGATGGGCTCGCAGCTAACCTTAAAAACTCTGGCATAGATACTGAGAACTGGGAAGCCCTGGCCCTTGAGCGCTCCAGCTGGAGGTCAGCTGTGACCAGCAGTGCTGCAGAATTTGAAGAGGCACGAATAGAGGGCGAGAGAAACGTGTCAAGAGGAAGGCGCATCAAGCCAACCCTGACTGAGACTGCCTTCCACATGGAAATCAATGCCCTCACTGCAGGAGAAGATGCAGGTCAAGAATAGGGCTCCACAGTCACCTACGGACCCACCTCCAGGACACCGAACTTGGAGGACCATCATCCTCGGACTATGAGGGATCGCCTAAAGCAAAAAGGGAGGAGAGCAAGGACCAATCTCAATGAGATAGTGAAGAGTAGAGACATCACCCTGGCAACGAATATCTGCATAGTCAAAGCAATGGTATTCCTCGTAGTAACCTATGGATGTGAGAGCTGGACCTTCGGGAAGGCTGAGCGAAGGAAGAGAGATGCTTTTGAGCTGTGGTGTTGGAGGAAAGTGCTGAGAGTGCCTTGGACTGCGAGAAGATCCAACCAGTCCATCCTCCAGGAAAGAAAGGCCAACTGCTCATTGGAGGGAAGGGTATCAGAGGCCAGGATGAAGTCCTTTGGCCACATCATGAGAAGACAGAAAAGCTTGGAGAAGAGAACGATGCTGGGGAAAGGGGAAGGAAAGAGGAAGAGGGGCCGACCAAGGACAAGACGGAGGGATGGCATCCTTGAAGGGACTGGCTTGACTCTGAAGGAGCTGCAAGTGGCCACAGCTGACAGGTAGCTCTGGCCTGGGATGGTCCAGGAGGTGACCAAGAGGTGGAAGTGATTGAACGAATAAACAACAAAAGCATACTGATAACACCCCGTTCCATGCCTATGGATGATCTCCGTCAGCAGCTTCATGGAAATATTAAAGATATAACACAGTTCCTTATTACGTTTTCTTGCCCTGATGAAGGGAGTTGGATTGGATGGCCTTCAGTATTTTCTGTTGGTCATGGGGGTTCAATGTGGGAAGCTTGCCCCAATTCTGTTGTTCGTGGAGTTCAGAGTGCTCTTTGATTGTAGGTGAACTATAAATCCCAGCAACTACAACTCCCAAATGACAAAATCATACATTTTTGAGTGATGGTCACTCCTTGGGTAGTGAAATGTTTTGTTGCCAAATTTGGTGTGGTTTCATAGAATCATAGAATCATAGCGTTGGAAGAGACCTCCTGGGCCATCCAGTCCAACCCCATTCTGCCAAGAAGCAGGAATATTGCATTCAAATCACCCCTGACAAATGGCCATCCAGCCCCTGTTTAAAAGCTTCCAAAGAAGGAGCCTCCACCACACTCCGGGACAGAGAGTTCCACTGCTGAACGGCTCTCACAGTCAGGAAGTTCTTCCTAATGTTCAGGTGGAATCTCCTCTCTTGTAGTTTGAAGCCATTGTTCCCTTGCGTCCTAGTCTCCAAGGAAGCAGAAAACAAGCTTGCTCCCTCCTCCTCCTTGTGGCTTCCTCTCACATATTTATACATGGCTATCATATCCCCTCTCCGCCTTCTCTTCTTCAGGCTAAACATGCCCAGCTCCTTAAGCCGCTCCTCATAGGGCTTGTTCTCCAGACCCTTGATCATTTTAGTTGCCCTCCTCTGGACACATTCCAGCTTGTCAATATCTCTCTTGAATTGTGTTGCCCAGAATTGGACACAATATTCCAGGTGTGGTCTAACCAAAGCGGAATAGAGCATGGGGAGCATGACTTCCCTAGATCTAGACACTAGGCTCCTACTGATGCAGGCCAAAATCCCATTGGCTTTTTTTTGCCGCCACATGACATTCCTGGCTCATGTTTAACTTGTTGTCCACGAGGACTCCAAGATCTTTTTCACACGTACTGCTCTCGAGCCAGGCCTCATCGTCCCCCATTCTGTATCTTTGCATTTCATTCATTGGTTCTTTTGTTTTTAAGGTACTCATTATGAACAGAGCATTTATTTATTTATTTATTTATTTATTTATTTATTTATTTACTGCACTTGTAGACCGCTGTTCTCAGCCCTGGGGCGACTCACGGCGGTGTACAACATATAAAAACGGGTACAATTTGCAACATAAGCAATATCACAAACAACAATAAACAACATCACTATCAATAATACAATTACACTAAATCATTCGCGACGTCTCATCGTTGAATCACAATCCAAATCTCGTTATCCGTGTTCCGTTCCAATCGTCATTGCCAATTGTTGCAGCACTTACTCAAACCACGTCTTTAGTCTCTTGCGGAATGTCATAAGGGAGGGCGCCTGTCTGATGTCTACAGGGAGGGTGTTCCACAGCCGGGGGGCCACCACCGAGAAGGCCCTGTCCCTAGTCCCCGCCAGGCATGCCTGTGAGGCAGGCGGGATCGAGAGAAGGGCCTCCCCGGACGATCTCAAGGTCCTCGTGGGCTCGTAGGCCGAGATGCGGTCAAACAGGTATCTTGGGCCGGAACCGTTTAGGGCTTTGTAGGCCAACACCAGCACCTTGAATTGGGCCCAGTAGTAAATCGGTAGCCAGTGGAGCTGGGACAACAAGGGCGTTGTGTGCTCCCTGCGTCCCGCTCCTGTTAGTAACATGGCTGCCGCGCGCTGGACTAGCTGGAGCTTCCGGGCCGTCTTCAAGGGCAGCCCCACGTAGAGAGCATTGCAGTAGTCAAGGCGGGATGTGACCAGAGCGTGTACTACCGTGGCCAAGTCAGACTTCCCGAGGTACGGGCGCAGCTGGCGCACGAGCCTGAGCTGTGCAAATGCTCCCCTGGTCACCGCTGAAACCTGGGGATCCAGGCTCAACGATGAATCCAGGATCACACCCAAGCTGCGAACCTGCGCCTTCAAGGGGAGTGCGACCCCGTCCAACACAGGCTGTAACCCTATACCCTGTTCGGCCTTGCGACTGACCAGGAGTACCTCTGTCTTGTCTGGATTCAATTTCAATTTGAATCCAGACAATATATATATATATGTACATATATATAATATTACTAATAATATTGCAGTATAGTGGTATAGTACAATACTACAATATATGGTATATACATATAATACCGATAAGTATACTATAATGTAATGCAACATAATACTAACAGTACTACAATATGATACTAATATTGTGCTATGTTAATAATATAATACATTGTATATACATATATTAATAATATAATGTAATACAATATAATACTAATCATATAACAATATAATTATAATCATAATAATATACAATGGGTTGTTGTAGGTTTTTGTGGGCTATATGGCCATGGTCTAGAGGCATTCTCTCCTGACGTTTCGCCTGCATCTATGGCAAGCATCCTCAGAGGTAGTGAGGTCTGTTGGAACTAGGCAAAAGGGTTTATCTGTGGAATGACCAGGGTGGGACAAAGGACTCTTGTCTGATGGAGCTAGGTGTGAATGTTTCAACTGACCACCTTGATTAGCATACAATGGCCTGACAGTGCCTGGAGAAAACTTTTGTTGAGAGGTGTTTCTCCACCTTCCCAATGCCGCAACCCCTTAGTACAGTGCCTCATGTTGCAGTGACCCCCAACCATAAAATTGTTTTCGTTGCTACTTCATAACTGTAATGTTACTACTCTTATGAATCATAATGTAAATATCTGATATGCAGGATGTACTTTCATTCACTGGATGAAATTTGGGACAAAAAATACCCAATACACCCAAATTTGAATACTGGTGGGGTTGGGGGGGGGGGGGGGTTGATTTTGTCATTTGAGAGTTGTAGTTGCAAGGATTTATAGTTCATCTATAATCAAAGAGCATTCTGAACTCCACCAACAATGGAATTGAACCAAACTTGGCACACAGAACTCCCATGACCAACAGAACATACTGGAAGGGTTTGATGGGCATTGACATTGAGATTTGGAGTTATAGTTCACCTACATCTAGAGAGCACTATGGACTTCAACAATGATAGTTCTGGACCAAACTTGTTACAAATACTCAATATGTCCAAATGTTCACACTGGTGGAATTTAGGGAAAATAGATCTTGACATTTCAGAGCTGTAGTTGCTGGGATTTATAGTTCATCTAAAATCAAAGAGCATTCTGAACCTCACGAATGACAGAATTGGACCAAACGTCCCACACAGAACCCCCATGACCAGCAGAAAATACTGTGTTTTCTAATGGTCTTTGGTGACCCCTCTGACACCCCCTCGCAACCCCTCCAGGGGTCCCGACCCTCAGGTTGAGAAACACTGGTCTAGAGGCATTCTCTCCTGACGTTTCGCCTGCATCTATGGCAAGCATCCTCAGAGGTGATGAGGATTGTGGGAGTTGACGTCCAAAACCCCTGGAGGGAGAGCCCAAGTAGGCCTAGGCCTGGTCCAGATTCTTGGGCTCTCCCTCCAGGGGTTTTGGACTTCAACTCCCACAATCCCTAACAGGGACTGTGGGAGTTGAAGTCCAAAACCCCTGGAGGGAGAGCCCAAGTAGGCCTAAGCCTGGTCCAGATTCTTGGGCTCTCCCTCCAGGAGTTTTGGACTTCAACTCCCACAATCCCTAACAGGGATTGTGGGAGTTGAAGTCCAAAACCCTTGGAGGGAGAGCCCAAGTTGGCTTAGGCCTGTTCCAGATTCTTGGGCTCTCCCTCCAGGAGTTTTGGACTTCAACTCCCACAATCCCTCTTGGAGCGAGAGCCCAAGTAGGCTTAGGCCTGGTCCAGATTCGAGTTTATAAGTCCTGAGTTCAGAGTACTGTCGAAGGCTTTCATGGCTGGAATCACTAGGTTCTTGTGGGTTTTTTCGGGCTATATGGCCATGTTCTGGAGGCATTCTCTCCTGACGTTTCACCTGCATCTATGGCAAGCATCCTCAGAGGTAGTGAGGTCTGTTGGAATTAGGACAATGGGTTTATATATCTGTGGAATGACCAGGGTGGGACAAAGGACTCTTCTCTGCTGGAGCTAGGTGGGAATGTTTCAACTGACCACCTTCATTAGCATATAATGGCCTGGGTTGTTGTAGGTTTTTTTGGGCTACATGGCCATGGTCTAGAGGCATTTTCTCCTGACGTTTCGCCTGCATCTATGGCAAGCATCCTCAGAGGTAGTGAGGTCTGTTAGAACTAGGAAAATGGGTTTATATATCTGTGGAATGACCAGGGTGGGACAAAGGACTCTTGTCTGCTGGAGTCCAAAATCCCTTAAGGGAGAGCCCAAGTTGGCCTAGACCTGGTCCAGATTCTTCTTCCTCGAGTTTATAAGTCCTGAGTTCAAAGAGAGCTTTGAATGTCCTTCCTAAAGCCCATTAGAACGTTAAGAGTTAATAGGGAAAGCAGGATTGCCGTAAAGGGGGGGGGGTTCGCCATAAAGCGAGTGGGACAAAGGACTCTTCTCTGCTGGAGCTAGGTGTGAATGTTTCAACTGACCACCTTCATTAGCATATAATGGCCTGGGTTGTAGGTTTTTTTGGGCTACATGGCCATGGTCTAGAGGTATTTTCTCCTGACGTTTCGCCTGCATCTATGGCAAGCATCCTCGGAGGTAGTGAGGTCTGTTGGAAGTAGGACAATGGGTTTATATATCTGTGGAATGACCAGGGTGGGACAAAGGACTCTTGTCTGCTGGAGCTAGGTGTGAATGTTTCAACTGACCACCTTCATTAGCATATAATGGCCTGGGTTGTTGTAGGTTTTTTCGGGCTATATAGCCATGGTCGAGAGGCATTCTCTCCTGACGTTTCGCCTGCATCTATGGCAAGCATCCTCAGAGGTAGTGAGGTCTGTTGGAATTAGGACAATGGGTTTATATATCTGTGGAATGTCCAGGGTGGGACAAAGGACTGTTCTCTGCTGGAGCTAGGTGTGGATGTTTCAACTGATCACCTTCATTAGCATTTGAAGGCCTGGCTGAGCCTGGGAAAATCTGAGTTCAAACTTTAAGGTTTCTTTAAGAAGAGAGCTTTGAATGTTCCTCCTAAAGCCCACCAGAACGTTAAGGGTTAATAGGGGAAGCTGGATTGCCGTAAAGCGAGATCCGCCGCAAAGCGAGGTCGCAAAAGCGCCGCGAGGAGCCGGGCGCGTGCTTAGCAACGGTGCGCTGCCCTAGCAACGCGGCCTAGTCTCGAGGAAGGCGGCGTTGGAGTAGAGTGGGCCAGCATGTCGGGGCCGTCCGGGGACCCGCAGGCGCGGCGGGCGTGGGCGGCTTCGCTGGGGCAGGCGCTGAAGGCGGAGGGTCCCCGCGGGGCGCGCCTGGAGGCCTTGTCCGGCTTGGGGGCGGCCTTGTCCTCAGGGGAGCGCGGGGAGGCGGCCTTCCCGGCGGAGGATCTGGAGCGCCTGGTGCTGAGGCCTCTCCTCCGCTGCGCCCTCTCCGACCCGGCCGAGCGGTGCCGCGAGGAGGCTTTGGCGCTGCTCCGGCGGGCTTTGGGACTCGGAGATGGGCAAGGCCTCTCGCCCTTGGCCTCGTCCGCCCTGCCCGTGGTGGTGCCGGCGCTGGCGCAGCGGTTGTGCCAAGGCGAGGCCGGCCAAGGCCAAGGCCAAGGCGAGTCCTGCGAGGAGCTCCGCCTGGGCCTGCTCCAGCTCCTCTCCGCCCTGCTCGGCGCCTGCCAGGGCCCGGCCTTGGTGCCCTACCTGCCCGACGCCGCCCCCGCCTTCCGAGCCGCCCTCCGAGACCCCTTCCCGGCCGCCCAAAGACAGGCCTGCGCCGCCATCGCTTCCATCGCCCGCGCCGCCCCAGGTGAACCCCCAGTTAGAGATAATCATCATCATCATCATCATCATAATGTTCCTGGGAGTTTCTCGGACTATATTCCAGAAGCATTCTCTCCTGACGTTTCGCCCACATCTAGGACAGGCATCCTCAGAGGTGGTGAGGATTTCCCCCAGGCAGGAAGCAGCCAGGCGTTGAAGCTGCAAGTGTTCTGGAACAGCTGTTCCAGGAGCTCCAGTTTTATTTGCTTTGAATTAAATGTTGGTTTGCAATCCCAGGCTTGGGATTTTGCAGTAGGGTGGCTTCCTGTTGTAGTGTGCAATCATAGGGCAAGCCACCTGTCTATTACAGTTAGGATCCCTGGTCCCACCCCTCTCTGGGTTTTTTGGAGGGAAGGGGCCATTTTTCACTTAGTCTCAGCAAAGGAAGTCAATGCAGAGGATGTATACATCCTTTGGCTGCATTCATAGGGCAAGCCACCTGTCAATAATAGTTAGGATCCCTGGTCCCGCCCCTCTCTGGGTTTTTTGGAGGGAAGGGGCCATTTTTCAGTTAGTCTCAGCAAAGGAAGTCAATGCAGAGGATGTATACAGATGTCCTCCTGTGCAAAGGCTTTGTCCCTTAAGACTTTCTGGGGGAGAACAGTCTTGAGAGCCCCTAAAGATTCCCAAAGGTTCCGGGGAAACAGCCTTACAGCCCTGAGGAATTCCGGAGGGAATAACAGCTCTAACCATCAAAGCAGCTAAGTGATTACAAGCCTTTTGATAGGTTCGCTCGGCGTGGAGACACAGTTCAGCCCGGTATTATTATTATTATTATTATACTTTATTTGTACCCCGCTAGCATCTCCCGAAGGATTCGATGCGGCTTACACAGGCCGAGGCCTCAACACACAACACAACAATACAATCTAAGCAAATCAAACAATTAAAAACAGAATAAAGCAAAATAAACAACAGGCACAATACACTAAACACAATAAAACTGGGCCGGGCCAGAGCAATGGGTACAAGATTAAAAGTGCTGATGTGACAGGAGGTGTATATAGGGCTTCCAGGGCAAGTGCGATGTGCGATGTGCAGCAATCCTTGGTTCTGATAAAGTGCTTATGGGACTTGGTAGTGGAGATTTCCTAATCTGGGAAGGCGCATCGGAAAAGCCAGGTCTTCACGTTCTTTCTGAAGACTGCCAATGTAGGGGCCTGTCTAAGGTCTTTGGGGAGGGTGTTCCAGAGTCGGGGGGGGCACCACGGAAAAGGCCCTGTCCTGCGTCCCCACCAAGCTCGCTTGCGACGCCAGTGGGATCACGAGCAGGGCCTCTCCAGATGACCGAAGAGATGGTAGCGAATCCACATCAATAAGGTTTAGGTTCACAGCATCCTGGGAGGAGCTAGAAAGGGGAATTTTCCTTTAAACAAGGTTTTTTGAAGATAGTGCCTGTTCCCTGTGAACAAGATTGCAAGAGCCAAGAAATTGTTAAGAAAGTTTTACAATTCCTGTTTGTTCATCAATAAAAGACTGTTATATTTAAGCTCAAGCCTCATAAAGACTGTTTAATAAGGGAAATTTCTCTAAAGGCTTCTTTTCGGGGGCCCTGGCTTCCTGCTGGATTCAACCCATACATCCTCTCTTAAAGGCACTTCATTTCAGGTCCAGCGGTGACAGAACAACAACAATAATAATAAAAAAAACTTTATTTGTACCCTGCTACCATCTCCCCAAGGGACTCGTTGCAGCTTACATGAGGCCAAGCCCACAGCACATCAATAAACAAAAGCAATGACAAATAATCAATACAAAACAGTTAAAATAAAACTCAAAACCAAAATATACACAATAAGCAATAAACAATAACAATAGCATACAGCATTTAAAAACCTATGGCCAGGCCAAATGTAATAATTAAAATTTTAAATGCTGGGCATGAACAAGGTAGAGTAAACTAGGATAGGGTTTTTAAAGAAAGATGACGGCACGCAGACAATCCTAAATCAATCCTAATCCAATGCTAATCAATAATAATAATAATAAACTTTATTTATACCCCACCACCATCTTCCCAATAGGGACTCAGAGCGGTTTACATAAGGCCCAGCCCGAGCAACAATTACAACAAAGAAAACCAAAACACAACCTTAAACACAAACAATAAACAATAACATCATAATTACATAATACATGTGGATACGTAACAATGTGAAAATTACAATAGACAGGCGCAGTGACAATGGGCGGGCTACATGTAAGGATTAAAAGACAAACAGCTAATTTGCGGATTCGCCGCCCGCTCCACCCCAGGGGAACCTGAAGATGATAACAATAAAAATAATAATAAGGTTTCTGGGAGTTTCCAAGGCTATCTGGCCATATTCCAGAAGCATTCTCTCCTGACGTTTCGCCCACATCTAGGACAGGTATCCTCTGAGGTGGTGAGGATTTCCCCCAGGCAGGAAGCAGCCAGGCTTTGAAGCTGCAAGGCCATTGGAGAGTGACCATTTATCCCATTTCTGTTTGCGCCATATAAATAAAGATGATGATGATGATGATGATGATGATTATTATTATTATTATTTTGTCATGCCAGAAGTGACTTGAGAAACTGCAAGTCGCTTCTGGTATGAGAGAATTGGCCGTCTGCAAGGATGTTGCCCAGGGGTACATTGCCTGGATGTTTTGATGTGTTACCATCCTTGTGGGAGGCTTCTTTTCTGTCCCCGCATGAGGAGCTGGAGCTGATAGAGGGAGCTCATCCGTGCTCTCCCTGGATTCGAACCTGCGACCTGTCGGTCTTCAGTCCTGCCGACAGAGGGGTTTAATCCACTGCGCCACCGGGGGCTCCATTATTATTATTATTAATTCAATGTTAATCAAGCTGGCCAACTGCAACATTCACACCTGCTTCAAGCAGACAGTTCTTTCTCCCACCCTGGACATTATTTCACAGGGAGATATATATATATATACACACACACACATATATATATGTGTGTGTGTATATATTTTCTGTGCAACCCTCTGAGACCCCTTCCCGCCCACACAGAGGCAGGCCATCGCCGCCTCTGCCCGCGCCGCCCCAATTAAACCCGAAGATGATAATAATAATAATAATAATAAGGTTTCTGGGAGTTTCCCAGACTATCTGGCCATATTCCAGAATCATTCTCTCCTGATGTTTTGCCCACATCTAGGACAGGCATCCTCAGAGGTTGTGAGGATTCCCCCAGGGAGGAAGCAGCCAGTCTTTGAAGCTGCTCGGCAATTCAGTTCTAATCAAGTTGGCCAACTGCAACATTCACACCCGCCTGAAGCAGAAAAGAGTTCTTTCTTCCACCCTGGACATTATTTCACAGGGATGGGACACACACGTGTGTGTGTGTGTGTGTAGGTTGGCAAAAGATAGAGCTCACCCTGGTCCCTGGATTTGAAACAGTGACCTTTAGGTCAGCAAGTTCAGCAGCTCAGCGGTTTAACCCACTGCGCCACCGGGTGTTCCAGTAGTGCAATAGATGCGAGTAAAAACAGTATATGACAATGTAGACACATGTAATTTCTTGTTACGTGGTGTAAAGTAGAAAATGAGACTGGATATTTTATTTTCCATCCTAGAACATTTTCACCTGCAATCGGAAAGCTTCATTGGCCCTTTGATGCAAGCCATTTCCCACCAGCATTATCGGGTCCGTGTTGCTGTCATTCAGGCCACAGGAGCAGTGATTCAGTTTGGCAATGCGAAGTCTCTGGACGATGTGCTCTCCCACCTGGCCCAACGGTGTTTTGACGACATCCCACAGGTAACCTCTTAATTCAGTCAGTCTTGCTTTACAACAACGGGGTGGGGAGTGTTTGACCTATCAGATCAGAGTTTTCCAAATGGTGTGTCAGGACACACTAGTGTGTCACATGTAGTACTTAGGCATGTCACCTGAAAAACGCTTTCCTCCCCATGTACATGCCTGCTCCTACAAACAAATCAGAGCCAGGGAGAGCGAGGAGGAGGAGGAAGGGACCCCCAAAGGGCATCTAGTCCAACCCCTTTTAGGCACAGTTAGAGCACCTACCTCTAAAGAGCCGTAATCGCTACAGAAGTTGAGTGCTGATGCTGTTTGATTGACTTGCAGTAATTATCACTAAAATTGATAAGTTTTTAATTAAGAAAAGAAAATGTTGACAGCAATGTTTGTGATGAACCACATGGAGCAGGGAACTACACAAGAATCAGCAGTAGCGCATAAGATGTGTGAAGGAAACAATTCCAACGCTTGTATAAACAGTAAACATTATATGAAACACAGAGACAGACACATATTGTGTGAAAATCATATGAGAGGTTGGTTTACCCTCTTGCTTGCTAGTGAAACTGAATTGCAGTGTTGCAAAAGGATGCATGTCTAGCAAGCATGTCACCAACATGACAAGTTTGGAAAACTCTTCTCGAGAGGTTACTAGACTGCCATTCCCATCATCCTTTCCCATTGTCCGTGTTGGTTTACCCTCTTGCTTGCTAGTAAAACTGAATTGCGGTGTCGCAAAAGGATGAATGTCTAACAAGCGTGTCACCAACACCCCAAGTTTGGAAAACTCTTCTCAAGAGATTACTAGACTGTCACTTGCATAATCTTTTCCCATTGTCCCTGCTGGTCCACCCTCTTGCTTGCTAGTAAAAGCAAATTACGGTGTTGCAAAAGGATGCATGTCTAACAAGCATGTCATCAACATGAGAAGTTTGGAAAACTCTTCTCCAAAGGTTACTAGACTGCTACTCCCATCATCCTTTGTTATTGTCTGTGCTGATTTACCCTCTTGCTTGCTAGTGAAACTGAATTGTGGTGTTGCAAAAGGATGTATGTCTAACAAATGTGGCACCTTCATGACGAGTTTGGAAAGCTCTTCTCTAGGGTTACTAAACTGCCATTCCCATCATCCTTTCCCATTGTCTGTGCTGGTTTACTCTCTTGCTTGCTAGTAAAACAGAATTACGGTGTCACAAAAGGATGAATGTCTCACACCCGTATCATCCTTTCCCATTGTCTGTGCTGGTTTACCCTCTTGCATGCTAGTAAAACTGAATTGTGGTGTTGCAAAAGGATGTATGTCTAATAAACGTGTCATCAACCCACCAAGTTTGGAAAATTCTTCTCCATAGGTTACTTGACTGTCACCCATATCATCTTTTCTCATTGTCTGTGCTGGTTTACCTTCTTGCTTGCTAGTTAAACTAAATTACGGTGTCGCAAAAGGATGCATGTCTAGCAAGTGTGTCACCAACATGACAAGTTTGGAAATCAATTCTCCAGAGGTTAATAGACTGCTACTCCCATCATCCTTTCCCAGTGTTGTACTGGTTTACCCTCTTGCTTGCTAGTAAAACTGAATTGCGGTGTCGCAAAAGGATGAATGTCTAACAAGCGTGTCACCAACACCCCAAGTTTGGAAAACTCTTCTCAAGAGATTACTAGACTGTCACTTGCATAATCTTTTCCCATTGTCCCTGCTGGTCCACCCTCTTGCTTGCTAGTAAAAGCAAATTACGGTGTTGCAAAAGGATGCATGTCTAACAAATGTGTCACCAACATGACAGGTTTGGAAATCAATTCTCCAGAGGTTAATAGACTGCTACTCCCATCATCCTTACCCATTGTCTGTGCTGGCTAGAGATGCTGAGGAGACACCTTTACTAGGAGACATAACGTTAACACTGGGTATTTGGACAGTCTTTCGTTCTTCTATTAATTGAGTAACTGTTAGCTAGTATTCATTGTTCCACAAGAAACATCCACCTGTACTTCTCATTTCATTCTCTCAGAGCATGTGATCTGGCTTTTGGGTATTCCACAAATCTCATTATTATTATTATTATTATTATTATTATTATTATTTCCCTGTTTTGAAGACCTTGCTTGAAAGAGAACCCAAGATCCTGACAAGACCTAGTAGGATGGTTTTGTAGTACAGCAGCCTGACTTAATATTGGGTGGAAATGGAATCGACTCCTTTTCTTTTCTTCCTTGTCCTTTCCTAGGTGAGGGAGGCTGTGATCAGTGTCATTGGAGAGTGGCTGCTACACCTTCGGGATAGATATTCTTATTTTCACAAGTTAATTCCTCTGCTGCTCAGTGGCCTGACTGATGAAATGCATGAGAACAAGTAAGCAGACTCAAGAGTACACCAGCATATGAGAATGCAAAGATTGAGGCTAATCCGTTTGGGAAGCGACTGGCCCCTTCCACACAGCTGCACACAATCCACATTAAACTGAATTATATGCCAATGTGGACTCAGCTAATCCAGTTCAAAGCAGATGTTATGTCTTATCTGCTTTGATATTCTAGGTTATATGGCTGTGTGGAAGGGCTCATTGAGGCTCTTTCTACACTGCCATATAATCCAGTTCAAAGCAAATAATCTCGATTTTATATGACAGTGTAGAAGGGGCCTAAATAAATACATTGAATAATAAATATTATCATAATTGTGTTGTTGAAGGCTTTCGTGGCCAGAATCACTTGGTTTCAGTGAGTTTTCCGGGCTTTCTGGCCATGTTCCAGAAGCATTCTCTCCTGACTTTTCGCCCACATCTCTGGCAGGCATTCTCTGAAGTTGTGAGGTCTGTTGGAAACTAGGCAAGTAGGGCTTATATATCTGTGGAATGATGTCCAGGGTGGGAGAAAGAACTCTTGTTTGTTGGAGGCAAGTGTGAATGTTGCCATTGGCCACCCAATTTTGGTGATTTATTTATTGTGTCAGGCAACCGAACAGTTGTATTACTTTTTTGACAGAACAAACAAACATACATACAAAAGACACAGAGTTTGCAAGCTTGGTAGTTGATTAGATGTCCTTTGACC
Source organism: Anolis sagrei (assembly GCF_037176765.1). Classification (NCBI taxonomy): domain Eukaryota; kingdom Metazoa; phylum Chordata; class Lepidosauria; order Squamata; family Anolidae; genus Anolis; species Anolis sagrei. The sequence continues at coordinate 2,790,676 of NC_090035.1, forward strand.
AGTATCTGGCCACTTGGAGTGCCTCTGATGTTGCCTCAAGGAGGTCCTCCCTTGTGCATCATGTGGCAGGGCTCAGGTTGCATTGCAGCAGGTGGTCAGTGGTTTGCTCTTCTCCACACTCGCATGTCGTGGATTCCACTTTGTGGCCCCATTTCTGAAGGTTGGCTCTGCATCTCGTGGTGCCAGAGCGCAGTCTGTTCAATGCCTTCCAAGTCGCCCAGTCTTCTGTGTGCCCAGGAGGGAGTCTCTCATTGGGTATCAGCCATTGGTTGAGGGTTTGGGTTTGAGCCTGCCACTTTTGGACTCTCGCTTTCTGAGGTGTTCCAGCGAGTGTCTCTGTGGATCTTAGAAAACTATTTCTTGATTTAAGTCGTTGACGTGCTGGCTGATATCCAAACAAGGGATGAGCTGGAGGTGTCTCTGCCTTGGTCCTTTCACTATTGGCTGCAACTTCCCGGTGGATGTCAGGTGGTGCAATACCGGCTAAGCAGTGTAATTTCTCCAGTGGTGTAGGGGGCAGGCACCCCGTGATAATGCCCATGTGGTGAGATGTGTTCCACACTGGGCATGCATACTCAGCAGCAGAGTAGCATAGCGCAAGGGCAGATGTCTTCACTGTGTCTGGTTGTGATCCCCAGGTTGTGCCAGTCAGCTTTCGCATGATATTGTTTCTAGCACCCACTTTTTGCTTGATGTTCAGGCAGTACTTCTTGTAGGTCAGAGCACGGTCCAGAGTGACTCCCAGGTATTTGGGCGCGCTGCAATGATCCAGTGGGATTTTTACGTACCCAATTTTGGTGATGAACTCCATTGAAGTGTTGATGGGCCTCAGTTGTGATTTCTTATCAGCTGAACACATGAAAAGTGTTGGGTTTGAACTGAGCTCAGGTGATGTGAAGGTTGCCAAAGGCCATAAATCAGTTCTGATCCATTAATACATGCAAACGGTTATTTAATACTAAAACAAATACAGAAATTATTTGCATGTTAGAGTTTACCTGTAAGGAGTGAGATCACCTATAAGGTGTGGATGCTTCCAGATCAATTCCAGACTGAATCTATTGTTCAATTTCTAAACAGGCTCTACTTTTTAAATAGTTAATTGTAAACAACTTGAACGTGAGGCCTGTAACGGACACTTTGAAATGCCTTTGTTTTCCACTTAGGGAGCTGGCTCTCACTTACTGGAAGAGAATAGGTTTGCAGTGGGAAAAAGAAAATGAAGAGGATATTAAGGATAAGCTTGACTTCTATTCTGCACCGCCTTATTATCCTCCAGGACGTGAGTATACGAGGAACGGCCCGGGACTGGGCAAGTCGACACTCTCCATGCCATGTTCACCTGCTTGAAAGCAGGTCATTGAAGCTCTGTATCTTAACTCCAAACAGAAGTATTCCAAAATAGTTGAAAATACTGTATATATTCGAGAATAAGGCGGGGTTTTCAGCCCCTTTTTAGGTTGAAAAAGCCCCCCCACCCCCTTGGCTTATACTCAAGTCAAGGCTAGCAGGTGGCGACTACTGGGTGGCATATGTTCTGTATCAGAAACTAGAGCTGATGTGGTCTGTCCAATGCAGTTTTCTGAATCAGCACCTCAAATAACCAAACCAAATCTAAAGTGGACCAAAAACTGGTTCGTAACCCTTTTGGTACTAATGTTGGTGAGTGGTCCCTGGTCAAAGTGGTCCCGGATCACTGCTGTAGACAGAGAACTTGCAATAGCACCCTCAAGATCAGTATTCCTCAACCTTCCTAATGCCTTGACCCCTTAACACAGTTCCTCCTGTTGTGTTGACCCCCAACCATAACATTATTTCCATTGCTACTTCATAACTGCCATTTTGCTACTGTTATGAATTGTCATGTAAATATCTGGTATGCAGGATGGATTTTCATTCACTGGACCACATTTGGCACAAATACCCAATACGCCCAAATTTGAATATTGGTGGGATTGGGGGGGGGATTAATTTTGTCATTTGGGAGTTGTAGTTTCTGGGATTTATAGTTCACTTACAATCAAAGAGCATTCTGAACTCCTCCAACAATGGAAGTGAACCAAACTTGGCACACAGAACCCCCATGACCAACAGAAAATACTGGAAGGGTTTGGTGGGCATTGACTTTGAATTTGGAAGTTGTAGTTCACCTACATCCAGAGAGCACTGTGGATTCAAACAGTGATGAATCTGGACCAAACTTGGCACAAGCACTCAATATGCCCAAATGTGAACACTGATGGAGTTTGGGGAAAATAGACCTTGACATTTGGGAGTTGTAGTTGCTTGGATTTATAGTTCACCTACAATCAAAGAACATTCTGAACCTCACCAACACTAGAATTGGGCCAAACTTCCCACACAGAACCCCCATAGAAAATGCTGTGTTTTCTGATGGTCTTTGGTGATCTCTCTGACCACCAGGTTGAGAAATGTTGTTCCAGATGCCCTCCAAGGAAAGTACTTAGTAATGACACTAAGACTAATAATTTGAGGTTGAATATCCAGGTGGATGGTGGAGGGTAAAGAAGAGGTGGTGGTAATGCTGCGTGAGAGAGAGAGCCTGTTCTTTTGCAAAACAAGTCTCGATCACAAGGCTGGGCAGGATCCCAACCACCTCGTCCAACAATTTCTTCACGCCTCATGCCTTCTCATAATAGCATCCCCTCCAAAAAGATTAATTGCAAAATTATAGAACTTTGGAGACATTTGACCTACTTAATTCCAAGTGTTATCTCTTAAGAAGTTTGAAATGGTTTGCAGTAGGGCGTTCTCTATGGTAACTTGAAAATGATCTCAGATCAACTCTTGATATCAGGCCTGGGCAAACTTTGGCCCTCCCTCCGGGTGTTTTGGACTTCAGCTCAAATGTCAAGGGACTTCAGCTCCCACAGTTCCTAACAAATTATTTTCTCTTATAAGTAGGTGCTTCACTATGCTTCTGTATGCTCTTTAGCTTAGGCCAGCGTTTCTCAACATGGGGGTTGGGACCCCTGAGGGGGTCACGAGGGGTGTCAAGATGGCTCTCCAGAGACCACCAGAACACACCGTATTTTTTGTTGGTCAAGGGGGTTCCATGTGGGAAGTTTGGCCCAATTCTATCATTGGTAGCATTCAGAATGCTCTTTGACTGTAGGTGAGCTATACATCCCAGCAACTACAACTCCCAAATGTCAAGGTTTATTTTCCTCCAACTCTACCAGTGTTCACATTTGGGCATATTGAGGATTCTGTTGGCCATAGGGGTTGCATGTGGGAAATTTAGCCCAATTCTATCATTGGTGGGGTTCAGAATTCACTTTGACTGTCAGTGAACTATAAATCCCAGCAACTACAACTCTCAAATGTCAAGGTCCATTTTCCTACAATACTCTATTGAGTATTCTGTTGGCCATAGGGGTTAAATGTGGGCAGTTTGCCTCAATTCTATCATTGGTGGGGTTCAGAATGCTCTTTGACTGTAGGTGAACTATAAATCCCGGTAAATACAACTCCCAAATGTCAAGGTCTATTTTCCTCCAACTCCACCAGTGTTCACATTTGGGTATATTGCCAAGTTTGGTCCAGATCCATCATTGTTTGAGTCCACAGTACTCTTTGGATGTAGGTATTGATTTGAGTTCACAGTGCTCTCTACATATATGTAAACTACAACTCCAAAACTCAAGGTCAGTGCCCACCAAACCCTTCCAGTATTTTCTGTTAGTCATGGGAGTTCTGTGTGCAAAGTTTGGTTCAATTCCATTGTCGGTGGAGTTCAGAATGCTCTTTGATTGTACATGAACTATCATATTGAGTATTGATGCCAAGTTTTGTCCAGATCCATCATTGTTTGAGTCCACAGGGCTCTCTGGATGTAGGTAAACTACAACTCCAAAACTCAAGGTCAAAGCCCACCAAACCTTTCCAGTATTTTCTGTTGATTATGGAAGTTCTGTGTGTCAAGACTGGTTTAGTTCTGTTGTTGGTGGAGTTCGTCATGCTCTTTGATTGCAGGTGAACTATAAATCCCAGCAACTACAACTCCCAAATGACAAAATCAATTGCACCAATATTCAAATTTGGGCATATTGGGTATTTATGCCAAATTTGGTCCAGTGAATGGAAATACATCCTGCATATAAGATATTTACATGACGATTCATAACGGGAGCCAAATTACAGTTGTGAAGTGGCAACGAAAATAATGTTTTGTTTGGGGGTCAGCACAACATGAGGAACTGTATTCAGGGGTCGCAGCATTAGGAAGGTGGAGAACCACTGGCTTAGGGAAAACGCTTCAGGGCTTGCTTGTGTACAGATCCAGTTGTTGATTTGAGTGCCTTGGTGTCAGTGGAAAGATTAAAGTTTGGACATCGTTGTAGAACTTTTTTAAAACAACCTTCTAATAAGACTTCCCTTCTCCCTGAATTCTGTCTCTCTCCCACCTTAGAGACCCGTCCGGAACTGGGATGCCGGGAGCTTGTGATCAGAAACTTGTTCAAAATCCTTCCAGGTCTCTGTCATGACATGACCGATTGGGTGGAAGGCACCAGAATAAAGTCTTCCCAGCTTCTGGTGATACTATTGCAGCATGTGGAGGACCACATCACCCAACACATGGAACCTCTGCTCAGGACTTTGTACCGTGCATGCTCAGAAGACAATAGTACTGTGGTCAGGAATGTGAGTATGGCCATTTCAAAGGAGGGGGCTTTGCCTACAGAAGGCTGAGTAGACTTACCTGTACATTATTTATTTATTTACAGTATTGATATTCTGCCCTTCTCACCCTGCAGGGGACTCAGGGCGGATCACAATGCGCATATACATGGCAAACATTCAATGCCATAGACACACAACATTTATAGACAGACACTCAGAGGCTATTTAATATTCCAGCTTTTCATGAGGTTATTCTGGCCACCAGGGGAGCTGTCTCTTCACTGTCCATTTGTAACAATGATGAAGTACTTCCTCATTTTTTGCATGCTTGCTGGAGATTTTTATGGCCTCCTAAATTAGTCAAATTAGCCTCCCTGCATAAGCGGTATCTAAATTTCCTACTTGACAGATGCAACTGTCTTTCGGGCTGCAAAGGTCGACAGCAAGCTACGCAAATTGGTCGGAAGCTCACTCCGACCTGGGCTGTGTGTGAACCTTTGAACTCATGACCTTTCGGTCAGTGGTGATCTTAATGCAGCTGACTCACAGCCAGCTGCGCCACATTCCCAGTGCAACAACAACAATACTTCTGAATATTTAACAACAGAGCGGCTTACAAGATATATATCATTGAGTTTATTGATTTTTGTGATATAATATATTATTTTGGTCCTTGACTTTCTCGACTTTCTTTTGGTCCATGCCTTCCTGCATGGTGTCTTCTCATGTGTAAGAATGGAGCCAGGATGGTAATCCACTTGGGCATCATCCCCGTTGGATCAGGACGTATAGGAGATTTTAATGGGCACTATTGAGCTAAATATATCTTTGTCGGAGTCTTATCCATCAGTGATGAGATGTTTCAGATCTTAGTTCACCTGGAGCGTTGGCCAAGTAGAGCATTAGCAGCCTCTTAAAAATCATAAGCAGGAGATTAAAGCATAACATGCCGTTAGGGAGCGAAATTCCCTTTTCAGACTCTGCGCAGTTCATGCCCTTTCAGGTTAATTTGGCCTGTTATCTGTTTTGCTCTCTCTGCTGGGTAATCCTCCCACAATACTGAAGGTTGCTTACTCTGGGAGAGGGCCTTAATTAGTTCACAGACATAGCAAGTTTATTTTGGGTTGTTGTAGGTTTTTTCGGGCTACATGGCCATGTTCTAGAGGCATTCTCTCCTGACGTTTCGCCTGCATCTATGGCAAGCATCCTCAGAGGTAGTGAGGACTGTTGGAACTAGGAAAATTGGGTTTCTTTATCTGTGGAATGACCAGGGTGGGACAAAGGACTCTTGGATGTTGGAGCTAGGTGGGAATGTTTCAACTGACCACCTTGATTAGCATTTGATGGCCTGGCAGTGCCTGGGGCAATCTTTTGTTGAGAGGTGATTAGATATCCTTGTTTGTTTCCTCTCTGTTGTTTTGCTGTTGTAATTTTTAATTTTTTTTACTACTGGTAACAGTGGGTTGTTGTAGGTTTTTTCGGGCTATATGGCCATGTTCTGGAGGCATTCTCTCCTGACGTTTCGCCTGCATCTATGGCAAGCATCCTCAGAGGTAGTGAGGTCTGTTGGAACTAGGAAAAGGGGTTTATATATATGTGGAAGGACCAGGGTGGGACAAAGGACTCTTGGATGTTGAAGCTAGGTGGGAATGTTTCAACTGACCACCTTGATTAGCATTTGATGGCCTGGCAGTTGTTTGGTGTGGCTTGTTGGTGACTGGGGCAATCTTTTGTTGAGAGGTGATTAAATGTCCTTGATTGTTTCCTCTCTGTTGTTTTGCTGTTGCAATTTTAGAGTTTTTAAATACTGGTAGCCAGATTTTGTTCATTTTCATGGTTTCCTCCTTTCTGTGGAAATTGTCCACATGCTTGTGGATTTCAATGGCTTCTTTGTGTAGTCTAAAATGGTGGTTGTGAGAGTGGTCTAGCATTTCTGTGTTCTCAAATTATATGCTGTGTCCAGGTTGGACCACTCCAACAACCACCATTTCCAGGTGGAAGGCAGTCCCAGTCCGGGTTGGCTTGACGCGCCTTCTTCCTCTTGGAACGTTTCTCCCTTTCGCCCTACATTTGTCCCTCTTCGAATTCCGCAGCACTGCTGGTCACAGCTGACCTCCAGTTAGAGTGCTCCAGGGCCAGAGCTTCCCAGTTCCCTCTCGGTGCCTCTGCCACAGTTTTTGAGGTTGGCTTTAAGCATCTGTGCTGTTGACGGGAGAGAGAGCAGGGCCTCCCCGGATGATCTTAGATTACGAGGCGGGACGTAGGGGTGGATGCGTTCAGACAAATAAGCTGGGCCAGAACCGTATAGAACCGTATTTAACAACAAGGATGAGAAAACCTGTTTTCTGTTTTGCAAGCTTCTGCTGTAGTGCATGAGCAGATATGAATTGCCTTCAATCATGCTCCATTGCCTTGGACAGAGAAGCGAATATGGTTTGTTTTTATTTTTCCAAGATAGAATGGGAAGCTGGGTTGTCGTCAGTTTTTCGGGCTATATGGCCATGTTCTAGAAGCATTCTCTCCTGACGTTTCGCCTGCATCTATGGCAAGCATCCTCAGAGGTTGTGAAGCTTTTATATTTCTTGAAAATGGTAAAGGAGAGTGACTTATTTCTCATCCCCTTGAATGTAATAGAGGAAAGGGGAGTCTCAAAGGGGCACCTTTAAAGACCCCGAACTAATAAACCCAGCATTGGGGCACGGATTGATAGCTGGAGAAAAGATTCTGTTAACACTGGATGTTGCGTACTTCGGTCTGTGTCTTCAGCTTTGCTTTTAATATTCTGTTTGAAAGGCAGGTGATGAAAGAAGGCATGTGAGCGCGCATTTTGAGCTTTTTCGCTACACGTCAAGAAAACTTGGCCATGCATTTAATCAGGAGTGAGTGAAGGGAGTGGGGAAAAAAAGCCTGTAAGGCAATTCTTCGAGGCATTGAAACAGGGGCAGCCTTGCCTTTGGAAAAACAATCCTATTGAATGGGTTGTTGTAGGTTTTTTCGGGCTATATGGCCATGTTCTAGGGGCATTCTCTCCTAACGTTTCGCCTGCATCCATGGCAAGCATCCTCTGAGGTAGTGAGGTCTGTTGGAACTAGGACAAAGGGTTTCTATATCTGTGGAAAGACCAGGGTGGGGCAAAGAACTCTTGTCTGTTGGAGCTAGATGTGAATGTCTCAACTGACCACCTTATTATTATCATCATTATTATTAACTTTGTATTGTCGAAGGCTTTCATGGCTGGAATCACAAGGTTCTTGTGGGTTTTTTCGGGCTATAGAGCCATGTTCTAGAGGCATTTCTCCTGACGTTTCGCCTGCATCTATGGCAAGCATCCTCAGAGGTAGTGAGGTATTATTAACTTTATTTGTACCCCGCTAACATCTCCCGAAGGACTCGGTGCGGCTTACAAAGGCCAAGGCCCTCAATAAAACAACAGCATAACAAATACAACAATAATAGTAATAATAATAATAATAATAATATGATATTATACTTATATATTTATATTACATGTTATATTACTAATAATATTACAGTATAATTGATATAGTACAATATAGCAATACTTAAAACTGATATTGTACTATGCTAATAATATATTGTATGTATATATACCTTGTAAGCCGCTCTGAGTCCCCTTCGGGGTGAGAAGGGCGGCATATAAATGTCGCAAATAAATAAATAAATAAATAAATAAATAAATAAATAAATCTCAAAAAGCAAACCAATAAACATTAAAGCAATAACAGGAAACATTGATTAGCATTTGATGGCCTGGCAGTGCCTGGGGCAATCTTTTGTTGAGAGGTGACTAGATGCCCTTGTTTGTTTTCTCTCTGTTGTTTTGCTGTTGTAATTTTAGAGGGTTTTTTTAATACTGGTAGCCAGGTTGAACTTGATTGGTGTTTTTGTTCTTATAGTCTGGCCAGCATTGGTGTTTATGCGTGTTTGTGTCTCTCGCAGTGCTTGAAAGCGGCCGAGCTGATTGGCGTCTTTGTCAGCCCAGCGGTGTCTCTGAAGCTAATCCTGTCTGACCTGGAGAAAACACCCGTGGCTTCTGGCCTCATGATCCTCACAGCCGTGATCCACGGCTCCCCACGGAAGGTCCTGCAGCCTCATTTGGCGTACCTAGCCGACAGGCTCTCCCAGCCGGAAATCAGCCAGCGCACCGAAGAGGTAAAGAGAACGCAAAATATGTTTTGCCACCAAACACTCTCCAAGCCTTCTGTATCTTACTTGAAGTTGACCCTAACACTTCATCTAGGCCAGTGGTTCTCAACCTGTGGGTCCCCAGGTGTTTTGACCTACAACTCCCAGAAATTCCAGCCAGTTTGCCAGCTGTAAGGATTTCTGGGAGTTGAAGGCCAAAGCATCTGGGGACCCACAGGTTGAGAACCACTGATCTAGGCCTAGATAGCAGGGATAGGCACTTATGGAAGGATAATCCTCCAGGAGATCTTGGAAGACTGTAAGCCTCATTCCATCTGCTTCAAAAAGGCCTGAATCATGGAGGTGTAGAGCAGGCATAACTCCCATAAATCAGTGGTTCTCAACCTGTGGGTCCCCAGATGCTTTGGCCTTCAACTCCCAGAAATCCTTACAGCTGGCAAACTAGCTGGAATTTCTGGGAGTTGTAGGCCAAAACACCTGGGGCCCTCCCTCCAGGTGTTTTGGCCCTCCCTCCAGGTGTTTTGGACTTCAACTCCCATAATTCCTAACAGGAAGTTGAAATCCAAAACCTCCCTCCTGGCCTTCAGGGAGAAAGTGAAGATGTGGTTGTGGGACCAAGTCTTTGGACAATGATTCCCGGTGCAATAACGAGTTCAGCAGCTCATCAGTTTAACCTGCTGCGCCAACAGGGGCCCAATAATAATAATAATAATAATAATAATAATAATAATAATAATAATGTAATAATAATAATGATAATGATGATGATAATAATAATACCATATATACTCGAGTATAAGCCGACCCGAATATAAGCCGAGGCACCTAATTTTACCACAAAAAACTGGGAAAATGTATTGACTCGAGTATAAGCCGAGGGTGGGGAATGCAGCCGCTACAGGGAAATTTCAACATAAAAATAGATACCTGTCAGGACTCGGTTTCCTGGCCTTGGATGTTGGCGCAAAAAACCGGATTCCTGACATGGAGGACTGATAAGGATTTGCAGCTGGTGGCCTTGGGAGGGGCAGTTAGTGGTTTGGCGGGGAAAATTGAGCGGGATCTTTGGTCGGCGGGAAGAGGGGATTCGAATGTGGGGGAGGGTATATAAGGGCTGACTTGCGTCTGTATGCCAATCCTGGCTTTCATTGTGTATATGCATCCAGTAGTAAAAGTTTCCTGATTGATTACGGATTGGCGTCCTGTGTCCTTTCTGGGAGCGGCTGCTGTGAGCTTACAGATACCAATAATACTGATCTGGCCGGGATGGTCCATGCCTTGGTCACCTCTAGAATGGATTACTGCAATGCGCTCTACGTGGGGCTGCCCTTGAAGACGGCTCGGAAACTTCAATTGGTCCAGCGGGCAGCAGCCAGGATGCTAACCGGGGCTCATTATCAAGAGAGGTCTACCCCTCTGTTTAAGGAGCTCCACTGGCTGCCGTTTATTTTCCGAGCCCAATTCAAGGTGCAAGTGCTCACCTACAAAGCCCTGAACGGTTTGGGACCACCCTACCTGCGTGACCGCATCTCCATCTACGAACCCACACGCTCACTCCGGTCATCTGGGGAGGCCCTGCTCGTGATCCCACCCACGTCGCATGCGCGCTTGGTGGGGACATGGGACAGGGCCTTTTCTGTGGCGGCCCCCCGACTTTGGAACGCCCTCCCAAAAGAGCTTCGACAGGCCCCTACCTTAGCAGCTTTCAGAAAGAACCTAAAAACTTGGCTGTTCCGATGTGCCTTCTCAGATTAGGAATTCCCCATCCCAAGTCCTAGAAGCACTTTAGTACAATTAATATTGCTGCACACCGCACTATTTTCAATCCGACGTTCCTCCTGCCATTTCAGCACTTTTAACCCTGTACCCCATTGCTCTGGCCGGCCCAATTTTTAAAGTGTCTTGATGTATTGTCACTGTTGTTGTTATTCTGCTTAACTATTTTGATTTGCTTTGTTTATTGTTGTGTTATGTTTTTACTGTATTGTGTTCTGAGGCTTCGGCCTATGTAAGCCGCATCGAGTCCCTTGGGAGATGCTAGCGGGGTACAAATAAAATTATTATTATTATTATTATTAATAATAATAATAATAATAATATTACATTAATTTAGGCATCGTTAGGTTAAATGTTTTTGAATATTTACATAAAACTGTAATTCAAGATAAGACTGTCCAACTCTGATTAAACCATTATTCTAACCTTCTTCAAAGTGAATATGCTTACATGCCCTCCAATAATAAAATAATAATGATAATAATGTGAAATAATGAAATGTAATAATAACACTAATAATAGAGTAAAATAATAAATGTAATAATAACAATACAGTAAAATAATAAGTGTAACAATAACAATAATAAATAGAGTAAAATTAATGTAATAATAACAACAATAATAAAATAATAAATGCAATAATAATAATAACAACAACTAAGTTGTTACCCCTCTATTCTGCTTTGGTTAGACCACACCTGGAATATTGTGTCCAATTCTGGGCACCACAATTCAAGAGAGATATTGACAAGCTGGAATGTGTCCAGAGGAGGGCGACTAAAATGATCAAGGGTCTGGAGAACAAGCCCTATGAGGAGCGGCTTAAGGAGCTGGGCATGTTTAGCCTGAAGAAGAGAAGGCTGAGAGGAGATATGATGAGAGCCATGTATAAATATGTGAGAGGAAGCCACAGGGAGGAGGAGGGAGCAAGCTTGTTTTCTGCTTCCCTGGAGACTAGGACGCAATGGAACAACGGCTTCAAACTACAAGAGAGGAGATTCCATCTGAACATGAGGAAGAACTTCCTGACTGTGAGAGCCGTTCAGCAGTGGAACTCTCTGCCCCAGAGTGTGGTAGAGGCTCCTTCTTTGGAAGCTTTGAAACAGAGGCTGGATGGCCATCTGTCAGGGGTGATTTGAATGCAATATTCCTGCTTCTTGGCAGAATGGGGTTGGACTGGATGGCCCATGAGGTCTCTTCCAACTCTTTGATTCTAGGATTCTAAGTAAAATAATAAATAACATTGACTCGAGTATAAGCCGGGGGAGACTTTTTCAGCCTAAAAAAAGGACTGAAAAACTAGGCTTATACTTGAGTATATACAGTAATTATTATTATAGCAGAAACCCCAGAGGTCACCCAGTCCAACCTGCTTCTGCCATGCCGGAAAAGCACATTTAAAGCACCCCCAGCAGATGGTCATCCATCCAGCCTTTGTAATAATAATAATAATAATAATAATAATAATAATAATAATAGCAGCATTAATAGAAGCCCCTCAATTTGCTCCACGGAGCACACTCTGAAAACTGATGGCCTAGGGGGAATTTTGGAGTCCTTGGGGGGCCTTAGGGTCCCAAAACCTGCCCTTCCCTGGCATAGAAGAACCACTTTGAGGGGAGCAGGTGACCCTGCTGGCTCCCACATCCCTTCTTAGGATATTGAGGTGGGTGGAAACAAGCTTTCCAAGGGCAAAGGTACTTGTGTCCACCTGTTTCTGTTTCTAAATTGGCAGGTTTTTTATGTGACGCAGCTGTTGTCGTGTGTGGAAGCCATCGTCGAAGTGTGCCAAGAAGACTGTGGAGAAATCAGCCTCCAGCTCACCAAGGTTCTCATCACCATCATGGCCATCCCGCCCAATGTCGGACATTTACATGTGAAGGTAATATTGACACAACTGTCCTCATGGGCTTCCGTCTTCTGGTTTGGGCAACAAGCCTCCTGGCCTGAGCTGTCTCCAAATAACGCTTCATCTGTATGAAGGATGCAGACGGGTATTTGCACATTGTACATTGTTTGTATGTGACTAATATGTTGTGGTTGTTGTTTTGTTGAAGTCTGATTATTTCTTCAACATTTGTTTATCTTTTCTCTGCCCAACAGTTAGAGGAAACAATGAACACGCTGGCTGAGGTGCAGCAGTTAGCAGGGATTGTCGGCCTCTACCGACAGCATATGGCCCAGCTGATGGAGTGGGTGTCTCTGACTCACCCTCGGTGGACCTGCTACTCCCCAGAATTACTGCAGTTGGATGTCATTGCCACTCATTCAGGTATTGTATTTGGTACTAGTTGTACCCGCCACGCATTGCTGTGGCCAACCTTCCCTCCCTCTTTCTCTTCTTTCTTTCTCTCCTTCCTTCCTTCCTTCCTTCCTTCCTTCCTTCCTTCCTTCTTTCCTTCCTTCCTCTCTCTCCTTCCTTCTTTCTCTTCTTCTTCCCCCCCACCTTTTCTATCCCTCCCTTCCTTCTTTCCTTCCTTCCCTCTTTCCTTCCTCCCTCCTTCCCTTTCTTCTTTCCTTCCTTCCTTCCTTCTTTCCTCCCTCCCTCCCTCCCTCCCTCCCTTCTTTTCTTCTTTCCTTCCCTTTTTCCTTCCTTCCTCCCTCCCTTACTTCTTTCCTTCCTTCCTTCCTTCCCGCTTTCCTTCCTCCCACCCTTCCTTCCTTCCCTCTTTCCTTCCTCTTTCCCTCCCTTCCTTCTTTCCTTCCCTCTTTCCTTCCTCCCGCCCTTCCCTCTTTCCTTCCTCCCTCCCTCCCTCCCTCCCTTCCTTCTTTCCTTCCTTCCTTCCCTCTTTCCTTCCTCCCTCCCTACCTTCCCTCTTCCCTTCCTCCCTCCCTCCCTCCCTCCCTTCCTTCCTTCCGTCCCTCTTTCCTTCCTCCCACCCTTCCTTCCTTCCTTCCCTCTTTCCTTCCTCCCTCCCTTCCTTCTTTCCTTTCTTCCCTCTTTCCTTCCTCCCACCCTTCCTTCCTTCCCTCTTTCCTCCCTCCTTCCCTCCCTCCCTCCCTCCCTTCCTTCCTTCCTTCCTTCCTTCCTTCCTTCCTTCCCTCCCTCCCTCTTTCCTTCCTTCCTCCCTCCCTCCCTTCCTTCCTTCCTTCCTTCCCTCTTTCCTTCCTCCCTCCCTCCCTCCCTCCCTTCCTTCCTTCCCTCCCTCCCTCTTTCCTTCCTTCCTCCCTCCCTCCCTCCCTCCCTTCTTTCCTTCCTTCCTTCCTTCCTTCCTTCCTTCCTTCCTTCCTTCCCTCCTTCCTTCCCTCCTTCCTTCCTTCCTTCCTTCCTTCCTTCCTTCCTCCCTTCCTCCCTTCTTTCCTTCCTCCCTTCCCTCCTTCCCTCTTTCCTTCCTTCCTTCCCCCTTCCCTCCCTCCCTCCCTTCCTCCCTCCCTCCCTCCCTTCCTTCCCTTCCCTTTCCTTCCTTCCCTTTCCTTCCTTCAGTCCTTCCCTCTTTCCTTCCCTCCTTCCCTTTTTTTCTTTCATTCTCTCCTTTCTTCCTTCTCTTCCTCTTCCTCTCCTTCCACCCCCCCTTCTCTTTCCCTTCCTCTTTGTCCCCGTTGTTCCTTCTCTACCTATTCTTGGACTGCAACTCCCAGCATTCCTCCTGATCCACCTATCTATGTAGCTACCTACCTATCTCTATCCATCTGGAGGATTGCTGGGAGTTGCAGTCCAGGAATAGGAAACTGGAAATATGCAGGGATTGGGATGCTCTTAAAGAAATCCAAGGAGAAGAAAGCTTGCAGCTTGGAAGCAGTGCATTTGGATCATTCTCCTCTTCTAAAGGGCCTGGTCTAGAGGATGCTGGGAGCTGTAGTCCGGAAGAGAGTGTGGATATGCTATTGTGTGTTTTGTTTGCTGTGGGAGTCGTTTTTGCGCATGCGCTGTAGCATCTTTTTGCATTTTTGGCTTTTTAAGTCTCTTCTGCTGTGTTTTTCAGTGTTTTTATGAGTGATGGTCACTCGTTGGCCTGATAGGTGTCTTGTGTCCAAATTTGGTGTCACTTCGTCCAGCGGCTACTTTGTGCTTGGTGTTCAAGCAGTGTTTCCTATATGCTACTCATTCAGGTAATATGGAAAGGGCAGGATTAGTGTGAATTCATATATCCTTGAATCTAATTCTCAGTCTTAGGTGTAGAAATGGAGGCCTAGTCAAAATCATTCCCATAACATCGTACACCAGCCCACCCAGTGGCCAAAGTTAGAAGTGAAGCTTCTTTGAAGGGAATGCTTTGCATCTGTAGGTGTTTGTTTATTTTACTTGTTAGTGCAATTAAACCCTACTTCGTCCCTCGGACCCTCTGTCCAGACACATTATATTGCTCTCTTACCCAGTGTTTTTAAACTTTTAATCCTTTCAACCGACTCTGCCCACTACGATTAATTCCCTGCCTTCAAATATTGTGATTTTATATTGTCTGTTGTGTTTATTTATAATGTTAAATGGCCTTTGACCAGTAACTTTGTGTTTTGTTTGTTTGTTTGTTTGTTTGTTTAAAAAATGCTATGCAACTGTTTGGTCTGTTCCTGACACGATAAATAAATAATCATAGAATCATAGAATCAAAGAGTTGGAAGAGACCTCCTGGTCCATCATCCAGTCCAACCCCATTCTGCCAAGAAGCAGGAATATTGCATTCAAATCACCCCTGGCAGATGGCCATCCAGCCTCTGTTTAAAAGCTTCCAAAGAAGGAGCCTCCACCACATTCCGGGGCAGAGAGTTCCACTGCTGAACGGCTCTCACAGTCAGGAAGTTCTTCCTCATGTTCAGATGGAATCTCCTCTCTTGTAGTTTGAAGCCATTGTTCCGCGTCCTAGTCTCCAAGGAAGCAGAAAACAAGCTTGCTCCCCACACCTCCCTGTGGCTTCCTCTCACATATTTATACATGGCTATCATGTCTCCTCTCAGCCTTCTCTTCTTCAGGCTAAACATGCCCAGCTCCTTAAGCCGCTCCTCATAGGGCTTGTTCTCCAGGCCCTTGATCATTTTAGTCGCCCTCCTCTGGACACATTCCAGCCTCTGTTTAAATGCCTCCAAAGAAGGAGCCTCCATCACACTCCAGGGCAGACAGTTCCACTGCTGAACAGCTCCCACAGTCAGGAAGTTCTTCCTCATGTTCAGATGGAATCTCCTCTCTTGTAGTTTGAAGCCATTCTGCGTCTCCAGGGCAGCAGAAAACAAGCTTGTTCCCTCCTCCCTGTGACTTCCTCCCACATATTTATACATGGCTATGATTGTGGTGCCCAGAATTGGACACAATATTCCAGGTGTGGTCTAACCAAAGCGGAATAGAGGGGTAGCATGACTTCCTTAGATCTAGACACTAGGCTCCTACTGATGCAGGCCAAAATCCCATTGGCTTTTTTTGCCGCCACATCACATTGTTTCTTGTATTTTATTTTATTTTATTTTTATATTTTATTGTTGTATTCACATGTTGTACATTTGCATTGTTGTACTGCTGGGCTTGGCCTCATGTAAGCTGCTCCGAGTACCTTGGGGAGATGGTGGCAGGATATAAATAAAGATTATTATTATTATTATTATTATTATTATTATTATAATACAGGGATACCTTAAGTTAGGAGTTTGTTTTGTTCCATGACTGAGCTCTTAACTCAAAACCTTCTTATTACCTGCCAATCTTTGTGACCACATCTCCCCCTATGAACCGGCACGGGTTCTAGATCTACTGGCTGTTATTTTGGATCACAAGTCGGAACTTCCCAAGTGTCTAAGACTGTGTGATGTATCAGCGAATAATGCATGCTGATCTGAGTAGTGTGATCTTTTGACACTGACAGGTGGTGATTTTGTCAGCGCCAATTGTTTTTAAGTGCTGGCCAAGGTCTTGAGGCACTGCACCCAGTGTGCCCATCACCACTGGGACCACACTGAACACTTCCCAAGAGTCTCGGACTGTGTGATGTATCAGTGAATAATGCATGCAGAACCAAGTAGGGTGGCCTTTTGCAGATGACAGGTGGTGATTTTGCCAGCACCAATTGTTTTTAAGTACAGGCCAAAGTCTTGAGGCACTGCACCCAGTGTGCCCATCAGCACTGGGACCATGTTGAACACTTCTCAAGAGTCTAGGACTGTGTGATGTATCAGCAAATAATGCGTGCTGATCTGACAGCTGACAGGTGGTGATTTTGTCAGCGCCAATTGTTTTTAAGTGCAGGCCAAGGTCTTGAGGCCCTTCACCCAGTGTGCCGATCACCACTGGGACCATGTTGAACACTTCCCAAGAGTCTAGGACTGTTGGATGTATCAGTGAATAATAGGTGCTGATCTGAGTAGTGTGCCCTTTTGCAGCTGACAGGTGGTGATTTTGTCAGCGCTGATTGTTTTTAAGTGTAACCCAAGGTCTTGGGGCACTGCACCCAGTGTGCCGATCCCCACTGGGACCCCCTTGACTGACTTGTGCCAGAGGCTTTACAGTTCAATCTTCAAATCCTCATATTATCAATAATAATAATAATAATAATAATAATAATCTGTGTTTCTTTTCTAGGCCCGGTAATAGGTGAGGCTCTTCCAAGTTTCATTCCCATTCTTCAAACGTGCCTTCAGACGTCTGTAGACCCTCGGGTACGTCTGAAGCTGTTCGTGACCTTATCCCAGTTGCTTCAGAAGCCAGAGGAGACCCTCAATTCTCAAGGGTGAGCACCATTTAATATCACTCCTGCACTACTTGCTTGTGAGACCGTTCAGTTTGGTCCTCGGGTGCAAAAGCGTAAACATTGCATAGAAATAGCGATACCATTAATGCACAAAATGTTTTGAAACACTATTTTAAAGGGGTCTCTCGTTGTGTCTCTTTTACCTTCCAAGTTGCATTCCGATTTGTAGGTATTCCAACTGTGCATTCCAGGCAACGGATGATATTGTAGGCACAGGGGCGGCTCGTCCATTACACGAAGTAAGCGGTCGCAGAACACTTTTTTTGCCAGGGGCGCAGAGGCGCCTCTGTAAATGCCCCTCGACCGCCACTTGAGGAGCGCCCCCTCCGCTCACAACAGCCCTAGCAGTCCGGGGGGAGCCTCGGCTTTCTTGCCTCGCTGCCGGGCGATCCTCTTCCCAAAGGGGCCGGGCCCTTGAGCCTCGCCTAGCCCCTCTCGTTCCTGCTCCACCCGGCCACCGGGTGCGCGAGCAGAGCCGGCGCTCAATCGTTCTCCGCGTTCAATCCCTTTCCCATGACCAGCTCCCTTTCCTGATCCCCTGGCGCTCCACCCGCTTCCTCTCCTCTCCCCAATCCGCGGGTGGACCAAGGGGCGGAGCCGCCGCGCCTGGCCTGCTTCGGGTCCGGAGGCATGTCTGAAGACCCCAGCATGCGCACTAAAAGTCGCCTCTTCTCCTGACTTTCTCTTCAGCCATTGGGACCAAGAGAGAGAGAGAGAGAGAGAGAGAGAGCCCCTCCGGCTGGAGGTATCTCCCACCTCCACTCCCTCCTTTGTTTTTGTGCCTACCTTCAGGAAAGGTGGGCATCTCCACCTCTCCCTCTCTCTCTCTCTCTCTCTCTCTCGGTCCCAAAGTCGCCTCTTCTCCTGACTTTCTCTTCAGCCATTGGGACCAAGAGAGAGAGAGAGAGAGAGAGAGAGAGAGCCCCTCCGGCTGGAGGTATCTCCCACCTCCGCTCTCTCCTTTGTTTTTGCGCCTACCTTCAGGAAAGGTGGGCATCTCCACCTCTCTCTCTCTTCAGGCACGCCTCCGGATCCAAAGCGGGCGAGGCAAGGGAGCAAATGCGGCAAGTGTAGTTACTGGGATGTATAGTTCACCTACAATCAAAGAGCATTCTGAACTCCACCAATGATGGAATTGAACCAAATATGGCACACAGAACTCCCACGACAAATAGAAAATATATATCAATGATTGGTTGGGGGGGCACCAACCATCTGAACATTAGGTGATTCCATCTGAACATGAGGAAGAACTTCCTGACTGTGAGAGCCGTTCAGCAGTGGAACTCTCTGCCCCGGAGTGTGGTGGAGGCTCCTTCTTTGGAAGCTTTTAAGCAGAGGCTGGATGGCCATTTGTCAGGGGAGATTTGAATGCAATATTCCTGCTTCTTGGCAGAATGGGGTTGGACTGGATGGCCCAGGAGGTCTCTTCCAACTCTTTGATTCTATGATTCTATGATTCTAAATACTGTTTGCTTACCGTTGAAAATTACCTAGGGCCGCCTCTGTGTTAAATGCAAATCATGCATGGTGAACTGTTATTACCTGGTGAGATTTGATTTATTTCTGCCAGATAATGTGCATTTGCACAGGGTGCATGATGAGGAAGTAAAAGGAAGCTCCTGAGGAGAAGGGATATTACAAAGGGTGGACCTGGCTTTGGGGAAACAGCATGGGAGGGCATTTGAGAAGCAACCTGTGGCAAACTTGGGGCACATCCTTCCATCTCTCTTTATTGGAGCCAGCTATATATAGCAAGTCCCTGCCCTTCTTAATCCCATGCGGAACAACCATTTGTATTGATTTAATTGGAATGATAACCCTTGGCATTTGGCAATCTCTGCTGGGAATAGAAATTGGTTCCAGTAATTGAGAAATTTTGAGAAAGCTGAAGTATTGCTGGCAACGGCTAGTCCTTCTGAGTTGCTGTATTGGTCATAAGAACGACAAGAGCAGAGAAGGACACCAAATGATAGAATTGGGCCAAGCTTCTCACACAGAACCATCATGTCTTAAAGGGACTTACTGGAGCAAGCCTCCCTTCAGCCTCGCACACTCTCCCTCACATTTGAATGCAATATTCCTGCTTCTTGGCAGGGGGTTGGACTGGATGGCCCATGAGGTCTCTTCCAACTCTTTGATTCTAGGATTCTACATGCGCACCACACTGCCACATGGAACCCTCATGGGAAAACAGAAAATACTGTGTCTTCATGATCATCAAGTTTGCACACGACACCAAATTAGGAGGGATAGCCAATACTCCAGAGGACAGGAGCAGAATTCAAAACGATCTTGACAGATTAGAGAGATGATGGGCCAAAACTAACAAAATGAAGTTCAACAGTGACAAATGCAAGATACTCCACTTTGGCAGGAAAAACAAAATGCAAAGAGACAGAATGGGGGACGATGAGGCCTGGCTTGAGAGCAGGACGTGGGAAAAAGATCTTGGAGTCCTCCTGGGGAGGAAAGTAAACATGAGCCAGGAGTGTGATGTGGCAGCAAAAAAAGCCAATAGGATTTTGGCCTGCATCAAGAGGAGCCTAGTGTCTAGATCTAGGGAAGTCATGCTCCCCATGCTCTCTTCCGCCTTGGTTAGACCACACCTGGAATATTGTGTCCAATTCTGGACACCACAATTCAAGAGAGATATTGACAAGCTGGAATGTGTCCAGAGGAGGGCGACTCAAATGATCAAGGGTCTGGAGAACAAGCCCTACGAGGAGCGGCTTAACGAGCTGGGCATGTTTAGCCTGAAGAAGAGAAGGCTGAGAGGAGACATGATGAAGGCCTTGTGTAAATACGTGAGAGGAAGCCACAGGGAGGAGGAGGGAGCAAGCTTCCTTTCTGCTTCCCTGGAGACTAGGACGCAATGGAACAATGGCTTCAAACTACAAGAGAGGAGATTCCATCTGAACATGAAGAAGAACTTCCTGACTGTGAGAGCCGTTCAGCAGTGGAACTCTCTGCCCCGAAGTGTGGTGGAGGCTCCTTCTTTGGAAGCTTTTAAACAGAGGTTGGATGGCCATCTGTCAGGGGTGATTTGAATGCAATATTCCTGCTTCTTGGCAGAATGGGGTTGAACTGGATGGCCCAGGAGGTCTCTTCCAACTCTAGGATTCTATGATTCAGGCGTATTCCTTCTGACCAAAAAACATGAATAATGTGTTGTCGAAGGCTTTCATGGCCTGAATCGCTGGGTTGCTATGAGTTTTCCAGGCTGTCTAGTCATCTTCCAGAAGCATTCTCTCCTGACACTTCTCCCCCATCTATGGCAGGCATCCTCAGAGGTTGTGAGGTCTGTTGGAAACGAGGCAAGTCAGGTTTATATATCTGTGGAACGTCCCAGGTGGGAGAAAGAACTCTTGTCTGCGTGAGGCAAGTGTGAACGTTGCCATTGGCCAGCTTGATTAGCATTATTTATTTATCAATCTATTTATTTATTTATTTAAAACTTTTGGATACCAATCTTCTCTACCTTCTCCGTAGAGGGACTCAGACCGGCTAACAGCAAGTATTCAAGTCTTTGAACTGCAAAGACTCAGACACAAGCCAGTCAAGCAGCAGAGTGATCTTGTCTGTTGTGGACTCATCTTGTTCTGTTTCAAATAATTGTATTGATTTATTTCTCGTGTCAGGGCAGCCAGTCAAATATATTACATTTCTAACAGAACAAAGCAAACAAGCAGATTACAAAATTTGTGAGTATGAGAGTTGATTAAAAGTCCTTTGACCAGTATTTGGCCACTTGGAGTGCCTCTGGTGTTGCTGCAAGAAGGTCCTCCCTTGTGCATGTGGCAGGGCTCAGGGTGCATTGCAGCAGGTGGTCAGTGGTTGGCTCTTCTCCACACTTGCATGTCGTGGACTCCACTTTGTGGCCCCATTTCTGAAGGTTGGCTCTGCATCTCGTGGTGCCAGAGTGCAGTCTATTCAGCGCCTTCCAAGTCTCCCAGTCCTCTGTGTGCCCAGAGGGGAGTCTCTCATTTGGTAGCAGCCATTGGTTGAGGTTCTGGGTTTGAGCCTGCCACTTTTGGACTCTCGCTTGCTGAGGTGTTCCAGTGAATGTCTCTGTAGATCTTAGAAAACTATGTCTGGATTTAAGTTGTTGACGTGCTGGCTGATACCCAAACAGGGGATGAGCTGGAGATGTCTCTGCCTTGGTCCTTTCACTATTGGCTGCTACTTCCCGGCGAATGTCAGGTGTTGCAATACCGGCTAAACAGTGTAATTTCTCCAGTGATGTGGGGCGTAGACACCCCATGATAATGTGGCATGTCTCATTAAGAGCCACATCCACTGTTTTAGCGTGGTGAGATGTGTTCCACACTGGGCATGCGTACTCAGCAGCAGAGTAGCATAGTGCAAGGGCAGATGTCTTCACTGTGTCTGGTTGTGATCCCCAGGTTGTGCCAGTCAGCTTTCGTATGATTTTGTTTCTAGTACCCACTTTTTGCTTGATGTTCAGGCAGTGCTTCTTGTAGGTCAGAGCACGGTCCAGAGTGACTCCCAGGTATTTGGGTGTGCTGCAATGCTCCAGTGGGATTCCTTCCCTAGTGATCTTCAGAGCTCGGGATGCTTATCTGTTCTTGAGATGAAAGGCAAATGTCTGTGTTTTAGATGGGTTGGGGATCAGCTGGTTTTCCCTGTAATAGGCAGTAAGAGCACCTAGAGCTTCGGAGAGCTTCTGTTCAACCATCTCAAAGCTCCCTGCTTGAGCGTTAATGGCACGATCATCAGCATAGATGAAACTCTCTGTCCCTTTTGGCAGTGGCTGGTCATTTGTTTAGATATTGAACATGGATGGAGCAAGGCCTGAATCACTGGGTTGCTATGAGTTTTCCAGGCTGTCTAGTCACATTCTAGAAGCATTCTCTCCTGATACTTCACCCCCCTCTATGGCAGGCATCCTCAGAGGTTGTGAGGTCTCTTGGAAACGAGGCAAGTCAGGTTTATATATCTGTGGAATGTCCCAGGCGGGAGAAAGAACTCTTGCCTGCGTGAGGCAAGTGTGAATGTTGCCATTGGCCAGCTTGATTAGCATTATTTATTTATCTGTTTACTTATTTATTTAAAACTTTTGGATACCAATCTTCTCTACCTCTGTAGAGGGACTCAGACCGGCTAACAGCAAGTATTCAAGTCTTTGAACTGCAAAGACTCAGACACAAGCCAGTCAAGCAGCAGAGTGATCTTGTCTGTTGTGGACTCACCTTGTTCTGTTTCAAATAATTTTATTGATTTATTTCTCGTGTCAGGGCAGCCAGTCAAATTATATTACATTTCTAACAGAACAAACCAAACAAACAGAGAAAATACAAAATGTGTGAGTTTGGTAGATGATTAAATGTCCTTTGACCAGTATCTGGCCCCTTGGAGTGCCTCTGGTGTTGCTCTGAGAAGGTCCTCCATTGTGCATGTGGCAGGACTCAGGTTGCATTGCAGCAGGTGGTCAGTGGTTGGCTCTTCTCCGCACTCACATGTCGTGGATTCCACTTTGTGGCCCCATTTCTGAAGGTTGGCTCTGCATCTCGTGGTGCCAGAGCGCAGTCTGTTCAGCGCCTTCCAAGTTGCCCAGTCCTCTGTGTGCCCAGAGGGGAGTCTCTCATTTGGTATCAGCCATTGGTTGAGGTTCTGGGTTTGAGCCTGCCACTTTTGTACTCTCGCTTGCTGAGGTGTTCTGGCGAGTGTCTCTGTAGATCTTAGAAAACTATGTCTGGATTTAAGTCATTGACATGCTGGCTGATACCCAAACAGAGGATGAGCTGGAGATGGTCCTTTCACTATTGGCTGCTACTTCCCGGCGGATGTCAGGTGGTGCAATACCGGCTAGACAGTGTAATTTCTCCCGTGGTGTAGGGCGCAGACACCCCGTGATAATGCGGCATGTCTCATTAAGAGCCACATCCATTGTTTTAGTGTGGTGAGATGTGTTCCACACTAGGCATTCGTACTCAGCAGCAGAGTAGCACAGCGCAAGGGCAGATGTCTTCACTGTGTCTGGTTGTGATCCCCAGGTTGTGCCAGTCAGCTTTCGTATGATGTTGTTTCTAGCGCCCACCTTTTGCTTGATATTCAGGCAGTGCTTCTTGTAGGTCAGAGCACGGTGCAGAGTGACTCCCAGGTATTTGTGTGCGCTGCAATGCTCCCGTGGGGTTCCTTCCCAGGTGATCTTCAGAGCTTGGGATGCTTCTCTGTTCTTGAGGTGTTTCAAATAATCATCATCGTCATCGTCGTCATCTTTATTTATATATACCCCACCACCATCTCCCCAGAAGAGACTTGTGGCCAAGCCCAAAAATAATACAGCAAAATAGGAAACAAAACAACAGAAAATTAAACACAACAAAATGCATAATGTCACAAAATAAACAGTGCAAAATAACATAATAACATGCACCTTTTCACCATCTCCTAGGCGCCATGTGCAGGTAACAGGAGATGAGTGGATATGTGTGTGTGTGTGTGTTGATGGTTCACACTGACAGGCTTGAGTGCCCGCTGCTAATGGCACCTCAATTTGCTGAACAAGCCGCCAGTGTGATTCTCGGTTTGCTTCAGAGTATTAAGCATGACATCCTTTGAGGCGGCCTTACCTTCCGAGAGAGCATTCCATTGCCGAGAGGTAAGCCTTCCTGCTGAAACCCACCTTTTGTGGTTTTGACACGTTTTATTTAAGGGATTTGGGGGGGGGGGGGAGAGCCATTACCCAGAATATGAAAGCTCCCCAGGGGTCAGTTGGCCTGGACCACCTTAGAGCTCAAGGCGGCTTTGAAGTAACTTGATAGAAGCAACACATTCTGGGGGAGATTCCTGTTTTACCCCTTGGCGGTTGACCAGGGAGGTGTTTCTGGTCAGTTGAACATCAGATCCAGGGATAAGGATTCTGCCTATTTTTGGTGGAGGGGCCTTTCACCACCATCTTCGGAGAGATAGAGATACTGTGCAGGTAAAACATGCAGGTTTTAGGAGCATAGTGTCTAGATCTAAGGAAGTCATGCTACCCCTCTATTCTGCTTTGGTTAGACCACATCTGGAATATTGTGTCCAATTCTGGGCACCACAATTGAAGAGAGATATTGACTCTAAGCTGGAATGTGTCCAGAGGAGGGCGACTCAAATGATAAAATGTTTGGAGAACAAGCCCTATGAGGAGCGGCTTAAGGAGCTGGGCATGTTTAGCCTGAAGAAGAGAAGGCTGAGAGGGGATATGATAGCCATGTATAAATATGTGAGAGGAAGCCACAGGGAGGAGGAGGGAGCAAGCTTCCTTTCTGCTTCCCTGGAGACTAGGACGCAAAGGAACAATGGCTTCAAACTACAAGAGAGGAGATTCCATCTGAACATGAGGAAGAACTTCCTGACTGCGAGAGCCGTTCAGCAGTGGAACTCTCTGCCTCGGAGTGTGGTGGAGGCTCCTTCTTTGGAAGCTTTTAAACAGAGGCTGGATGACCATCTGTCAGGGGTGCTTTGAATGCTATTTTCCTGCTTCTTGGGCAGAATGGGGTTGGACTGGATGGCCCACCAGGTCTCTTCCAACTCTAGGATTCTATGATTCTATGCACTGCAGAATACTGACACTACCCACTTGGCCCGGCCTAGTTTTACTGTGTTATGGTGTACTGTTTTTATTGTTTACCGTTATTACTTTAACGTTTTGATTTGCGTTATGGTTTATGTGTATTTGTTATATTGTTGTTTTGTTGAGGCCTTGGCCTTTGTAAGCCGCATCGAGTCCTTCGGGATATGCTAGCGGGGTACAAATAAAGTTAATAATAATAATAATAACAAACATACTGAGTTCTAAAATGGAGTCTCAGTCTGAATAGTCCCAGATCTGGTCACATGGTCTGCAATCCCTCCCACAACCTTAGACAACATAGAGTGGGTGAAAACTGCATATTAAATCATATACATGCAATATAGTAAACTATCACAATTATATAAATAGAAAATAACTAGCATAGGAGGCTTATAGAAGGCTGCTATTTCCAACAGGATGGCCATCTGTTGGGGGTGTTTTGATTGTGCTTTCCTGTATGGCAGAAAGGGTTGCACTATGGCTCATGGGGTGTCTTCCAACTCTATGATTTGAAGGTTGAGGAGAGCCAGTTGTTTGAGATGTTGAATTGTAGTTTTAAGCCCTATTGTGGCAGGAAGGAGTGGGTTAGTCTCGAGCGCATGAATTTTATTATTACGGTCACAAGAGTACCAATTATTTACTTTACTTTACTTTACTTATATACCCCTGTTCTCAGCTCGAAGGCGACTCACAGAGGTTCACAACAAATAAGAAACAGCAAAAATTGAATGCTACAGTGTAAAAACAGTTAACAACCTAACATATTACATAATTAATAAACAATTACTACAAGAGAGATATTGACAAGCTGGAATGTGTCCAGAGAAGGGCGACTAAAATGATCAAGGGTCTGGAGAACAAGCCCTATGAGGAGCGGCTTAGGGAACTGGGCATGTTTAGCCTGAAGAAGAGAAGGCTGAGAGGAGATATGATAGCCATGTATAAATATGTGAGAGGAAGCCACAGGAAGGAGGAGGGAGCAAGCTTGTTTTCTGCTTCCTTGGAGACTAGGACGCGAAACAATGGCTTCAAACTCCAAGAGAGGAGATTCCATCTGAACATTAGGAAGAACTTCCTGACTGTGAGAGCCGTTCAGCAGTGGAACTCTCTGCCCCGGAGTGTGGTGGAGGCTCCTTCTTTGGAAGCTTTTAAGCAGAGGCTGGATGGCCATTTGTCAGGGGTGATTTGAATGCAATATTCCTGCTTCTTGGCAGAATGGGGTTGGACTGGATGGCCCATGAGGTCTCTTCCAACTCTTTGATTCTGCGATTCTAT
This sequence comes from Anolis sagrei, assembly GCF_037176765.1. NCBI lineage: Eukaryota > Metazoa > Chordata > Lepidosauria > Squamata > Anolidae > Anolis > Anolis sagrei. The sequence goes on from NC_090035.1 coordinate 2,816,791, forward strand.
GATTCTATGATAACCATTCACTATTCACTATGATCTCCAGATTCGTCATCCATTATTCCGTTCCAATGTTCATTAACCAATCATTGCACTCATTATTCGAACGCCTGCTCAAACAGCCAGGTCTTCACTTTCCTGCAGAATACCATTAGAGATGGTGCTAGTCTAATGTCCGTAGGAAGGGCGTTCCACAGCCGAGGAGCCACCACCGAGAAGGCCCTATCTCTCATCCCCGCCAGCCGAGCTTGAGAAGCAGGCGGGATTGAGAGCAGGGCCTTCCCGGAAGATCTCAAAGTCCTGGTGGGTTCATAGGCAGAGATGTGGTCAGATAGGTAGCTTGGGCCGGAACCGTTTAGGGCTTTAAAGGCCAACGCCAGCACTTTGAATTGAGCCCGGTAGCAGATCGGTAGCCAGTGGAGTTGGCGCAACAGGCGGGTTGTATGCTCCCTGCGCTCCACTCCTTTTAAAATCATGGCTGCCGAGCGTTGGACTAGTTGGAGCTTCCGAGCCGTCTTCAAAGGCAACCCCACGTAGAGAGCATTGCAGTAGTCTAGGCGGGATGTAACCAGAGCGTGGACTACCGTGGCCAAGTCAGACTTCCCAAGGTACTTTGATTGTAAGTAAACTATAAATCCCAACAACTACAACTCACAAGTGACAAAATCATTAGTGTGCAACAAAACCACGAGTGTGCAACACTGAAGACAGAGGTTGTTTTCTGAAACGTGGTTATGCTAAGACCACAAATTCATAGCCTTAGTCCCGAGACACCAGAACAAGGGACGGATCAAGCTCACAACACATACTGTTGGCAGGAAGATCCTTGCCTCTCCTCTTCCCGAAATTTTGTTTATACAGAGCCCACTTATCTCACCCTTGAAAGAAATTTGCGTAATGAGATATCGTTAACATAGACTGTCATCGAGGAGGGGTCTCCGCCCTCCTCCCGCTTCTGTATCGCGCTCTGTTCTTCCTTTTCCGGCTCTCTTGTTGTCAAGAGGGAAAATGTGCCTTTTCATCCTCTCTGTCATCCCGTCATGTTTGCACACACACACACACAAATGGCTCCTCTTTGTTCTTGGCTCCAGGCAGTTCGGGATCTACCTTGAGACGGTGATAAAAGACATCCTGGCTCCTAATCTGCAGTGGCAAGCGGGAAGAACCGCAGCTGCCATTCGCACGACGGCCGTCTCCTGCCTCTGGGCCCTGATTTACAGTAAACTCCTTTCTGCAGAAGAGGTAAGCGGCCCCCCTTTCCCCCCTGCCCGAAACAGCGGAGTCAAGTCAAGCCTTTGCCAAAATGCGTCTTAGACGAGATCGGAATGAGGTTTAGCCTGAAAACTGAAGTGAGGAGGAAGAAAGAGCAATGGGCCAGTTAAAAAGCAGTCACACTTTTGCTGGGCGAGTGAGCATAGAATCATAGAATCCTAGAATCAAAGAGTTGGAAGAGACCTCATGGGCCATCCAGTCCAACCCCCTGCCAGGAAGCAGGAATATTGCATTCAAATCACCCCTGACAAATGGCCATCCAGCCTCTGCTTAAAAGCTTCCAAAGAAGGAGCCTCCACCACACTCCGGGGCAGAGAGTTCCACTGCTGAACGGCTCTCACAGTCAGGAAGTTCTTCCTAATGTTCAGATGGAATCTCCTCTCTTGTAGTTTGAAGCCATTGTTCCGCATCCTAGTCTCCAAGGAAGCAGAAAACAAGCTTGCTCCCTCCTCACCCTGTGGCTTCCTCTCACATATTTATACATGGCTATCATATCTCCCCTCAGCCTTCTCTTCTTCAGGCTAAACATGCCCAGCTCCCTAAGCCGCTCCTCATAGGGCTTGTTCTCCAGACCCTTGATCATTTTAGTCGCCCTCCTCTGGACACATTCCAGCTTGTCAATATCTATTGTGTATCATGTGGCAGGGCTCAGGTTGCATTGCAGCAGGTGGTCAGTGGTTTGCTCTTCTCCGCACTCACATGTCGTGGATTCCACTTTGTGGCCCCACTTCTTAAGATTGGCTCTGCATCTCGTGGTGCCAGAGCGCAGTCTGTTCAGCGCCTTCCAAGTCGCCCAGTCTTCTGTGTGCCCAGGGGGGAGTCTCTCATTTGGTATCAGCCATTGGTTGAGGTGCTGGGTTTGAGCCTGCCACTTTTGGACTTATGCTTGCTGAGGTGTTCCAGTGAGTGTCTCTGTAGATCTTAGAAAACGATGTCTGGATTTAAGTCGTTGGCGTGCTGGCTGATACCCAAACAGGGGATGAGCTGGAGATGTATCTGCCTTGGTCCTTTCACTATTGGCTGCTACTTCCCGGCGGATGTCAGGTGGTGCAATATTGGCTAAGCAGTGTAATTTCTCCAGTGGTGTGGGGCGCAGACACCCCGTGATAATGCGGCATGTCTCATTAAAAGCCACATCCACTGTTTTAGCGTGGTGAGATGTGCTCCACACTGGGCATGCGTACTCAGCTGCAGAGTAGCATAGCGCAGGGGCAGATGTCTTCACTGTATCTGGTTGTGATCCCCAGGTTGTGCCAGTCAGCTTTCGTATGATATTGTTTCTGGCACCCACTTTTTGCTTGATGAGCAATGAGAAAGAGCAATGAGCCAGTTAAAAAGCCGTGACACTTTTGCTGGGCGAGTGGGCTTATTAACCAAAGACCCTTCTCATAAATGTCTAGCAAAGTAACTTATCAGCAGCAGCATGACCCAGCAACAGTAGTCCAAAAGGGAAAAAAGCACAAACACACAGACCAATGCTATCTCTTCCAAATCTCTTTATAGCAATTTTTTTTGTCATGTCAGGAGCAAGTTGCTTCTGGTGTGAGAGAATTGGCCGTCTGCAAGGACGTTGCCCAGGGGACGCCTGGATGATTTGATGTGGGAGGCTTCTCTCATATGATAGCCATGTATAAATATGGAGATATGATAGCCACGTATAAATATGTGAGAGGAAGCCACAGGGAGGAGGAGGGAGCAAGCTTCCTTTCTGCTTCCCTGGAGACTAGGACGCAATGGAACAATGGCTTCAAACTACAAGAGAGGAGATTCCATCTGAACATGAGGAAGAACTTCCTGAGTGTGAGAGCCGTTCAGCAGTGGAACTCTCTGCCCCAGAGTGTGGTGGAGGCTCCTTCTTTGGAAGCTTTTAAGCAGAGGCTGGATGGCCATCTCTCAGGGGTTATTTGAATGCGATGTTCCTGCTTCTTGGCAGAATGGGGTTGGACTGGATGGCCCATGAGGTCTCTTCCAACTCTTAGATTCTATGATTCTATGTCCCTGCATAAAGAGCTGGAGCTGATAGAGGGAGCTCATCCGCCTCTCCCCAGATTCGAACCTGCGGCCTGTCGGTCTTCAGTCCTGCCGGCTCAGGGGTTTAACCCACTGCGCCAACGGGGGCTCGAATATAGCAAAATAATATAGTTGCACTATTTACAAGAACAAGGTTCCCACGACACAAATAAAGTTCTTTATACTTCCTTCTTTGCTTCCACGCTGGGCTTCTTTCACATGCAGCTAAACAGCTTCGTTCTCACACAGAGCCTCTTCTCACACCAGTTACACAGGAACTTCACACAGTAGCTTATTTACACACCACGGTCATCACACACAATTATTTCATTATTGGTGAATTTTTTATGACAGAACTTATTAGGAACTGCCATTTATAATGAAATTTTGGAAATTTTGTTAGAGTTCTGAAATTTTCACCAACAGAACTTTAGCAACACTGTAAAAACAAAGCACCAGCACCCCCTAGTTTTCACCACGAGACTGGTGGTGGTGAAAATCTGATACAAAAGTATGCTGGGCGAGCAAGGTGGCAGAAAGAAGGGGAGAAACAGTTTGCCTTGTAAGGGGCAGAGAGTTCCACTGCTGAACGGCTCTCACAGTCAGGAAGTTCTTCCTCATGTTCAGATGGAATCTCCTCTCTTGTAGTTTGAAGCCATTGTTCCGTTGCGTCCTAGTCTCCAGGGAAGCAATAAACAAGCTCTCCCCACTATCCAGATTCCCCACTCTCCACTCTCCCCACTCTCCAGAAAACAAGCTCTCCCCACTCTCCAGATTCAAACTGCTGACCTTTTGGTCAGCAGTCCTGCTGGCATGAGGGTTTAACCCATTGCTCCACTGGGGTCTCCTTCTCCTGTATTGGGGGTCAGGGAAGTTTCCTGGCTTCCCCACAACCTCAAAACTTATCAGAGAGCTTCCTTTACAAACCTCATCTCCCAAAGTATGTGAAGGTTTTTGTCCAACTGTTAGTCGAGTGTACTTGCCCCCCAAAATTATTGAAAGTCATCCTCCTCCGCACCCCCAAACGTTTCGCCTGCATTTGTGGCAAGCATCCTCAATATTCTGTCTAATTTGGCTCATGGGAGATTGAGCAAGAGAAATACAAAGCGGCAAGGAAAGGAGGCAGGTTGTAATCCCAAGTGTGGGAAGGTTTGGGTCTGAGAAGGGAAAGCATTGGTCGGGCGCATACATTTGCACATGAGCCCCATCTTCTGGAACGCTATAGAAGTGCAGACTTTGAATGTCAGAAATGTATTCAGGTGCTCAGTTCTTGTGGGTTTTTTCGGGCTATAGGGCCATGTTCTAGAGGCATTTCTCCTGACGTTTCGCCTGCATCTATGGCAAGCATCCTCAGAGGTGCTACCTTAGTTTGTAAACTGTGTTCCAAAGGCTCCTGAGGACTTAGGATTGTAGCTTTGCAGAAATATACGAATCCCATGGAGTGGAAAGGACAGATATTCAGAAAATAGCCTTGAGCAAAAATACGGTCCAGAGAGTTGTTTTGGGAACATCAAAAAACTTCAGCTTTCAGTCTAGGTACAACTAAAAGCTTCAGAAGATCCAACCAGTCCATACTTCAGGAAAGAAAGCCCGACTGCTCATTGGATTGAAGGACATTAGAGGCCAAGATGAAGTCCTTTGGCCACATCACGAGAAGGAAGGAAAGCTTAGAGAAGACAATGATGCTGGGGAAAAAGGAAGAGGGGCCGACCAAGGGCAAGGCGTTTGGATGGCATCCTTGAAGTGACTGGATTGACTTCGAAGGAGCTGGGGGTGGTGACGGCCGACAGGGAGGTCTGGCGTGGGCTGGTCCATGAGGTCACAAACAGTCGGAAAAAGGAAGGGGGGCTGACCAAGGGCAAGGTGGATGGATGGGATCCTTGAAGTGACTGGATTGACCTTGAAGGAGCTGAGAGTGGTGACGGCCGATATGGAGCTCTTCTGTGGGCTGGTCCATGAGGTCACAAAGAGTCGGAAAAAGGAAGAAGGGCCGACCAAGGCCAAGGTGGATGTATGGCATCCTTGAAGTGACTGGATTGACCTTGAAGGAGCTGGGGGTGGTGACGGCCGACAGGTAGCTCTGGCATGGGATGGTCCATGAGGTCACGAAGAGTCAGAAAAAGGAAGAGGGGCCGACCAAGGGCAAGGCGTTTGGATGGCATCCTTGAAGTGACTGGATTGACTTCGAAGGAGCTGGGGGTGGTGACGGCCGACAGGGAGCTCTGGCGTGGAATAGTCCATGAGGTCACGAAGAGTCGGAAACGACTGAGCAAATGAACAACAACAACAAAAGCTTCAGTGACAGCATCATAACACAGCACAGCATATTCTAGGCTAGGCATAGGCAAACTTCAGCTCTCCAGGTGTTTTGGACTTCAAGTCCCACAATTCCTAACATCCTCAGGCCTCTTCCTTTCCCCCCTCAGCCGCTTAACCGTTGATACTGTAGGGTGGGCATGAGCAAACTTCGGCCTTCAGGGTGTTTTGGACTTTATTGTCCTTAAATTAAAGGATTGTGTCCTTAAGAGTCAGATCAGGCAACACTGCATTATCGTGTGGCTCTTGGGTCTTGTTCCATGTTCACGTCTATGTCTAAGATCTTTGGAAAAATCTTGTACTCATGCTTGAGCAGCTGAAGGGGGAAAGGAAAAGGCCAGAGGCTGTTAGGAATGGTGGGAGTTGAAGTCCAAAACACCTGCAGGGAGGGTCGAAGTTTGCCCATGCCTGTTATATAAAGAAGCCTTTCTTCTGTGACCAAAACGAAACCCCACAGCCCGGTGAAGTCAGGAAGAACCCGGTATCAGTCCTCTACCAATATTGCCACAAGGTCTAGATCAGTGTTTCTCAACCTGGGGGTCGGGACCCCTGTGGGGGTCACGAGGAGGTGTCAGAGGGGTCGCCAAAGACCATCAGAAAACATAGTAT